>NC_089035.1:31903125-32638750 GCF_034140825.1 Oryza sativa Japonica Group
AAGATTTCTGATTTTCTGGTTATTCATTCATGTTGTTTGAATAGTCCAAACTTTTCTTAACACGCGAGTGCGTAAGATTCAAGTTGGCACAAAGATACTCCTACCACCCTCTGGTGCCTAGCTTAGCTCCGCGATTCCGATCACTTTCGCTGGGCATTTTCAATTCACCACTATCGCCAGTGTGCATCCTCTCTCTCCCCCCTCGTACAATTCGGCCAAGCACGCGGTGTCCATCAACCATCAGACATGGCCAAAAATTGACCGGTCATCCCAGTGGCCGATTGGCAGAGGCGACGGTGATATCAGCCAGGCTCGGTTCGGCACCGCGCGCGGGCGGGGTGCGTCGCGGGCTCGCGGCGTCGCCACCACACAACTCCGAGAGCTCGAGCCAATCATTGCCGCCAGCGAAGCGAGACGTGCCAGCTGAAACCCTGGTCAAACACTCAACGCATCCATCCGTTCCAAGCATCACGTATGTACGTAGGCCGCACTATTGTTTGCCACAGCTTTTGGTCTCGTAGTGCACTCCAGCGTCAAACCCCCGTGTAGCCTACAAAAGCACAACCCCCTTTGCAATCATGCATTTTGATCACTCGACCTCCAGTTTCTTTGTTCTTTGTCAATTTACTATTCCTAAAATATGTACTTCCACCAATCGTACTGTAAATCGTTTTGATTTTTCTCTAATCAAATTTCTTTAAATCTAATCAAGTTTTTTTAAACAAAATCTATAATACTAAATTAGTTTCGCTAAAACTAATATTCAATATATTTTGACAATATTTTGTTTTTTTAAAAAAGTTATTGATATTTTTATAAACTTGAACAAATTTAGGCTCCGCTTTAAACTCCAACTCTAAACTTCAATATTCTCATTTTCCGTTAGCACGTTTTCTAAACTGGTAGATGATGCATTTTTTTAATAAAAAAGTTATATAAAAGTTTCTTAAAAATCTAAATGAACCTATTTTTAAAGTTTATAATAATTAATAATTAATTAATCATGTATTAATTGCTTACTCTGATTTATGTGCCACTAAGAAGCTCAGTTCCTATACAGGAACCAACAAAAGCCTAATACTATAGATAGAGTAGGTTTGCTATATTTTCCTAAATATTTTAGAACATACTCCCTACTCTCTTCGTTAAAAAAAAACCATATCTAATTAGGCTGCGTTTTTTTTTTATGGAGGGAGTAGAGAGTACTAACTTGGAATCTCGGTTGGAGGAGACGAGGAGTGCGAAGGCGCAACCGCGCAAGTGCCATGGCCGGCCTTGTGGCTTGCCCAATGCAATAGCTGAAGGATCTATGTGGATAAGTGAGGACTACAGCTAGTTAATTCAGACCAACTCTCTATTGAAGTAATGTATTTCAGTCTCTATCCGATTGTTTCTGAGACCACTGGAGCATGATTGCATGAGTTTCTGGTTGTTGAGTCCTTGTTTTCATTTTGATCTCACCTCTCCTGTCCTGAACTCTAACAGGTTCAGTAGTACTACTCCATGGCAACTTGGCAAGTGGATGGGCTTTGTGGGATGGTGTTTCCGGTCGATAGCTCCGGCCTCTCTGTGTTTGGAACTATTAAGCTTTCTTTGACCAACTATTAAGTGTGTAGACGACCGATTCCACATCCAACACTGGCCATGAAAGGCCCATCACAGTGGACCACAGTTGCTATCACTTTTAGCTCCTACACACTTTCCATTTTAGAGATGGGGAGGAGATATCTACCTAGTGTGGTGGATTCATTCCCTCTTTTAAGTCTCAGCAGCCACCATATCTGTGCAGAATCTGCAGTATAGTAATAATACAGGTCATTGTTCTTCAGGAACTGTGGCAAGAACTCAACCGGGTAAAGAATCCAGCAGTTGGTCTGTTGGCTCTACTGCAGGTTCTTTGGCTCCATCATGCTGCACGCTGCCGATCCACAGGACCACCCAAGTGGAAGACGAGATGCCCATCTGGTGACTGCAAAAATCCAGCACCAATTCTTCTGTCTTTTAGTTATGCTCACTCTGTGTCACTCACTCACTCCCCTCCCCCGCACAGTTGGACTCACCTGACACCATCACCTCACTGTCCCCCGTGAGGCATGGAACGGGTAGAATCCAACGTAGCAGGTGCCCGTTTTTCTTTGTTGAAAGATGAGAAATAGATGGATGTAGCAGGAGTATTTCTGAAGTAAGGTTTTGTTCAGAATGGCTTTAGATAGCAAGGAGTCTATGCTTCCGAAAATGAGATGTGAGCTTCAAAGACAAGGATATTAAGTCAGATCTTCGCGCATCTAGGGCTCCTTTGTATAGAAGAAAATTCAAAGAAAATTCAAAGGATCCTAAACCTTGCGAATATTTCCTATACTAGAAAAGATGCATGTGCGTTGCAACGGGTAGAGCCAATTTAATTTGTATATATGCGTCGGTGGATAAATAATCATAACCCATTGTTTGGTTTATTCATGTGCTTATCCGAATCACTTATTACTAAATAGAAGACTATTTATGTGCAAATCTTTTATTATATATACACTTTCTTAACGATTCAAAA
Organism: Oryza sativa Japonica Group; assembly: GCF_034140825.1. Taxonomy (NCBI): domain Eukaryota; kingdom Viridiplantae; phylum Streptophyta; class Magnoliopsida; order Poales; family Poaceae; genus Oryza; species Oryza sativa. The sequence goes on from NC_089035.1 coordinate 31,905,671, forward strand.
GCAAATGTTATAAAATAAAGTACGATAAAAAAACCAAAAAGTCAAATTCAAAATTAAGTTCTAAAATTTGAAATTTAGCTTATAGGAATAAGCATAAGACAAACAATGAGGCCTTCAAACACAAGCTCGATTTGTCGTCCACCTTTATCTCAAGTCAGGCAGGAATTGACGACGGACGGAATTAACAACTTTGATCATTCTTTATTTCGGTTGGCATGCTCTTTTCGAAAGTAAAACTAATTCTTATGGATTATTGTAACGGTATCCTTGGTAATACGTACAAGCATATGTAGAGACCGACTTGAAATCATGCTAACATGTCTCAGGAATTGTACCGTGTAATATGAATAAAATCGGATGATCTAGGCAACGACGTATGTGATATCTACACGGACTTAGCAAGTTTCATTCGCTTGGTATCAACATCACACGGACTCACTTTCGCAGTTCGTGACTTCACAATGAATGTTATACGTGACGAGAATCGAATACGGACGAGGGACAACGTACCGTAGTTTTGACAAAAACAACTTCAATTTTTGAATCACGTGCGAGGTGACGCAATCCCAATCAGACATGCGGCGAGGGCAAATCACCCGCGCGTGAGCATCATAGGCCCAATCGGGCATGTAGAAAATCGTGCGCACGAGAGCGTCGTGGGTCCAATCGCGGCGGCAGGCAAAGGCTCGTGTGGAAAACGAATTCAGGCGTGGGCCCGATTGCTGTATGTGGCAAGGTGCGCATGAAAAGGTGCGGGTCCAATTAATTTGCGTGCGTCTCGGATAAGAGAGAGACTCTGGAGTAAGAAAAAAAAGGGAAAGAATTTGACAGAATCATAAATTTAAAACTGATTCAAACACAGATGACATACCAAAATTCTGGTAGAAACATCTTTAATTTTTATAATAGTAGAGATATGTTCTTTGGAACAACAAATTTGAGCTTACTATGGATTGCTATCCAATGCACCAATTCCATAGGAAAATTTACTATGAGCTGAAACCTTATTTTTATTTTCCTCTGAGAAGTCCAATGCATTTTCTCTCTTTTATCTCTCCTCTCTCTCAATTCTATCAAACTACTATGCTTATATTCCTATGAACAATCCAAATACTCCCTCCGTTTCATATTGTAAGACTTTCTACCATTGCCCACATTCATATAGATGTTAATGAATCTATACACATATATATTTAGATTCATTAACATCTATATGAATATATACAATGCTAGAAAGTCTTTACATTATGAAACGGAGGAAGTACAATGTCTCATGTGTTTTACTTGTTCCTGCGTTATTTTAAATCATACGTTCCAAATAAACCCCTAATAACATAGTCACATGACATGAGCTAAGGTTGTGGTCGTTGTCTGTCCGAAGTATATGAAATAATATTTAGATCGAACTTTTTGCCCGGGTAATAGTCGAGAATTTATTTTTTATTTTATTGATTTTTTTTTGTGTGTGTGGGTGGGTGGGGGAGGGGTAATTCCGGGAATGCCGGGATTCCGTACTCTGGCTGAGACCTAACGGCACCACCGTGACAGAATCGAATAGCATGGTGGGCAGCTGAGGCGTACAGTAGACGGGCACATCTCTAGCCAACTGGCTTTCTTCCTCCATGATTTGCGAAAATGGTGAAACAGGCGACACCACCAACCATTGACCAGACGAATAGACCAGGGGAGGAGGGAAGAGGGAATTGTTGGCCACTTACTCCAGAATGGCATCGATTCCCAGAAAGACATTCCTTTCGGACAGGTACACGAGCTTCCAGTGGACTAACATCTACCTTTTGCATAGCTGCTAAACTTGTGCAAGATTTGATTTGAAGGGAAATTAAAATGGCAGGCGAGGGCCACATCCGTAAAGCGACAAGCAAAGGTATATCAAGTTATCAACGGGGTAGTTGAGCGCTTGAGATTTACAACAAGCTATGCAACGCTAGTGTAGAGCACGAACATGATAAGCAGATCTGGTCTGGCTCACCGTGGTCCACAGCCCCTGCCAAACACTCTTGCCGCGGCAAGTGAGCCAAGTAGGCAGGTCCTTCTTACCAAATAGAACTAGACCTTTACACCAGTTACTCCCAAAACGAGCTACTTGAAGTATGACAGAGGACAATGGCTTAAGTTACAAGAAAATACAGTTGTGGGTAAAGGGGAGAAAGTGGGAGAGCATGAAAGAGAAATGGGAACGAAAGCAGAAGATGTTGCCTGACCTCGGCGATTTTTCATGCAGATGACAGGAGGACAGTTGAAATACGTTGAAATGGACGGATACAGGGAGTCATCAACTCCAACTAACAACGGCGTATAATTTATTAAGTACACACCTGCACACTTCACCTCGTGAGTCGTGACCGAATCTGTTGAATCGGTTCGATGGTGCACCCATACACACCTCAACTCCAAATTAATACTAAGAAACAGCCCAACCAGACCACCCGTTGCATATACAATGACAAAACAACAGAGCAAAAAGGGCAATACTGATGGTGTTGTATCTTAAGATGATTTGTATAAGTGTTCTTTAGGAGTTGTGCACACACTGGTACGATTTGAGATCATCAAATCATCTACACGTTCTCTTTTTAATCTAATTCTCAATCATAGCCAATTTTTTTAACAAGGAGGTTATCAATGTTGAACAGATGAAAAGTGGTACGACATGTCAATAAGGAATTTGACAACAGAAAGACTACTTGCATTAAGAACAGAAGCATTGAGCTAAAAAATGCCAAACAGCAGTAGAAACTCACCAGGAACTCCGATGTATCATCTTTACGGATATACTGAAGCTCCTGGATACATCATACATGCCTGTAGACTAGGCACCAGAAAAATCTTTGTTACAGGGTCCGCGATATGTTCTTGAATTCATTCAAACAGGACAACAAAATCTTTTGACGTTTCAGCAGAGACTGGCGCTCGTTCTGGATAGCATCAACAGCACCAGGTGCCACGAACATGTCCATGAATCTATCGTCATTAACAGCAAACAGCTCGAAGCCAAGTGCCAAAAACAACCGCTCACGACTGCATTGCATAAGTTGGAGTACACATATCAGGGAAGGACAAAACTCACGTGTACTGGACAAGCACACAAATTTAAAAGGCTAGCATCTACTAACCACGCTATCAATTCTACGTGCAGTAGCAGGCTAGCAGCTATGCCAGAAATATATACGGTCCATAACTAATATTGACTATCTACTGTACTTATGACATATAGTATTCTACTTCCTCCGTTTCACAATGTAAGACTTTCTAGCATTGCCTACATTCATATATATGTTAATGAATCTAGGCATATATATGTGTCTAGATTCATTAACTTCTAAATGAATATGAGCAATGCTAGAAAGTCTTAAAATCTGAACGGAGGGAGTACATTTTAACAACATAGTGATTCAGATGGTTATTCTTGAAAATCCAAATATTTTACTCATTCACTGCCTATATACTGTGTCACAGGAACCATGGTGAACATGGAATTTCTGGGTTATGAAAGTGTTTGAAGCACACCTCACAAAGGAAAGTCCTTAATGTGGTCATATGTTCTCAGCAAGATAAAAACATCAATGACAGCAAACACTCATCAGTCAGTGGGTTAAGGATGTGATAAGGTGGTCGAATAGATCAATTGTAGTACTTCGAATAACTACCAAACTGAACAGAAGAAAGACAACAAAATGTGTGTATAACATAATTGAAAGATCAGGCATACCATGGGGTCAAGAATCCAGAGTTCAGTGCAGAGGGTACATTCCTTTCAATCAGGACTTCCCGCATTTTGGCGAAATACTGAGCAGATATTGAGCATATGCTGGAGTATGATGATCCAGATTTTGAGCCCAGGTCATCACCACCAATCACATTGTTATGATGATTCCTGTTTGCATATGCTGCCATCCTTGCATGTCTTTTTCTTGCACCACCATCATTCAAGTTTCCGTTGTCTTTCTTCTTGCCACCATTCATATCAACTGGCAGATCTGGAGAAGGTGTCTCAGGAACCGTCAGCTGGCTTTCTCTAAGAACTTCCTTTGACTCATTTCCTTTAGCAGGTGGTGTCATATGTTGACGATCCTTTGGTGGCACATTCTCCTGAGCTTCTTCAAGGGCAGAACCGCTGTCTGATAGGTCAAAAGATGTGACTCCCGGGAAGTGGTTAAACCTATGCATGGAGTTTGCCACAGACCCGACACCACTAAGGAAGTCATTCTCGTAACAAATATGAGAGTAGGGACTTGTAACAGAATCAAGATGATGTCTCACTATCTGCTTGCATTGCTTGGACAATTCCTTGACAAACTTATAATATGAACAGCGAAGAGCAGCAAGGAAGCCAACATATCCATCCATATCTTCAACATTTTGATGATCTGCCAGGAAAATATAATAAGTATGAGAACCATTGAACAAATTGGTGGACTCCAATTGACTTCTAAAATATGCTAAGGCTCAGCTATAACTCCATGCAAACGATGAAATTAATGAGATACTCTTAGAGTTCTTACAACATAAAAATGAAAAGATGATATATTAGCTAAATATCAAAAGCTTGAATAGATAAACATATACACAAGTGATCCATATTAATATCAACAAAATACTAACCCCCCAGTAAACACCCATGAAAATGATTGACCATATAAATTTTGCATGGACAACGTGATCACAAGTAATAGCAAAAAACACATCACAGAGTTGAGGAATGCAGTTAAATTAATTGCAGACCATTGGTGTGAAAAGAATTGGAATATATATTTTGCCAGTAGTGTGTGTTGGCCAACAGAAACTACTAATAGTCAAGTCTTTTGTCTGCTCGTATCACACTGAACAAATTATTTCTATTAATCATAAAAGATGGTCAAAATCAGTTTCAAGATTAATAGTAACCATGTAATTGTAGGAAGTGAGATGAACCCCACAGGCATCCAGATCGTACATTTTGAGTCTTGATAGCGGCATCGCTCCATTGCAAGGTCAAATAGACTTTGGAGAACAAATGCAAGCCGATCACATGCTGTATCGATAAGGGGAGCAAGCCATGATCGTGCAGCTGCACGTGCTATCTCAGCTGCTGCCTCAGTCAACCCACTACTCCCACCTCGTCCAGCATGTGCAAGTAGTATGTTTGCAACCTGATGATATCAGTACCACAAATTAAGCAAACTTTCACATAAAATTTTGTAGACATGTGCTTGAATCTAAAACATACCTTCTCTCTTGAAACCTGTGGACACTCCATTGAGTATGTTGCACAGCGGAATTCATGCATTACTCTCTCAAAAGCTGCACCACCATATAATTTAAGACTGGAGTTGGGTGGTTTTACAGGCATGTTAATGCCAGGCCAGCTGCCTATACCACTATGCATCTGTTCCTCTTCAGTAGTTTTCCCCCATAGCTCTGGTGCTGGATCAGCTGCTCCATCAAGTAGTGAGCGCTATGGTAAGAAAGTAAAATTTCAATTAGTTCCAGCACAAAAATTAGCAACAACCTTTAGAATGGAAACGGTAAGTATAGGATGTGTCTTCTTTGCATACCAAATGCGTGCAGATATTAGCAGCATGAAGCATCGCTGATCTTCTCAGCTGAGAGACATCAGATGTAGCTTGCAGTTTGGAGTCCAATCTGGATAGGTCCATTGAGACTTCACTACATCTCTGCTCTAACAATGCCAGGGTGGCTGGAGCTGCTTCTTTGTACCTCTTCTGAAGTTCAGATTCCAGGTACTTCTTGAGACAACTGAACCCAATGTATGGTCCATATTTCTCTTCATTGAAGCCACCCTTAACATTGTCTCTCAAGTGACGCAACACATCGATATCAACCTGGCAAATTTGCCTCCGGAACTCTTCATTGGAGATTGTTCCACGATCCTTTGGAAGAGCCACGAAGAACGGGTGTATATTATCCCCAAGGTAGCCACTTGCGCTTAAGTAGCTATCGACTTCCCAACTTTCGGTAAATTCCTTCAATTGGTCAAGACAGAGGCATTTTCATAAGCCACAACACCAGTACAAATCATAGCTCACAGAGAAGACGTAATCAAACCCTATGTACACATGTTGATTGTTCTGAAGGAATACCTTGAGGCGGTTATCAAACTTGGAGATGACGATCATCGTGCGCCTGAAAGTGGGATCAATATCTCTGATGGCATCCAACCAGAGTGATGAGCACCACTCAACGCTGCTTTGCTGGAGGAACAGAAGGAGGCGATGAGGTGGGCTCGCCAGCGACTTCACCATTGACAGGATCTCTTCTGGAGTACTCTCTGGCTCACCTTTCTTAGCCTACAAAAATAACACAACAATTCTATCAACTAAGAACATAACTGACAGAGCAACCAACGCAATCTTCTTCATTCAGGTATGAGAAGTCACAATCTAACAAGCAATCTTCTCCATAGAGGTACGCCAAGTCTCAATTTAACAAGCAACCATATTCACTAAGGTGTGAGAAGTCCTAATTTCACCTGTACTTACCTTAAGCACGAAACCTGGAGTGTCAATGATGGTGAGGTTGGGGCAGTAGGCGTACTCGGCCCTCATGACGATGGGCTTGGGCGAGACTGCGGCCTGGATCTTCCTGAGGTGCGCTTCAGTCCGCTGCTTGATGAGGTCGGCGATGGCCGTGGCTAGAACCATGGGACTCCCGTACTCCTCCGAGTCCTCCTCCTGAAACGCGCCGCACAAACACAGGGCTGATGAGCCGTTGGCTCGGCTAGGCTTGATCCGAGAGAGAGAGAGAGAGAGAGAGAGAGAGAGAGAGGCGAGGAGGGTTGCGAACCCTAGGGGAAGAAGCGGGACGCGCACCTGGAAGCGGCACCGTGGATCGAGGGCGGTGGGGTCGTGGACCATCTGGAGGACGAGGGGGCGGCGGGTTCCCATCTCGACCTCCCGGACGTTGAAGCGGAAGCCGAGGAGGGCCTCCAGGAGGGAGCTCTTCCCGTCCGACTGGCCGCCGATGGCCACAATCTCCGGGATCGGGAGCTTCTCGCCGAACGCCACCGCCGCCGCTTGCAGCCGGTTGTACGCCTCGAACCGCGCCTTTGAGTCCGACGCCGCGGCGGCGGCGGCGGCCGCCGCCGCGGCGGAGTCTGCGGCCCGTCTGGTGGAAGGGGACGGCGCCACCTTAGGGTTCGGTGTCCTCCCCGTCGCCGGCGACGAGAACGCGTTGGCCGCCATGGGGGATGGGTGGTGCGAGTGGCGCTGTCCCCTTTGGATTTTGAATTTGAAACGCGGAGAGGCGTGGGAGTAGAAGCGGCTCCGCGGCTGGCTGGGAGCCGTTTCCAGATGGTCCTATCTATAGTTCTGTACACACACATGGGAAGAGAGAAACTGGCCTACCATTGAGATTTCCGGCCCAGCCATCTATAAAAGCCTTTTTATTTTTTTACAAGGACAGCCTTTTGTTTTGATCTCTCTTTGGAACTATATTTAGCAGTTCATCTATAAATAAGATACTAAAAACAACACCACAAGTAGTTCATAACTAACATAGCTTAGGGATTTCTTTAGAAAGCTTACTTTAGGGTTAAAGTTCACACACAGCACTCACCAGTTAACGATGCAGCATTAAGCAGATTCGTCAGTTGCAAACTGCAGTTGCTAGATAACATCATCCAAACATTCTGGCGATGGGCGAAATGAAATGGCTTACTACAGTTGGAGGTGAAAAAACAGAGGTATAGATTTCAGTCACAAATACTTCTCATCAGTTCACTTGGCACTCTTAATTCAATACTCCTATGTTACAGGGCACGGCAAACAACACATCTACTGTCTGCTACAGACTATGTCAACACTTTTACAGTCGATTAACCATTCCTGTAACCGGAGTATGGCAGCATGAATTTCCAAGAGTTATCCAATCAGAAACTCTGGATGAACAGCCAAGGCTCCAAATGGAACAAACATAACAGCAACAGTAACCAGGCTTCTGTGACTATAAATACGAACAAAAAAAAAATCTTTGCTTCGACGCAACTAATTGGCCCACCCTCGTCCTTCCAGACTGGACGCCACCTCACATGTCTCCTTTCACCCATCCCCAACCGCGTGCAGCGCATCCACTCTATTTACGTAACCACCAGATCCAATGTTACTCAATACCCATCTAGTCCATTCCTAATTATATGGGCCTAACCCATTATGACGTATGAGCATGTTACTATGACATTAAGCGATACAGGCAGCATCCAAAACTTGACCTGAATAAGAGAGTCCTCAAATAATCCGAACACTAGGGAGTTTCACCCGTCGTCTTCATCTTTCTCAGCTCCCACTGTACTGCCTTTCGCGTAGCCTCATCTGCATGTTCTAGTCTAGGGATCATTCTCTCTGTGGACTCAACTTCTGGTGTTCCAGCATTACTTGCCCTGGTTTTCTCTAGTACCGCATTTTAGCAAGTCGATTTCTTTGGAGACAATAGAGCAATCTTGGTTGACCACATTAGAATTCACAACCACATTCTGCCCACAGTTGGTATCTTGTCTTACTGGAATACCTTCAATGAGATTATTGTGTGTTTGTGTTCCATCCTTTCCTCAGAGATCATTTCATTTCTATCTACACTTACTTTTTCCATCACCATTTCATTCGATCCTCTATGCTATCAACAGTATTGGTATTATTATTCTCAGCTGTATGGTTTTCAATGTTGTTCTCTTTTTTTGGTGGCTGCTACTCTTGATTAATGACAAAGTACTAGAAAACCATTTACTAACCTGTCAACAGAAACTCTATTCAGGAGGAGAAATACAGTGACAGCCCCGCAAAAGTGCTCATGGGAGGAAGAACAAAGATCACAGTTTAGAACCTGATTGAATGTGAGGCCTAGCTCTTTGTGCAAGATTTTTATTTGTTGCACAACTAGGGTACGGATCTTCCTTGAAATATACCTTCAGTCCTACAAGAAAAATTGGTTGTCCATGAAATAATTTAGTAATGTAAGCAATATACTCTCCAGTGACGAATAAGGGATGGTTTGGGCATTAACACTGTCCAAAACTCAACTTTGACTTTCAATCTATTATATATTTTATTAAAACAATTTGAGAATCAAGGCCTAGATATTACAAGGTCATTGGAGAAAAAGAAAAACAAAATCTTTAATGTTGAGAATGGTATGGGTCCAGATTATAATACTCTAGATTAAAACAACTAATTCATGTAAAATACAACTCATAAATATCTTAAATTCGGACTAAAATATATTAGAAGAGTTCACACTAAATATAATACAAGATAACTGAAAATTCAGAACAAAAAATAAAATAAATAAGCGATTTGATTCCCATGCAAATTATGAAGTCAATTATCTGCATACCAATAATTCGAAGTAAAGATGGAACTTTAATTTAGTCCCACGTAACGCACAAGGAATTCAGCTAGTTTCTTTGTACAATGTGTTTATAAAGCATGATAAAAATATCCAAAAGTACTTTCGAGACAAATCTACACTTTAGATTATGCATGTCCAACCTAATATCCAAAGAGATATCAAAAGTTAGAATCATAAAGTTGGATCGTGCATTTCCCAAAGAAGAGCTTATTTGTTAGCTGGAGAGGATAGTTGGTTTAATTGTTAAAATGTGGTGGTTGTGGGGAAGTTCAGATTGACTAACATAAGTAGACACTTAATTTTTTATACTTGATTAATTGCAGGACCAAAGTGTTTATTTCTGGCTATGCTACCATTGCTATTGGAGCAAAGCACTTCAGTTTGTTGCTCACTTACTGAATCACAAAGCCTTACATTCAGTGGGGTATGTTCATTATTCTGGTGCCTAACTGGTGCTCTTCTAGAGAATCATTTTCCATGCTGAGGTGATTCAGCACATTGTCTTCTAAATTTCCCTTTTGATGTGTACTACCACTCTTCATCATCACTTGAATCAGATGATGCTTTTCCATAAGCCTCCTGTAGATTCCCACATGAAAATATGAAATAAATGGAATGGAAGTTAGTAATATCCAATCATATATGCAATGGATTCCAACGATTTTCTTATTCAAGAATGCATCAGTTTGAACATTACTAATTGCAAATCTCGTTAAAGAGCTACAGGTTTAAAGCCTCCATAAAGATTGGCAAACATTAGTACAAAACAGCATCACCAGCCTGGAATCAAGAAATACTCTTTCATTGGAAGTGTTGTCTTATGCTCTGGCTACAACTAGAAAAGAAACACAGGAGAGAAAAACAAAATGAGAAGAAATAAATTAGGATTTGGTTCATCAATGCTTATTGTGAAATTTAGGCCTGTCCTTATTCTCAGTTAGGGTATGACGGGCCACCGAGAATGCTGGTACTGGTTCCAACTGGCCTGCAGTGAAGCTCTAACAGTATGAACATGCGACTAAGGTGGAGCTCGGCTGCTCACTGCAGTGAATCCAAAGGAAACTAGGAGAGTGCATCAAAGGCACGACATGTTGGGTGCTTAATCAATAGCAAGGGATATGCTATTTTAAAAAGAGAGCAAAGTGAGTGTTTTATATAATTCCAATGATATGCATGGGTAAATACACATCCACACGTGCACATAATCTCTTGTTTAACACCATTAATACAGCGAAGTATATTATCAGCAGGTTAACATAACTGAAAATCTGAAATACTAACCACTTGGTTGCAATGCATTGTGCACAACAAGGCAGCAACCATACTACAAGATGCTGCATGGCTTATCAGCTAAGTTTATTTAACTAAGCTATGTGAGTTGTACATGTAGTATTATGAGCCATATATTTGTCCCTCTAATTGTTACTTGATATGTCTTTCCTTATCGATTACATTTATTTCCTACATAAACTAACCAACTAACCAACCATTGATAAAAGAAAACCAATTCACTATATAGAAGAATCAGGATAAGGATACATACATCATACAGTTTTTTGTAATCCAAACGCTCAACTTGTCATTTGCCATTGCTAGCACCATGTCTTGCTCTAGCTCTATCGCCATAAATACAAGATTCAAATTTTCTGTGTTAGGCTCACTATCAAAAGCACTTCCATCAGTATGATCATCAGTATGATCGATCGTTCTGATTTGTGATAATGAATGTCTTGATATTTTATCCTGACCATAAGTGCACAAAAATCATCAGAGTCAGAGGTGAAGTCTGATTCATCTGACTGATCCAAAATGGATTCATCTGACTGGTCCGAGTTTGATTCATCACGCCAACATTGTACTCCATGCTGTAAATTCGCACCACAGGGAAAAAAAAAGGAGGAGGGAGCAACTACAATGCAGCATTGTGCACATGAAACCCTAGATCTTCGGAACTAGAAACTAGCAGGCTAGTACCACCAGTCCACCATTGCAAAACAGGCCTTTTAAATCATGGAAAACAATAGAGCACGAGCGGCAGGATTGGTAGAGACGAATAGACGATGAGTTATTTTGTATCGCTGATATGAAGATCCCCAATAGGGTCTCCGCGAGTGGGAGATGGAAGGAAAACAAAGCTGGGCAAAGAGCGGAGCTACAGCTTGGCTTGGCCGGCAGGTGGAGCACTTGCGAGTGGCGGCGCGTGCGGCAGGAGAACGGCGGCACGCCGGAGGAGATCAGTGGGCAACGAGACAGCGGCCGTCGACGAAATCAATGGGCAACGAGCCAGGGGAAATAGTTACCTGTTACCCCCTCCTCGATCGGGGGCCGCATGGCGGACGGCAGCAACGGTCGACGCCTCGTCGGGCGCAACCGCGCGCCCCGAGCCGGAGCCGTGTGGAGATGACGGCGACGGGGGCACGGAGCACGGGACGCTGGAATAGGACTATAGGAGGAGGGGGAGAGCGGGGCACTGACCTCACCGCGGCTTCGGCGGCAGCGGCACCGCGCGCCCTCCCGGCGATTCCGCAGATTCCAGACGCGCTCCCGTCTCGACTGCCAGGACGCGACGCCACACCGAGCAGTCCGGCCCAGAACTTCTATAGGCCCAGCTTGGGCCACTATTAGAATGGCCCAATTGAAGTCACTCCAGATGTACTGAGCACTTTGGGATGAATGATAGGATGTTTATACACTAATTAAAAGTATTAAACATAGACTAATAATAAAACTAATTATATAAATAAGAGTTAATTCATGAGACAATTTTTTTAAGCTTAATTAACCTATAATTAATACATGTTTACTGTAGCATCACATACGCTAATCATGGTCTAATTAGGTTCAATAGATTCGTCTCGCGAATTAGTCCAGGCTTATTGAATTGGTTTTGTTATTAGTCTACGTTTAATACTTCTAATTAGTGTCTAAATATCTGATGTTACCTGGATCCAAACAGGGCAATATCCGAAGAAAATATTGTACAAAATTATGCATCTCGTTGAACCATGAAGGCCAATGGTACTTATAGTCGAGCATGTGCCTTCATTATCCATACATGTACGTGTAACAGCGTTCTCTTTATTTTGTGCATCAGTTTTAAGTCTTATACTAATTTAACTACCAAACTAACTATGACTAACTCGCTGACCACTGTGACCTGTATGATCGCCATGGAGGTAGAACGTCCTGGCGTCCTGCCCAGTCCTAGTGTGGCAGTGTACAACATTTCAGAACATCAACAAAGCCCCTAAAACCCCAACCACAACACTGGCAACCACGCCGGCCAACCCTGCCGCGCCGGACGTCGGCGGTGGCGCGCCAAGCGAGCTGCTGCGCGACATTTCCCCGCCGCCAGAACCACCCAGCGAGCTCTTGCCCGGAGCCTGCGCGTGCTCAGGCGCCGAGCCCCAGGACGGCGGCAGCGGCGGCGGGGTGGTAGCACCGGCTGGCGGGAACGCCTGCCAGGACCACGACTTGGAAGAGACAGGCCCGGCCGCCCCGGCCGGCTCCGGCGCCTCGGACGGCTTCGTCGGGCGCACCGCCATCACGATGATGTACAGCTTCTGCCCCTTCTGGCACCGGTCCTCGTCACCGCTGATGAAGAAGAAAGGGCCGGACCTGTCGAACCGGAACACCGAGCGGCCGGCGGCGACGTCCTCGAGCCGCTGGACCGGGTTGCCCGTGCTGCACGTGTCGAAATCCCCCTCCGTCACCTGCAGCACGGAGCCGCCAACCTCGTCGTCGTGCAAGAACACTGCGAGCCAAGAAACGCGCCGCACGTACACTTGAACGATTAAACCAAAAAAAAAAACACGTAGTTATACATCGATGAGGGGATGATCGAGATGATACACGTACCAATGGTGTCGTTCACCTGGAACCGGTTGCGCTCGGCCCAGTAGTTGAAGCTCTCGGCGGGGTCGACGACCCAGCCGTCGCGGCCGCCGGCGTAGAAGACGTACGCCTCCGACGATGAAAACACGGCGACCAAACCCAGAACGGCCATAAACCAAGCTGCATATGGCCACCTCCTGGAAGCCTCCATGGTCACCACCTTGGTCGATCGATCGATCAGATACGCTACGGAAGAGAGAGCAATTAAGGTGCACCGAGATGGGAGTATGCGTATGGCGGGGAGGTAGCATATATAGCGCGGGGAGGTAGCGATACGGTTGCTGACCGCGGGAGGGCACAGGTGGAGGCTCCCGAGAATGGCTCTGCTATGACTCCGCATGAGCCCGCTGTGGAAGTGGAAGCGCACCGCTTTGTGTGTTTGGGTTGTTGCTGCAGAGCTCAATCTTCTCCGGGTCTACGACGTCATGCGCGCCAAGAATCCGAGGAAGGGAATTCCTCTCTCCCCTATCTGTATTGGCTGCTACCAATTCTGACGTGCACACATCAGGTTGGGCAACGTGGTGAATCGTACAAAGTAGAAAACCAGACGATATTTATTGAGTTGTATATTTTTCTTCGTTATCAGTTTGTATAGATGAAAATTTGGACAAGGTAGACATTAACATGCTCGCTTGTTAAAGTTTGTCGTTAATTTGGCTGGAGGGTGAAGAACTGAAGAACTAAGCAGGAAACGAACTGAGAGGTGCAAGCGTGCAATTGTGCCAGCGGCGTGCAATTGTGCCAGCGGCACTGATTCACTGAAGGGACAAATACGCATCAAGAGCTAGCAGGTTCATTTTCAGTCGAAGGCCTTGAGGATAGAGTGAAGTCGTCGAGCTGAAAGCCTGAAACACGAGTGCAGATTGCAGAAATAGAATCACAAGTCCAGAAATCGAACTCATATGGACAATTTGAGATGCGCCAGATATGCCTGGCATTGTCTAGCCGTATACAGTTTGCCATCTGATGACTGATGCTCACCAGATTGGTCACATTCAGAATTTCATATGCCTACCCCAACCATTGTCAATACTGGATAACAAAACATTAGTGAACAACATGTTGCACTCTTGAGTCTCTAACTGCAAATCTGGAAGGCCAATCCAGAATTTTTTGGCTAGGTGAACAGCTGACCAGACAAACGAAAATTTCATGTCTGATACATGAAGGGGATGAAGCTAACCAAAAGATAATGCATTAGACATTTGATGTTTGCACGGTGGGAGGCGCCAAATGTTTACATTACGGACAAGGGAATGAAAAGTTCTATACAGGCAAAATGAACGCCTGTTTTATCTGCAATTATACGAACAACAGAACAAGGGGACAATGCAATGTTGAAAATAACAATTCTCTTTCTATTTCATCTGCTATCTAGCAATTAAACCGTGGCTTCAGCACCAAAGTGCGACTGTTCAGAGACAAGAATGCAACAATATTCATCAAAAGATTTATCTAGATACACATAGAACTGATACTATACTACTCCATTACAGATCAGAGCAAAACCTTACTAAACTACAGTACCTCCGTGTCTGTGTTTATGCTTCTTATAGTCCATTTGCAGAAGAGCCAACCGAAAGAAATATACAGCAGTTAACATCAAGTCTATTTTTCACAAACAATATCGTCCCACCTTTTCTCTCCTAATTCATTTTACAGAAATTCCTCAAGCTGAAGATTGCAGCATCTTCTCGGATCCTCCAATTAGTACAGTTTTCATATTTAGTTAGAGAATCACGAAAGGGTTAGGAGTAATCAACCATAAACCTCAGCTCAGGTGCTCCTCAATCCAATCGAACATTTCATCAGTGTGCAAGCTCGTCATCTCATGGTATCCATATGCAAGATTAAGCTCTTCCTGGATGTGATCAGCCCACCCAGCCACCTCCTCCCAGAATCCCCTCTTCACCACTGCATCCTTCCATGGCGTTGCGCGGCCATCCTTCCTCATGAACCCTCTCTCATCGACGAATCCATCCTCCGTGAACACCCTCCAGATCCTCTCGGACAATCCCCGGTTCAGCCCCGGGATCCTGTCGGACAGCATCGTCGGGGTTAGAGGGAGCTCCAGGCTCCGGAGCTCATTCACCTCAACGCCATTGCTCCGCAGCATCTTGGAATTCCTCTCCACCAATGCCGCCCTCCGCTGGTCCTTTGGCATGTGGAGGAACATGGCGGGAGGGTATCCGGCCGGCGCGCCGCCCGGCCCGAAGGAGCCCTCGGCGATCATAAGCACGACGGCGGCGAGCTTCATCTCGGCCGCGAGCCTGGAGACGAAGTACCCGCCGGAGGACGCGCCGAGGGCGGCCACCGGAAGGTCCGCGAGGCCGTTCTCGGTGGCCCAGGACCGGATCCCACGTTTCGCGGCGCTCACCTCCTTCCCCATCGACCAGCACTCCCTCGCGCTCGCCAGGGCCAGCACCGCGAACCGCCTCCGTAGCGCGCGTTCCGTGATGGCGACGTCCTCCGGCAGGCCGACGCACCCGGGGCAGCGCGGGGACGGCGGCCAGAAGTTCTCCGGGCGGCAGTGGCACCCGTGGGCGACGAAGAGGACCGCCCTGGCCGGCGCCGCGGGGAGCTCCCAGATGGCGCGCGCACCACCTATGGACCCCACCGTCGGGGACAGCAGAGCATGGCCCCCGCCACGTGCTTCGTTTACGCGGCCAGCGGAGGTGACGGCCCGGGACGGCGTGGTGGTGGTGCCGGAGTAGAGGAATACGCCGGCGGCAAGGATCAGGAGGAAGGCCAGAGCAAGAACCGCCGGGACGGAGGTGATCAGAGCTGATCTCCTCGGAGGCGACGACGACGTCCGGCTCGGCGGGTGAACCGCGCCGCGCATCTGCTTCCAGGAGAACCTGGTCCTCTGGAGTCGGGACGGGGAGGCGTCGCGCAAGAGCACGAGTGGCATGAGGAGATCTGGCCGCCGGGGCACTGGGAAAACAGTGTGTTGACATTCGCAAGCCGCAAAAGGGAGGACGAGATCGGTGGAGCGGTGGGCTGGAAAGCCTGGAAGGATAGTGAATGGGCTTACATGAGGGTATGGAATTGGCCCAAGGGGACGACACATTATGTTGCTCCAGTGGGTTGGGCTGTCATTTCCGGCCTTCATAGATCAAGACCCACATGGGCCTTCGATTTATCATTTTGGTTTTTGCTACATGTCACTCATGTATTTTTTTTTTCACTCAAATTTCCGCCCGACACTCCCTGTTACTTTTCCCAAGGAGTAGAGCCTCAGCCCTCACATCTACTAGGGCTGTGTATGTGTTCGATACAGGAGTTCCCAGCTCCCCTCTGTCTTTTGTGTTATTTTATAAAAAGTTTATATACGAAAGTTGCTAAAAAATCATATTAATCTATTTTTTTAAAAAAATAGTTAATACTTAATTAATCACGCACTAATGGACCGCTCTATTTTCCGTGCGTGGGTGATGGGTTCCCAACACCCACCACCAAACACGGCCGTTTCTTATAAAAATGCCGAAGATCTTTGCATGGATCGAAAAAAAATTGAGTAAATTTTAGAAACTACGTAACTATATTTTAATAAAATTATCATAAAACAATATATTTAGATCCATAATATCACAAAACCATGAAACAAATCATTTGGTCTGCGACTGATAACTCATAAAATGTCATATAAGAAAAAATAATAATTCATAAATAAAACTTTTATATTTGTATTATTTACGGTTTAAGACAATGCTGGAATATAAACTACAGTTAAAAAACCGTCGAATTAACTCTAAAATTAAGACTTTAATATTTAAATTTTTTTAGCAGCTTATAAGCCGAAAGGCTAATGACTGGAAACTACCTATCTCTAATATTAAAAAAATTGGAGATGTTTTTTTCCGGCATTTTAGTACATCATCTGTATTTGAGTCAGTTTTAAATTTATTTGCTTTTGGAAATACAGATCCGTGTTTGAGTCGGATTTTAAGTTCGTTTGTTTTGGAAAATACAAAAGAGTCTTATAAGAAATATTTTTAAAAAAACTCACGTGCTAACTTGAGATGAAAATCAGACTCCTAATTGCATATCATGATTTTCTAAAAAAAATATCAAGTGAATTTCTAAAATAAATTTTATCCTAACTAAACCGTATAACAATAATAAGATTAAAATAGCATTCACCCGTTGCAACGCACGGGCATTTTTTCTAGTTTAGCATTAAATTTGTCACATAAATACATATGTAAGGTTACAAATTCAGCGATAATACTATTACAAACCCAAGAGGCAAGAACTCTAACAGAACAATAGTGCTAGCTACTAGGGATGTAAACTCTAAACTATATGTGTAGTTTTATGATAATTTATAAGACTACTAGATCTAGTTTTATGGTCCTTTGTCGTTAAATATGTAGTTTTGCGTAAATATGGATTAAATATATAGTTTGTGATTGTTTGATCCAAATACACGCTTCAAATACTTTGATTTCGGTGATTCTTTTTTCTTGTGTATGTGTGTCATTAGCTTGGAAAAAAAATCCTACTCGAATATTAGCTTAGACCAGATGAGACAAAATCATCAAGCCGGTTTAGCTTTCTAGAGGGGACATCCTTCCGAGAGGCTTCATAAAGTTAATCCTAGGTCTATCTCTACTCATCAGGGTTTTTTTTTTTTTTGAAAGAACCCAACAAGCTAATTTTATATTATAGAAAAAGTGAGAGAACTGACAGGGGAGACGTTCCCGGAGGAATTCTTCCTCAGGGTATATTTGCTTTCTTCTAGTATTGTTTTGTGTTCCAATCTTCCAGATAAGACATAACGGGCAGATTTGGTGCAACATATATATGCTTTATCCAGCCCACGGTTTGCCGGACTTGAACTAATCAGCACACCGTCTTGTGCACGAACCAGCTGCTGCATAGGAGGATTCGGCCTATTTTATGCAAGTAGTCCACTTCCTGCGATCCTGTCTCTGAAGTGCCTGCCTTGTCTGAACTTTTTTAGTATATCACCAATATTTCGTCATCGTCGAAAGGGACAGCAAACCACCAGGAAATTCCGAGTGCATGCAAAGTCGCCAGAAAATCAGTGATGGTTGGTGTGCAAATGATCAACTTGTAGTCCAATATATCTGAGGACGACAAATTGGTATGGTAGAGACCAAATTGGTAAGATGGAGAGTGGAGACCGGCTCTGCTACTACTGTGTCTTCTTTTTACAAGCGCCTGTTGTGTTTGGTCGCTTCTTAACCCTTTTCTTTTCATGATCAAACAAGCCTCCGTCGGCAAATAATAACGACAAATCTGCAGTCTCAAGAAAAACACTTACAGAATTACAGTACAGTGCAGAGTGCACCACACCATGAGATCGAAATGGTGTACGTGAAATCAGACCTTCGTTATTTTTGGCACAATCAGCATGACATACGTCGGCCAGATAATAGCGGCCCCTCTCATGTTTAATTACAATGCACCTTATCTCTCTGACGCCGATGATTTCGGGTCTTAATTAACCACCTTATTTCTGACCAACTTACAATCTGATGATATCCCGTCAGGAAAAAAAAAACTTACAATCTGAACAATCTGATATACACTAGTACAAAGTAACGAACTCGATCGATCCACACGATGCAACGAAACACGCCGCCGCGCGCTGCTCAACTAGCTAGTACTCGTCGGGGCCTCCGCCGAGGAATCCGGTCATGTGGAGCACGGCGTTGCGGACGGCGCGGAGGTCCCGGCCCTTGAGCGTGCGCCCGTGCCCCACGCACACCGACGAGGCAACCGTCCTCCCCTCGGAGCCCCGCCTCGCCGCCGCGACGTAAACGTGAGGGGGCACAATCCTCGACGACGCGCCGGCGCCCGCGGAGTAGTCCGTCCTCGTGCCGTCGTCCTCGTAGTAGCCTCTGCGCGCGCCCGCAAACGTCGTCGTCGTCGGCGCGGGGATGCGCACGGGCGCCGACGACGATGAAGGCCGCAGCGGCGCCACCGGGCACACCGCGGGTTGCGCGGCATGGTGATGGTGGCGGCAGCGCTCGTAGTCGCGGTGGTGCTCCGCCGGCCACAGCACGTCGGCTTCCTGCAGCTCTTCCATATATGCGTATCCTCCTTTTGCCTGCACTAGCTAGTGTCCGTTCTCGCGTGTACATGCCCGGGATTAATTTATAAGCGCGGGACGCGGCGCATGGCGTCATGACTCATGCGGGCGCAGTGGAGAGTGGACTGTAAGCGTCGGGCGGCGGCTGGGTAGCTCGCGGTTTCTTGACAGTGCAGATCCGGATCGGAAAGGAACAATATGGTCGACGCCGACGTGCATGCAGCGGTGCACGCATGTTCCCTTTCTCGTGTCAGTACTTGAGTACGTACTTGACTAAATGACTAGAGTGAAGAAGACGAATATTATCATAAATAATCCTATAATTAGACGCTAATAATACAATTTTTTGGCCGGGTTGCCAATAATATATACAGTACAATTATCCAAACATGCCAGTTTTTTTTAGCGTGGATTGATGTTTTTTTATGAGTATCATGGACTTGGAATTATTTTAGCTGGCGTACTTAAGACAGATACGCCGGTGCTGAGAGACGGCGAGCCCTTGACGGAATGATAGGTCGCTGCCGTGGGTTATGGATCAAACTAGAAGCCCTTGACGGACACTGAAGCAATCAACGGTGCTTGGACCTGGCGTGCAATTGTTCGGCAGGGCGGCGGAGTACTCTAGCAGTGGGAATCACTCTCCAAAAAAACCAAAGTATATCTGTATATGTATCACGCGCCGACGCGCGCTAATACTACTACTCATACGGTACATATATACAAATTATTAGGTGTGTAATCCTAAAGCTCCTGGTCAGCGCGCTCTTTTAATTTAAAAAAACCATAAAAACAGTACTGTAAGTGCGTTTAATCTTTGCTTCTGGGATAAGAAGAATCATGAACATGTAGTCAGGTTCAGGTAAATTTTTTATGGTAATAAGTACCTCTCAAATAAAATTATTCTTTTACATTATAGAGAAAACAGGATGACGCCACTAAGCTATCCAAAACTTGATCAAGTTGTCTTAATTAGGAAATATTTTATGAAATTAGATTCTTGCATGCAATCCAAATAGTACGAAAGCGATATGACAAAGATAGATTATGATTATTATGTCACTTCATGAGTATGTAAGAGTAAATTCGGTGTAACAATTAGAGAAACAAAAATACACCCTACATTCTAAAATATAGTAACTTCTTTGTCTACTGCCTCATCTTAACCAATAACCAGGGTTCAAAATTCCGGAATAAAATTTCCAAAATTTCATACCCCCCACCCCTACCCCACGATATGATATTATTTTGGCCGAATTTTTTTTGTGAATTTGGTAATATTTTGTTCAAAATTGACCAACATTTTTTCAAAGTTTTAGAAATTTTGATATATCGGTGACCGTCGATAGAATGGCCCAAGCCAAAAATATTAAACCCTGATGACAACCATATATCATTTAATTTTTACCTACTTGGCTACTTCTCATCTCAAATCAGTGACAACGATTCCCATTTAATTTCATATATCTTTCTATAATCCATGTGAAAAAAACAAAGTATTTATATTTTGAGACGGAGGAAATAACAAGTTATGTGTCAATTATGCGGCTACTGTCTACTGTCAGATTTTATTATTTTTCTCTAATGATTTATCAATCTTTTAGTAGGGAATTATATATCAAATTAAGCTTGGCATATTTAATTAGTTGTGACATCATATAATCAATGTTGCCAATCTAGCTTAAACTCTTCTATAATAACTATTTTAATTGTTTCTTTAATAAGAAAGATGATACATGGGGTGTGTGATTGTAACACCTAAGATCTCATGTTTAATTCTTGACAGACTTATAATTTTCTCTAATAACCAAGTTTCTTCTTGGTTGTACTTATTTTTATAAGCAAGATGATTTACGTCTTCGACCTTTGTATATAAGGATTTTCACAATCATAAGATTGTGTTAAAAAAAACAGTTTTAAGTTATAGGTTCATAGAAATCCGTGATGTTTCTCATAAATCATGCATTACTCAGATTCAAGTGACCTCTAGTTGGCAAATACGTGTAAAATATCGGAATATCTACGATTGGCTACAGATTTCGTGAAGAAGCCATTTTGGGAGAAAGGTTGGCCAAATTGTCTGATAGGACGACCTTATTCGCCAACTAAGTATAGATTTGAGAGCCTTTTTTTAAGTTAATAATAGGAATTTATAAAACCCAGGTTCCACACCAACATGGGTGTATCCAACCAAAATAGATTTGGGAGCTAGCAACTGTAATTATACTGTTAGGCGAAAACCAATTCAGCAAGTCTTGTTTTTCTTTTCGAGATGTTGGCTTGAAGGAGCTATCTAGCTTTCTGTGCTGCAAATGTACTCGAACTAAGCGCGGCTCCTATCCTGAATTCCTGATTCCCTGCCTGCAAAAGAACCCGAGGAAGGCAAGAATATATCTTTCGGTTTGGACAAACGTCCTATTCTCTCAATTATCTTTCTACAATTAGACGAAGTTACATCAATCCCCTGAAAAAAAGGGAAAGCGAATAAAGAAGATAGGAGTAGTACTTGTATCGAAAAGCAACACCCGTCTAAATTACAATTCCAACTCTGTTCTGAAAAACATAAGGAAAAAAAAAACAACTGCTCACAGTTTTGTTCTATTGGAATTCAATTAATAGAATGCAATGTAAACGTCATGATCTCTACCTAAAATAAGTAAACCCTTACAAAACAACTTAAAATATATCCAAAAACAACTCCAACTTCTCGTTCATGAGCGTTAAAATGATCCATACTTTGCTAACATTTCTTCCCAGCTCCAGTAGCAGTTGCAATTACCGCGAGACCAAAAATCGATCAGCGCGCGCGCGCGCGAAGCGCGATGCTAAGCTAGCGGCAACGTGCGGCGACTTTGGCCGGTATGTCGATGGGAGACGACGCGGCCGGCCTCCACCCCTCGCGCTTAGCGGCCGCGAGCCGTCCGGCCAGTCCAAGATCGCCGCGAGACCACCCGTGATAACCGCTCGCACCCCAGCGCGGCTGCTCGTCCGGCTGCGGCGCCGTGTCCGGCCACAGCACGTCCGCCTCCATCAACTCCTCCTCCTCGTCGTCGTTGCTCGCGCCGGCCGTGGACGAGGCGCCGGAGAGGAACTCCTCCGATCGCGAGCAGGGGCCGAATAACGACGCGCCGCTCGACGACGCGGAGCAGCAGGACGCCGCCTGCAGCTCGTAGCGCATCCCCGACGACGGCGCGCCTTCCTGTGACGACACCGCCGCCGTGTCAGGCCACAGGATGTCCGCTTCTTGGAACTCTTCCATGGCGGCCTGGCCGGCCAGCGCTCGTTCCCGGTTAACCTGGAGCCCTTTTCAGCTGTGACCGCGGCGAGCCGGCGGGCATTCTTATACTATTCGTCTTCGACGCTCTTGCTAGCGGCATTGCTTGGGACCCGAAGTGACGTAGGGGGCACTCTTCCCCCCGGTGCTGATTTTGGAATCTTGGCGAGGTAGCAACCCATGTGGGGTTACTTGCTGGAGCACCTTAATGTGAGAGCTTGAGCTTGCCTAAGTTACAGCTAATTCATTACCTAAAATAAAAGTTACAGCTAATTAAGAGGCCGGCACCGGTCTGATTATCTGTGGCTGTAAAATCAAGTCCTAAATCGTCTTAGATATGATGAACATTTCTTGGTCATGCTCCCACCTATCTAGAACGTGAGCCGTTCGATGATACAACCATCTGTTTAGTACTGCCGTATGTCTGGATAGGTTGTTGGGTGAAAATTTCGGTTCCCAAGAACTGCTTTTAGAGCGGCGGGGGGAAGTCAGTGTGGCATAGGTGAGCCCAAACAAACTCAAATATTCCTAGTATCTGTTGCAAAATTTCTACCACAGAATCCTTTCGGAAATTAAAATTTTAATGGTGTAGTGTATTCGATGATGAGTCCGGGCTGCTGCCCGTTGTAGCTGGGCGGTGGCTCCGTGCTGGGTGCAACCGAAGTTTGCAGCTGAGTGACAAGGTAGTGTCTCCTGGCCGAAGGTTGAGCCCACAATAATTGGGCCTGTATTCCGGCACTCGTGGAAATCCGTGGGCTTGTGGCCTACGAGTTGTAACCTCTTCTTGTCCCTACATACATATATGGGCCATATTTTGCTGGCCTAATTGCCGGCCCGCACGTCATGGTTCTCCCCTGAATTATGTCATGATTCCTGCTTGCGGCATGATTCCCCCAGCGGAACAGCATGAAGCAAAACGGCTCAAAACCTGCCGACTCAAAATTCACGGCGCTCACGTCACGAGTTCCGACGGTCGACGGATAGCACAGTCATCACAGAGTTCGTCAACAGTCTCAAACAAAATGCTCGTTAACAACAGCGGATTGGGCCAAAATCGCCGGTCACCAACCGAGCCAACCAAGCACATGCAACGCTGTATCCCCAGCACTCCAGCAGCGTTTCTCATCGATCGGTTAGCGCGCTACACTAAATTAAACCTTCCACGCGTGCAGCATCGCGCTCGTTTTACCCTAAGCGTGAACGCCTCAAGGGAAGGGATAATCGAGCCCCTGGCTGCGGTTGGACACGCCGAATTCAATGGACTTAAACCGAGGTAGAAGAGCAGAACTGTAGAAGCGTGACTGCGTGAGCATGTGAAGTGGATTGTGAGTTGTGACTGCTCATTAGCCGTATGGCTTTCTGCGTGCCGGGCCTTGCTCCGGCCGATCGGTCTAAAAAAAGGTAGTATAAAAAGGGGCAGATGATCCCTACCAAAACGGTGCAATAAATCTAGATTGGGGCAGCCTAACCAGTCAAAATGTAGCAGTCTCAACGTACTCTGATGAAAGGGTGTGGGTCTAGCTGGTCTAGTGGTGTTACTCAAATACTCCAATCGGTCGGGCTGCATGCGAGATCTGTGAACAGATTTCTCAAATGTCTGCATGTGGCGTGTCCGGGAGATTCTCCTTCGCATCGTACAATCTCATCTGTAGCGTTTTTAACACTTCTTTATTTTTACGCTGATGAACATGATAAATACTTCATCCGTTCTAAAATAAGTACAGTATTCCACTGTTTATGTTTAACGTTTAACTTTTTATTTTATTTAATTTTTTTATGATTAGTTTTTTTATTGTTATTAGATGATAAAACATGAATAGTATTTTATGCATGAATTTTTTTTATTTTTTTATAAAACTTTTAAATATGACGTGTCTACAACGAGACCGTTCTCTGTATAGTCATAACCAGCTACCTCAATCTCATATCTAATTGCTACTAGTATACTCAAAAGTGCATGTATTTTTTTTCTTCTTATGGAATTTTCTCTTAGATTAGTCATTCGATTTACGATCCGATTACACCATTATGTTCATAACAATTAAATCTTTATAACAAGATCTCACATGACTATATTTTTATGAAAAAATACAAATTACTTTTATAATATATGTAAATTACTTTTAGATTACATTAAATTACTTCTTAGTCATAAAAGTAATTTACCTATATTATAGAAGTAACTTAAAAAAAATAAAGTAACTTGTTACGACATTAAAAGAAATCTATACATCCATAATGTTATTCATAATATTGTGAGTTGTTTATTTTATAATCATTTTTAGTCAGTGACGTAATTTGTGCTGATTAAATTTAATTTCTATATAGACCCATGTTTTTACCTCCATAACGGATTTATTTTTGATGTCGTGATAAGGTTACTTTCTTTTTGTTTTAAGTTACTTTTATAATTTATGTAAATTACTTTTAGACTTTACTAAATTTACTATAATATGTCTAAGAAGTAATTTAATGAAATCTAAAAGTAATTTAGATATATTATAAAAGTAATTTATATTTTTTCATCAAAATATAATCATGTGAGATCTTGCTATAAAGATTTAATTATTACGAACACAATTACGTAATCGGATCATAGATCGGATAAGTTATTTAAGAGAAAATTTAATTTGAAGTATAAGTGGTTCCTATTTGCTTGAAACATAGGGGATAAACTACTCTCTCTCTAGCGTAGCAGAGTGCGTCACATGCCTTCTGATTCGGTTTGTTCTGGCCTTCTTGGCAATATCGGCATGTGGAACAGATCAGACGACTACACCAGCGTGTGGGATCGGACGGCCCTAGATGCGTCGCGTGATAAGACCAGATCGAGAGGCTTCTCGAGATAGATTTTACGTTTTAAATAAGATGAACGGTAAAACGTTAGGCATGTATACCCACACTCAACATTCAACACTGGTGATCAGTCAATACTAACAATCAACCGTGACTAGTGACTCCAACGAGCACGTGCAATCCATGCATCCCTCCCCACTGTGCAGTACAGGCAGCCGCTGTCCTGTTCAGTCGATCACTGCACTCCCGGTCTGACTGCTGCACGAGCAACCCGACTCGATGGATCACGATCTAGTCGCCCTATAAATACCAAGCTCCGATGACCCCGGGCGTGTCGTGTCGGCCGGTCGGCGTCTCGTTTCGCCGGCGCCCGCGCATCTTACACTGTCCAAGCCAGCGCCTGCGTGCAGGTCGATCGCCTTCTAAAACCGGCCAGCGCGCGCGTCTAGTGCAGCGGCTGGGAATGGAGCGGGTGTCGTGCGTGCCGCTGCTTCGGCGGCTGCTTCTCTTGGCCGCGGCCGGGCTCGCGGGCGCCGAGCCGCAGGTGCCGTGCTACTTCGTGTTCGGGGACTCGCTCGTGGACAACGGGAACAACAACAACATCGCGTCGATGGCGCGGGCCAACTACCCGCCCTACGGCGTCGACTTCCCCGGCGGCGCGACCGGCCGGTTCAGCAACGGCCTCACCACGGCCGATGCCATCTGTAAGCCGATGTGTTACTGCCGTTGATTACTTGGTCAGTTGATCTAATATATATAGCATCACATTTGTCGATCGATACGTACCATGCACCATTTTGTAGCTCGGCTTCTGGGCTTCGACGACTACATCCCCCCGTACGCCGGCGCAACAAGTGAGCAGCTCCTCACCGGCGTCAACTTCGCCTCTGCTGCGGCCGGAATCCGGGACGACACTGGACAGCAACTGGTACGCACGTACGCACAGCTATACACACGCGACACGCACTGACGCACACATAAACCAACATGTACTATTCGAACCATGCATGTGTTTCGAGCGTTGCACGCTGGAAATAGCCCACACGTATGTACGTATGTTCGACACAGGGTGAACGGATCAGCTTCAGCGCGCAGCTGCAGAACTACCAGGCGGCCGTGCGGCAGCTGGTTAGCATCCTGGGCGGCGAGGACGCCGCGGCGAACCGCCTGAGCCAGTGCATCTTCACCGTCGGAATGGGCAGCAACGACTACCTCAACAACTACTTCATGCCGGCGTTCTACCCCACCAGCCGGCAGTACACACCGGAGCAGTACGCCGACGTGCTCATCAACCAGTACGCGCAGCAGCTCAGGGTCAGGATCGATTACACTCGAGCCTGCAACTAGTTACTGTGTTGACGATATATGCGACATGACACTGGAACTCAAATCTTGTCTGCGTCACTGTGTTGGATCAGACGCTGTACAACTACGGGGCCAGGAAGGTGGCGGTATTCGGGGTAGGGCAGGTGGGGTGCAGCCCGAACGAGCTGGCGCAGAACAGCCGAAACGGCGTCACCTGCATCGAGCGGATCAACAGCGCAGTCCGGATGTTCAACCGGAGGGTGGTCGTCCTCGTCAACCAGTTCAACCGCTTGTTGCCCGGCGCGCTGTTCACCTACATCAACTGCTACGGCATCTTCGAGAGCATCATGCGCACGCCGGTGGAGCACGGTACGTACTCCAAGGCAAGCCCCAAAACGAGATGTGCCTAGAACTGCTACGTTATCTTGACGGGTGGGCCGGTGTGCTGGCTCACGTACCGATGGTTTCAGGGCTGGCGGTGACGAACAGGGGGTGCTGCGGGGTGGGGAGGAACAACGGGCAGGTGACGTGCCTCCCGTACCAGGCGCCGTGCGCCAACCGGGACGAGTACCTCTTCTGGGACGCGTTCCACCCGACGGAGGCTGCCAATATCTTCGTCGGCCGGAGGGCCTACAGCGCGGCGATGCGGTCCGACGTTTACCCGGTGGACCTGAGCACGCTCGCTCAGCTCTAGCTAAGGTGCCTGCGGGCTACGCCGTGCCGCATCAAGAATTGTCCAAGATCAGGATCAAGACTTCTCTCTCGTGATTGTGCGGGAATTAATACGCGGGAGGACGCCGGAGGTCTCATATGTTTTGCTTCTATGGTGTAGAACTTACAGAATATGTGTGGGCATCTTATACTTGTATGGAGTATATCAGTATATGCTAGTTGCAGACGTTTTACAGTGCAACTGTAACTGTTGCTACAATGTTACTGAAAGAGAAACAGAAGAAAACAAAAACAACAGTCTGTATATTCCAGTTTGTATTGCTTTCAATGCTGTCTGATGTACAACCGCATTGTGATCGACAGTGAAGCAACAAGTTGCAAAACTATTTCCAGTGAAACACAAATCTATGGTATATAATGAGTTGATTTTCTATCAATCATGCATACAATCCTCCACACGAAATCAACAACAGGCCCAACTGACTGTTAAAAATAGGATCTCGATGAACGTGATGAACGAGTGGTGCTGCCCTCATTTCGATCTTTCTTCCACATGCCCTCAAAGCTCAGGAAGCATTTGAGAGGTTTCACCTGTTCAAGACAAGGGCACAGCCAAAGTAAATCAATCTGTTACTTGAACAATTTCTCTATTACTATGACAGAATGTTCAGAAGACCATTGCAATACAGCAGGAAAGACATTAGCCGCTACCTTCCAACGGTTTCTCTGAGATATTTCATTCTGGATATAAGACAATTGTTCAATGATCGTTCTAAAGTCAGGCCTGCTAGCAGGATTTTCACTCCAGCATTGTTCAATCAGCCTATCATAGTGTGGAGCAGAAAAGTGGTCAGTTCAGGGTGAAATAGTGGCACATAAAAGTTCAAAGTTCCAGATAGGCAAATGGAACACAGATTGCGGAAGCTTGTACGCAAGAAGATTGCAATGGAAAATATGTCATAATAGTGCTCCAAACAATTTAGTAGTTACCACAGGCAAAACAAAAGAAGGAATGCTTACTCTCTCAATCCGTAAGCATAATGCTT
This sequence comes from Oryza sativa Japonica Group, assembly GCF_034140825.1. Classification (NCBI taxonomy): domain Eukaryota; kingdom Viridiplantae; phylum Streptophyta; class Magnoliopsida; order Poales; family Poaceae; genus Oryza; species Oryza sativa. The sequence goes on from NC_089035.1 coordinate 31,934,079, forward strand.
TGGAGGAGCTCTGAAAGGTGGCCTTTCTTTAGAATTATGTGCCTTCTCAATTTCATTATTTTTCTTGTCATAAAAAGGGAGACATCCTTCAATCATCTGAAAATGTTTGGAATATCAGTACAAAAACTGGTCTTCTAGGGGGCTCTGGGAGTAGGTTCAGCAGTTTTACTTTACAGTTCATAGTGGCACAGGAATACAGAATGTTGCATAGCAACACTTTTACCTCTTGAAGTATCAAAGCAAATGAGAAGACATCCACTTTAGTATCATATTCTTCATTTCGCAGGACTTCTGGAGCTACATACCTACCTGCAACATATTTGTCATGCCAATTATCAGTGCAGAAAGAAGGTAAACAAATGTAAGTGATGATATTTTGGAACAGTAAGATGGATACTAATATATAGCTCAAATTCAGTATGAATTTTCTTACATGCATTGCCTGGAGAAGTTACAGCTTTCTCTTCTCTAACTTTTCTTCTCCATTTTAGCATCTTACACAGATCGAAATCTGCCACCTTCAGATGTCCAGTGTCATCCCTCAATATGTTTCTGTTGTCTTACACAATGGATAGAAGAAGCCTTTACAAATCATGTATTCAAAGCATCTGGTCTAGAAATAAAATAAAAGTAGTACTCACGAAGGCTCAAGGTCACGGTGGATGATAGCTTGAGGTTTATGCTCATGTAAATAATTCATCCCTCTATTAGATTTCAGAGAGAACTGCAAATCAGTCTTCATTATAGCAACAAAAAAGTAGAACCAAGAGATTCAGGTCATGATAGGCAAACCTTGCAATATCAAGAGCTAATTTCACTGCATATGACGGTTCCAGAGCCCCTTTCCTACTCAAGTGCTTGCGCAAATCACCCTGAGAACAAAAATTCCAAAGTTCTCATCAATTCACTAAAAAAAGGTGTTTTCATACTCAAGTGCATGCATAGTCATGAACCATTTGACATTAACAGAATACTAATAGGAAGTTAACAAAGCTAGTGATCTGTCTTTGTAGTGGGGCTCACCTTCTAAAAAAGCTAGAAACAGAAAGTAGTTAGGGAAAAGTCCATCTAGTCTATGAACATATTTTGGTGGACCAAAACAGCAAAGTTAAGCTCGGTACACATATATCCAGCTTGCACTGATCTATTGTGCTTGTGACCAAATATTAGCAGCTAGAAGGAAAGAGTGAAGGCTAAATTGGCATTACCAGTTGGCCAAATATTTCCAACAAAAGAAAAGCAACAGCTAAGACAAGGAAAAACAGATCTGGCATTGCCACTTGAGAATGGCAACAACATTTTATCACTCAGAACTATGAATGACCAGGTAACTAGAAAAGTTCATCTAAAGCAGCAGCTCCTATTGCAGTTTATCAAATAGGTCTCAGATCTAAAGATGATCAGATATGTGAATAATGCAAATTTAAAAAAGCGCTGCCTATAGGACAAACCTTGGGCATAAATTCCATTACAATCATCATTGGGCTGCTTTGTGTTACAGCACCTAAAAATTGCACGACATTCGGATGCCGTATTAGTTGTAGCACATCAAGCTCATCTCTGAATGCTTGTCTGCAATGCAAACCAATCTAATCTGTCAGGGAACTACATTTTTCAGACGGAGTCTACAATTAAGTGAAAAAAGACGAGTAAAACAGTAACTGAATACTACTCAATGGAACCAACCCACACTTTGTTCTCGTCCATAATTAGATCGTCATCAAGCTTCTTAACAGCAACCAGAATGCCCCTCCATGTTGCTTTCCTAAATGTACCCTGAGAAACAGATGAAAATGATATAAAACATAATTGACGAAAATTGATGGAGCAACCTAACATATTTAAAATTATGTACAGAAAGTAGGGGTCAGCAAGTCAACAAATTAGAAACATTGTGACTGGCAGATTGTGTCTCTAACTGAAAATTTCAAATAAGAAAGAAAGGCTAACATATTCATATATACACACCTTTGATATACCATTTCCATTAGTGAAATCTAGCTCGTTCGGGGAAATCTCGTACTCAGGAACCTCACGGACATTTTTAACATGCATAGGAGCAATCTTCAAAAAAAAAAAAAAAGGAAATAAATTCAGAAAACTTGAACATAGCAGTACATCAGGAAGACAAAATGCCCGTACATAATAGTTCGGAAGTACCTTAAGCTTGGAGCCATGCTTTTCCAAGATCTTGATCACATCATGGTTCTGGTAATGCAATGCGTCTGCCAAAGGCTGCCAGATGGTAGACAAATGATACAACACTCGCATATTAAAATAGCAACCTAGAAATAAACATATATATTAGAAGTATTATCTCGAATCCATCTCCCTCGGTGACTAAGACCATGTTCGCGTCAATCAATCATTGTACTTACTGACTAAAACTTGCATCTAATACCATTCCATGGGAGTTCCCAATTCAACTCAGATTATCCCCGAGTAATCATGAGGTTTTTCAGCTAGAGCAATAAAATCACCAATAGCAGCAAAACAAAACAAAGTTCAGGGAGGCTCACCGTGCTGCCCCACTGGTCCTCGGCGACGGCATCCGCCCCACGCTGGAGGAGCAGCTCGACGACCTCGGCTTGCCCCTCGCAGGCGGCGATGTGCATCGCCGTGCGGCCGTCGGAGTCGCGGAAGTTGGGGTCGGCGCCGGCGTCGAGGAGCTCCTGGATCCCCTCGACGTCGCCCTCGTGGGCCATGTACATCAGCTGGAAGCCCATGACCCCGACCGCCTCGCTCGACCCCTCCTCCGAGCTCTCCCCCGCACCGCCGCGGTCGGGCGCCATCGACGACTGCTTCCCCAGCTTAAACCGCGGGGTCGCCGCGGCCGTCGGCGTGCTTGGCTTCGGCTCCATGTGGCGGCGCGGGCGCGGGCACGGGAGGCGGCTAGGGTTCCGATGGGGAGGACGAGACGAGACGAGAGATCGGATCAATCGAAGACTTTGACGGCGGAATTGAGTAGAGCGGCGAGAAGGGGGAGGGGAGAAGTACTAGCAGGCAGCCGCGCGAGGGGAGGAGGAACCGAGTTGGGAAAAAAACGGGTGGGTGGGTGGCTGAGCTGGCAACACCTCCACCAACAGACCCCACGTATGAAACCGAAAAGGAAAGAACGGCCGCAGGATCCCCGGATGTGCGGGTGACAGCTGGGCCCCGCTGCTTAATGCGGTAGTTTTGCGGTTAGTGCTGTTTGCTGGTTAAAGCATTCTCTTCGAAAGACAGGAGAGAAACAGTTTTGTGTTCCAATTATGGTGTTTGGTCATTTGGAGTACAGGGACTTTACGGGATTATTATTGTACGAATTAGCTTAAATCCTTAAAAAAAAGTTAAAAGCCTTACACGCTTTGGATGTAGACTAAGATTATTAAGGTTGGACATGTAAAACCATAATTCTATTAGTGCACTTTTTCCGTACTCGTAAAGGAAGTTGTTTAGGATAATGTTTAAGTTAAACCTTAGGAATACAAATCATGAATAACTCTCAAGTTGTTGAATTTGAAAATGTAAAAAATATATGAATAGATTTGTCTTGAAAAATACTTTCATAAAAATATACATATATCACTTTTCAATAAATATTTTTATAGAAACAACAAGTTAAACTTGTGTTTTGGAGACCGTGTCGCTGTCTAAAATGACCTCCTCTATGAGTACGAAGGAAGTATAACTAATTAAGTTTTAATTATTTAAAATAAAAAATGTACTATTTTAAAACAATTTTTATATAAAAAGTTTTCGTATTAAATACAATATCTAACAGTTCAAAAAAAATATGCTAATAACAATCGAGGTAAAATGTATTAATCAAAAAAGAACCAGGCATATGACCACCCAAACCCAAATGGCGAACACCCAGGAATGCTAACACTGATGGAATTGATCAACTAATAAATGTTATACTTCCTTCGTTTCAGGTTTTGATTTTAGTCAAAGTCAAATTACTCTAAGTTTAACTAATTTTGTAGAAAAAAATAGTAATATTTTTAATCCAATACTAGTATATTATGAAAATTTATTTAATTATATATTTAATGAAAAAATGATAGTGTTATAAATATTACTTTTTTTATAGAGTTAGTTAAATTTATAGTTTGATTTTGACCAAATATCTTATATAACTAAAACAGAGGAAGTAAATGTTTAGATCGAGACATGTCGGCTGCTTAATACTAAGAAAAAGGCATGTTGTTCGCAGGAGACATCAGATGTCCGGTCCAAATCTCGGGGTGGTTAGCGAGGGAAACACTGCTAGCCAGTAGTAGCAATATCATCATGTCTTTATGACGTATATACTAATTACTAATAAGATAAGAGCTTTAGGTAGTATGAAACGAGCATTATATATGTTGTAAGATAGTTGATGGCTGGAGATGCACGTTGCGGATAAGGACTCGCATGATGTAATGGGGCCTTGGTGTTGTCATCGTGACGCCGGAACAGACCAATTGGGGATAAAAAGAATCGTAAAGCGTGTAGGTATGGACGAACACTATGCTGTCTAGAAGCAAAGACGCCTTGATCTCCTAAAGAAATTGTTGTCGTAAAAATCTGAAAGTGACATTTTGCTTCTTGTTCATTCGGCGGGAGATATATAAATAAAAGAAGACGTAGTACAGGTCTCTGGTCCTTGATGGTTGCTAGGAGACGAGCTGACGAGGAAGTATTATCCACTAAGATCAGGGAGATATATAAATAACGAAGTATTATCCACTAAAAACATTGAACTTCTCTAGCTGCGTACAATCCAGCCTAAGATCTGACGAGTGAGGATTAAGCGTATAATATGAGTGGTACTTATCTCAATGTTCTTTTACAAGCTGGGACTAACTCAGCAAAGGAAACTAAATTTTTCTTTAGTATTTGACGTTTGCCACTTTTTCAGGAGGAGATGCCCCTGATATTTGTCTACTTTATTCGAAAGTAGGATCGCATATTCAGATAAGCATCCTCTCCGATGCTGAAAGGCCGTCGATGACCGAGTCATTTCGTTTTCTCTTCGTTTTCCTCGCTGTTTTATTGCCTTCTTTCCGATTATACAAGGCACCAGCGCATTTTCAACGTAGCTGAAAGCGCGTACCCGACCGGCCGAGCCGACCAGCTGCTTGTGCAGTTCAGCTGCGTGACTGTTTCCGTTGCCCAGACGGGCATAAGACGACGGCCAAAATGGATTTCGTCCGCGTCTCCTCCTCACACACGTAAATGATCGATGCCGACGCGTTTTAGTACGGGGAAAGAAAGCAGTCAGCTTGGGCCACTGTATGTCTTCGATTTGAGTTGGCTGTTGTTCTGACTGTTCATTGGGCCAACCCGGGGCCACCAGCTACAGATAAACAAAAATGAAAAAACAAACTCAGATCACTTTATTCTATTCGCCCCGTTTTCTTTGTCCTTATTCTCACTCTAGAATATTTGATTGTATTAGATCTATTTATTTTATGTAGGAGCGGATTCTGATCCCTCGAGAGGACACCTCCTTATTTTGTACATCAAATTTATTAAAAAAGTGAAAAATAATTGGTATAGTAGATCAACATGTAATATGTTTTTCCATAAACATACAAGTTCAAATTTGATTTATAAAATTAAAAAAAAAACGAATTTGACTACGGATTACACGTTCTATCCAAAGTTAAAATTTGTTATTTTTTCTATTTATATAAGTTAAATTTGAAAGCGATATATCACATATTGATCTACTCCCTCCGTTTTTTAATAGATGACGCTGTTGACTTTTTCTCACATGTTTGACCATTCGTCTTATTCAAAAATTTTATGCAAATGTATAAGATATAAATCACACTTAAAGTACTATGAGTGATAAAACAACTCATAACAAAATAAATTATAATTACGTAAATTTTTTGAATAAGACGAATGGTCAAACTTGTGAGAAAAAGTCAACAGCATCATCTATTAAAAAATAGAGGTAGTATCTTACTATTTTTTTAAAAAAAATGATGATTTTTTTAGTGACAAGAAAAACAAAAGGACATTCCCTGGAGGGATGAATAGAGTTTTTATTGTATCTCTTCTTACTATATAGTTGGTACCCACTAAGTCATAATTGCTATAAAGCTTGCACACAGCTTGCCACATCATCGACGCATATTAGCTGTCAGATATCCAGTTTGCTGTTGGCAAAAAAAAAAAGGGAACAAACCTCTCCCTTGACGTCTCTGCCCAGTGGGCTGTTGGTCCAAGCAACAGAAGAAAATTTTTTCGTTCCCAATGGACGAAAGTGGCCCACTTGATAAACACGTACTCCACATTATTTTGTCGGAAAGAAAAACACGCAACCAATGAGTAAAAAAAGGAAACATGCGAAGATTGATCAACAATGTTTCTCAGTAAGAATTCTCAAATCTCGCTGCAACGCGCGGGGCATCCACTAGTATTTGTAATTTGCACTCCACGTCCAGGTGTGTGCACGCCTGTGCATCCCCTTTAGTAAAAAAAGAAAAAAGTTTATCACATTGCAGAACTACACTATGCATGCGGCATGCCAACGAAGAATAATGAATTAGAAGACAACATCAATAACAATACTTACAGTTTCAGGAGATGAGCGTCCTCGCTGATGTTTCCTACCAAAAGGAAATTCATAGAAGAATAAAGAGGTCGGGTGTCAACCTAGCCGGTTGCATCCTCACAACACGAGATGTGTAAAGCCCGATTATTGATGTTCCAGCATAAAACTTGTACCGCACAACGCTACAGGTGCTATTTCCGAGAAAAATAAGTCGAAGAATCCATAGCATGCATGCTATTAGCAGAATGGTGAATATATTATTCCTTCGAAACACAGCATGCATATAAATAACATGCCAGTACGCCACCATCATCCTTTGTTGTCATCTTCACTAGTGAAAAATTTAGAAATGATATGGTACGAAGTTAAACAAGTAGTCTTTGTAGTACTTAAGGCAGTTTATGAAACAAACTATTGCAAACTAATACTCTTTTATTTAGTTCATGATATAACAAAGCATGTAAAGTGTGCAGTGAACAAATTTCCTGTTGGATATGTATAACTGGCAACAATTGATATTTTCTAGTCCCTATGAATTCATACACTAATACAATAGATATTTGCGTATATTATTTTTCATCTATTGACATCGTCAAGAAACATGTGTCTCGTCAAACTAGAATCAGAAGATGAATGATGTCCATTCAATAATAAGGATGACAAAAAAAGAGGAGGGAAAGTGAATGTTTAAATTGTTCTCAGGTTTTAGCTCTTACCTTTTGGAGAACATTGTTATCTTCACTAGGAGATGCTTCCCCTTTCAACTTTGGTATCAGCCAAGGAGTCGATGTTCTTTTTGAGTATCGTTTAACCGTATCAGATATTGGGCACAATCACACAATTGCAACCACACTGAAGAGGTCCCAAAAGATGGAATCGTAAAAGAATGAATGGCAGGACAACTATAAAATCTTATCTTCGATTCCATCGGCTTATGAATCTGATGAGATCAAAAGTTGACATACAGTGGTTAAACATATTGGCAACATTCTCATGTAAACATAAGTTTTGTTTCTAAAGGTTACATTTAGTGCTTGAAACATACTCCCTCCATCCCTGTCCAGATACATAGCTAGAAGTTGGTTTTTTATAGGACAGGGGGTGTGCTGCTGATCTATTGGTTACTATCTACCCTCAATTGTAAAATCATGCGAGCGCTTAACTGACATATGTATTCAACTCTACGCCATGCACTGTAACAAAATATGGACACTCATCATCTCTGATTTGTTGGATGTTGCCACTTCCTACTGTAAGGTATATATGCACATATCCTCCATGTGAAGAAAGAGCTATTAGATTCTACTTTCTCTAACATCAGGTAGAACAAGGAATCCTTATCGTAAAAAGAATGAAAGTAAAAAAAAAGAACGAAAGTAACAGTCAAATTTGGATTGCATGGCTAGAATTTCATGTGCTAGGAAGAATATGTATGATTGTACCAGAAACTTGTGTACATGGCCTAAAAGATAAGCTGCCACATACTACCTCCGTCCCGAAATAAGTTAATCTAGTACGGGATGTGCATGTCCAGATTTGTAGTACTAGAAAATGCCATATCCCATACTAGATTAACTTATTTTGGGACGGATGTAGTATGCTTATGACTCGTAAGCTGTTTTTGGCATGGCCAAATTAAGATTAAATAAACATCAACTTGGGAACAACCACTACTGGAAGTTTGAAATAAATCCATGACCTCGCCCTGTGGATATGTATCGAAGAATTGTGGAACTAATATTAATATACAATCAGTTTTCTTTTTCTTTTAAAGAAGGTTCTCTACAGGATCCAACTAGCTACCCACCAAAATATACACACTAGTATTCAAGATTAGTCATCAAGCCTCAAGTAAAAAAAAAAGGTACCAAGCTTAGTTGAAGAAAAAAGTCCCCTCGTACTGAGAATACTTTAGTACCAACTATATTAGCTTTAGAAACTACTTCTGAAACGTTCTTAATAACATGTCCCGTTTCTCTTTCTCAAAAACTAGATTTTTGGGCAACCTTAGTTGAAGTTTTTCTGAATTTGTAGGTTCACCAATGAAAACATAGATGAAATTTAATCTTAGACAAGCATTTTTTATTAGAATAAAGGGTTAATTGGTCCATACTATTGCAAATATGCCTGATTGGAAATCTACTATTACTATTCATGATACCGACTGAGTGCCGTTCCGTCTAGTTTTTTATCGGCACCCATCCAAGTCACCCTTCTCCATAGATACTTATCATTTAAGCGTCTAAAATCTGAATACTATAACATGCACTTCAGTTTCATATATAGCATATGAAAAAAAGAATAACAAATGTCATGCTTAACACAATGCGATGATAAAAGTATGTCATGTAAACATAAATCTAAATAAAAGGTACAAACTACATAACCACAACCTACATTATTCTCAAATACAGAAAGATTATACATCCAAAGATAGGAGCCAAGTAATTAGAAAATTGCATTTGATTTCTAGGTTTCCTCCATAAAACCAAAACAATACTAGCAGTAGGAAGCCTTTGTGGGGAAGGAATTTTAAGAAAACAAAAGCTCTCGAAAAAAAAAGCTAGCACAACTCAAACAAGATCCCCTACATGGGAGTATGGCATGATATTAGCATCCAACTTTGGAAAAAGTGATTATGACAACCATCGTTCCCTCTTTATAAGAAGTTGAATGCCTAGACTCAATTTTTCCAAGTCCACATTGAACAAAGTAATAACATGTTCCAGTTCCACAAGAGATGTCTGGTGTGCCAACTGTGGAGCCCTTGGTTTTGGCTCATGTCATACATGACGTGTTAGATCCATTTAGACCAACTATGCCCCTTAGAATAACATACAACGATAGGTTACTTCTGGCAGGTGCTGAGCTGAAACCATCTGCAACTGTGCATAAACCAAGAGTAGATATTGGTGGCACCGACCTGAGGGTGTTCTACACATTGGTAAAGCAAAGACCTATATGCTTCCATGTTGGAACATGTTCTAAATGTTGATAATGCAACTCCATTACACAAGAAAAAATAATATACTAAACTTGTTTCTTCTACTTTTACATATGCAAAAGGTACTGGTGGATCCAGATGCTCCAAGCCCAAGCAACCCATCACTAGGGGAGTATTTGCACTAGTAAGCCATTTATAAATTTGTCTTTTCCAGTCTCAGTGGGATACATAGACACCCCGAGGTCATGGTTGTGGACATCTTCTGGGTGGGACAGAGTTCCTGTGATGCAACGTCCCACCTGACGTGGTCACTGACATGTGGACCCGTAGGTGGTGGGGATCACATGTCAGTGACCACGGCCCTCTGAATTTACGTAAGAGGATCTCAATCCCTTCAGTGACCTAGTCCCCCTTCCTCTATCCCCCCCTCTATCTACTGATTGATGTCCTTGTTTAACATATCTTATGTTGTGTGTAGGATGGTGATAGATATCCCAGGAACAACTGGAGTCAACTGTATGCATAGCATCTGTTAGCAAATTTAATTTCATCGTAATCTTTTAGATTAAAAACAACAATTCCTAATTTTCTTAGATGTGTTCATTGCCCCATAATCAACAAAAGTACATATTAATTGTTACAATAAATAGTTCGTATCTTACTGAATTGCTATATGATAGCCGACTTTATAGCAATTCGGTAAGAAACAAAATTCATTGAAGAAGCACTCTATAGCCAATGGCTAGTAACCATGAGATATGGAGTTCATGAATATTAAAAAGAAATGCTAAAATGAACTATCAGGGAGAAGGTTAGAAACAAATTTAAACTAAATCCATGCCTACAAAGCTACAACATGTCAACAATGCTAGCTACTTGCATAGGAAAGCTTACCTAACATGTGTAACATATTTGCTAAATCCCTGCCTAGCTACCGGAGCTTTGCAGTTTAGCAAATATGTTACATTAAGTCATTAACTTTGCCGCTTATGTCAATAGTTATCCCCAAAAACAACATAAAAGATGCAGCCATTAATGAGCCTAAACGTAAGGAAACAAGTGAAAAGCTACCATATGGCAGGAAGAGTACTAAATAATTATCGGAACAAGTTGATTCTTGAACCCAAGAACAAGAAGAAGACTATGTTCAACGTGTAAGTGCTTTATTCACCACACTTTTTTTTAGCTTAATATTGATTCCTAGATTTTTGGGGTCTAAAGATGACTATCTACAAAAATTCAGAATTGTGTGTTGATAAAATGGCATACACAACTCCCTGAAAAGTCACATACTAAATGAGATTAATATTTCATATTCACTTCATCTATCAAGTTTATATATATTGTTGAGGGGTAGTGGCATCAACACAGTGTTACAGCTAGGAGCTACATATTCCCTAGCTTAAGACTAAAAGTATAAGTTAAATATAGCTAAATCAAACACCTAACATATTTTGTGCTAGGCTAAGCCCAACTTCCATATAGAAGTTCAAGTTTCATAGGGAGGAGACGACATGTTATGGAACATTTAAAATAGTAAAGGTTTAAAAGCTAAGGTTCACCCAAATAGACTTCAAAATGATTTGACAAACGAAATTGGGGGATCCTGAAGAAAAGACGAATCTGCATACTATAGTAGTGCATAGCAGTTATGTCAATTGGAAAAAAAAAATACAAATTGATTTCGAATATAGATGAAATATCATAAAACTCTTGCAGGTCAAGACCTCATGCTTTATGAAAGACCGGAACTGAGATATGGTATCCACCGGATGGTATTTGTGTTATTCCGACAACTTGGCAGGGGAACCGTTTTTGCACCAGAGATGCGACACAACTTCCATTGTAGAAGCTTTGCGCAACAATACCATCTGGACATTGTGGCCGCTACATATTTCAACTGCCAAAGGGAAGCCGGCTCTGGTGGAAGAAGGTTCAGGTCCGAGAGTTCTTAATGGACAATTGGAGACTATCGATTGTTGTATGGCCTTTACGAAGTGGAATTTCGAAATAACATGCACTATAGTATTGAGTGCACCGTAAAAATCTATTTATGCAACACGATAAATAGCTCTAACTACCACGACATGTACCCAAGAATACTTATATATAATGTCAAAAAGAAATGTGCCTTTGATGATGAGACGGAAATTTTTCGATTACATAGAAGACGCAAATGCGCGCATGAGCAAACAACTACACATATACATCACACTCACATGCCCATGTATGCGTTTCTAACAAACGCTCAAAGAGATGAAGGCTAGCGGTAAATCTCCGATCTCACTAAATTTCTATTGAAAATACACCCACATGTGTGCAATATTTGTAAGCAACACGGTTTAAACCCTGGTGGGTGGAATCATGCACCCATGACTCCACCACCACATCACATGTGCTTATCCAGACGAAAATTTTCATTACAAAGCAATTATCATAGCACAAGTGCTATAGGCCTCACAAAGCAAATATTAATGGAGTATTGGTTTATTTACTTTGATAGAAAAACCACTAGATGCAACACAAACATTCTGTGCAAAAATCATTGTTCACAATAAGACAAATAATTTTCTCCTCTAGAGTGTGAACAAAACCGTTGTAATTGTTAATACATTATTCACTTCATCCATGCATCAAGAAGCTTGTCAAACTCTTGGTCAATTTGGGTGGGAGCAAATCATGAATTTCTGTACTATATGCATGAACATCAAGTAATAATTTTCTAGTCAAATAAAGACAAGTTATTTCATTCCCTTGGGAATATGGCTAACCAATCAGTAATTTAGCATACACTTATTTAAGACATTAATCTAATTCCTAAGGCTTCATTCGAGAAAGTAGATTGGCTTAGCTTTGTCACCGCACAAGGAACAAGAATAGCCTCTAGCGTATGATTAGTTAAGTATTAACTATTACAAACTTGAAAATATGGTTTATTTGATTTTAAAAGAAACTTCTATATAGAAAGTTTTTGCCCGAAAACACACCATCTAGCAGTTCGGGAAGCGTGCGCATGGTAAATGAAGAAGTTGTAAAAGCGAAACGAGGAAAAGAACACACCCTAAGAATTTATGTAGAAGCATTGGAGAATGGCCCAGGTGTTTGAGATAGATTAAATGAGTTTTAATTATTACAAATTTGAAAAATAGATATATTCAATATTTTAAAGCAACTTCTATATAGAAAGTTTTCGCATGAAATTTACCATTTAGCAGTTTGAAAAGCGTGAATGGAAACTGAGGTAAAATATGCATCTTAATCAGAAAAGAATGGGGCCGTCACAAGGGGATTATAACCTCCAACCCTAGGCTCCGTTCTTTTCCGCTATGGGCATGATCCCCGATCTCTTAAACGATGTTGTTTTTGGGAAATAAAAGTAAGTTTCTTAGAATAAAGTTTTAAAACAATTAGTAGTATTACTGAAAAATGACATTTATGCCATTCACTAAGTCACGTTTGGTAATTAAACATACATAATACAGGCTCAGTAAATGAGAGTTGAGTGGAAAGGGGGTGGCTCAATTTCATATCTTAAAGAAGATGATGAAATCAACAGAAAACGAGGAGCATATGTTGGAGTGTGAACCCGGATAACGGGGATCTAGCAGGACCCTCTTTTGGAGCTAGTCACGTGTGACTAAGGGGCTCGAGCCCCTCTAGAGCACTAGAATGGATTAACACAAAGTTGTATACAAGTCCGGTTCACCCAGAGGTGTAATATCCTACTCCCATTGTTGTGATCTCTCTCTTTGTCCTTGAAGGATCTTACAAGTTTATCGACTACTCAGAGTAGTTCTGCTTCCTTTCTCTTCTTGGTTTGATTAAATGTGTTGAAGTCTCTCCTAAGCCACCTAGCTTCAAACCCCATATCCTTCCACGGTCCTAATTCTCCCCTTATACCTTCTCTAGGGAATACCACCTGACCGCAGTTCGAAGGAAGATTTTGTTCATATCAACATTAGGTACAATACGTCTTGTCTGCTGCTTCTCTTCTCGCCTGCTCCATCAGCCTTGGGGTAGGCCCTAGAGGGGCACACCGTGAGTGGGGCACGGTGAGAGCTTGCCACATTAACCCGCCCAATCTATCGGGGACTTGGGGCCACTTCAAGCAGGGCCCGTTTTGTGTGGGGTGCAACAACAGCTGCCACACACCCCGCTTAATCCATACAGGCTCGCCTCGTTGGGTGTGGGGCCCACTTGCCATTGCTTGTTGAGAGGCGGTAAAGGTGTAGTTCTCGGTGAGAGCGCAGTAGTCAACCACGCTCCTCCGGTTTCCCATGTCCATACAAGGACCGACACGGCCATGCTTTTTGCCTCGGGGTTTATAACCGTCCGATCATGCATAAATGAGGAGGAGTTAAGAACTTGAAGCTAGCCCAAGCACATTGTTTAACCTCTGTTTGGGAACTGGCCTTGGGGTGCCTTGAGGGTTCCGTCCTTCATAATCTAGGATGGGCCACGTGCCACCCCCCAAATCGATTCCTGGTATGGGTAACAAGCCGAATGAGAGGACACGTGCAACTTCATGGTGCACGTCGTCTCCTTGGGGACCTTGGTTCCTCGGTCACCAACAACCTTACTGTAAGGAATACGGTTCCTGTGAGATAAAATTTGAAGCTAATAGTATATTCTTTTAGTGGAGGAGTACCAGCGAGGAGGACAAAAAGGACATGTAACTATTTGTCATGTTTAAGATGTGGTGTTTAACAATTTACTACTCATAATCTATGACATGTGGGTCCTCATGTGCATATGATATGTGGGTCACACCTAAAAGTAACAAATAGTTAAACATCTCAAAAAAAAATCCATTGTAATTTCGGTTAATTCGATTTGCCATTGCAAATATGCCTTTTTAGATAACTACCATTACAATTCGTTTATTCATAGTCGTGCCAGTGAAATTTTACAAAATTGGAACTGTGCTACTACCGTCACATTTTCCATCCATCTCCTCATTTGAACGTGAGACCCACTCGTCAGATTCATCTTCTTCATTTCACACTCCCTTATCTTCTTCCTTCCCCATCTCAGTGTCATGGCGAGGAGCGTGGGGAGAGCACCTTGATGATGCGGGCGACTAAGCTCTTGTTCCAATAAAGGCTGGAGGAGGTGGTGGCGGTGGAGGCGAAAGGGGAAGGGGAAGGGATGGGAGGAAACTTGGCCCGTTGGCACAAGCCTGTTGGTCATTGTCTCATCCTAGGAGGTCGAGCGACGACGATGGTAAAGTAAGTCGAGGAGGCTAAGGAGGTCAAGCAGCTGGGGAGAGCTCTCCTAGGTCTCCGTGAAGCTCTCACCTTTGTCTTCCCCCTCCCCACTTTGCTCCTCTTCATGCCATCGCCGTTGAAGCTAACAACCCTCTCTCTCACCAGATCTAGGCGGAAGCTCAGGCGAGACGGCACCACCGGCGATGGAGCTCCGGTGGGATCCATGGCAGGGAAACTCTTCCGTCACCGCCTACCTCACCTCCTCCTACCGCATGCCATGCTTCCTCTACACCCTCCTCTCCGTATCCCCTTTCTCTGTTGATCTTCTCGTGGTGGGTGACTGTGTCAACGAGCACGTGGTCGAGGCCGCCGGTGTATGGACGGTGTGCGTGCTGAGCTACCGAGGATCCCGCCATCGCTCACCGGTCCCGCCGCCACTCGCCGCTCGTCGGTGTGGGAAGAAGACGAGAGATAGAAGGAAGAAAAAAAAAAGAAGAAGAGACGGATGGAAAACGTGACGACAATAACATTTATTTGTAACAACATATTTGCAATGACATGGATCGAATTAACCCAAATTTTGGACTAATTAAATCGTTGAGTCAACTACTTTTTTCAATGCTGTTCATCTCAACCACTCCAAAACGTTCAAAGGACACAGCATGACAATATTGAATACTAGTACAAGCTTTGAAATATCCTGAAAGACCACCATTTAAAATCGTTTCAGTAAAATTAATGTTAGTAGCAGCAACCGGAGGAAAAGAAAACCAGTCAAACCAAACTACCTCAAGGTCGCCTTCGTCCCCCCACCCCCCCCCCCCCCCCCCCCCCCCAGTTCTCCCCCTTCTCCATAGAAACCGTGTCCCTCCCCTACCTTACCCATCCCCCCCGCTCCTCCCCTTCCCGATCAACAGCAACAGCGGCGGTCAAAAGCTTCCCCCCGCGACGACCCCCTCCACCTTCCCCCAACCGCCCTCGTAGTCTCCGCGCGCAGGCAGCAGAGTCGCCTTCCCCTCCTCCGGTCGATGCGACGGAGCTGAATCGGCCAGGATCCCGAGGAGGAGGAGGAGCGGACGGCCCGCATGAGCCTCGCTGGCTCCGCCCTGGAGGCGGCCCTGCAGGCGGTGGGGCGCGGCCTCGACGCCGCCGGTGACCACCGGCTGCTCTACTGCAAGGGCACTGGGAGGCTCCTGATGCTGGACGAGTCCCGCGCGCGGGACCTGACCATCAACGGCGGCGTCCTCCGCGGGGTGCCCCCCGACGTCGTGGTGGAGGAGGGCCACGGCATCCTCGAGCGCATCCGCCAGGTCCCGGGACCCCCAACCGATGAGCCCGTCGTCTGCAGCTTCCCGAAGGTGAGGGGAGTTGCTCCCGAATCCCGATTTGGGGGAATTTTTAACGGATCGAGTAGGCATGTACCTTGCCGCCTCCTTCTGTTGAAGGCGCTAGATGCGAATCGTAGTAGCGTCTCTTGCTCCATCTGTATCTGATTGTGCTGTGCTATGCTTGCTTGGTTAGATGGCTGAGTGCTTCAACAGGAAGGCGGGCTTGCTGGAAACAACAGTACCGCTGGGTTCCTTCAACTCTCTCTTCAGCTTTACTGGTTCTTGGAAGAATGATGAAGCGGCGACGAAATCCCTCGCGATTGATGGCTACTCCGTGCCTCTGTTTAAAGTTAAGATAACGAGTGGTGAATTGTTTCTGCATGAGAGCGTTAAGCGCGCAATTCCACATAGTTGGGATCCTTCAGCATTGGCTAGGTCAGTAGGTAATCATCTTATTTGACTGATATCAGGGTCCAGTTCTGATCATTCGCATCTTACATTGTTCTTTGTATGCTGCTGCCATTGTCATATAATAACAAGCTCCTCTTGTTTCATATCTCTTCAGCTTTATCGAGAACTATGGTACCCATATTATTACTTCTGTTACGGTTGGTGGTAAGGATGAAGTATACATAAAGCAGCATTCCTCATCCCAATTATCAGAATTGGAGTTCAGAAATTACGTCAAAGAAATTGGAAGCGAGAGATTCTCAGATGGGGATAGCAAGTTAAATGCAACTCCCATAAATTACAGTGAGAAGGTTAGCTCCATACTGATATTTCTATTTAAATTAAAATAAAAGAGGGAGATGGCCCACCTGTAATTGCTGATAATAATAGAAGATCGTCATGAGTCATGAATATCCTAATTAGTTACCTGGAAGGCTGTATGGTCCCTTCTGCGTCGTGGCTATTTTGTCTACATCTTTGAGAACCACCTGAAGTCATCTGCAATGAGAAATTAGATAATTTGATATCCTAATTTTAGCTTTTTATCTGGCAAAACATCCTAATTCCAGCTTGCAAAATTGATCAACATTTTTTATCCCTTATGCAGGATATGACAGTAATCTTCAGAAGGAGGGGTGGTTGTGATCTTGTTCAGAATTTTAATGATTGGATAAAAACTGTTCAGTCAGCACCAGATGTCATAGGCATGACATTTCTCCCTATCGTCTCACTTGTCGGTGATATGCCTGGAAAGAAGCACCTCGCTCGTGCAATTGAACTTTATTTGAAATGTAAGACACGCTTCTGATTCCCTTGTTTTGTCAGTATGCTCATAGTGTGCTTTGCCTACTTTTAACATATAGTTTAACCCCCTGAGCTGTTTTCCTAAAGCACTATCATTTCTGTATCAAAGTCCCTTTGTAGTTGGCCTTCGTGTTTTAGTAATGATCATCTTTTTTTCTTCTGTGATCAAGATCAACAGTTTTTCCCTACAATGACAAAGTTTAGTGTGACTAAGTTCATACGGTAGTGGTGCTTCACAAAGACAGTACTGTTACTGTGGATAACTGTTTTCCTGTGTCTTTTTTTTCTTTCTGTTGGACTGAGATATTTTCCTGGATAAATATATTACATGTTGGCTCTTCAATCATGCTGTTCTTTTTTCACTACAGACAAGCCCCAAATTGAAGAGTTGCAGTATTTCTTGGATTTCCAAGTTCAACTAGTTTGGGCTCCAGTACCACCAGGTATTGCTGGTCAACATAGAAAGGAGCCTGTATGTCCATCACTTCAGTTTAGTTTGATGGGCCCAAAGCTCTTTGTTAGCACTGAACAGGTAAAAGGATACCCCACAGGCCCTTTCTTTTACGCAAGTACATTAGTGTGATAATTTCCTTTTCTAGTTTTGCTGTAAGTTGGTTAATTTAATGTTCTCACCAGCTCCTACCCTGTTGACTGAGTCTCTGAGGCAAAGACAACCATAATTTTACTTTATTGCCTTATAACCTCAAGATTATACATTTACATTGGATGAAATATACTTTTGCTTGGAAGTTATGAAAAAGATAAAATAAAGTGTTTTTAAGACAATAAATTCTGAAACCAATGTAGCACATGCTAACATCCAATGAAATATATGCAGATATCTGTTGGGCGTAGACCAGTCACTGGTCTGAAGCTATGCCTGGAAGGAGCCAAACAGAATCGTCTGGCTATTCATTTGCAGCACCTTGGCTCATTGCCAAAAATATTTGTACCTCATTGGGATTCCCATATCACAATTGGACCGCCAAAGTGGCAAGGCCCTGAAGAGCAGGATAGCCGCTGGTTTGAACCAATCAAGTGGAGGAATTTTGCTCATGTCAGCACTGCGCCCATAGAGTACACTGAAACAAGTATTACAGACCTATCTGGTGTTTATATTGTAACAGGAGCACAACTGGGCGTGTGGGATTTTGGTGCGAAGAGTGTACTCCATCTTAAACTCTTATTCTCCAGAGTTCCTGGATGCACAATTAGGAGATCAGTGTGGGACCATAGTCCATCAAGTTCTTTGGTCCATAGGACAGATGAAGCTTCATCATCCTCTAGTGATAATGCTAAACTTGTGAAGATTGTTGACATGACCGAGACATTGAAGGGCCCACAAGATGCACCTGGCCATTGGCTGGTAACAGGAGCAAAGTTGGGGGTCGAGAAGGGCAAGATTGTTGTTCGTGCAAAATACTCGTTATTAAACTATTGACCAAATGTTGAAAGCATTCATTCATTCACTCTGCTATGAAGCATCCTGTTTAAAGATAGCATATGTTCTTTTGTTCATCATGTATGGTTTTTAATGTAACATCATATGGATTCGTGCTTCTTGTTGATTCTGTGAGGGATTAGCGCCTAGATGTTTGTGTCCGATTACAAAATATTTGACCTGGTCTCAGTGATCTGTTAAATCATCTCTGTGTGGCAGTAGAAGATGTATATTAGTATAAATTTTTGAATTGGTATTTTGTTATGCGAAGTTTAACCCAGTGGAGTTGAACTGGGCAATGCTTTTTTTCCCCTTGTGATATCATGATATGCAATCAACATTTTATGGTGCTTATCAAATTCTATGTGATCTGTGCATCCTGGGTGAGAAATTCCTTGAAGTTAAGCCAATTTTATCTACTGCGTGGCATAAACACTCTGATGGACATGATGACAGTTTTGTGAATTCTGCAGATGTTTGGCAAAGTTGAGGCACAGCAGCTGTTATGGAGCATCGATCTCCAGATTTGTTCTGCCATTTATAGCGTGGACCGAGAAATGCATCACTATCTTTTGTACGTTTGTGCTTGTGTCAGCAAGCCTAGTAGTAGATCATAAACAAGCTGTTGATGTTGTCTCCCGTTCATTTGGAAGCCTGTACGGCTGTACCTGTCTGTTGCGATGCATTCGTCCTGGAAGAGAACAAAGTAAGAAGTGGTCGCCATCGACGTAAATACGAGGACGCATGCTCCTTCCTGAATTCTGATGCGGCTTCTACTTCTGCCATTGCAATAATCTTTTTGGTATTATGGTATATGATTCGGTGGATATCAGGGCAGCTTCCAAGTGGAACGAATGGAAGCTATTAAAATCGACTTCTTTTCCATTTTCCTCCCGTTTGGATTTTTTTTCCTAAGCAACCATTTGCAAAATACTTTCTCCAGCCCTTTTTTAAAAAAAAAGATCGTGTAGAAACCCGAACAGAATTTCTTTTGAGAATACCAATATCAGCATCTTGACTATTCACGGTTGTTAGGAATTAAGAACATCTGCTGTGTTCAAGTTGGGGCAGTTATCAAGTGATTCCATTCGCTGATCCCTTGTGCGCTCTGACTTGGTATTTCCGCAGGGACATTCTTGGCGCCTCCGTGGAATGTTGATTAGTTTAGTGGTGATGTCGAAGGAGATGGAGATCCAAACATAACAGCGACTTAGTTGGAAGTTGGAACTGGTAAGTAGTGCACTAGTGCTCAAATCATTTGCCCAGATACTGTATGTGAACAACTTAAAAATGCTTTGGTTTGATCAGCCATAGCAATACACGACATTGCCATAGATAGTGTCATTTTCAACTCTGTCGTTCATTCTGAAGTTGATCTGTTACGTGTAACATAGAAGGAAACAATTTCGTTTACTTTTTTTTTAAAAAAAAGGATATAAGAAATGAAATCATCTTATCTTCTTTTTTCTTTGCAAGGAGAAATATCTTGTCCCTGGAAACACATTTGTATGAATGATTCTCTGGATGGCCTAATGTGTACATGCAAAACCAACTGGAACCAGTGGCAAACTACCAAAGGTAAATGCAAGTGTGAACGGATGAAGCTAATGAAATTTTTTTATGTACTGAATCATACACATCGACCAAGTTATGTTAAAGAAACTGATAATCTAATACGTCATCTGACAGCTGCAAATCATACACATCGACCAACTTGTGTTAAAGAAAGAAGATTTCTCTATCCTATGGCGGCCTCTCTTATTAGTTTTATAACCAGATTAGACAATCCTCGGAGGACCCGTTCACCAAGCAAGATGCTTTATATGGCCAAGCAAATGCGCCTTCTATCTGTCACTCGATCCACCTAGAGTTCTTGGCCAAAATGGTACGCTCATTTACTGTCCAGCATTTCCATCTTCTCATTGTGTCGATACTCTCACTGATGTGTGGTTTTTCATGACATCTTAATAGGAAAACGAGGAGATGAGCAAAGTAACTCAAGCTAATGGAATAGACTCCAGGGTATCTTTCTTGGTTTAGCTATTATCTTTTATTTGAAATTGCCGGTGCCTATCATTTAGTGTAGTAACAGCATGGAAATGCTGTCCTTACTATTTACATGCATGTAGTACATAAACTAATATCTAAATAGATTTATGCTTGAAAATAGATTGCTACTTCCTTCTTGTTGCATTTTGATCCAATGTGTAAGTTGTATGAAAGCTGAACATAAACGATACAAAGTTAACTGTGTTTTTGCACGGAGCTGTATTAGATATTCAGATTTTTTTAGATAATGAAAGTTTTTATTGAACCCAATCAATTATATCAAGGTGATACAATTTTCCCGAGAACACTTCTAGCATCCGCATAGTTTTTTTATTTTTTTTTAGAATTGTACAGTATTTTTACCTGGTCTTTACATCCAATCGGATATATGCAGCTTTTTTTAAATTATGAATTTAGCCTATTAAAGAGGGAACTTAGCCCTCAAATAACCCAATCTGAAATTCACTCCTATGGAGATTTGAACTCAGAACCTTGATATGCTACTTAGGTCACTGCAACCACTAGTATTTGTATAGTTAAAATGCACACAACCGGACACACACAACCACACTCAAAAAAGAAAAAAAAAAGATAACATGGAATGTTGAGGGTCATCGATCCTAACACTAAGTCGTCAACCGTGAACACTTCCTTGAACATCTTCTCCAAATACACAGAGTATTAAGAGCCAACAATTCTAAGACTGATCGCCAGCCTATAACGCTGGGTAAAAAACTTCTTGACCACCTTCTCCAGATGTAAACATATCACAACCATCCCATATCCCATGAATCAGGCTTCTTTAGGATATAGCTCATGTACGAAGCCAATGGTTGCTTATTAGATATTCAGATGAGGATTGATGAATCATTTCTTTCTCAGTGGTTGCTTATTTCTTAAATCTTTATCATATCAGTCTTTCTCATTTCTTGTTATTCTTGAAATTTTGACAGGAACACAAAGGGCAGAGCATAGCAGTTGAAGCCAACAGCAAAGTAAACTCACCTAACGCTTACTATTTCGTATCTACTCCCTCCGTCCCAAAATATAAGAATTTTTAGGGTTGGATACGGATATTAAGAAAATAAGTAGAATTAAATGGGAGAATGTTATGATTGGTTGAGAAGTGGAGGTAGATGAGAAAATTGAATGGTGGAGAGTTGTGATTGTTCGAGAAAAAAATGTTGGTGAAGAAGTTGTTATATTTTAAGACAAATCTTGAGGGTTAGAAGTTGTTATATTTTGGAACGGAGGGAGTAGTAGTTTGGATTTGACTTGTTTTTTTTTTAGGAAAATTGGAATTGACTTGTTACTAAAATAAATAAATGATCAATAGGGAGAGACTCGTGAAGTCGTTGAAGGGAAGGTTGACTGGAGGGGAAGACCTGCAATAAGAGGGAGTCATGGTGGTGTTGCCAATTCTTTCTTCATTCTTGGTAAATTTTTGCCATAAACGCTTATCACTTCTCTTATAAAGATAAAGAAAATGACATGTTAAGTCTTTGCAGTTCATAAAATATATTTGCATTCAGGTTATTTAGTACTTCAGTCTTCAGCAATGTGCCTCTTAAAACTAAATGAGAATCCATATAGTTCACTTATCATCATATCATGTCTTGGTGTATAACCAACCGAACTAGTGGTATTTATAACTATGATCAAATAAATATCGATCTGGGTTACAATAATACTCTCTCGTTTTTATAATATAAGGGATTTTAGGTGGAGGACGTGACAGGTAGGACGGAGAGTAGTTAATTAGCATATACTATGGGTCATCCGTGAGACAGATTCTAGCAATTTTTGTCGATTATGGTACTGTAGCCGCATGATATGGTGTAATGAAGTTTTATAACTCACTAATTAGCAAGCAAAAGAACTGAAACCGGCCCGGTGAGTGATCTTTGTTGGTTGGTTATATTGGCCATTGCAGTGAACTTTGGGCTCGAGAACCTTGCCTCGTTGTCTCTAGCCGTGAACCTTATCATCTACTTCATGACGGTCATGCACATTGGTCTGACTGATGGCTCCAACCTGCTGACCAACTACATGGGCACGAGCTACATGGTCGCAGTGCTCATCTCCGTCTTCGCGGACACTTTCATTGGCCGGTACAAGACTGTCATCATATCGTCAGTGATCGAGCTCGTGGTGCGAATTTTTACCATCATCTACATGATACAGTTCTTTGCAACAATTCTACAGCTTAATTACTGCAGCAATTGGAATAAACTATAATACTGTAGTAAACATTCCTGCAGGGCCTGCTGATTCTTACACTGCAAGCTCACTCCAATAAGCTGAAGCCACCGTATTGCGTCTTCCCGTTCGACCCCAAGTGCGAGACGGTGAGCGGCGACGGCAGGACGCACCTCTACGTGGGGCTGTACCTCGTGGCGATCGGCTCGGCGGGCATCAAGGCGGCGCTGCCGGCGCACTGCGCCGACCAGTTCGACGAGAAGCACCCCACGGAGAAGCTGCAGATGTCCAGCTTCTTCAACTGGCTGCTGCTCAGCCTCTGCACCGGCGGCGCCATCAGCGTCACGGTGTTCGTGTGGATCCAGAGCTACAAGGGCTGGGACAAAGGGTTCGGCGCCGCCACCGGCGTGATGGGCCTCGCCCTCCTCGTCTTCATCGCCGGCCTCCCCGGGTACCGCATCTCCGTCGTGCAGGGCAGCACCGCGCTTCTTGAAATCTTGCAGGTCGATCGGAACGTTCACGTTGAGCATCGCAACGACTGTCCAGTGACAGTGCGACACGGTTACTCACAAGTTCTTTCTTTCTTTTTTTTTTCTCTGCGTTGTTTTCAGGTGTATGTTGCTGCCATCAGGAACAGGAATATGAAGCTCCCTGAGAACCCAGACGAGCTGTACGAGATCAGCAAGAGCAAAGCTCCCCCTGACACGGACTTCATGGCTCACAGGGATAAACCGTTCAGGTTGTTAATTGATCATGCATGCCATTTTTTATGATGCTTGATTATGCATTCGCATGACACTTAGCGCGTTGTACTGCGTGTGTGCAGGTTCCTTGACAAGGCGGCGATAGTACAGGCGCCAACGGATGAGGCGCCGAGCCCATGGCGGCAGTGCCGAGTGACCCAGGTGGAGCACGCCAAGACGGTGCTCGCCATGGTGCCCATCTTCTGCAGCGCCATCATCATGAGCACCTGCCTCGCGCAGCTCCAGACATTCTCCATCCAGCAGGGCGTCACCATGGACAGGACCATCGGCACGTTCAAGATGCCGCCGGCGTCGCTGCCCATCATCCCGCTCATCGTCCTCGTGTTCGCGGTGC
Organism: Oryza sativa Japonica Group; assembly: GCF_034140825.1. Classification (NCBI taxonomy): domain Eukaryota; kingdom Viridiplantae; phylum Streptophyta; class Magnoliopsida; order Poales; family Poaceae; genus Oryza; species Oryza sativa. The sequence goes on from NC_089035.1 coordinate 31,958,131, forward strand.
CCATCTACGAGCGGGGCTTCGTGCCCTTCGCCCGCCGCATCACCGGCCACCCCAACGGCATCCCGCACCTGCAGCGGGTCGGCGTCGGCCTCGTGCTCTCCATCGTCTCCATGGCCATCGCCGCCGTCGTGGAGGTGCGCCGCAAGAGGGTGGCAGCAAGGCACGGGATGCTGGACGCGAATCCCATTCTCGGGAAGCAGCTGCCCATCTCCTGCTTCTGGCTGGCGCCGCAGTTCACCGTGTTCGGCGTCGCTGACATGTTCACCTTCATCGGGCTCCTCGAGTTCTTCTACTCGCAGGCGCCGCCGGCGCTCAAGTCCATGTCATCCTCGTTCCTGTGGTGCCCCATGTCGCTCGGGTACTTCCTCAGCACCATCATCGTCAAGGCTGTGAACGCCGCCACCAGGGGCGCCACGGCGAGCGGCGGCTGGTTGGCCGGCAACAACATCAACCGGAACCACCTCGACCTCTTCTTCTGGCTGCTCGCCGTGCTCAGCTTCCTCAACTTCCTCAACTACCTCTTCTGGGCCAGCTGGTACAAGTACAAGCCTCAGCAGTCAGCCCACGTACCAGCAGAGCACAAAGTATGATGATCATCCAGCGTCTCGAGAACCTTGGTAATAAAAGATGTGCAGTTGTTGCTACCATTTTTGCCTCACGGGTGCACGGAGTACCAACGTGGCAACGTGAGTTTCCCATAAGGGGAAGAATATATAGGTATACGGAACTTAATTCTAATCAGTTCCAGTACAAAGATCATGGAATTGCATCGTCGGTGTGTATAAATGTGATATTTTGAAGCACAAATTTTCATGGGGTTATTATAGTTGGGCAGCGCTGACCGTGAGTCCGTGAAGCGTCAGTGCCCAATGGCTCCAAGCGCCCGCGCGCGCCACCAGCTGTCGCTGCCTCTGCGTCGCACATCTGCCAGTGCCACCTACGGCGCATGCCGTCTGCCACGTAGAGCCCACCGTGCCCCTCGTGTCGTGCAGCATGCGCGCCAACTTGACAGCGTCGCGCCCTACAAAACCCACCGGATGCATGCGCGTAGCGTATGTGACGGCATTACGGAAAACCCCCACCAGCAGCAGCTACGCGAGGTCGGATCGGATGGCGTCCAGCAACGAGAAGCCACTGCCCACACCGATCTCTGCCGCCGCCGGCGGCAGCGGCGGCAACGCGCCGCCGGGGAGGCCGACGACGGTGGATTCGATGCTGCTGGACAAGGGCGCGGCGATGCTGCAGGCGCTGCGCCCGGTGAAGCATATCAAGCAGCACGTGTGCACGTTCGCGCTGTACGCGCACGACCCGCGCCGGCAGGTGGAGACCCACCACTTCGTCTCCCGCCTCAACCAGGACGTCCTCCAGTGCGCCGTCTACGACGCCGACGACAAGCACGCCCGCCTCATCGGTGCGACGCCGCGCGCGCGCGACACGCTACATCCCCGCATGATTACAGCTAGCTGCTAACGAGTTCGTGTGTATGTGTACATGTGTGTGCAGGAGTGGAGTATATCGTGTCGCGGAAGATCTTCGACTCGCTGCCGGCGGAGGAGCAGCGGTTGTGGCACTCGCACGCGCACGAGATCAAGGCGGGGTTGTGGGTGAGCCCGCACGTTCCCGGGATGCTGGAGAAGGCGGAGCTGGAGAAGATGGCCGGCACGTTCGGCAAGTTCTGGTGCACCTGGCAGGTGGACCGCGGCGACCGCCTCCCGCTGGGCGCGCCGGCGCTGATGGTGTCGCCGCAGGACGACCCCGCGGCGGACGTGCGCCCCGACCTCGTGCGCAACCGGGACGACAAGTACCGCTACTCCACGACGGAGCTGCGGGCGGCGAGGGCCGACGTCGCGGTGCCGGCGGAGCCGCGACCGGGGCAGGCCGACTACTGGCTCCGCCACCGCAAGGGCTTCGCCGTGGACGTCGTGCCGCACGAGATGAAGTGCCACGCGCCGTTCCCGTAAGCTGTGAACAGTACGCTGGCAGAGCTGTGGCACACGACTCGTGTACGTGAACGTAGTAGTGTAGGAACGACCGTGGGTCGTTGTATCGTGTGTACGGCTCCGTCGTAAACTCGTAACACCAACTGCTACCACGTCTTCTGGGCAAAAAATGGTGCGTGACTTGACTTGAGCACTTTCATGTCTTGGATTTCACACAGTTTTTCTTTTAGCCAGTTCAACAAAAGCTTAATCATGAGTCTAAAAAAATGAAGTTGAGCTAGAAAAAATGAAGTAAGCTCAACTGTTAGGTTTGAGGGTTTATTTTGGAACCAGTTCATGATTTAACAGATTAAACACGTTTACTTGTTTTTAATTATCTCAGTTCATGATCAATTTTGTCATGTGGGTCTTCTAAGGGTCCTCTAATGGTTCGCACGCAAAACTAAGTCTACACTCAGAACCTATTTTTATATATAGACCTCTTAAGGTATTTTTATAGACAGACCTCTTAAATAAGAGGGTCGCATGTATAGTTGGTAAGAGGGTCGCATGTATAGTTGGGTCTCTTAAGATGATCGTCTATTTTTATAGATAGACCTCTTAAGGTAAGAGGATCGTCTCTTAAATAAGGCTTATGATAGTCTATTTTTATAGATAGACCTCTTAAGGTAAGAGGATCGTCTCTTAAATAAGGGGGTCGCATGTATAGTTGGGTCTCTTAATAGGATCGTCTATAATCTATTTTTATAGATAGATCCTTAAGAGGATCGTCTCTTAAATAAGGGGGTCGCATGTATAGTTGGGTCTCTTAATAGGATCGTCTATAATCTATTTTTATAGATAGACCTCTTAAGGTAAGAGGATCGTCTATTTTTATAGATAGACCTCTTAAGGTAAGTCAATAGACCTCTTAAGAGGATCGTTTATAATCTATTTTTATAGATAAGACCTCTTAAGGTAAGAGGATCGTCTATTTTTATAGATAGACCTCTTAAGGTAAGTCAATAGACCTCTTAAGGTAAGTCTATTTATATAATGGTCCGCACGCAAAACTAAGTCTACACTTAAAACTAAGTCTATTTTTATATATAGACCTCTTAAGGTATTTTTATAGACAGACCTCTTAAGTAAGGGGGTCGCATGTATAGTTGGGTCTCTTAAGAGGATCGTCTATTTTTTATAGATAGACCTCTTAAGGTAAGAGGATCGTCTATTTTTATAGATAGACCTATTAAGGTAAGTCTATTTATATAGACGTAAGTAACTTTATAGACATACCTCTTAAGTAAGGGGGTCGCACGTATAGTCGGGTCTGTTAAGAGGATCCGCTAAAGTCTGAGTTACCTCGTCTTTTCTCTCCTCTTTTCTCTTCTCATCACTTCAAAATTTTTCATTTTTATCATCTCTCACTTTCTCTCCTAAATATTTTATCTTTATCCTCTCCTCTAGCAGGCGGCGGCGGTGAGAGGGGCACACGTTGATGGTAGCGGGCGACAGCAAGTGCAGCGGCTGCAGACGGCACCTCTGGCGAGGGGGTAGGTGGCGACGGGCTAGGTCCCGCAACGGCCGGCGGTGGGTGACAAGGGGATGGTGGGAGGCTTGGGCTTGGCTCGTGGTGGATGGCAGTGGGCGACAGGTGGCTTGGGCTTCCTAAGGGCGGGCTCGACCCACAACTACTGACGGCGGGTGCCTCGGTGGCCGAATCCACCTCCGCCGATCTCGTGACGGCGCGATCCGTCGGCGTCGGCGCTGTGACCGTCAGATCCGCGTCGCCGTCGTCGGGATTACTAGGGTTTTGATTTTTTTTAAGATATCTTTTTTTACTTTTATATATGGATGATATAAGCACCCGCGCATGAAAATTATCATAGACCACTTGGGACGGACGGTCCGTCTTTTACATGTGAAAATAGGTTTTGGTCTGCCTGGAAAAACTCTTCCTGTACCAGTGAGTGATTCTAAAGCTTATGATGTGTAGGGAACGGAATAAGTACGGCTGCAATTTTGAAGTAGCAGAGATGCTAAAGTAGTAGAGATGACGTCGGGCTTCACTTTGATGCTAAAAAAAACCCTTACCAAAAAGTGGTAATTTGCCAAAATTTTAGTAGGATTTCTTATATAGTTACCAAAAATTAGCAACAAACTAAATGTAGCCACTTTTTTTGGGTAACTTTACTAAAATTTGATAAGATTAAAAATGGTATCAAAGTGAACAGGCCCGTCATGTAAGAGAGGAAGGAGGGAAGGATAGCTATGGGAGAAGGGAAGACATACGGTGTGAAGGGGATGGAAGCATTACGAGTACAATTTTAAGTAGCAGAGATCCTAAAGTATTATTAGCTCATCCCAAAAATGTTCATATCGAATGAACGAATCATGTGCACCGCTTTCATCTCTCCGTACGATTAGCCAGGCCCAGACACCCAGGAGATGTCGAAAGGCCTATATGGGCCAGATGATGTGTCCAGGGCTCAGGCACATGTCCACGGTCCACCACAAGCGAGGCCCAACTCAGAGTGACACGAGTTCGAGCCCACAGAGTAAATGCCCAACCCACCACTTCCCCCACCAATCGCTTCTCCCCCGATGCCGTCGTCGACGATCCGGAGCATCTCCATCACAGCATCCGACGACGACGCCGCCGCGGCGGGGGCGCCGTCGGCGGCCCCCCGGCGGGCCCGAGCCGCCCGGCGGAAGGCGGCGCGCGGCCTGGGGCAGCGGGCCGTGCGGCTGGTGGCGCGGTGGTGGCCCGTCCTCCTGCTCCTCCCGGCCGTCGCGCTGCTCCTCTTCGAGGCCTCGCGTCTCCGCGGCGCCTCCCCCGACGGGCCATCCCCGCACGTATCCAGCTCCAGCCTCGGCCGGCTCGACCCGACCACCCGCCTCGTCCATGGCGTGCGCGAGCGTGAGTGCTTCTCTCTCTCCCCTGTTACGATCTGAGTGTAGGCTTTCCCCCGAATTCCTCTAGTGGTTCCCAACTTCCAGTGAGGATTTGCTACGAGTTTGAGAAATTGGTAATGTGGGTCGCTGGGTGCTATGTTGCATAACGTATTGAGCTTATGTTGGCAGTCTTTACTACTGTTTTTGCACAATTCATTAGATATATCGTGGCAGTTGACATTTGGACTCAACATTTTAGATCTTGCGCACTGAGAAAGTATGCGATCGTTCTTAATTCCTGCACTACAAATGTCTGGAACTTCATTAGTCAAGGCAAATCACATGTCCAAAGGGAATTAGTCATAACTCATAACAGATCAGAGAGCAATCGCATTTCAAATAAGTTTACCTACTAGCTGTTAGTACCTTTTATTATTCTTTTTATTCAGTAAGTTTCTCTTGGTTTAGCAAATCCATCATTTTGACTCAGCAACTCATTTATAAACTAACAATGACATGGTTATTTTGTCTGTGTGATGTCGACAGCTTGCTTGAACTTCCTTAGTCCCAGAAGTATAGAAGATTTGGTATTTCCTGGAGGTACAAAACTTGATTCTGTGGTCAAGAGGATTATATACAAATCTGATGACAACGACTATGATACATACCACTCTGAGGCAAACTCAACGTATTTGCTGCAACATGCTGAGGCTACCAGGTTCAATCTGTTCACAGGATTTCAGACACTTCCTGAGAGAGAGGAGAGCTTCAAGGTTCTAATGCTGGCTAACCTGCATTACTTTGCTGTTAAAAAAACTTTTTTCTGTAAATATATTTAATTTGTTTCCCCTACTTCTCCAGGTGAATGAAACTGTTAATGTGCACTGTGGTTTCTACAGTGACAATGGTGGTTTCAAAATTTCTGACATTGACATGAGATATATGAGATCTTGTAAAGTTGTGGTATCTACTTGTGCGTTTGGTGGTGGGGATGATCTATATCAGCCTATTGGAATGGTCAATTCTTCAATTGGAAAGGTATTATCATGCAATATTTTCTGAAGTGCAGATCTTTGTAAATCATCACATTTGAAGATTTCTCTTTGTGGATTTGAATGATCTTGTGGTTAAGCAGGTCTGCTATGTTGCTTTCTGGGATGAGGTCACACTATCAACTCAGGAATCTGAAGGAAAAGTAGTCGATGGCAATGGAATGATAGGAAGGTGGCGCATAATTGTTGTCAGGAGCCTCCCATTTGTTGATCAACGGTTAAATGGAAAGATACCAAAGGTATAATATAAATATTTCATAGTCTATTATTTATGGACTTGTGGGTGTCATGGCCTTCTAAAATGTGCCTTTGATTCTTGTTCTCTTGCTGTCTTAAGATTTCATAGAGAGACACGGCCATAAGTTAAATTTGCTACTATTGCCATGAGTTTTGCCTGTCAAGTATATTTTTAAGGATAGCACAAACAGTATATATATATATATATATATATATATATATATATATATATATATATATATATATATATATATATATATATATATATATATATATATATATATATATATATATATATATATATATATATATATATATATATATATATATATATTTCTGATAGTAATATTCATACCATTTCTTTTTGGCAGATGTTGACTCATCGCCTTTTCCCAGAGGCAAGATACTCTATATGGGTGGACTCCAAATACCAATTCCGAAGGGATCCAATAGGTGTGCTTGAAGCACTTCTTTGGAGAACAAATTCTACCTTTGCTATTTCTGAACATGGAGCACGGAGTAACATCTATGATGAGGGTAAAGCTATTGTTCAAAAGCACAAGGCTACTCCAGAAGAAGTAGAAGTTCAATTAACTCAGTATCGTAAAGATGGGATGCCAGATGAAAAAAGATTACATGGGTTAAAAGGTTAGTGCTTGATTGTAAAGAATGGAATGAAGTGTTGCCTACTTTGCATATTGCATATACGGAACCAGTTCTGTAATTTCCATAGCTAATGTGTTAAGCATGGTTGATATGATCAATATATCTGTTATATTTTTCAGCTTTATCTGAAGCTTCAGTCATTGTGAGGGAGCTGGCCCCAGTGACGAACCACTTCATGTGTGCCTGGTTCAATGAAGTTGTTCGCTTCACATCTCGAGACCAACTCAGTTTTCCGTACGTCTTGTGGCGCCTAAACATGCCAGGAATCAACATGTTTACTGTATGCACTCGGAGGGATCTTGTGAACAGTTTGGGTCACACAAGAAAAGTAAAACCTCTTCTTACTCAGACCAATTCAGAGTCATCTGCCATGTGAAGCCTTTTTCTGGTTTATCTGCTGACAATCAACTAACCGTTGATTTATATTGTTCTGATCTGCCACACCCTTCGGTCCACAGTTTTGTTGTAAATTATTCATTCATTATTCCTCAAAAATCGTCACGGTCTCTATGTACAAGGACTTGCACCATTCACCAGATAGATACACGTTAAGAGGCAAACTATCCTACCTTGATGGTACCTGTAAAGTTCTCTTTCATTTGGTGCAAAGGAACAATATTGACCCTTTATATTTGCTATATACGAATGTGTAACATATGAATTTGTGATGCACCCGGTGCTGCAATCTTATCAATGAAAATGATATCATCTTCTGTCCTTTGCACCGTAGGAAAACATGGACACCAATTCTCCAATGATCTTACCTTTTCAGTTATCTTTATTTGTCGCCAGAAACATAGCCTAATTTTGGGTATATGATCCTATATCACCTGTAGTGCTGACTTGCTTGTGTGTGTGGACAATTTAACATGGGGCAATTACTCATTTGACCCTATTTTGATGTCTAACTATCAATTTGACCTTACTTTTCTAGGTTTGCTCATTTGACCATGCTTTTTAAAATTGAAGATCAGAGATGACCCTATTTTGTGAAGGGTAGATAACGGTGTTAACTAAGAGGGAAATTGTCCGTTTTGCCCCTGCTCATTTACCATATTATATCAAAGTTTTTTCTTCATCGGGACTTTTTAAATATTTGCAATGATTTTCATGGCTTTTACAGATCTGAGACAGATTTGTCTTCAATTTAACAGAATTTTACACAAATTTGACAGCATATTGTCCAACAGCAAAGCATATTGTCCAACAGCAAATCAGATCCAAATCCAACAATAAATTCGTATCCAAATCCATCAACAAATCCAACCACAAGTTATCCTCCGTCTCTCGTTCCACACGACGCACGACGGCAGCCGGCGGCGCCGCCCCTCCGCGCGGCAACAGCCGGCGCTGCTGCCCCTCCTCCACCCTCCGTGCGGCAGCAGCCCCGCCGCCGCTCAATCTCTCCGCTTCGAGCACGGCAGCCGCCGCCGCCGCCGCTCCCTCCTCCTGCGCGCCGACGCCGCTACTCCTTCCCTCCTCGCGCGGCCGCCGCCGCCGCTCGCCGCTCCCTCTCCTTCCTCGCGCGGCCGCCACTCCCTCTCCCTCCTCGCGCGGCCAACGCCGCCGCCGCTCCCTCTCCTTCCTCGCGCGGCCGCCACTCCCTCTCCCTCTACGCGCGGCCAACGCCGCCACCGCCGCCGCTCCCTCTCCCTCCTCGCGCGGCCGCCGCTACCGCTCCCTCTACGCGCGGCCAACGCCGCCGCCGCCGCCGCCGCTCCCTCTCCCTCCTCGCGCGGCCGCCGCCACCGCTCCCTCGATGCGCCGCCAACGCCGCCGCCGCCTCTCCCTCCAGCCCGGTCGGCGGCAGCTCTCCCCGTCACCGGCGAGGTGGGGATTGGGACGAAGAGCTGGGGAATGGAATGGGAATCCTAGGGTTAATTTGTAACACGGGGGTATTTTGGTCACTTTAGGGTAGTATTTTTTTTTTCTTTTTTCTAAGTGATGTTCTACCGGTGAAAGCAAAACAGGTCAAATGGAAACTTCAATTTCAAATAACAGGGTCAAATAAACAAACCTAAAAAAATAAGATCAATTTAGTAGTTGGCCTTTAAAATAGGGTTAAATAAGCAATTATCCCATTTAACATATCGGAATTTCTACGCGTTTCTCTAGCTTTGATGCATCTGTGGGCTGCAAAGCCCAGCTAAGCAAAAGGCCCATCTCTTCCTCTTCCCCTTCTGGCTCCCTCTCCCCCCCTATCCCCTTCTTATCCGCTCTGCTCTCTCCACCTCGCCTCCCCGAAACGAAATGGCAGTGGCGTTCCACTGAACCAGGCCAAGCCAGACGGACAAGACTTCGCCGCAGCCGCGTCCTCCTCACCGCGCCGCCGTCGCAATGGCTACGGCCATCGCAGCCTCCGCGTTCCTCTCCTCCGCCTTCGCCAGGGACAGGCCGCTCCCCCGCCAGCGGCGCGCGGCGAGGCCCGCGACCCGCCGCGCCGCCGCGGGGGGCCTGTCGGTGCGGTGCGAGCAGAGCGAGAAGCAGAAGAGGCAGCCGCTCTCCGCGCTCGTCCCCCGCGAGCAGCGATTCATGTTCGAAGGCGACGAGCTCTGCGGCCCCGTACTAACCCTCACCTCTCTTTCTCTCTCCCGTATACATTCTTCTCTTTCTCAGTTCAGAAAATGAATAGTAATGCTACATTCCTTGGATAAAGGGAAATTTTACCGTGATTTAGGATTGCCGCTTATTTAGGAAAGCTCAAGATTAGTCCCATTCATTTCTAAATCCGTAAGTCACTTCATCTTGCTCTATTGGGTCAAATCCTTTCTTTACATGAATAATGTTAGGGAAAATACACAATGTTTTTACATGTTACTATACCGTATAGACCACCATCTTATTTTATTTAAAGTTATCTAGTTGTAATTTATTACGAAAGAGGATTCCATAAAATGAACTGAAAATAACATGGAGGGAACGTTGGTCTTTCTGAATTGGTCGCTAACATTGTGTTGTATTACTCAACAGTGTTCGCACCTACATGACTACCATATCTTTTTATCTGTGGATGTTTAGGTTTGTGAAGTTAGAATTCAGTACGGATACCATTCTTGTGTTCTTTCTCTCTTTTCTGTGCAACCTGTTCTGTGTAGTGATCGGACCAAGGAATTTAATTTGCAGGACATATGGAACACAACATGGTACCCTAAGGCTGCAGATCATGTAACTACTGAGAAGACATGGTATGTTGTTGATGCAACAGACAAGATTCTAGGTAGGCTTGCATCCACCATTGCAGTACACATCAGAGGAAAGAATGAGGCCACATACACTCCAAGTGTGGACATGGGGGCTTTTGTTGTTGTGGTATGTATGTTTCTTGAAATTAATTTATAAAGTTAAATAGTGCACACAATAAGATCCTCTGTAGTCCCACAAAAGGAAAAGAGGTTTAGCAGCACATACAAATAAGCACCAAAAGGTATCTGGAAGCTGAGGTCCACCTGAAGGCATTTTGAAGCTGATTTCATGTATATATATTTATGTTACTGTGTGCTTTTAATACTAATGCATCTCTGAAGAGTAATTGCTACGCATATACTATTGTAAGTTCCTGAACTACCATGCTGAACTCTATGTTCACATAGGTTAATGCAGAGAAGGTTGCTGTTTCTGGCAAAAAGCGGTCACAGAAGCTCTACAGGAGGCACTCTGGACGGCCTGGTGGAATGAAAGAAGAAACTTTTGATCAGCTTCAGAAAAGGATTCCGGAGAGAATTATTGAACATGCAGTGCGTGGCATGCTTCCTAAGGGCAGAGTAAGACATCATCTCTTAGAGCTCTTATCTAGTCAGTTTCATCAAGTCTTTTTGACCTTAAGTCAGCCTACCTGGGTATACATATGCTCTTATCCTTATTTTTGGTCAATTTCTAATACATATCTGAAAATGGGTATCCTCGTTCTGTTCCATTATACTTCATTATTGTGTATAATTCCCCAACTTTATATACCCTGTTCATGGAAATATTCGCTCTAATTGAATGCCGAAACGGCGTGGGCTAACGAAGTACTAGATGTATTCTCCCAAAACTCCTATGTTGCCTGTAAGACATCTTATGATTGCCTAAAGCCTTTTACTTATGCCTAAGTTCATTTATAAAAAAAAAAAACGTTTACTATGTCAACCTCTCAAGTTCTCATATGTTAGTGACACTGACACATGTAATCCGACCAACTACAGCGGTTGTACGTGCTCTATGTAGCCTTCTCAACATTTTGAACATTTTGCAGCTGGGAAGAAGACTGTTTACCCACCTCAAGGTGTACAAGGGAGCAGAACATCCCCATGAGGCTCAAAAACCTGTTCCACTGCCTATCAAGGATAAAAGAATACAGAAGTCTGAGAAGTAGATAATTCCTGTGGAGACTAAGAAAGACACAACAATCTCACGTAAATTCCTCCCCTCGAGATTTTGTCCAATCTTTGGAATGTGATGCATCTGTCTGTTTGGGGAATGGAGTGTAAAATTTTTTGTAATTTACTTCCTCCAAAAGTTTGTGTTTCTAAGTCATAGTTCTTGTTGATTACATATCATGTACCTAATACCGTACGATTTTAAGCAATCCGATATTTCCATATCCAATTGAGTAGTGCAATTTTGACCTGAGATGAGCTTGATGTGTCATTGTTTGGGGGCAAAAGTGTTCTCTTTTTTCAATGGGCATCAGGTGTTTCTAAATTCTCTTAATAGTTGATGTAGATCTGTTAATTAATTGCACGTCCGTGTTTATCTTCCATATAACGAAAAAGTTGACAGTACCAATCGTGTGCTCAAGTAACACCTATTGTACCATGTACTCATTCTGTAAAAAAAAAGCCAATTTAGATGAAGATCTGATACCACCTAAAAATAATGATTAGGAGGTTATCCAGATTTATATTAGGTGGTATCAAATTTTCATCTACGGGGTTGTTTAGATCCAGAGGTGTAAAGTTTCGACGTATCACATCGGATATTATATAGAGTGTCGCATAGGGTGTTCGGTTACTAATAAAAAAAACTAATTACAGAATCCGTCAGTAAATCGTGAGATAAATTTATTAAGTCTAATTAATCCATCAATAACAAATGTTTACTGTAGCACAATATTGCTAAATTATGGAGCAATTAGGCTTAAAAGATCCATCTCGTAAATTAGTCGCAATATGTAAAATTAGTTATTTTAGCCTATATTTAATACTTCATGTAGGTGTTCAAACGTTTGATGTTACAGAATAAAAAATTTTAAGGTGGAATCTAAACAGGTAGTTTTTTCAAGGAAGAAAGTAATTGCGAGAACATAGATTGAAGTTCAATTGAACAGAGGCGGCATGGCAGTGAGATGAGTAGATCCCGGAGTGGCCGGGTCGTCGCCTATAAAATTCAGCGAGATTCATTCGAGAGCGCGTCACTGCTTACCTAACCCCACCCAATCACCCCAACCGAACCCCGCACGGCGCACCGGACGCCGTCGCGTCCGGTCGCTCGTCCTCCGCGACCCCACCTGAACAACTGAAGAACTCATCATCCGTCATCCCTCCCCCTCCCGCCAGTTACCCTCCAGTACCATCCTCCGCCCGCCTCGTCTTAAAACGCCTTCTGGAAAATTCCGCCAATCCGAGAGGGATTTTTCCTCGCAACCAACCAAACCAACCAAACCCCCAACCAAGCGAGCAAGCCGCCTTCGCCGGGGGGGCCCCCACCCTGACGGCAACCCTAGCCCTCCGATCACCGGCGCTGAGACTGATCCCGCCGCCGTAGGAGGAGGAGGAGGAGGTGGTGGTGGTGGTGGTGATGGAGGGGGGCGGCGGGGGCGGGTCGCTGCCGCCGTTCCTGAGCAAGACGTACGAGATGGTGGACGACCCGTCGACGGACGCGGTGGTGGGGTGGACGCCCGCCGGCACCAGCTTCGTCGTCGCCAACCAGCCCGAGTTCTGCCGGGATCTGCTCCCCAAGTACTTCAAGCACAACAACTTCTCCAGCTTCGTGCGACAGCTCAACACCTATGTAAGGGAGCTCGCCTCTTAACCTCATGTGTGCCTTTCTGTCTTCCTCTGCTCTGCCGCTGATGCTTGAATTGGGGCTTGGTCGTAATGCGCGCCCGCCGGGACCTATGGGCTGGGTAGGAATGCCGGATTTGTTAGAATTGGGCGAGTCCTTTGCTGTAATTACTCCTGTTTAGGATTTATTACTTTCAGCACAAAATATTTTATAAGTTTTCGTTGATTGCTAGTATAGCATATTCTGTTCATTTTAGGATTTTAAGACAGTACTTGTGAATAACCAAGGTCAACTCTTGTTCTACCAAGAAAATTCAAGTAGCTTATTGCAATGTTATTGTCTTCTCCATCCGGTTGAAGTTGTACAAAAATGTTTGATAATGGTGAGTGAGGTTGAAATAGATGTGTGTTCACATCAATGTCAAAGCTCCAAACTGTTTTAGAATTGAAGCAAGCTATCCGGTACAGTTCATTCCTTGTGGTGGCAGTGCATAGTTTTTTTTAGCCTTGATCATGTATGATTTTTTTTCCCCTTTTGGCTGCTTGAGTTATGCTATTTTAATGAGGATCCCCTTTTGTTCTCATTTAGGGCTTTAGGAAAGTAGATCCAGAACAATGGGAATTTGCAAATGAGGATTTCATAAAAGGACAGCGGCACCGGTTGAAAAATATACATAGACGCAAACCTATATTCAGCCATTCATCACACAGTCAGGGTGCTGGACCATTAACAGATAATGAAAGGAAAGACTATGAGGAAGAAATCGAGAGGCTCAAATCCGATAATGCAGCACTGTCCTCAGAGCTTCAAAATAATACGTTGAAGAAACTTAATATGGAGAAACGAATGCAGGCTTTGGAAGAGAAGCTATTTGTTGTGGAAGATCAGCAGAGGAGTCTGATATCATACGTCAGAGAGATTGTAAAGGCACCAGGATTTCTTTCTAGCTTTGTACAGCAACAAGATCATCACAGGAAGAAGAGGAGACTGCCAATACCAATCTCCTTCCATGAGGATGCAAATACTCAGGAGAACCAGATCATGCCTTGTGACTTGACCAACTCACCAGCTCAGACATTTTACAGAGAATCATTTGACAAGATGGAATCATCCTTGAACTCATTAGAAAATTTCCTTCGAGAAGCAAGTGAAGAATTTGGTAATGATATTTCATATGATGATGGTGTCCCAGGCCCTTCTTCAACTGTTGTTCTCACAGAGCTCCATTCACCTGGTGAAAGTGATCCCCGTGTTTCATCACCTCCAACAAGGATGCGTACTTCGTCAGCTGGTGCAGGAGATTCGCACTCCTCTCGTGATGTAGCAGAGTCTACCAGCTGTGCAGAAAGTCCTCCTATTCCTCAAATGCATTCTCGTGTAGATACACGAGCGAAGGTTTCTGAAATAGATGTTAATTCAGAACCTGCTGTTACAGAAACTGGTCCATCAAGAGATCAACCTGCTGAAGAGCCTCCTGCTGTCACACCTGGTGCAAACGATGGCTTCTGGCAGCAGTTTCTTACCGAGCAGCCTGGATCATCAGATGCACATCAGGAGGCTCAATCAGAACGGCGAGATGGAGGAAACAAGGTGGATGAGATGAAATCAGGAGATCGACAACATCTTTGGTGGGGCAAAAGGAACGTTGAGCAGATAACAGAAAAACTTGGACTTCTCACCTCAACGGAGAAAACCTGACATAATTTTGTTTTTCTTTTTGTAGATGAAAAACTATTAATTCAGGAACGCTGACATTGGTGCCTTCCTCAGTGAGATATGTTGACTAACATCTATTTCGCAGTGTACCGTATTTTTTCCATCATGTACCGTAATGTATCATAGTGCCATACATTCATCTTTGGTCCATTGACACTTTCTGATATCATTGTGCGTGATTTCTAAAATATTCTCAAGTTTGGTTAAATGTTACAGATTCTATTTATGCTTGATTGTTTGCTACAATACATTGTGTCAAGTGCACATGAGGATAGGGTCTTCGTTTTTTCGCTCTTCGTATTATGTCCCATATTTGTCCTAATTGCCTGTGGTCCGCCGCCTTCGTTGAACCGGATTATGTGTGCCTCTGTTTGTCCTTGAGCTGCTTTCTGTCTCGACATATCCGCCTATCGCCTCTACAACACAAAGCCTCCCTGATGCCTTGTGGTAGCTACGATATGTGCTCAGTTTGTGCCTTTGTTGGCTTAATTTCGTAGGTAAATCGGAGCAAATTTAAAGGCCTTTTGAGAGATCATCTTTTAAGATCACTCACACATGATCTGAGAGGCTGGTGAAAGTGATCCTAAGTTCTGTACCTGATCTGAAAGGCTGAAACTGAATGTTTACCTGCACTGTGGACCAGGTGGTACTACGAAATTACGAATGGACCTACACAAACACTGCCATCAGGATGTCCGCGTACCCACCGGCCACCACCCACATACATGTGTTTTGAAGCAGTAGCACTTCGTCTTTCAAAAGCGTTGCACAACACGGGTTACTTTTTTTCGAATAAGACACAACACGGGTTACTGCGTGTGCAATGCTATGTTCAGTATAAGCATTTCCGAACAGAACAAAAATAAAGGGCAAACCATGGAGGCCTGGAGTAGCGCTATGAGTTAAGGTCTTAAGATGCCGTAACGAGGCTAATCAAACAACGAGCACAAACTTCATTCACATTTGCTACTACCTCAAGAGTACAAAAAAAGAATGCACCGCGTTACGCGTTAATGCGGGGGGATCACATCATCACAAGCTGCACGTGGAAACTTTCTCATGTGCAAGCCATACATACATTCACTTGCCTTCCGTGAAGCTTTCCATTTTACTTGATATGGAAAAAGTTAAAACAGAAACGTGCAAAGAAAAGTGAAGTCAGCTATGGACATATGGACCTACTTTTCCAGCACAAGATTGTATTGGCTTTTGCCCCCAGTGGAGAATCGAGCACTCCACGGTATTAACTTCACACTGGAGCATTCGTAGGGCCTGGTGTTAGTCATTCTTTGAGTACCCAGCTTTCACATTCATCAAAAATTGTATAGAGATGGTTGAATTAATCATGACAATCTGCAGATATAAGCAACCTTGACTACTATCCTCCGATCAGTTTATCACTGGGCGTTTGTTCATCATCAATATCAACTGAGGAGACAGACACGGCCAGTTCATCAAACTCATCGGTAAGATCAGTCTCAGGTTCTGGTTCAGTAGCATCTGCCAGTGCGCTCAGCATGGTGACCACTTCAAACGTATCATCCAGGTAAAATTTGGCCTTGCTTGGTTTTTGTCCCACAGTGCATGCAAACAATGATGTGTTTGTAGCAACCATACCCTTTTTAATGGTATCAGCAATGTTTTCAAACATGTCCTCATCCGACCTGTCATCACCAATGCATAATACAAAGTCAGCCTGCTTTCCTCTCTCCTTCATTGAGACGAGTATCTTCTCAGCTACTACTCCCTTGCTTACTCCCTGCAGTATTAACATAACGAAAACAAAAGAAATAAATGTTCAGTATGCAGCAAAGTTATCTGGGACAGAAATGAGGACACATAGTAATGGAACAAATTTAGTTTATGGAGAAATTAAAATAAAATATAAAATGTGCCCTCTATGATCGAGACAAAAATTCGTTCAGAGATATTTAGAAATAGAATATAAGTTGAGAAAGGTATTTGAGAAATTAAACAGATGAACTAACCTGAGGTTTGACTTCAACAATGAACTGGCCACTTTTGACAGAAACAGGTTCATTTGCTAATACACTTTCCAGATGATCAAGTAACTCCTTTGCCTGGGAGGATCCAAATCCTGGGTCAGCATCCTGGTGATGCCACACCAAAGCACTTTCCTTAGGATCAATGTAAGATCCATCAGTTGCTTCTGTATACAGATTCATCACTGGCTTGGCCATTTCCATCCACCCGAAGTCAGAGGTCTGGGTACATGTTTGCCACTCTTCGTCTCTAGTCCACCTGCATATGATTGAAGACAGCACATTTCATTATTCTGCATTCCTGAGACAGTGTAACTAAAAATTTCCATGCCCACTGAGCTCTTCAAGTTGAGCTGGAGTTATGATTTGTATCTTCCAATATGAGGAAACTATCAAGACAAAATCATCAGGTGCAATGGAAATCCAATAACATCAACAATAGGCATGGTAAGACAGACAAAGCAAGGTATAACCACACTTTTCACACAATCCATAGATATATTATTAAGGGTGTATTCTTATCTTTTTGTATTCTGCCTCTCTCTTAATCATCAAACTAGCATGAACAGCATTTCTTTCAAGATCAGAACATAAATTGCATCGTTTATCCTTACAATCCATGCTAGTAAGAAACACTCACTCTTATTCCCACCATTTGCACTAAGGACGAAAAAAATGTCAAAATGAAATATCATACCTTAAGAAGTAACCATGCTCTGCTGCAATGCCCAGATCTGGACAAGAGGAAAACCATTCTCCCAATTTGTCCCTGCGTCTCCCACTGACAAGAAAAACTTTGTTCCTCCTATCTGAGCACAGGGTATTGATGATCCTCAAAACTTCCGCACTAGGTGTCCTACTGATGGAAGTCTGTGGCACCAGTGTTCCATCATAATCAAGAAATATAGCCCTACTCTCTGACCGCTCATAAGCCATAACAATTGAA
Source organism: Oryza sativa Japonica Group (assembly GCF_034140825.1). Taxonomy (NCBI): domain Eukaryota; kingdom Viridiplantae; phylum Streptophyta; class Magnoliopsida; order Poales; family Poaceae; genus Oryza; species Oryza sativa. The sequence goes on from NC_089035.1 coordinate 31,975,553, forward strand.
TCCATGTTAAGCTTTGTGAAATGGGGATCTAAGGCCACCACCCTAAAACCAAACCCCAACCCGATGCCCCAACATGTCCTCCTGAAGTGGTCCTTGCAAGCCCTCTCCAAATCTTGGATGAAACTTTTCGACCAATAAGCAACATCGTGGGTGCTGACATAACGGTAATGTTTCTCATGCCTTAGGTGTTTCTCCTGTTCCGACATTGATATGGCCTCATTCAGTGCCTCTGCGGTTGCCTCTATATTCCATGGGTTAACCCGGATAGCACCACTCAGAGATGGTGAGCACCCAATGAATTCTGATACCACCAGCATGCTCTTCTTTGGTCCATTCACTTCTGATGTGGAGTCAGACCCCTGCCTACAGACAATATATTCATATGGTGTCAAGTTCATCCCATCCCTCACAGCAGTCACCACCACACATTCTGCTATTGTGTAGTAGGCAATCTTCTCCACACTTGACACATCACGGTCAATGAAGACAACAGGGCTGTATCCTGACTGGCCAAACTCTCCATTAATCCTCTTGCAGCTCTCATGAATCTCAGCCTGGATGGCTTCAAGATCCTTACCCTTTCCACGGGCCGGATTAGCAATTTGCACCAACACTGCCCGCCCCTGCCACTTGGGATGTGTCCTCAACATATTCTCGAAGGCAAGAAGCTTCAAGTTGATACCCTTGAAGATATCCATGTCATCCACACCGAGCAACACAGTCTTCCCCTCAAATTGCTGCTGCAGCTCGGAGACCCTCCATTCCCTGTCGGGCAAGCTCAGAACCGTCTTCAATTGACCCATATGAACTCCCACTGGCATGATTTTGATCCCAACGGTACGCCCAAAGTAATCCAACCCAATGTATCCACGCTTTGACTGGTATTCAATTCCCAGCATCCTACTACAACAAGAGAGGAAATGTCTGGCATAGTCAAAAGTGTGGAATCCAATAAGGTCACAATTGAGCAGCGCCTTTAGGATCTCCTCGCGAACAGGGAGGGTCCGGTAGATCTCCGACGAGGGGAAGGGGCTGTGGAGGAAGAAGCCGATGCGCAGGCGGTTGAAGCGGCGGCGAAGGAAGGTGGGCAGCGCCATGAGATGGTAGTCGTGAACCCATACGTAGTCGTCTTCTGGGTTGATGACCTCCACGACCTTCTCGAAGAAGAACTTGTTCGCGAGCACGTAGGCCTCCCACGCGCCGCGGTCGAAGTGGCCACTGCCGGATGAGGATGAGGGGGAGGAGGAGGAGGAGGAGGAGGAGGAGGGACTCGGGGATGCGGAGGAGGAGAAAGGGAGCATGTAGTGGAACAGAGGCCATAGGTGGCGCTTGCAGAAGCGGTGGTAAAACCGTTCGTTGAGGGGGTCGGGGAGGAACACCGGAGCACATCGGAAGCGATCGAGCAGCGCCTGGGAGACCTCTTCCTGGTCGGCGACGGGGATTTCGGCGCGGAGGGAACCGACGAAGAACACCTCCATCTCATCGGGAATGCCGTCGCGGAGCTGGAGGAGCAGCGAGTCGTCGTCCCATGAGAAGGACCACCCGCGGCCGTCGGGACGGCGGCGTGCGACGACGGGCAGCTGGTTGGAGACCACTATGACTCGATCCCCCGCCACCGACGAGGGCACGTCGGAGGCGACGCTGTTCGTCGCCGCGTGCTCCGAGTCGTCCTCCCCGTCCAGCTCCGACAGCGTCCCGGGCACCGTCATCACCCGCGACATCCGCTTCAGCCCGAACGACCCCGACCTCCGCCTCCCGCCGCCGCCGCCTCCCGGGCCCAACGCCGCGAAGTTCCCCTCCGCGAGATCGAGAAGGTTGGTGTACGACCGCGACATCATGGCTGAAACGAGTACCCGAAAGCTTCCCCTCTCGATCGGAACCCTAGCCTCCCTTCGATCCGCGGAGGAAATGGAGGTTTTTACCAAACCCTAGAGAGGAGTTGGTGCTGGTGCTGGTGCTGGTGCCCGCTTTGATGTGATCTGAAAGAGAGACAGACGGCGAGCCGAGCCGAGGCGAGCGAGAGGGAGGGAGAGAGGGGTGGTGGGTTTTCGAGTCTCGAATCGAAATGGGAAATGCAACTGGAGGCGAGAGGTTGGGGAGGAGACGCCCGTATATTCTCCAGGGTTGGGCTCCGCCTCCCGTGGACGCTCTGCCCACTGACAGAGATGGGCCCCGAATTGTCGGTGTGAGCGGGCCTTGGTGGACCTGGTCCAGGGACGAGGACGCGTCGGGCAGAGAGGATAAGGTTGCGGTTTGCCCCCCCCCTCCGATGCCAGCTGGCGTCACGCGCCCCACCTTCTTTTGCGGGGCCCACGTCATGAACGGCTCGGATGAGGGTTCTTCCCGGCTGCGCGTGCTGGATGGACGGACAGGATTCGACCGCTGCCCCGCGCCTGGTTCATGGGGGCCATCGGCTGTTCTGAAAACAGTTGGGAATTCTAACTGTTCCGGGGGTTCATTTGGATGTTTCCCTTGTTTTTTCGTCGTGTCGGGTGCACTGTGTGCCACGTGGCTAATCGTCGTCTGACGTCAGGTCTGACGCGCGGGAAATGACTTCGTTTGGTGCGTGGGCCTTCTCCTCAGCTAGCATTAATCCCGTCAGTACATGGTGGTGTTAGGATGCAGGGACTTCCTATCACATCGAATGTTTGATATTAATTTAAAGTATAACATAGTCTATTTTAAAAAAATAATTATATAAATAAGAGCTAATTCATGTGATAAATTTTTTAAACCTAATTAATCCATAATTATCACATGTTTACGGTAGCATCACATAGACTAATTATGAATTAATTAGGCTCAATAGATTCGTCTCACAAATTAGTCAGGGTTATGGAATGAGTTTTATCAATAATCTACGTTTAATACTTCTGATTAGTATTCAAACATGCGATGGGACAGTCCAAACAACCCCAAAGCAGTACTATTAATTAGTAAAAATGAACTGATTGCTACTCAAATTTATCTGATATTTTTGTGTTCCACATTGGGTCTTCATACGATCTTAACCAAATTTATGTGAAACTGATTGCTACGAATATGTCGATGTGATTCTAATCTCCAATATCTCGAATTTTCCACCGATATTACACGGTGGAATATTTTCTGATTGAACAGTCGCACTGTAGATGAACTCGACTGTACAGTGCAGACGCTTGCGTATGAAAATGAGACAAATGTCTCGGTACGTACAGATTTCGAGCCTAAACACTAAAAATTGTAAACTTGTGTTCGCACGTCTTACTCAGTTGGATTTCTTACGGATGACAAAAGGCTTACCGGATTCTATATTATGTAGCAGCCAGTGCCCCCCTCGTCCACACCCAACGAGCTGCAAGTAGCTGTTTAGGAACAAGTTGGAGGTTGTCTTTGTCTTCATACCCGAACAGTACGATCTACTACAAAATTATTATCCAAGTGGTCATCCTAGAAGAAGCGCTAGCGGTTAACGAGTAGGCGAGCAATCCAAGCAACACTCCTTTCCAAGTATTTTTTTTCTTGTCCGGAATCAAATGACAATATTATTATTCCATTACCACCCAAGGGCCGCGTACGCTTGACGGCGTTTTCTACCAATCCGGCAAGGCGTCACACGGTCACGGTCGTTGCCGCCGGACGCCCCGCCCCCAAGCTACCGTCGTCGTGTTGACCAGGGCTCCGCTCCAGCCGAGCCGCCCTGGGCAGCGAACAGTCGCGCCACGTGCATGGCAAGTCGCTTCGCCGCGCGCGGCGCGCCGAGGCGTCAATGGAGACCGGCGGTGCGTCGCGTAGGCTCCGAGTCAGCTCCCTCCTCATCCGGAAGGAAAGAAAGCATTAAACATATGCAAAAGGCCAGCAGGCTGGTAGTAGCTGCCTGTGTTTAGCAATGTTTCTTTCTGCTGCGTGGGTGCTGGGTAAAAGGACGGTTAGGTTGCGTGGTCCAGCTAGCGAGCGATGATCGGTCGGTCTCTGTCCGTGTGTCTTTGAGCTGTTTTCGGGTCAGGCAATAAATTAACTATAGGAGCGTGCTCAATTGGCCATGTCGTGGGAGTGGCATCCTTGTTGATCTTTTTCTTGTTTGGTGTGGCAAATTACTCCACGTGCGTGCACGAAGGTGAAATCGACTTTTACGAAATGAGGTGGTTAATTTAATTGCGTATCTGGTGGGGTTTTGCCATTTTGGTGCTACTATTTGGGATAGCTGGCTTTGTCTTGGATAGCATAGCTAGCTGCACTGGTATCTGTTTTTTTTTTTCAAAGAAAAATACAACATGGAAAAACACATCCAACCATAGGGAGAAAAATGTTGGAGGAATATAGGGAGAAATAGATATAAAAGCAATGCATGCCACTACCAGCAATTTGGGGGTATATCCTGGATATTATCCGGATATGGACGAATCATGTCTTATGCATCCTGCCCCCGACGCCTTCTAATCAATGGTGCAAATTGACTAGAATGACGAACTTGGGTAGCCAAATCCAAGTTAAGTTGCATACATGCATTTTTACACAGCTTTTGATTTTCCTCTTGCCCGGCCCGCACCAATCGACCGGGACCGGCAAATCCGCATTCTTATGACCAATTGAAAGCAACTCGATACACGATTCTGACGTGTAGCACGTTTTATCTAGCTAGCTTTCTCCTGAGGCGTAATACATCTCCGTCGCCAGAGCACGGGCCGGGGGCTACTGCTTTCGAGCCCTCATGGCGCGGGGCTCCCGTGCGGCGGTGGATCGAAAGGGTTCGTTCGATGGATGCCGCTTTGTTGCAGCAGCCGGTTGCTTCTCGGCGGCTCGGCGCCCATGCTCGACCCGTTGCGCTTTGCGTTCCCCGTGCCGGTGTGTGGTGCTACACACTGCGCTACAGCAGTGCGCCACCAAACAGACAGCAGCGCATTCGCGAGGTCTTTTGCATTTGGGTCCATACGTTGATTCTTCTGTTTTAAGTACAAAAAATGATGTACTTTAGCTAATTAGTTTGGGACTTTGAATTGGATCTACGGCTGTGAGCTGATCAGCTGTGCTAGCACTATTTGCACTAATCCTGCAGGTTCCGAAGTAACCACAAGGCCGGGCCTGACCACCTCGTGCGATTTGTACCTTTAGGGCAAGTTTTATAGCAGAGGTGACCACCACATCCAATTTCATGCATGACATATATAATTAAATTAAGAGGTGATATGTATAATAGGTTATTTCTACTACACAATCTCCAATATCTCTACCACTCTCACATGTTTATTGAAGTTTGTGTAGGGGCTGCCTCTTGCATGAGATGTGACTATTTCTCTCTCTTCCACCTCACTATTTAGTCCAATGTGGCATCTTGTGGTTTGTACTTGAATGCTCATAGTACTTGCCCTTAATCCTTATTTGAGAGAGAGACTGCGGCCCGCGGATCCGCTTGCATAGCTGCATCTGGTAATAAAAAAATAAAACTTTAGCATCTGGGCAAAGTAGTTGCCTAATCCTTTTCCGAAAGATCGCCGTTTCCATGAACCAGCTCTTTTGCATATGGTATTTTCTTTATCTATCTACATGTCCCAAACATGTATTGAATCATAATAGCAAAATAGTACATTTCACTATCTGAAATTTAAAATTTATGTAATTAGCTGAGACATTGGAAGATCGTGTTAATGTTAAGGGACTTTAAAAATTGTATAATTGTCCGGAAGACACTAGAGACATCATTTTATCATTTCCGAACAAAAGAGTGAAGAAAGAAATTTAAAAATATGACACTGACCGTAGTTGCAAGCAACATGTAACCCAAGTATTCTACTTCCGTAACATGAACAACTAACTCATAACCCTTCTTGTCTTGAATGGCTAAGTCATCATTGTTTTCATCAGCATAGTTGGGTTAGATGTGTTTGGTAAATAGGGGTAATATCGCCTTTTTAAAATTGTCGAGGAGTGATCCTCTCTAGCGGGAGGATGTGAGACCCCCTCTGTGAGTTCGGCCAGGGGAATAGGGCACGATGATCAAGAGCGTATCTTCTCCGTGGATTGGGCTAGTGAGGTGGATGGCGATCGAGTGGGAGACGAGAGGATTATCCAGGTTCGGGCCGCTGGAAGCGTAATATCCTACTCCTATGTATGGATTTATGTTTATGCTGTTACAAGAGATCTCGAACCCTAGAGAGACGATCGACTAACTCTCTCCTTAGGCTCAAGTTTCAAAAAGTTGTCCTCTTACTTGGTGGGTAGGTTCCTCCTTTTATAGTTCAAGGGGTAACCATATGTACCGCCTCTCCACATCTTGTCCTTAGAGGAGGGCACATGTCAACCCGCGCTGAGCCACCAATCATGCCTTAGGTTGGAAGTAAGGTGGTTGCTCGTCCTCAGGTGGGTCCCAGCACCATCCGACGCTTGACACGGGGGACATCCCCTGTCATTCCCTCTTTAATTCTTGAAGACTTCTGTGGGTTCTTGCACAGGGGATGCATCGGTTGGACATCGGTCTCCGGACGTTGATGGGACAGGGCATACCTGCCCCCACGCCGCCTAACACAGGCGGGGGCGTGGGTGCTCTGCCGCCCGTCCCATCCGTCTGCGGCCGGTTTCAGCCCGGTCAAGGTTGATTGACGCATGTCAATTGATTGGACGTCGCATGTCTAGCCACGCCGCATTAAATGAGACGGTAGTGGTTGGGGCGCCGCCCATCAATACGCCTGGCAGCGCCCCTTCCTCCGCCCACTCAGCTAGTTAGCTGCGACGTGGCAGCCGAGTGAGGGCCTCAGGGTGACGCAGCCCCTTGGGCCCGTGGGGCGCGACAGGATACCCCGAGGCCCCTAGGCGGTTACGGGCGCCTTTTGGCTGCTTATTATCTGCGCGCCCGGGGCGGGGAGGGGGGCCAGGCCGCGCAACCACGTGGCTGGGGGAAAGGACCCTTTCCCATTAGTGTGGTACCCCCGGGCCCATATCATCGACAAAATTTCTCTCTATTTTTTACCAAATATAATAAAATAATGCATCTAAGTATCCCCTGTCAATTATACGATTTTTATGATGTCTCTCAATGCTGACACGACCTTGTGATGTGCCCCGACAAATTACACACAAAAATGGATATCTTATATCAAATTATACCAAAAAATATGTATATTTGGGACCACATGTAAATGACGGACAGATCACAAATTTCTCTTTGATTTTGTGATGAGAGGCAAAGGAAATACGTGGTTATGCATGTTATATTAGAGAGTATGAACTATATGCCCTATATATAGCAGTTGTAGCCTCATAAGTACGACGGCGTCATAGCCAACGTAAGATGACCATGTTGACGGGCCTCACGGGAGATAGTGGATCTATTTTCTCTCCCCCCAATCAATTCTAAAGTTGTGAATAGAGTTGAGTGCGTTGGGTAACTTGGGTTATCGCACTCCTTTTGTTTCTCATCAATGGGCTTGGGTTGTAGGCACGTAGCGTGACTTGTTTGTTTTTTTCATGATTACAATCTTTTAAGGTTATCGTCTTGCACTTTTTTCTTCCTACATCAATATGAAACCTCACACTGTTTTGTGGTTTGTTTTTAAAAAAACACTATAGCAGCCATCCGTTTATAATCCCAAATCATTTTACTGTTTTGACACACCATAATCTTGAGCCGTACGATTTTTATGCTTATATCCTTAGCGGCTTACCAGCTATGGCTAAAAAAGAAGCGATGAAAAACACCAAGATTGATTTAAAATAAGTTTTATAAATCAGATTTTGCATATGGCTTACTGGTTTGTATGTTGCCTAATAGTTGTCACTGGAGCATTGCTGATATCAATTAATATATAGGAAATATTGATATCAAATGTATCAATACGTCATGGATTGAATGGTTTGGAATGGACTGGATTTTTTTCGTTTTTTAAGGCGACCGACGCCAACTGATATAGTTATCCGAGCGAATCCAATTTTGAACTGGCTCCATCGACGTATGATCTCGTAGTGTATCATCAATGGATAAGTAGAGGACAGCAGGAGCCACACTCTTTACCTTTTCGGCGAAAGATACGTGCAGCTTTCTACCACTACCTATATACTCCCTCGGTAAAAAAAAAAAAGACAAACGCTGGTTTTTATGTCCAACGTTTGACCGTACATCTTATTTAAAAAAATTATAAAAAAAATTAAAAAGACAAGTCACGCATAAAATATTAATCATGTTTTATCATCTAACAACAATGAAAATACGAATTATAAAAAAAAATTTATAAGACAGACAGTTAAAATTGAACACGGAAACCCAGTGTTTATCTTTTTTTTTTTTTAGCCGGAGAGAGTACTACAGACAGCCACACATCAACTGATGAGACCAAATATCACTGCGACTCCAAACCTCCATATATATGAGCACCGCGAGAGACGGGAGAAGCCGACGCCACACACACCAAACCGGTAAAATCACGTGAGATCCGAAACACGATCGCGGGCAGATCGCAGCTGGATGATCCTGCGTGTCGTGTACTCGTGTCCCCGAACTCCTGATCTTGACCGGCAGTAGTAGCTCAGCTGCGGCCGCCAGTATTGTATTGGCTTTGGCTCGATCCCAAACGAACACGACACCCCGCGGCCCGCACTTCACCGATCTGTGGCGTCCGGCAAAGAATGGCGGATACGGCTAAGAGATCGCGATTCTGGGAGACCGGCGTACGTACGCTAGTCTATCCAAAACGCGGTCGCCGCCGTCGGCGTCAGCGGAAAGCAGCGGCTGTCGCGGCGCGAGCGAGCAGGGGAGGCAGGCAGGCCGGCCCCCGCGCGACGGCTTCAGCGGCCAGCTCTGGGGGATGGGGATTCACTTGGGCAGCCCGGCCTCGGCGATAAGACAGCGACGCGCACATCTGGTGCGGTGCGGATTGGCGCCGCTCGACGGGTCGGATTCTTACACCTGATGATTTCGTTCGTGCAAGTTGCTAGCTCGAAATCTTGGCCTCTTTTTCCTGTCCAAAAATATACTGCTGGAAAATCAAATCGGGGCTACAAGTCAAAGATGCGCATCAGTCCTCAAGGCATGTACAACTGTACAATGGAGACTATTGCTACTCAGGAATATTAAATAGGATAAAATCACACAAATATCACACTAATTAGTGGAAAACCACTCTAAAACATATTTTATTTTGTGTTTCATCCCATATCCATTTATATGTCATCCCTTACACTATATTTTATTATCAAACTTTATATTTTTGAACAATATATAAAAAAAAGTACATATGTACCCTATGCACCAAATGAACCTACTGTCAACCTCTTCCACACACTCTCTCTCTCTCTCGTTCCCCTTGTCCGGCTTGCCGGCCTCTCCCCCTCCCCTTCTAAGCGAGGGGCAGCAGATTTGCCCGCGAGCTCGACGCCTCCTCCCTCCTCCCCCCTACTCTGGCGTGCCACAACAGCGGCGCGGACAAGCTTGCCGACGGCATGGTGAGCTTGGCAGCAACACGACGGGGTGGTGGCGGGGAGGAGTTCTCGGTGGCAGCGTGGAGTTCTCGGTGACAGCACTGACGAGTTCTCGGCGGCGGCAGGGAGGAGGAGCTCTCGTTGGATCCGTACGCTGGCTCGCTGGATCCGAACGCTGGCGACTCATCGGACTCCTCGGAGGCATTGGCGGCGCACGACGACGATCTTCGAGGAGGTGATGTCTCTCCGGTGGCACAGAGGAGCTCGCCGGATGCTCAAATCTGGTAGGTCCCTCTCTCCTCCTCCTTTGAGCTACTTGCTGAGGCCACTGATTCACCCAATCCATGACCTAGACCGTGGCTCTGAGTTGAGGCGCGGTTCGGCCATTGTTTCCTCTACCAGCTCTTCCGACACACTGTGAAACCACTCTTCCCCTCCACGGTGGCATCCGAGTCTACGTGGAGGCTGAGACCATAGGTCCAAGGCCACGCATTATACATGGCCTCGTATGGAGCTGTTTTTTTGAAGGTTTCTCGAAAAAAAAGCCCACCATCTTCACGGAGTTATATGATGCAAGTTCAAGGTATTGCATTCATATATCCGGTTATCCAAGAGGAATAAGAAATACTACTCGTTGTTTTACATGCGTGACGCTGTTAGCTTTTGATGCAAGTTCAGAGTATTGCATTCATATATCCGGTTATCCAAGAGGAATCCTATGTAATTATATAGTTCATCCTCGCTAAGTGTAGTTATTGTTATTTCTCCCCTCTCTCATTAAGTCACATCAGCCCCAATTATTTTTAGCCATTAGATGATAGGTCTAGGTTCAAATTGTCTCTTCTTTCTTCTCTCATAGTATCATGCAATCTCAATTATTTATAGGCTAAAAATTTATAAGTATCAATTTGTTTTAGTTTTAATAATCATATTACATCATATTTGTACATATTATGTAACTTAATTTCCCGTAGCAACGCGACAGTGTATTTATCTAGTAAGAAATACTACTCCCACTGTTGTTTTACATGCGTGACACTGTTCGCTTTTGACTAGAATGTTTGATCATTCCTATCTAAATAAAAAAATATTATAAATCTAAAACGTTATAAGTTATATTTAAAAAAGTATACTACCTTAATACTTTTTCGTTCCAAAATAAAAACCTAATACGGAATATAACGCGTCTACCAAACAAGTAATAAATGATGATGATATCAAGCTACAAAGGCACGATGATGATATCCTAATAAATGATGCATGTCGTAAACTTGAGTCGACGATTATGCACCTGTTTGCCAACTTTGGATAGAGATTCTCGAATAGAATTCAGTAATTCAGGGTTCTTTTATATTGTGTTAGTGTCTTTTAGGTTGCGTTTTCTTTATATCATGTCAGTGTGTACTGAATTTGTTTATGTGTGGATTTTGTAATAATTAGTTGTAGATCGTTGAGAAAAACCAAAATGTTATTCCATTATTTTAAAAAACCAAACAAGTCACAACAAAAGGTCTCTTTATCCGGCGGTAAAGTCAAATTAAGATGTGCACCAGTCCTTACGGAGCTATTAATTTATGAGGGTTTCTCAAAAATCAATAAGAAAAATCTATAATCTTGAAAGGGCTCTTATGTAAGCAGGTTATCCTAGGTACAATAACAAAATATAAGTTACTCCCCCCGATTCACAATGTAAGTCATTTTAGTATTTCCCACATTCATATTAATATATATCTAGATTTATTAACATCAATATAAATATGGAAAATGCTAGAATGACTTACATTGTGAAACGGAGGAAGTAGCTATAAACACACATAGAGAAGATAAGAGAGGAGAGAGAAGAGAAATAAGCTACAAATGCACAGACTTTAAGACGCTATGTGTGTATGACATATGAGACCAATTATTAATGATGTAGTATATATTTGTAGTTAACTATTGCATAAATTAATTATTAAATTGACTACAAATGAATTAAAGCTAGTAGTTGGCTACACCGTTAAACCCGCTATAAGAGAAAAGCTGTAATAAACAGGATACAATAGCCACGGGCCACGGCATGTCGCGCTAGAGATATAGAGGCACTGTTTAGATCCTAAGTGAAAATTTTACACATTGTCACATCGAACGTTTGAACACCTGCATGAAGTATTAAATATAGACTGAAAAATAACTAATTCCACATATTGCAACTATTTTGCGAGACGAATCTTATGAGCCTAATTGCTCCATGATTTGACAATGTGTTGCTACAGTAAACATTCGCTAATGATGGATTAATTAGACTAGTAAATTCATCTCGCGGTTTACTAACGGATTCTGTAATTAGTTTTTTTCGCCCGAACACCCCATACGACATCCTATATAATATTCGATGTAACACGTCAAAACTTTACACCCCTGTATAAACACCCACATAGGTGCCAAAAACGTGACGGCGTGGCCGCACGCCATGCCTTCCCCAGTCTAGAACGCCTGCAGATCTTGACGACTGCTGACTGCATGCATGTTCATGGGCTTATGGTTCCATCTCCATGCATATCCCGGAAACGTCAAAGATACGCGTGCTTTTAAAAGCAAAATCTCCGGTCAAGGGCTTCGGTAAGACCGGATTATTTTGTCGGTGAGGCTGTATTATTGAGGGGCAAAGCCTTCTTGTTTTTTTAATCTGTTACCTTGTCGGGTCGGCTTGACATTATTATCTCTCGGTCCTTGTGGGCAACATGTGTGTACTAGACTACTAGTAGTACTTAATTATAGGAGTACCCTACTAATCTTGGGTGGAGATGGGCTGAACTAGTGAATTAAAATCTAGCCCATTTGACAAACTAGGCCTTGCAGCTCGATTGTTTCATGGACCCAACTTGTTTGTTTTCTTTTTTATTAGACGTGAAATTCACGTGTCCTTCGTTGCTTTCTGGAGTCTGCACGTACCCTCAACTTCTTGATAAGAACAGCAGCTAGCAACTCTAGAGGCAATGCGGGTACACCCTAATTCTGTCAGAGGACCAACCTACTAGTACGTGCCATATGTGAATTTTGAACTGCGCATGCTACTGTGCTCTCAACATGTAAAAAACACACGGAAGGACAGTTGGCTATGACGGCAATCTACACTCTAGATAGGCTCCCCATCATTTAGTCATTTTCTTCGTCAGACACACTACATGGCTAAAAGTGAGCCTACAGCGTGCTACGCCAGAAAAAAGAGAGGAGAAAGCAACGATAGCTCCCATCGGTTGCCCATTTAGCCCAAAATGGTTTATTTGGCTTATTAGAAAATTAAAATTAATTTATAATTAAAACTTTTTGTAGATTTGTTCGTAGCGACTTAAAAGCCAACATTAACAAAAATTACGTTAAAAGCATTTCAAAATCAACTTTAAAATTAAGTTCAAAAATTTAAATTTTGTCTTATTTTTTGGTTGTCTAGGCCAAACGAGACGATGGAGCTAGATGTTTTTTTGAACTTATGACTGAAACAGGGGTAGCTACATGCGATGATGCCCTCCGAAGTCCGAACCAAGCTGGCGAAGATGCATATCTGCACACATTCCTCATGCAGCTTGCAGCACGTCGATCGGTTCGAACCTCACTGTCCATGCACTGTATATCTTTATTGTCCGGGGCTCCGGGCAACGGTTTGTACAGAATTATTCATGTCTTCATGCAAGAAAGCAACACAGGAAATTGCAAAATCTTTACTGCACTTCCCACACAGAGTTACTGGAGAGTGCACCAAAAGATCAAACGCCGATACAAAAAGGAAGCCATAAGATGGCGGGAGCTCGTTCAAACAAAGAGGCACAGCGCTCGCTGCCGCTGCTGCTGAATTACTCATCAGAGAGGCAGCAAAGGGACAAGTTAACAGTGAACGTGCAGAGATGAAAAAAAGGCGAAAAGTTGGCACGATCGTAGAAGGGCCCCCAAACCAACCAACCAACCTCAGTGCCATCACGGCCTTTTTCTTCTTCTTTCCCTCTCCCTCGTTCGCTCGTAGCTTAGCTTTCCGCCAACCGGCGACTTTTTTACCCACTCGAATTGGCGAAAGCCTCTGTCTGTGCTACTGCGAAATTCATCGTGCCACTGCGATATTCGTCGCCGTCCCAATTCCCCGACCTGCGCTGAGCGAGCCTGCCGCTTCTGCGCTGCCTGCCGCTTCGTGATGAACGAGTGAAGGAAAGGCCGCAGCGTCGCAGCGCCAGCATGCGGGCGGGCAAAGACGGAACGTCGTGTGAGTTTGCGAACTTTGCCTGCGTGCTGGTTTACTGAGCCGGAGCAGGATTCTTTACCATGATATCAATATTATTATAATTATAAGTATGTAGATCTTATTTTTTTTAATATTTTAGATGTTAATGTTTGTTATGGTAGAGGATGTGAATCCACGGAGCCACATGAGAAAAATGCACCTATGGCATACGCGTAGAAAGGCCGGATCACATTCAAGCTCACGCCTGCAGGTTCCTCCTCTCGCGGTGCCTCCCTAGTTTGTGAACTCCGTGAGGTTCTGGATACTGTATTTCTGGTGGAAATCCACAGTGCACCGCTGACAACTTGTGGATCTGACGAGCCAGTGAGGGTAGCGATCCAATCTTGTGGATCTGATGAGCTATAAAGACTAGGCAGTACCTACCAGGAGTACTTACTGTACTAAACATAAAAAATCTCGGAACATTGCAACAAGGAATTGTACTATACCACCACTACAGAATAATAGGAGTATGCGTACATGTACTCCTACCAATGTAGTACTACCATGAAGGGAGGGCTGCGTTACGCCGTTACGGTAGTTCTTTTTAGAAAAAAAAGTACAAATTACCCCTATCAACTATCGTGGTCGATCGATTTATACTCCTAAACTGAAATACCATATATTTTACACCCTCAACTATTCATACCGGACAAATAACCCCCCTCAACACTGTTTTCAGAGGTTTTGACTCGAGCTTGCACACGTAGCTCCAATGTGGCATTCCAGTCAGAAAAATAAAATAAACAACTCCCTGGGGCCCACCTGTCATGCCCATTCCTCAACCCAATCCTCTCTCTCTCACGCACGCGCTCGGACGGCCGACTGCCGAGGAGGAGGTGCATGCGCTCGACGGCCGGTGGCAGAGGCGGAGCTCACCCGAGCATCCGACTACGGATGCGGAGATTGCCCACGCCACAGGTGGCTGAGATGGAGCTCTCCCGGGCGACCGGCGGCGAAGGAGCTGGACCGGGCGGCCGGCAGCAGCCAGCAGGCGATTGAGGCGGAGATCCCCTAGGCGACGGTCGGCTGAGGCGGAACACGACCGGGCGGCCAGTGTTGGAGGCGGAGATCCTCACTGCCGTCCGCCTCATGTGCAGCTCCATCTCGTGCGTTGCCGCCGTGGATGCGGCCACCGACACTCGTGCGTCGCGTCTGCCGTCGCCGCTCGCCCTCCCCGCCGTGCCCACCGTGCCCCCCGTGGCAGAGAGAGAAAAGAGAGAGAGGGGTGAGGTAGGACCATGGGCCCCGCCTCCGCCCTCACTCCCGCCCGCCGCTGGCCTCGGCTCCTCATCCGTCAGCCGCAGCCGCCTCCGCCCCCGCCCACCGCCTCTGCCCCCACCTGCCCCGCCCTAGCTCCTCGCCTGCTGCTCACCAGGCGCTAGCCACCTCCTTTGTTCACCCTGAGAGAAAGAGAGAGAGGGGCAGAGAAGGAGAGAGAAAAAACACTGACTGGTGGGCCCCACTGGTTTTTATTTGTTTTTTGCTGACTGTATCGCCACGTATGTGCCACGTAGGCTAAACCGCTTCGAATCGAGTTAAGGTGGTAATTTATACAGTTTTAAGAGTTTGGGGCATCAAATATCCGGTATTATAGTTTAGAGGGTAAATCGTACTACCATAATAGTTGAGAGGGAGTAATTCATACTTTTTAATCTGTGATGGCCAATTAAGAAAAAGTGAGACATCAATCAAACGTCGCAAACAGGCAGCACCGCACAAGCGTGAGCTTAAAAATCAGCACCAATCACGGAAATCAATCAGCCAGAGCCCACACAGGCAGAAAAACAAAGAAACCAGAAAGAAGTGCCATGAAAAGTGCAGCAGCTGTCTTCAGTTTTTCACCCACCTAGCTACGGCATGCCGGAAAGCTCTACTACGCCTCTATGGCCCCAGCATCAAAGTTCAAACTCCAAGTCCCAATAGCAGCACAAGGGGCAAAAAAAAAAAGAATTTGCATGCACATGTACACCACACAGGCACACACCACGGAACCTCACATACGGACATACCATTGCACAGTCCATCGCTTAGCCGCCAAAACCCTCCCCACTTTAAAAGCGTTGCAACTCCCTCGTCTCTCCTCACACTCCAAGGTCACTCACACACACGGGCAGACACACCAAGAACCTGGTGCCTGGTGGTAGCAAGCGAGCCATGAAGTGGGGGCTTAGAAGTAGTAGACACAACCAGAGAGAGAAGCAGCAGCGCACACAAGAGGAAGAGCACAAGCACGAGCAGCAAGAGGACAAGGGCAACAAGAGCAGGGCGGCCTTCCTGTCCTTCTCGCCGCTCGCGTGGCTCTCGAAGCTCACGGCCAAGAACAATGCTGCTGCCGCTAAACCGAAGCCTGCCGCGCCGGCCGACAAGAGCGCCGTCGCCGCCACTGGCGGATTCCCTTCTTGCTTCTTCAAGGGCGCGAGCTCGAGCACGAGCACGAGCGTGAGCTTGAGCTCGAGCGCGGCGTCGCAGAGCAGCCTGGCGGATTCCTCGCCCGCTGACCACCAGGCGCCGCGCCGCCTCTCGGTTGGCAACGACGGCGACACCGCCGAGGCTGCGGCCGCGCGGCAGCTGTACCACCGCCGCCGCCATTACTCGGTCGGCGGCGACCGGGACCTCCAAACCCTCCGCAACCTCATCCCGTTCTCCCGGGCCGCTTCTCCGATCCCGGTGCCTGCTCCGTTCGTCCCGGCGCTGAAGACGACGCCGCCGCTGCTGCCGTCCGACACGGACGAGGAGAAGCGGCCGCGGAGCCGCCGGCGCCGGCGCCGCAGCGGCGGCGGCGGGCGGCGGTCGTTCTCCGGGAGGACCCCGGGCGCGCGGGTGGCTGCCACCGTGCGCGTGCGGTCCCCGCGTCGCGTGGCGTCGGCGGCGGCGGCGGCGGTGTCGGAGCTGGAGCGGTTCGCGGTGGTGCGCCGGACGAGCGACCCGCAGCGGGAGTTCCGCGCGTCGATGGTGGAGATGATCGCGAGCAAGCGCATCGGCCGGCCGGAAGAGCTGGAGACGCTCCTGGCGTGCTACCTCTCGCTCAACGCCGACGAGCACCACGACTGCATCGTCAAGGTGTTCCGGCAGGTCTGGTTCGAGCTCAACCCCGCCCGCGTCGCCGCCGTTGCGCCGCCGCGCAGCTGATGTACGTTCTTCTTCCTCGGCACCATGGAGCATCGGAGCGTGCTTGCCTAGCTAGTTGACGTGGATGCTGCTGATTCCAATCATTTGCTCCATTCGAAGCGGACGTGCCTACGTGGATCTTTGCACGCGTGGCTGCTAAAAGCTGTGTCACGCAGCAGAGTGCGCACGCTTTGAGGTGTTTGTTTAACTTGCGCGCATTGGATGCTGGAGTGTAAAGCTCGAGCTTATTATACTCTTGCTGTTTGTAATGGTGCTTTTGTTATGTAAGCTAGAGAAATGCATGGGGCAACGCTGGCTAGTTTTATCTCCACAAGGCTCCAGCACAATAATTTGGCGGTTTATCTGGCGAAAGATTCCAAATTTCCCAGTTTCCAGAATTCAAATGGCTCCAGGGTGCAGGACTGCATGGTTGTCTGACTTCTACTCAGAGAAACGCTTTTTGTGAGGGGGTTTTTGTCGTGTGCTCTGAATTTGATTTTGGGGTCGTCTGGATTGCTTCTATGGAAGTGAACGGAAGATTAATGACGAAATGATTTTTGGATCTGACTGTTTATATGTTCGCAGTTTTTAGCTCGGAGTAAACTCTTTCCTGCGATTTATGCTGTCAGGTGCATAATGTTAGGCTTTGTGATCACACTGCTCACGTTGCATGCAAATTATCATTGGTTTTCAAAATTTATTAGCAAGTGGCAGCGAAACAAATAACTATCACATGATGAAGTGCGGCAAAGATAGCTGTACTAATTAATTCACAACTATGTTGGTTCATTAGTCTAAGTGATGAGAGCGGTTAAAAACATGGTAAAATTATTTTCTAAAACGATATATATTATCAGCTCAAAAAAAGTATATGTTTTGACGAACTAGTACTAAGTGTGCCGATATCATTGAATAAAACATGAGTAAATAGTTTGTACAAGTAAAAGCGAGAAATTGTAAAAAGAAAAGTAAAATCAGGGGATGAGCTATAAAGCGGTGTTGGCTTCCTCCTTAATTTTTGCCACCACCGCTATTGTAGAGTGATCTTTATGCTCGAAGACTCTTTGGTTACTTTCCTTCACACCTATCAAGCCATGAGGAGGATAAACGAGCAAACTCCATTCTTTGGTATAGATCTTTGGCAATTGCTAGCGCTATCCACTAGGTGTATACCGACGTAGACACATGCCACCTCCCTGGTCTAAGTTTCTCATGAGATAGCATGCTCCATATTTTCTTTTTGTATCTGCATTCCACGAGGAGGTGGTAGGCCATTCTCATGGTATGCCTGGCATAGGCGATGACAATAGGAGTTGTTGGCCAGCTTTGGATTGCTGGTCTGTTTGGCATCCACACTCTATTATGCACGATAAGGCAAGTAAAGAGTGCATTTCTTCAGGCCCCAGGTTTTCCCAATGATTATTTCGTAATTTGTGCAAACTGAATCGAGAAACTGTACTTGTAGGTATATTCCAATGTGTGCTCTCGAGTCTCCACGACTTGCGAGCTTCCACGTAATTTCATCTACTTGGTCGTCAGCGAGTTGTATCTCTTGCACTACGCTCCAGATAGTGACCAGCTTGTCGATGAGCTCCACCGTCACATCATCAATGTTTGAGAAGTTAAGGTCTTGGATCCACGTGCTCTCCTCAATGGCATGCTTTAGGGTCTTTTTTTTCTCTTGGAGATTGCGTAGACTAGTGGTGCTAAGTCCTTTGATCGTCTACCTTAGATCTAGGCTGAGTCACAAAAGTGGATTATGGACCCGTCCCAATTAATAGGGTTGTGGTTTGCGACAATAAATAATCTGACCAAGTTGTCCCATGGGGTGTTAAGAGGCCCACCCGATCGAGCCTTTTCCCGTGCTTTATTTTCTTGCAATAACCACCTTACTCCTAGAGCTCTTACGAATCTATTTAGGTTCAGCATCCCTATACCACTATTGATTGTTGGCGAGCATGTTCTTATCCAGTTGACTTTGTGTTTTTCGCCAACGAGGTTTTTCGAGCATTCCCATAGGAAGTGTTTCCTCTACTACTCGTCGAGTATCTGTATCTCTAAGCATTTCTTGTTGACTTTAAATGCCTGTTCACTTTGATGCCATTTTCAACCTTACCAAATTTTGGTAAAGTTGCCAAAACAATGGCTACATTTAGTTTGCTACCAAATTTTGTTAACTATATAATAAATCTTGCTAAATTTTTGGCAAGTTGCCAAAACTATGCCAAAATTTTGGTAATGGTAAGGTTTTTTTGGCATCAAAGTGAACAGGCCCTTAGTGCTGTGAGTAGATATACCTGTTGCAACATGAGTACAGACTTGATAAGAGGACCGGAGATCAGGCATGATGAGTATCAAGTCTAAACTAGTCGCAAAAATGGACGCTTTGGAGAAGACCAGCGGTAAAGGTCATGCCAAATTGCCAACCTACTTGGACCGACTGACCGACAACGCTGGATGGGCCGGTGCTATCTCCATGACTCCATCTGCTGGGCCGCGCACCTTCACAAATCTCCAAGCGAAATCATGTGATACGTCAAGTGCACGTATACCAACTCAGAGAGAAAGAAAAGGGTTTTCCATGTGGGGAAAAAAAGCCCTGAAAATCCCGTAAAAAAAAAAAGCCCTGAAAAACAGCGTCCTCCTCGCCCGCAGGGGAAACTACCACTACCAGCCGCGAAGCTGCAAAGCTAACCGCTCGGGAAGTCGCCGAGACGAGGTGTTCCGATTTTGACTTGCTACCGGAATCCTCGCTGAAAGCAAAACCCCCATCTCCCGCGGCTTCTCGTCGGCCGCCGCCGCGGTCGCTCGCCGTCGCCGATGAGATCCATCCACGCCTCTCTTAGATCCAAATTGCTGTAGAGCCGGCCTCATCGCCGTAGCGCCACCCGCGTCCATGGGGGACTGCGTCGTCGTCGAGAATGGCCACCCCGTCCCGAAGGAGGAGGACGCGCCGGTGGTAGCCGTGGAGCGCCTCCCGGAGGGCGCCGGGAAGCCGCGGGAGGAGGGGAGTAGAGGGCAGAGGAAACAGGGCGGGATCCGCAGGGAGCCGTCGTTCTCGCGGTGGTGCAAGGACTGCTCCGCCATGTCCAATGCCCCCCCTGGGGGCGCCTCCCCTGCCTCGGCGGCCAGCGACGACGATTCCGAGGAGTTCGAGCTTCCGCTTCTGCCCTCCGATAGTGGCGGCGGCGGCGGCAGCCACTTGCCGATGGATATTGAGGCGGGGGCAGCGGCGAGATCTGATGACCTCCCGATTTCGCCGTGGTTGATCGCGAAGGTTATTGCGCTAATTGCGAGTTGGTACACGCTGAGCACCTGCTTGACGCTGTGAGTAGCACGCTTTTTTTTTGGAGTGTGGATGATTAGGGGGAGTATGTGCTTGAGCACATGTTTGATGCTGGTGTTCTGTTTGTGCTCGTGGGGCGTGTGTTCAGGTATAACAAGGAGATGCTGGGGAAGCACATGTGGAAGTTCCCAGCGCCATTCCTGATGAACACGGTGCATTTCACGATGCAGGCTGTGGCATCGAGGGTGATCGTATGGTTCCAGCACCGGGGCCTGGAGGGAGCGGCTAGTGCAATGACATGGAGAGATTACTTTCTGCGAGGTGACCAAAGTGTAGCTTACTTTATGCCTCTTGATGCTTCCACATATTTAGCCAGAGAAGTGGCATGGGATTGGGTAGCTGGGCGCTCAAATTAGTAAAATCAACTTTGGGTATTCTGGACTTATAGGGGATAAATAAATTGAATGCTAGTTTTACGTCTATGTTTGCCACACAACTAATAAGTGACATAAGAAGAAGGGTACTCTTTAGTTAGCCTGTTACAAGATCAGGTTTAGGACCAGTCAGCATGAACAATATTGGCTTTTGCAGCCTTAAGCAACTAGTGACTATTATGATAGAACAATTGACATGCTAAATCTATGATAGGACAATTGGCATGCTAAATCCATGATAGAACAGATGACATGCTAAATCTATGATAGGACAATTGGCATGCTAAATCCATGATAGAACAGATGACATGCTAAATTTATTCCTCTCTTATTCAAATGAAATTTGAGCTGGTGGCATGTAGAAATAAAAGTGGTTAATGCGTCACACAGGCTCAAATAGGGAGCTTAGTATACTTCTCTTACTGAATCTTTTATGATGTTGAGCAATATCACATTTCTTAGTGGATATGCAATCAATGCTCTAATAGATTGAACCGAGTCAATCAACAAAGATTAGGTTAAACCAGAATCTATACTACCTGAAAATATTTGTAAATATATATTTTCCATTTTTATTGTTTTGTATTTTTGTATATCATATTTATTTGAATAACATTGTTTACAAATGATATATTGTAATTTTATTATTTGTTCTGCAGTTGTCCCAACAGCTTTGGCTACTGCTCTTGACATAAATTTGAGCAACATTTCACTTGTTTTCATCACTGTAACATTTGCTACAATGGTACATTTCACCCTATATGAATCATTGTTTCCTAGTTTTTTCATAGTTAAGTACTGGTTAGCAAATTTGGAATTCTAATTCATTATTTTCAATTATTATGCAGTGTAAATCTGCAGCTCCAATTTTCATTCTTCTGTTTGCCTTTTTGTTTAGGTAAGCTATGCTGTTGATTTCTTTTCAACAGTGTATACACATGTGTTTTCTTCTAAAGTGATTTCTTCCATTATTCGTTGATTTAAATACCAATTATGCAACCTTAAATTGAGCCTCGATCTGATTTTTCCATCCTTAATAACTCTTAAGTGCTTTAATCTTTATAATGAATGCACCCACAAGCACAAAGCACTCAAAAGCACGCACTGACACGTGCACTCTCACATGAACAATACGAGTAAGTTGGTAGATTTAAAATGTTTGCTTCTATCTATACTTTTATGTAATGTATCTTTTGTTGATTTTTATTTTTCTAACCTTGAGTGGGTATCTTGCTTCAACCTGCTAATGTTGGTTCTGTTTCTTTTATCGTTCTATTTCTCTTTCATGCAAATCGCTTTTTTTTTTCTTGTCGCTTTGTCTAGGAATTATATTCTTATATACTTCTGTTTTTTTTATAAATCGTTTTGATGTTATAGAGCTAAACTTTTCATCTTTCTTTGGAAGGCTAGAGAAGCCCAGCTTTAACCTTCTTGGAATCATACTGATTGTTTCCTTTGGAGTTCTACTAACAGGTACTGAAATACTGAATTCATCAAGAAATAACAGTTCTCTTTTTATTTGAAACAATTCTCTTTTGTTCTTTTTAGAGAGCGCTGACAAAATGACCTTCCAAATTGTATATATTGCTTTATTAAAGGGATTATGGTGTAATTTCCAATTTTTTCACTTAGATGTTGCATTGTTACTGCTTGATGCTACCACGTACTGGCATGCCTATTAGTACTTATCTTATGCTCCATCATTGTTTAACTATGGTAAAAAAATTTCTTTCTGGACAGTTGCTAAAGAGACAGAATTCAATCTTTGGGGATTTGTATTTATTATGCTTGCTGCTGTTATGTCTGGTTTCCGCTGGTGCATGACACAGATTCTCCTCCAGGTTTAATACTTTGTTCTTTAATAGTTTGTCTTACTACTGTTATGATTCAAAGTTGATGATTGGGCATGTCACTATGTCCTCTTAATTATATACAGCTATTTTATATTTTAATTTCCATTGATGTACTGACTGTACTTTCTTTTTTGTTATTCTCTTATGTGTCTATGGAATCTACTGAAGAAAGAGGAATATGGTATGCATTTTGTCATAGCCTTTTTGTCCATTGAGAGGATTTATCTTAATCCTATTTGTTTGTGTTGCATCTCATGCCTGAAACTGCCCTTATTGCTTCGACTTTAACAGTAACATGAATTATAATCCTTATTAAAAAAGGTTATATGAACTAGAAATATTATGTAGCATTAGGTTCTTAATATATACGCATGAAGATACATTTGTTTTTAAACTAGGAACCACCATGTAACAGCCATCCTTTTTGTTTTCTATGATTCACAGGATTAAGAAATCCCTTTACGTTGATGAGTTATGTTACCCCGGTTATGGCAATAACAACTGCAATTCTTTCTATTGCGATGGATCCATGGCACGACGTCAGGGCAAGCCACTTTTTTGATAATTCAACTCACATAATAAGGAGCAGCTTATTGATGCTTCTTGGTGGTGCTTTGGCCTTTTTCATGGTATGGATCATGTACCCACTTGTCAGAATTAGCTTGCTAATGATGAATGTCGCCGTGCACCAATAATACCTGCAATGAGTCCTTTTTTTCTTCAGTCAGGATACACTAACAGTTTTTATTATACATGCCTGCTGATTATTTTTGTTGTGAGTTGTCATATCATGAAATGTATCCGTAAAAGATGATGACAAGGACCTTTCCACCTGCAGGTTTTGACAGAATATGTTCTGGTTTCTGTAACAAGTGCTGTAACAGTGACCGTAGCTGGGATTGTGAAGGAAGCGGTCACTATTTTGGTATAACTAAAGCTTGATTTCACTTTAAATATTCATTATGTATATAATTCATCTATGTTCATGCATGTGAGTTTGAGTCAACTTGTAACAATTAAAACTGACAGGTTGCTGTGCTTTTCTTCAATGATACATTTACCTGGTTAAAGGGGCTTGGGCTGGGAATAATAATATTTGGTGTCAGTCTATTCAACTTATACAAGTAAGTCAATGTTCCCTTTTCTATGTTGAAATTTTGTTTTCATGTTAACTCGAAACCTATTCATATTTCTAATCACTAGATTAACTTCAAGTCATCAACTGTACCACAATTCTAATAATGTTGGTGCTTTCTTTTCACTTGAACCTTTATTACTACCTATCGCATTATTCAACAATATTTGTTTGGCACGTCAGCTCTTTGTGTGAGAGGGTATAAAGCAATAATTAGCAAGCATTTAGCATCTCTGTTTGCTATGTAACTAGAAGCAAAATTTTATTTTCTAATGCATCCGTGTTGAGTGAACAATATTTCCTCATTCTTCTCCCATGATATGCGAAGGTATCATAGGTTCAAGAAAGGCCATCGTAATAAGAATTGTGACAAGAACCCCCAAACTTCTAGCGGTGCTTCAAAATATGTTATCCTTGATGATGACGATATGGAAAACCAGGGTAATTCAGGCTGATGTCATCAGGTGAGTAAGAAAATATGATGGATAAAATGTTTGTTCAGTTTTTTATATTTCTCATTGTTGGCAATTGGCTTGACAGTGGCACATTTTTTTTTCCCAGAGAGTGGACTATTTGATGGATTTTCATATTCTGGAAATTTAGTTACCTATGCCTCCTCACAGGTGACTACCATCTATACATCTTGCCTTGGTATCAAGTGCCATCGTTTTTTATCTTTTCTGTGCTTCCACGACTTAGGGAAGTTGTGTTGTTATTCATGAGGATGAGCATGAACATGAACATGACGCAAACAATATTATTGATTAAGAAGACACATTTACACAAGCAGCAGACAATCTAGTCGCCAAAGAAAGATTTTCATGTCAACAAAAAAGGTGCAGATATCTGTCAAGAACTGTGCATAAATAGTATTGTTATATTTGATAATACTTTTCCTCCACTTAGGAATTTGCTAATGCTTTCTTTAATTGGAAGAGTAGAGAGCTCAGTTTTGGCCAGTATTGGCACGTGCGCGGAAGAATAGCATGAGACACCTTTTTCTTCGATAGGAAAATACATTGTTTATATGTAGCAATATTGTAATTTATGATTTTCTTTACTTTTAGCTAAATTTACTGCATAGAAATGTGTAAATATTACATGATAATAGAATTCTTTTCCCTTATTTTGAGATTATTATATGTTGAGATGAGGCCTTTTCACCTTCCATAAAGAACACTTTTTAGTCCCTAAACTTGGCAAAAGGCACACTTATCAACTATAAAAACAGGATGTGTAATACCTAAATGAGTTAATTTCATATAACTGCAGATATTATTGTCCTAGCTTGTTTAAAAAATAAAACAAAAAACATACGGGTAATGCATGTGGCTTACATGATCGCTGGTATTATGGGCCTAGAGTTTTAGAAAACCATGTTGTTAATCAATGGTTATTTGATTCTCCATACTTAGAAGTTCTAAATCAAATCTCAAATTTATGAATTCTTTGATCTATCTATAAAATTTTTTAGGGAAAATTGGAACCATGCCATTATAATTTTGCAAAATTTGAGATATGCCATCCTGACCCACATGTCATTGACTCATGTGGGTCCCACATGTCATTGAGATACCGATGACATATCTCAAACTTTGCAAAATTATAATGGCATGGTTCTAATTTACCAAAATTTTTATCCATCTAAATTAAGTGTAGTATTTCTTATTTGGTACAGTAGCGAACCAAATTAATTAACAGTGTGGGTTTGTCAAACTATGAAACCATAATATCTGGGGTTATGTGTTGTATCAAAATCATTTTTTAAAACTTGGACCATAATACTAGAGGTTTTGTGAAATTTACAAAATCAAATCGATTCATACCCTTGTGTTCCGTCTAGAATGTAGGAATTTTGCGGTATTTTCACTTGGATGAATTTAGTTCCCATATGAACAGCACTTTTTTTTGTGCCAATAGTGTTTTTTTAAGGAAATACGCATAAGCAGTTCGCATAATTTGCATCATTTTGTGCCGGTATTCAAACATGGATTTGCATCATTTAGAAGTGAATGGTACCCAATCCCTATGGATTATTCCTCATGTCAAACAGTTATTGCATAGAGATTGCCATACTGCCAGATACTTGGCTGCTCGTGGACTCCCATCTCATGTTGGTATTTGTACAAAGGGTAGACTGGAACTAGATGAAACCCTACATGCCATCATCTTCTGCTGGGTACTGGAGTAGTAAAGGGTGGTGAGTGGTGACGGACGGTAGGTGCCTGTGGGCACGTCACACTGGCAATGGACCCGTCACCCACCTGTATACAAGCACGTACTACTAGGCTACTAGCTAGCTGTTTCATCAACGTGGGCTCAGCCGCGCTGCACGAGTGCATGTGCGGCGTGTGAGCCGTAGCCGGCCTGCGGGATCTGAGTCGCGCCGCGCGCTGGCATATCCTCTGTCGCTGCATCTACCAAGTACTCCGGTAGTATTGAACTATACCATGCACGACGGCGGCAACAAGGCGTCTGATCACACTCTGATCGGTATCATCGTTTGATGGCCTTCGCTTGGCTTTTCAAGCTTCAAACCGCGCGCGTCTGGATCTCACCGAACGCTCTTCCTGCCGTAAAACTGCGAGGGTTCTGGCCTCAAGGCATCCCACGAGCTGAGCGCGCGCGTCTCGGGCCTTACCGTGCCGGCGGCCGGCACTTCGCGCCTCACGAGTTCACGAGCGAGCCACCGAGGAGGCGTCACGCCTTTCTTTAACGAGTTCGAGAGGAGATCTCGCAAGAGTTCGAGTAGTTAACGCGGTTCAAGAAATAAAGAGAGCCGTCCAACGGTCGGTTGGGTTACGGTTAACCGGTAGCGGATCCGGAGCTGTGATTCTCTTGAAGTCTTTTTATGATTAACACCTACCACTGGCTTAAACGAAGTAGCTGTAGAGGCGCTTTGATCTCCAACCACGGGTACGGTGATGTAGCTTCTGATCTTTTTCATAATGATATCAAGTAATCTACCAAAGACGATTTAGACCGATCTGAGCATAAACACTTATCTAGTGAACTGGAAAGTTTTTGGGATAATTTTTTTTTAAAAAATCGCATTTTAGCCGCGAAGGTGAATGGTTACCATGCAAACCAACAGATGAGGTAGGGGTAAAGTAGAGTAAATCTAAAGTAAATGACGAGCCTTGTATATTGAATTGCATTGTCTCAATTGAATCGGCATAACCTTTATAAAGATATTAATCTTAGTAAAAATAAAGACTTTTCATGTATTATTGGGATAGATATACAGTAGCACTCAAGAAACCTTGATCCTAGAGCAAGAAAATACACACGAAAAGAAAAAACTAAATTCGATCTAGACTTTAGGTTGCCGATCAGACAGCTCAAATCATAAGAGTAGGTACAATAGCAGACTATAAGCCAGCTATAAACATATTTTAAAGAGATAAAAGAAGAGAGAGAAGAGCAGCGGGCTACAGATCTGTAGCCAGCTGCAGCACGGACTTCAAGGCGTAATGTGTGTATGACAGGTGGGACCAGGTATTAATAGTATAGTAAGCAACTATTGTATGAATTGACTATTACATTGGCTATAGATGATTTGAAGCTAGTAGTGGGCTGTACTATTAAACTTGCTCTAAGGGACCTAATTAGCCCGATTAGACTGTCTAACTAGGTGCGATCAAATCATAAGGGACCTAATTAGCCCGTGGTACGAATGTTTGTTTGACCGACCTTTAGGCATATACTATTTTTTTTTCAAATTTAGATTAAATTCAATCTAGCATCAAATTTTACAATCAAAATATTTCATTTGACCCCTTTGCCATCACCGCTGTCTATAGGAGCTTGACAAAAAGTTTTTGCTTAGGGACACCTATAAAACGCAACAATGAAAAACTATAGGAATAGGAAACATGCATGAATATGATAGGAACATACGTGTACTTACGTGTAACACAGATGATTAAGACATAAGGAAAATGTAAGATGGGTTGTTAACACATGAAACTTACAAAACAAACCTAAATTATAATTCATTTGGTTAATGTATCATTAACTTGTGTCAATTTGTTGTTTTATTACTTGAGAAAAGGAATGAAAAAAAATAGATGTTTGTAAATGTTTCAATTCATATTGATCTATGGCAAAGGAAAGATATTCCCTATTTTTCCTATGCTCCATCCATCAAAAAAATGAATAGTGCAACCCTAGAAGAATTTAATTAATCTACTTTTCCTACAGAATTCGTATAAACCAAAGAGTCATACTTTATTAGCCTATGAACCACAACAAAATTTAAATTTTAGAACTCAGTTTCAAGTTGATTTTAGAGTTATTTCATCGTAGACTCGTAGTATATTTTTTAATATGAACTTCTAAATCATTAATACTATTTTACTTAGAAATGATTTTTGTTATTTCTTTTATTATTTTCATGGCGGTAGCTTGTACAAACATAGGCCTAAATTAAAGAAGTGCAGGGGACTTTCTACGTATAAAAAGCAACAGACTAATTCTTAGTTCAGACTACAGGGTTGTTTAAATTGTAGCCAAAATAAACGTTACTAAAATTTGGCAATGGCAGTATTTCTTATATATTTATCAAAGTTTATCAAGAAATTAAATATATACGAATATTTAGCAACTTTAAAAAAATAGTATGATTTGAAATGGCATTAATATGAATGGCCCCTACAATAAAATCCTAGTACTAACTGGTTTCGTTCAATTTATTTTACATCTTATCAGCCGTAGGTTAAATAAAACAGAGAGGACTAAAAAGAAGTAGAGTGGACTTTCTGCGTAAGAAGAGCAGCAAATTAATTCTTCAGAGTTCAGACAAATTAAAACCCCACTGGCCACTGGCGCAAGAAAACCGAGCAAGCTCAGCTCAGCTGTCACGGTGTCACCTGTCAGCGCCCACAACTGCTCGCTCCGTCCTCCAAAGCCCGCGAGATCCAAAGCCGAACGCCACTAGCTAGCTGAGAGAGAAGCGCCGGCCGGCGAGGGGGCTAGTGCGCGGGAATGGCGGCGGGCGGAGGCGGCGGCTACAGGGCGGAGGACGACTACGACTACCTGTTCAAGACGGTGCTCATCGGCGACTCCGGCGTGGGCAAGTCCAACCTGCTGTCGCGTTTCACCAAGAACGAGTTCTGCCTCGAGTCCAAGTCCACCATCGGGGTCGAGTTCGCCACCCGCAGCATCCAGGTCGACGGCAAGGTCGTCAAGGCCCAGATTTGGGACACCGCCGGCCAGGAGAGGTACGTACGGCCTCCCCCTTCCTCTCCTACTCTAGCCGCTTCCCGCGTTGGTGCGCAAATGGGTAGTGCATCGAGTGTGTTCTGCTAGATTTGCTGCTGGCCGCATGCTCATGGATTTCTCTTGGAAGTTAGAGTGCGACGTAGCCGATAATTTTCCTGCAGATTGTTTGTAGGCGCTTCGCTATTGCTTGGTTTTGGTTAAAAAAAATGTGAACTTTGGTTGTCGTCGTTGTCGATTTTAATTTCTTGTTTGAACTAGTTCGGTGCTGATGATATTAGAGCATTAATATTGTAAATTTGACCTTGATAGTTCCTGCACGAATTTGGCATGGAACCGAAAGTGTAGTGAGTGCCAATTCACATCTGGCTGGTTCTCCTGGAGGGTAGATTACTAGATTGGGAGGTGACACGTGGTTTGGCTGTTGGGACGTCCATGTCTGTTTCATTCGAGATTAATGGTTCGAGAGTGAAACCACCAAAAATCGTTGTTGTGTTCTAGCGAAAGTGGTTGCTGTGTCGTCTTCCATTCGAAGTTTATAGAGGAAGCAGAGGAAATGCTATGTGTCAAAAATGCAGTGATGCTAGTTTAGCTGCAGTGTTAACTGGGGGACAGGTGTTTCACAGGTGTTAGAGGACTTATTGATAAGTGCGGCCCCAGCGGCGAAATGGTCGCTATTGAGGGCTTCTATTGCTATGGATCTCAAGAGTAGAAAGTGCCATTGTGGTCACGACATTTCTGCATCATGAGGAGTGCATAAATACGCATCAAAAGCATACTTTGGTTCCCGGCTTATGTAGTGTATACCTAACTACCTAACGCACTGTATTGCAATACCACACAGTTTTATTGATATTGCTTTGGAGCCTTGGAGGGGGAGTATAAATCGAGAAGATCATCCTAATTGGACAGTGCAAAACTTTGTTCGTACTATATAGAAACTTTTGGTTCATTATAAGTCTCTCTGAATTATGGATAAGAATAGTTCTGTCAGAAATACTAGGTCCATATGGTTTCTTTAGAGAGGTTGGGGGAGGCCCATCACTCAATTTTTATACAACAATAAAACTTATTGGCCGTGTGCAGTGTGCTTGTTAGCAGAGGCAAGAGATTTAAACCATTTCCACATCTAAAAAAGAATACAATTTTATATTAAGAAAACACCTTGCATGCTATTGTAAATTAAAGTCTAAGAAACTAGTAAATCTATATCCGAGACAATCATAGAATGCAAAATACACATAGACTGACTTGGGTGGGGACGTGGGGTGAACTAGGATTGGTTGGCAATTTTAACAACAAAATCACAAAGCTTTCACAGAAAATTTTATAATGTATAACTTGTGCTATACCAGTGCCTTATTTTTCTGCTATAGTTTCTATTTGGATCCTTAATATTTCTAAATTCCACATTCCTGTTATACCATAAAGACGCCTCAGCAACCAAGCCAATCACACATTCACAAAAAGCAACCTTGCTTACTGACCTTGACCTGAGATGTTGACTGTGAGTTTGGCGGTTGTTTGCTCCATTCCAATAATCTGTTACCCGCTCGTGCAATTTGGTGTGTTGTACAGTCACACCATGTTGATGTGAATGACTAGAGCTTAAATCCTAGATCTGGACTTGGCGAAGGGGAACAGGAAAAGATGGCCTGCCCCTTATGGCCTTAGGGCACCCGCAATGGTTATCTATAGGTTCTCTACAAGAGATCTATGTCAGCATATTTTCCTACTTGGAATAGATTGAATGAAGAGAGAGAGCAAAGCTATCTACTAACCTGGAGATAATCTATAGAGAAAAACGAGGCAATGGATTAGAGAGCTATAGATACCCATGTAGACATACTATTGAGGTGGTTTACTATTAATTTAGTCTATTGCTGAGATGTACATGTTTTATAGAGAGCACCTTACTTTACCATAGCTTGGCCTTTTCCTCACTACATGCATGCCATGTGTCTATCACATATTACTGTAGCAACACATTGGCAGCACTTTTTAACCTAGGAAATAACAAATAAGGCATCATAATGTTCCTTCTAATATCAAATGTTCATGCCAATTGTTTTTAGTTCTGTTGTTTGTGGACAATTTTGAACATGTTTGCTATTGGAATCAGAATTACTACCTCCATCCCACGAAGAATTTATTTGTAGCAGTTCTCACACTGATTGCAGATTAGTACTGTGAGGGAATGGCTTAGGTTCCCCTTGTTATTAATAGTTGGAGAATGTGTGTGTGAGAGAGTATGTTGATTTGTGGAGTGAGTAGGGTCAGAGCTAAAAGTAAATTGTTCGTGGACAAATTTTGAATGCTAAAAGTAAACTCTTTGTGGAACAGTGGGAGTAGCTGATCCTTCTTTATGATTTTCTTTAGTGCATAATTATATGATTACCTAATATTTTCCTTCTGTTGGCAGATACCGTGCTATTACAAGTGCCTATTACAGAGGAGCAGTAGGTGCACTGCTTGTCTATGATGTCACTCGGCGTGCTACTTTCGATAATGTGGCACGCTGGCTAAAAGAGCTGAGAGACCACACTGACCCTAGTATTGTTGTCATGCTAGTAGGCAACAAATCCGATCTCCGCCATCTGGTGGCTGTTTCAACTGAAGATGGAAAGGAATATGCTGAGGCTGAGTCATTGTACTTCATGGAGACATCTGCATTAGACGCCACAAATGTAGAGAATGCTTTTGCAGAAGTTTTGACTCAGATATACCAAACTGTCAGCAAGAAGACGGTTGAGGCATCAGATGATGGATCAAATGCTCCAATCAAAGGAGAGAAGATTAATGTGAAAGATGACGTGTCTGCGCTGAAGAGAATTGGCTGTTGCTCAAATTAGAGTAGAGATGCATTTCTTGTTGATTTTTTCCACTAGGTGTACGGCTGTATGTTGCTTCTATTGAAAGAGGTCCATTAATTTTCATTTTGTTGTGGTGATATTGAGAGTTAGATTGTTCCAACTTTCAGTTATACCATTTCTTGAAAGTCTTAACTCAAGACAGCTCCTTTCGTCAGATTGGTTACTGTATTCGACATAATTCTGCAAAACATTTGTTTACAGTGGGAACCTGGCAATATTTCGGGGCATTCTGACAGCCTTCTGAACAATTAGAGTTTTTGACAGTATGGCTTGTGCTGAGTTGCTTAACTGCATCCTTTAGAGTGGCACATGTTGGACTGTGTACATCCACTGTGGATGTAGAGGCCGGATTTTAATCCATTTTCTAAAAAAAAAAAGAGTGGCACATGCAACAGTAGTAATGTAGGCCTCCCATCTTAAGTTCATGTTGCGTGTCCTTCCTGATGGATGCTAAAATTTCCTGCAGGTGTGCTCTGTTATGTAAACTCAGAAACTCATCAGCAAACAAGGCCTTATCCATTCATTGTCTAAAATAGATCAGCAAACAAGGCCTGGTCCAAGTACATGCAAGTAGCCATAGCCAAGCCCAAAAGCCAGGTTTGTCATGGATGCCACCCTTACGTCAGTGACAAACTGACAACAACTCTTTTGTCTTTTCCTGCCGATTTGATTCCTATCATCTACTCTTACGTGGTCAGATTGTGAAATGTCCGACTGTGGATAATGACTCCAAATAGGCTAGTAAAGTCACATGTTTTATCTTTTGTTTGTAAAGTTGGCTGATCATGCGTTTTTCTACGACCTCTACCTTTTAGTCCTAGCTATCCCCTCTATTGTCATGGGGAAATTATATCGGAAAGTCCTGCAAGCTTTTTTTTTTCATCTGTATAGCTTGTCTCTTAGCATCGAAGCTAACAGACGAATAAATAAATGTTCTAGTAATTGCTTAAGCAAAAATGTGACGAAACTTTGGTACCTACTTCCTAGTCGTGTCATTGGTGGAAAGTTGAAATATTTATTTCAAGCACAACGTGAGAATCTCTCCTGAAAAAAAGTGTGTTCATGATCTAGAGCAGTTAAAAGAGGTGCCTATACATACGTAGTAGTGCTTAACTGCTGCTGAGATAAGATGGTTCTAAATTAATCGCCACATGGAGAAGATGGCATCACGAATCTAGCATCGTCCCCTTGTATTTACTTCTGGAAACGAATTAAACAAAAGCTCCTCTCCGAACACCAACAGTACTAGTACACCACTCGAGGAATTCCGAAATCCGCGAATTCGCTTCCCCCACCCCTGCCTCGCAGGATACATGCATACACACGCAGAACGCGAGCCGGAACAGCCGGCCGGCTAGATACATGGAACCCTGAGCCGAACGATCCGTTTGCCCCTATCTCTCGTAGTAACAGGGACGGTGTCGCGACACGGCACGAACACGACGCACCGCGCCGCGATAGGGACCAATTCGGCGACGTCCCAAGCGGCAGCGCGCGTACATACATGTAGCGTAGCCGGGCTAGCCTCGCGCCTCCGGCCGGCAGCCGGCTAGCGGGAAAGCGGTTTTTGCTGCGCCGAGGTTTTGCTCCGCCCGCCCCCGCTCGCGCGTAGGCGTAGCGCCAAGCGGACCGGGGCGGCGGCAGCCGGCCGTGGGCCGTGGCCGGCAAGGCGGGAAGGCGCGGCACGCGTCCCGCGGGTGGATCCGTGGCAGCGCCACACTACCCGGGCATGTGGCCTCGTGCGCGCGCATCCTTCCAAGTTCCAACTACCACGCCGAAAACGCTTGCCCGGCTAATGCCAGTGCCGCTTACCGTTGGATTCCGCATCGGACGAGACGAGAGGCCCCCACTTGCAAGCCGCAGCCGGTGGGGACGTGCGTGCGTGCGTGCGGAGAAACCTAACTCACTCATCACTCACTCGGCGGGATGGGCCTTGGAGCGATCGATGTGCGCGTCTATTCGACACAGACGGCGAGGAAAAACGCCTGAAAATGCCCACCTTTCGCTGCTTTTTTGTCGTTGGAATCACGTCGCCAACCACTTCGGAAACGGCACGACGGGCTTTGGATGACGAACACGCGACGCAATTTGGAGAGTGGGAATAGGAGGCTCTCTTGAACAGTTAAGCCACTCACTCCCATTGATCACCCAAGCTATGTACTAACCTCCAATCCAAATTACTCCAAGGAGAACTAAAGAAAAGCAAAAAAAAAAAAGGGAAATTGTAAAAGGGGAGGAAAAAGAAAAGAGGAGGTGATCATCAGGAGCACGGCGCGGTGGCCGCCAGGCCGAGCTCGCGCCGGCGGCCGAACACGACGGCGCACTCCGGGAGCTCGCCGAGCCCCGCGAACAGCGCGTCGTCCCCTTGCAGCTCGCGCTCCCACTCCTCCGGCGGCAGCAGCGGCGCGTACGACCGGTGCCACGTCGGGTGGTACTGGTCGATCCATCCGAAGTCGAAGTTCTCATCCTCCTCCTCGACCGCCGGCGCCGGCGCCACCGTGGTTGTGACCGCCGCCGGCTCAACCACAGCCTTCTGTTCCTCCTTCTGCTCCTCCTCCTGCTTCACAACCGGCTCAGATTCCTGCTCCGGCTCCGGCTCCGGTACCTCCAGCTCCGCCGACGCCGACGATTCGTTCTCCGCTGGCTCGGGGTGCTGTCCGTCAGCCACCGGCTCAGGCTTTGGCGCCGTCGACCGGGGAGACGACTTGCTCGCGTGGCAGCTGCTGCTCTTGGGCTGCGGCCACGGGTGGTTGTGCTCGAAGGAGTAGGTGACGAGCAGCACGGTGGGGTCGGCGCGGCTGCGCTCCACCTGCTTCCTCGCCGGACACCCCTTGGAGCTACTGCACCTGTAGTACCCCCTGAGCATAATAAACACAAGCAACAAACCCAAATTAAATCTTGCCACTTCAACAACCGTTTAACTGATCTAATTGCAGTGATTAATCAGCACGGTAACTAATCAACAGGCTCAAGAATATCAACCAAACTGAATATAAAGCCTAATTACCTTGGGTAGGGAGAGCCCTTGATGGGCTTCTGGCCGTACTTGCGCCAGGCCCACGAGTCCGACGGCGGCGGCCCCTCCCCGGCGCCCTTCGGCCGGTCGCCGCACTCCGCGATCGGCACGGACACCACCCGCTTCTCCACTGACCTCCGGCTGCTCAAACCAACCAAACACCAATCAATCCTCTATCCCTAAATCCTACCTAGGGCTTTAATCAATCGCAGACCGAGCCATAATATTATCCGTACCTGCGCTTCGCGGCAGGTGGCAGCGGGGACGACGGCGAAGCCGACGGCGAGGGGAGCTCCCGCTTCTGCCCTCCCCGGGGCGACGACTCCTCGGCGGCCCCTTGCTCGTCGACGGACTCCGCCCGCGGCGAGTCCGTGCCGGCGCTGCAGTACCCGTCCTCGGCCGACGTCGACCGATCCATCACCTCCTCTCCGGCCGCCATCACCACCACCACTCCCGGCGCACACACACTCCAACTCCGGATAAAAAGCCCAAAGCGAGAAAAACTAATCCAACGCTTTCCCAAAGAATATATAATATCTCTCCGCGCCCCCTTTGTGGCTTTGGTGATGATCACTCCCCCCACCCACAAACTAAGCGCAGTATCGCGCACGGATGAGGAAAAAAAGAGGAGAGAGGAGAAGGGGGGGAAGAAGAGGAGGGGATCGGTGTGCGGCTAATTGGAGCTCATGATGGAGGGGATGGAAATGGTGGCGAACAAACGGATGGGTGCAGCTTTCAATGATCTCCCTTTCTCTCTCTCTCTCTCTCCTCGCCTTGGCTACATGCGTGTTTGTATATGCGGCAGCGTATGCTGGCTCCTGCTAGTGGATGCCTTTCTTTATGCGCAGCGACGCTGTCACTGACCGAGCGTAGGAAGACTACCATACTCTCTCTCTCTCTCTCTCTCTCTCTCTCTCTACGCTGCGCTACACCGGCGCGCGGCACATGAACGTGTATGTACGCATGGCGTTGTTTTTATTTGACGTTCTAGATCGGTTGCATGCCATGCCACTCGTTGCGCAAACTGGATTGGATCTCTCGATTCTCTCTCTCTCTCACTCTCGTTGTTGCGTCTTGGAGGAGGAGATGGTGGCGAGCCGGGGACGGACGGAGAGAGCGACGTTCTGGGCCGGGGCGAGCGATTAATCTAGTGCAGGCGGCGATGGCGACCCCCTCCCTAACCCGATCTGGCCAATCATCCCCGTGCTTCTGCTGCTATCCCCGTGGAAACACAATACACACCAGATCGTACATGAGAAGGAATACTATACGGATACCCTGTACTTTAGCGTGGTTTAATTCACAGACGAACCTCCAGAACCAGTGCCGCCCTGTGACGTGATCATATATATCTCAACAACAAAAAAATAGAAGATTATGTATTGTTTGTTAGCAATCCGTCTGGTGCGTTGGATCTCGATCAAACGGCGGAGGATACGCTACTACAGGTGTACACGTGAGATAGCTTGGATCGATGATACTACCTCACGAATCACTCGCATCTCACGTGGGTTCACGTACAGGTGTACAAACCCGATCTGAAACTACGGCAGTTAAGCTTTTCCATGTGGTGCTCAAGAAGCCGGCCTCCTGGGAGAGGGTACAGCCGGTGCAAGTTGTATCGAAGCGCTCCTTATTTTTTTCCCCTCAATTGCGAGCTATAGGTGTCCAACCATCAATGGTCCATGTGCCTCACTTGAAAATAAAAAACATAGACGATGGCTTTGTTTGGGGTACTTGTTAATTAGTTGTTTCGATCTTATACTAGTATAAATGCTGTCAGTGGCTCATGCACGGTATCTAGCTTAATTTACACCGCTCTAATATTTTTGATATCTCTGTCTGACACAAATGGTGTTATACATTAACTTCTTCATCTGGATATTGTAATGCTAGCAGCCCGTATGATTAACTGAGTACAGCAAGCACGAAAGATGCGGGCATCGATCGATCCATATACTAGTACTAGATTT
Organism: Oryza sativa Japonica Group; assembly: GCF_034140825.1. Lineage (NCBI taxonomy): Eukaryota > Viridiplantae > Streptophyta > Magnoliopsida > Poales > Poaceae > Oryza > Oryza sativa. The sequence continues at coordinate 32,012,093 of NC_089035.1, forward strand.
TTTTGTGGTGGGCTACTGAGAAGTGGTCCCTGTATTGTGTGCGAGCTGGATTTATTTTTTTTTCATTTTTGTTCTGACGAATAGAAATACGTTCCCCACGTGCAGAAATCTCGGCATCACTGATTTGAGATGTTGATCATGATGTGCTCCAATCCAAGACCTGTTTCCTTTTGTCCAAACGGGAGGATGAAATTAAAAAGGTATCTATAGAACGCTATTTTGGGCTCCTTTTCAGGGGGCTCACTAGTCGCTAACTTGTGCCCAATAATGCTATTTTGGCGCAACAAGCTTCTTGAGGATGAAGCTGTGTTTTAGCTGGAAACATTATCTCCTGCAATACTGAAAATGTGTGTTCTGATTTTGTGCTACTTTAGACTTTTTAGCAGTACTACTAACAGCAGTACATATTTAGTACTAGTAGTACTTGTAAGGAGTAGTAATTGAGATGATACGGATTGGCTTTTCAGTTGGTCAAGCTCATGAGTTTGGATTCTGGAAGCAGCAGCAGCAGCACCAGCGCATCTAGCTAAAACCTTTTTTAAAAAAGAGAATTAAGCAGCCTATCCGTGAGCGGGACACGGTGTAACCAAACCCTTAATCACGAACCAAACGCCAAATTCTTTAATTAGTCAGTCGAGGCAGCAGGGACCTGCTTCACCTTATCTTCTTCGATCCGTCACGCGGGGCCTACTGAAGTACTGATCCGGATCACTAACTAAATAGTACCAGTAGCATCAAAGTTCCTACTACTGGAGTACTTTTATGTTTTAACCCAAAGCAAAGCTCCCCCTCGCCTTGGTTTCGGCCAGCACCAACGTGCCAAAGCCTCGTGATTCGTGTTGTTAACTGTTAACTAATCTGATTATATAGTACTCCCTCCGGTTCAAGATGTTTGACACAGTTGACTTTTTAGCACATGTTTGACCGTTCGTCTTATTAAAAAAAACTTTGTGAAATATGTAAAATTATATGTGTACATGAAAGTATATTTAACAATGAATAATTACTTAAATTTTTTGAATAAGACGAATAATCAAACACGTATTAAAAAGTCAACGGTGATAAACATTTTGAAACGGAGGGAGTACTAAGACACTGCGGGTGCTGGCCAGATTAACGATGTCATGTGCGTGGCGGGAGCAGTTCTATCAACAAATGCAACGGCTAATGCAAGCAAGCTACCATGAGAATGCCGGTGCCAAATATGCGTAGACCGTTTCTTGCTCCGGATTTCGCGATGGGATTAGAGGCGAAAAACGACGACGAATCGGAGAAGAGCAGCCGCGCGCGTCGGTATCGATCGACCGGCCGTTCGATCCATCCATCGATCTCAATCATTCGCGATAAAAATAATTGTTTCGGCTTGTCAAAAAAAAATTGTTTTCGGGAGGCTGTCATGGATCAGGCGCCTCTTTAATTCGCGTCACGGCCCTCGAATTATTAGCGCTAGTTTACGATTGATGACCCGTTCATCCTCCTCCGCCTCCTCCTCGCTGATCAGGAGGGAGACTTCTAAGAGCAATGATAATAATATAGCCAGCTGCCGGTTCTGTATTAGTACCATGTCACCTATAGCCATCACTAATATAATAGGCTGGCTATTAGGTTAGCTGTTTATTTACCTCTATTGAAGATTTACATATTTAATATTCGCATGTACACCTGATCTCCTCGCATTTGGTTGGAAGAAAGCAGTTTTTTCTCGTGTGTTGCGCTTCAGCCGAACGATAAACGGAACGCCCGCTCCATTCTTTTCCTTCTCTTCTCACTCCTCCACGTCAGATTTGGCTGACGCGAAGCGTGCTAGCGCCGGCTGATTAGGATCTATTAAACCTGCTCTAAGAAAACAATATCTCTCCTCTTGCTGAACTACGCAGCTTTGACAAACGGCATGCGGCGTTGAAACGATGCGCCTACTTAGATCTTAAGCTACAGCCTACGGCGCACATGTACATGAAAAAAGAGGTTGACATGATAGTGATCAAACAGGAAGTTTTTTTTTCCTTATCGGAGCGAGCGATCCTTGATTCATCCCCTTCGTAGTAGTAGTAGTCAGCGCCCTCGCGTTGCCATTGCCAGGACAAATTCAGGGAACTCCAATGATTTCCCGTCCCCGCCGAATCCCAAGCCGAGAAGTCGCTGCTACGACGCTCAAGTTGATGACAAAAACTCCACCGCCCGCAAAGGCGACAGGCGCCGCGCCCGCGCGAGCCCCCCCAACTGGTAGCTTTGCAGCGCGTGCGCGTGCGCGTGTGAGCCGTGTAGCGACCGAAGCTTCGGCTGCAGGTGGAGACAAAAGGCCCAGATTTCACATCACCGCGCTGTGTTCCAGGACGGACGAGAGATGGGTACCGAGACGACGCGAGGCCGCCGCACGCAACTTGCGAGAGTTGCGAGAGGGGGTGGATGAGATGAGGAGGAAACTTCGCGCACGCGTGCTCCGTTCCGTACGCGGGAGCGCGTCACGCGGCCGTCACCCTCTCTCGCGGCCGCCGGGCCTGGGCCGGTTTGTACCGTAGCGCGGCTGATATTTTTCTGGCCCCGTTTTTCTCCGGCTGCAACGAGGAATAATTGTGCGAATGCTTTTATAAAAGGGAGGAAATATCAGGGGTCTGTTGCTTGCTAGCTTCGGTTACCTGAGCTTGTTTTTGTGGTCGAAGAGAAATAAGGAAGGCTGGAATACTTGCCTGCCTGCTTGCCAAAACTGAAAGTGACATGCATGCACGATATTGTCTGCTCCTGTTTTTTATTTCTTTGACGTTGCCTGGCTGGCGTCCTGTTTGCTATTATGAAATGATGAAGAAGTCATCTTATCCGGCTCCTCGTTGTTCCGGTGGCGCTATGATTGACTTTTGTGTTTGTGTGACGAGAATAATATAGGCATGTTCAAGCTCGTCGAAGCAATTCCTTCCTTTTCGCGTATGAATGTGTGCATGATTGATGTAAGTGGTAGAGCACAAATCGGATGTGTATTGCGCTTGAGAACGAAAGAGAAGAAATATTGTGCAGCTCCCGACATGCTTCCTTTTACCTGTTCAGGGTCCATTTGGTCTCCCATTATATAACTCTGGATGATGCGGATCAGCGGATCACGCATCTTTTGTGACGGTAACCATGCAGTATACAATACAATATAATTGGCCAATCCATTCATTTCATTAAGTTGAGATCATAACATCTCACTATCTATATGATGGAAGCTACAAGCGGAAGCAGCAACCAAGCAACTGTGAAAGTTTCTGGGCCATTTGTTCGTTATCATTTGCCAAGCAGGCCATGCGTGTTTTCTGTTTGGAATAAGTTCGCCGGAGGTCCCTCAACTTAACAGCGAGATTGTTTGAAGTCTCTTAACCACAAAACTAGAAATGTGTAGCTCTAAACTCACATAAACCGTGCACTCGAGGTCAAGGTCCTATGGCAGTATATATGGGTGCTTTCGCTGACGTGGCATCCTAGTCAGCCAAAAAAAATAAAAATAATATGTGGATCCCACATGTAAGTTAAGTGAGAAGGAAAAATGTGGGGGCCACATCTCTTCTTACTCTTTTCTTTCTACTCTTCTCTTCAACGGTGGTTGTCGGCGGCAGACGGGAGTGAGGCGGCTGGCGAGCCGAGCCGAGCTCCACTGTCACTGCCACACCGACGCACACACGCCACTGCGGCCGCCTCTCTCCCCCTCTATCGCCGCCCGCTGCCGCGCTCGCCCGCTGCCACCCCGCCCAACGTCCACCGTTGGGTCGGCCACAACGTTGTTCATCCTCAGTTGTGAGGGCGGCGGTGGGCAGAGCAGCTGGCGAGGGGAGAGGCGGCCGGCCACGCTGGCGAGAGAGGAGGGCCGAGAGAGCGGCGGAGTGGAGCGGCCGACAGTGGAGGGCCGAGGCCAGCGCGAGCTCGCGCCGGGAGGAGTCTGAGATGGAGACGACGGAGGTGGGTTGGCTGCTAGGCAACGGGGTCAGTGGAGGGCTGTGCCGACGGTGGGGTGGTTGATGAGGTGGTGGTGAAGGTCCCTAGGTGGTCCAGGCAAGGCAGATCTAGGGTGGCATGTGGGGGCGGCGTCGACGACGAAGCCAAAGTAGGCCGAGGGTCGGCTGTGGGGCGCCGTTGGTCTCAACGGGGTGCTCGCGGCAATGAAGCTCCGTCGCTGCCGCCCATAGATGAAGATCCATCTGCTCTCGCTGCCTCGCCCCTTCTAGCCGCCACCACCTCCTTCCTACTTATTCCCTCCGCCTCTCGTCGCCGGTGATGTCTTCGCGCCGACCGCCTCTCCCGCCGGCATCCTCTCGTCGTCGTCAACACTATCCTGCCAGCGCCCTCCTCTCCTACCGGCATCCTATCATTGTTTTCTCCTCCCGACGCGAGCTCGTGGATCGGCCTCGGCCCTCCACCGCCGGCTGCTCTGCCCCTCTCTCGGCCCTCCTCTCACCCCGCTCTCCCGGGGCGGCCAATCTCCCCTCGCCAGCCACTCCGCCTGCCGCCGCCACCACAAACCAAGAGTACAAAACCGCCAGCCGCCTCGCCCTGTCTAACGCCGACAACCTCCCTTGAAGAAAAGAGAAGAGAAGAAAGTAAAGAGAAGAGAATGAGAAGAAAAAAATATGCACCTGACATGTGGGCCACACATACCTTTTTTTTTTTTGTTGTCTAGGATGCCACATTAGTGAAACCACCCTTATATACTGCCATAGAACCTTGAGTGCACGATTTATGTGAGTTTAGGGATACACATTTCTGATTTTGTGGTTAAGGGAACTAAAAAAATCTCGAGTAAATTGCATAAGTGGTACACGAACTTGTCAGGTGGGTGCAATCTAGTACATGAACTTGTAAAACGCTCGTTTGGTGCACAAACTTGTTTGGTGCGTGCGAACAAGGTCAAAATTGCACGGCAAGGTTAATCTTGTTAATCTTGTTGTTGATTTAAACTCTATGTAAACATATGTCTAAGAAGGATAAACATATAATAAGGCATAATGATTACATAAATCAAAAACCGAGTAATGATGCAAGGGATAGAAACAAAGAAAGATAAAGTGGAAACTAAGTTTATAAATATAATATTTCTACTACTATGTGCACACAGTCGTCTACTCATCTACTAATTTATAATTTATAATGTTCAACATAGAAAAATCGGTCTTGTCGTGCTATTTTAGCCTTAGTTTGCATGTATCAGATAAGTTTATACACCAAAACGAGCATTTTACAAGTTCATACACTAAATTGCACCCACCTGACAAGTTTGTGTACCGCTAATGCAATTTACTCACAAATCTCACTGTTAAGTTGAGGGACATCCTGTGAACTTATTCCTTTCTCCAGAAAAAGAAGCTTCTGGGCCTTAACTATGTAGGCTTTTCCGCTTGTGAGTTGATGGAGGCCGAAGCAACGAACAGGAACAGGCCCAAGCACCGTACGAGACTGTAGTGTGTGTGCTAGGCCCTGCCTGCGACCATTTGGGCCATGCGTTCATCACGTGCGAGACTGTAGTGTGTGTGCTAGGCCGCTCGGTCGCGGGCGCGAGTGTTGCCGGACTACGGAAATAAGCCCAACGTTATGGTGGGCCACATAGATTCGCCGCCCGTTTTAAGTGTGCTCTCAAGTCCAAAACAAAACAGCACACTTCTGTTCCAAAAAGTCTGATAGCGTGCGAGTTTCATGTATTGATAAAGCAGGAGAAAAATATAAGTCTATAGTTCTAGAAGATGGTAGTTAAGAAAAAACAGCCACACCATACGTTTACGACAACAACTGCTGCGAGAGCGAAAACAAGAACTAGCGATCTTCGAAACGACGCCGAGCGCGCCGCCGCCGCCTGGCCTGGGGCCAAGACATGGTTTTCACCTGAAGAAAGTAACTGGGAGAGACGAGATTAGATTATACAGCAACGCCCCAATAGGAAAACGGCACCCACAAGCATCGTCGTTGCCGGCCTGAAGGCATAGCTTTCGCTCATAATTATTTCGCCCCTCCCAAGAAAGGTTCCTGTCACACTCCGCTGCCACCACCATTCAAAAACCTTCAACACGTGGCCACCGCTCTGGCGCCTCACCGTTGGTCAGCCATCATGAAGGTGCACGAACCCCGACGCGCTCTAGCTCCATCCACGCAATTGGGTTGGATGGGGAGAGGGTGAGAGAGAAGAATGGATCCCCTCTCCCCCACACTAGCCTGCTCGACGTGGCCATCTTTTATCGGCAAAGGCGCCATCGCACACTACTAGAAAAACGATTTTTTATGGCGTTTGGAAAATATTTTTCATGGCGGCTATAAGAAAAAACAGCCAGTGTAGAAAATCGGGGGGGGGGGGGGGGGGGCGCCAGTGAAAACTGATTTTCGCTGGCGGCCATATTAAGAGGTCCGCCATAAAAAATACTATATTATTTTGAGGCGGACCTCTTAAATGTTCGCCAGCAAAAATCAGCGTTTTCGCTAGCGGCTACTATAGAGATCCGCCAGCGAAAAAACGGATCCGCCAGCGAAAAGCACAGCTCACAAATCGATTCCTTCACAGCATCACCCACCCACGCATTTAAAAGCAATTTCACCCACCCACCCACCCACTGCATCCATCTCTCCTCTCTATCTCTTTCTCATCTCCACCTCACCTCTCTCCCCTTCCTCTCCCTCTCCCAGATCTAGCCGGAGGGAGGGGGCGGCGGCCGCCGCGGCAGCGATGACAGGCGGACCTGGCGGCGGCGCTCGGGCGCAGGCGGGGAGGCTGGATCCGCCGCCGTCATACCATGACGACGACAGCGACCACCACCACCACCACGACGACGACGACGATCACAGCGACCGGTGACGACGACCGGAGGGCCTCCTCCTCCCTTCCCTCTCCCTTTCCCTCTCCCTCTCCCAGATCTAGTCGGAGGGAGGAGGCGGCGGTCACCGCAGTGGCGATGGCAAGCGGGCGACGACGATTTCGATGAATTTCTCCATTTTATGTTTGTATTGATGTTTCATATATGCATGTATTGATGTTTTTTTGTTTGTTGAGAATGAAGTGAGAAATTGATATAGTGTTCTCTTAAGGTTGGATGATTGGATTTGATGTGGATTTGAATTGTTATGGATTTGAGATTTGGGGATGTGGATTTGGGATGCTTAGCAGCATGGGGTTTTTGCTGGTGGCTGGAGGACAGCTGCATATGTTTTTTTATCTCAAAATTAATTATCGCTGGCGGCCGTAACCGCCAGAGAAAATTGATTATCGCTGGCGGCCGATAACCGCTAGCGAAGATTGATATATTCTCTGGCCTTTGCTTTGTGGCGGCTGCAATTTCCGCCAGGGAAAACCCAAAATGGCCGCCACGAAAGATGATTTTCATAGTAGTGGCAAGAGGACAATGTCTGGATATGGTCCGAGATTGATTTTCCTTCCCCAACCACAAAACAAAATACAAAGCCTTTCTCAATTGTCAATACCGGTTAATTTTGTGCCCCCCCAGCCTAGTTGATGATTAAAATAGCCCATACAATACATGGTTTCATTTTTGTTGATTCGTAAGTAGTACATGTAAGAGACAAATATATTGAAAACAATGCAGACACGATTTTATAAAAAAAATGTAAGATAAAAGTCATTTCAATCTCTCAATTCATTAATTTCTTGGCACATCATAAAAAATGCTAACATGACACCCTATTTAATAAGAATGAAACAACAAGTGGGAGTGGCCTTAATAAAATAATAATTTAGTAGGGCGCACATGTTAATGAGACCCACTCCTTCATCGCCCCAAAGTCGAGCACGTCGCTCGAGCTTTAGCACACGTGAACAAGTGACTGCTAGGGGCACGCGCTGTGCTGAGAGGGAAAGAACATCATAGGAGGAGGAGGAGGAGGAGATGAGGCATACGGACCAGGAGGAGGGGGTAGACACCGGTGCCACCTATGGCGATGATGACAGGGCAAGCTAGAGGTAGTGGGCAGCGATGGTGATGATGGAGGGGATCTTGATGGTAATGGAGGAGGAGGCTATCCGGTGGCCACCATATTTGCTTGGGGGGACAGTGGTGGAGCATGTGGAGCTCCGTGCATAGGAAGCTGAGGAGATTGCTGGCGCCACTGGGTCATCACCTAGCCCTACCTTCATTGCTGCATCTCTACCTCCATCGAGAGCCACCACTACCTCTAGCTACACTGAGCATTGTTGTCGCTTGCTTGAACTCCTCATCCTTCTCCATCGAGTTGCATCCCCAGACAAAATGCAAGTAAACATGGACCAAAAGTGATATTGGTGAGACGGATAGGTGAGCGGGCTTCCAATCCACATGTGTTAGCAACAACAATATTTGTTTCTCCTGTTTGTCCCCAAGATAACACCGTTCGTTGCCGCCACCATTGCCCAATGCATGACCTTCGTCCTCTTAATGGCGTTGCCCTAGAGTCACATCCAATCATGAGTCATGACTATCCTCGCACACTCCTCTACAAACAAAGAGAGAGGGAAGGGACGGAAGAAGTAACCCTCGTTGACATGTGGGCCTCTCAAACATTTTTTATTTTTGAGTGAATAGCAAATTGGGCCATATTTTATTACCCAAGTCTCACTTTATACCACCCGTAAACAAATCTGATCAATTTGGACCGAGTAACTTTGTTATCTTTTGAGTTTGGATCACCCCCAAACAATTTCTTCAGTACTCATCAAGAATCTCAATCAAATCAATTTTGATACAACGTTGAACTTCCCCGTCTATATGCAGGTAATATATTCAGCAGCATGGTGGGTGGATACAAATAGTAAAGAGAGTTAGGTGGTCCAAACCGAAAATATGGTAAAGTTACCCAGGTCCAAAGTGAAAAGATTAGTTTATGGATGGTCCAAAGTAAAACTTAGGCGATAAAAGATAGATTAGACTGTACTTTTTTACTTTTTCTCTAATAGTTACTACTGTAAGTAAGCGCCGCAGCTTTGGCAAATGAAAAATGGGTCGATCACATCAGGCATGATCTGAACTTGACATTGGTTCAGGAATTCTTTGCGGTCTACCAGCTTGTTTGGAGCAGCGAACTAGCATTATCAGAAGGGACTGAGGACACGGTCATTTGGAGATGGATGAATACTGGCAAATACACAGCAAAATCGGCATACATGGCCCAGTTCGCTGGCAGAGAGGAATCAAGGGCAGCCACCGTGATTTGGACATCATGGGCACTGTCCAAGTGCAAGAATTTTGCTTGGTTATTACTGCATAACAGATTACGGACAGCGGATCGATTGCAAATCAGACAGTGGCCAAATTGTTACTTTTGTCAGCTTTGCTACAGAAACCTGGAAACGGCGCAGCACTTGTTCAAGGATTGCCCGTTCACACGAGAGGTCTGGAACAGAGTAGCTGCGAGACTGGAATGCAGTCAATTATTTCTAGCGCACAATCCAGAGGAGAAGCTGATTGAATGGTGGGAAAAGAGGACATCCCAGCAGGACAAGAGACAAACAAAGGGATTGCGATCGCTACACGTGCTTCTCTGTTGGGAAGTATGGTGTGAAAGAAATAGACGAATCTTCAAGGATAAATAACTCTCAATGCTTCAGGTGGTGGCGAAGGTGCTGGATGAGGTCCAGTTATGGTCTGTTTGTGGGGCTAAAGACATTGTGAGAATAGCACATTAAAACTATACGTTGTGGCAAGCTGTTTTTTTTATATACTTTGGGTGTGTTTAGTTCACATCAAAATTAGAAGTTTGGTTGAAATTTGAACGATGTGACGGAAAAGTTAAAAGTTTGTGTATAGAAAAGTTTTGATGTGATGAAAAAGTTAAAAGTTTGAATAAAAAGTTTGGAACTAAACTCGGCCTTCCTCTTCCTTTTCCTCTCTAATCACCGTGGGTGATTATGTACAGTTCTTCCTCTGCTTAATATAAAATCAGCTCAGGCTGACTTAGGTTTTAAAAAAAAAAGTAAGCGCCGAGTCAGTGCAAACGAGGGAGTTAAATTGATATGGTTTTGTCTGTCAAGGTGCCGTTTCTATGGTTGGAGGAGGAAAATGAAATTAGGGGAATAGAACAGTCGCAATCCAAAAGCTATTGTTCTCTCTTCTACGGTAGTTGATAGTTCGATACGTGTGTTTGATGTGAGAGACTGAGAGGAGTGCACGGTGCACCTGCCCCGTAAGGACGCGGAACTACATTATCAGAGGCTAGGCCGGTACTGTTATACGCGACGTTCACGAATCACGATGCGTAAAAAAGTGAAGCATGAAACAGTACTAGGCTCTCCACGGGCCACATCATGAAAAAACTGGTGCGACGCCACGCTTAACAATTTGTCGGTCGTAAACTCGTAAAGTTAAAAGCCCCACGACATTGTCAACCAATATCTCAGCACATGAACTTCTCTAACGAGTACAACGAAACCGCATCCGCAAAAGCGCCGTGAACCAAAGCTCTTGCCGTGCTGTGCCGTGCCGGTGGCCGTGAACATGTGGAACACGAAGAACTCTTGCGCGAGATCGGAGCACCTGACCTCCCACCTCGCGTCCGGCCCGTCGCCGTCGCAGCAAGCGGGCTGTCAAAAACGACGCCACAGCGCGAGCGCTCTCGCCGATCCGGCGGACCCACCCTCCTCACCTCGCGCACCAACCGCCCGTTCGCTAGTCCGATCCCCCACCCCTCATCCCCCCTACGCCTTGCAGGTTACGCGCCTCGCCGCGGCCAACGCAAACCAAACCAAATCCCCCGTCACCTTCGCTTCGAAACCCCGCAAAACCCCATGGAAGAAAACACCGAACACCTGCCGCGCGCACGCCTCCTCCTCCCCCGCCTCTCCTCCTCTCTCCCGTTCCATGTCCGCTCAACCTTGCTTCCATTCTTTCCATCCACCCGCCGATCGACGCGATGCCGACGCCCCAACCCCACCCACCGCCTGCCAGCGCCACCCCACCTCGCGCCTCTGCGGCTATGGCTATATCACCATGCCTCCAACCTCCGGTACGCTTAGCCTCTCTCTCTCTCCCCCTCCCATTCTGCGCATTGCTCTCTGCGCGCGGTCGCGTGCTGCTGCTCGCGGCGCCCCGGAGCGTCTCCTTTGGGGGAGAGGAGAGGAGAGGAGAGGAGAGGGGGGTGAGCCATGATGGAGTCGGGGGTCCCGCCCTGCGCCGCGTGCGGGGACGACGCGCACGCCGCCTGCCGCGCCTGCAGCTACGCGCTCTGCAAGGCCTGCCTCGACGAGGACGCCGCCGAGGGACGCACCACCTGCGCGCGCTGCGGCGGGGAGTACGGCGCGCCCGACCCAGGTGCCCCCGCGCGCTGCGGGTTACTGTTTTGCCCTATGCGGGATTCGATCGATGCGGGGGATGAAGTAGCAGTTTCTGACGAGGTTGATCTCTGTCACAGCGCATGGCCAGGGGGCGGTCGTGGAGGAGGAAGTGGAAGAGAGCCACGAGCCGGCGGCCGGCGGTGTTCGCGAGAGGGTCACCATGGCCAGCCAACTCAGCGATCACCAGGTGAATAGCCCTCTCCATAAACTCGTGCAATTCTGGGTAGAACAGCTTGAGCGCTCCGACGTTGTTGACAATGTTGTGTGGGATTTTGTGGGAACAGGATGAAGGAGTTCATGCCAGGACTATGAGCACCCATGCCAGGACAATTAGCAGTGTCTCTGGAGTTGGGAGTGGTAAGCAACTCGTCTCGTTGTCTGTCATATTTTTCCTTGCATTATTCCAACTGAGTACTGATATATATATATATATATATATATTTTCACTTGTTATGGATTTGAAGAATTGAATGATGAATCTGGGAAGCCCATCTGGAAGAACAGGGTGGAGAGCTGGAAGGAGAAAAAGAAAGAGAAGAAAGCCTCAGCAAAGAAAGCTGCAGCAAAAGCTCAAGCTCCACCTGTTGAAGAACAGATTATGGATGAAAAAGAGTAAGGAACATGGAACCATTTCATAGATCCATGTGATCCATCAAAAACTTAACATTTCTTGATTCATATACATTATTTACAGTTACAAATGAAAATTCTTGTGTATATTAAAATATATCTGATTAGATCAATAGGCTAAGAATACTCTTGATCCTTGTTGACATATAAAAAAACAAACTTTATGGTTTGGGTAAATTTAGAATCTGGCTATATCTAACCTTTTCTTTGAATGTACTAGATGCCAGATCATGTGCATTTAGAACTGAACTTGTTGTCTTATGCAGACGTTATTCGTTTAGAACTGAACTAATAAATCCCTAATGCAGATATTATCTCACAATGCTAAAATATAAAACGTCTAATTGGATTACTACAGAAAAACCCTTTAGCTAATTTCGAGATCAGCATATGTAGTCAATCTTAAGTTCTTAACACATCATATTTCATACTTCATTAATAAGGTTTCATTTTGGTGCAGCTTATCTTTTTCTGGTATAACACTAGGCCTTCTTATTTTGTGATGCGAACAGTACATGTTCATCTTTGTTCCTCCAGTATACTATCCTAGCCTATTATGCAACCTTTTTAACTTCGTGTTCATATCCTGATAATGTGCCAGTAAAGTCTCAGTTTCAGAAACTCTTGTTACTTCAGGTTTTAAATGCTGATTGTTGACATAACACTGTACTTGGAGAATTGATTGTAATACCAAGCAATTTGCCCTTTTGCAGCTTGACAGATGCATATGAGCCACTTTCTCGGATCATTCCTATATCGAAGAACAAGCTCACACCTTACAGGGCAGTAATCATTATGCGTCTGGTAGTTCTGGGGCTCTTCTTTCACTACCGTATCACCAACCCTGTTTACAGCGCCTTTGGTCTCTGGATGACATCAGTCATATGTGAGATCTGGTTTGGATTCTCCTGGATCCTGGATCAGTTCCCCAAGTGGTGTCCTATCAATCGCGAAACTTATGTTGATAGGCTGATTGCACGGTGTGTTCGCTAAAGCCTAATTTGTATATGAAAACTATATACATTACTATTCATTAAGAATTTGTGTCTCATAAGCTGCATTGCTCATGTGTTGTTTCAGATATGGAGATGGAGAAGATTCTGGGTTGGCACCTGTAGATTTCTTTGTCAGTACAGTGGATCCATTGAAAGAGCCTCCTCTAATCACTGCGAATACTGTTCTGTCCATTCTTGCCGTGGACTATCCAGTTGAGAAGATTTCGTGTTACGTGTCAGACGATGGTTCGGCTATGCTCACATTTGAATCACTTGCGGAAACAGCAGAATTTGCTAGGAGATGGGTTCCATTTTGCAAGAAGTACTCCATTGAGCCACGTGCCCCTGAGTTCTACTTCTCACAGAAGATTGACTACTTGAAGGACAAGATACACCCATCTTTCGTCAAGGAGCGTCGGGCTATGAAGGTAGATAGGAGTTTATACAGTTTGATGGTGCTCTTTATGTTATATTGTACTTTTGCTAATATTAAAGCAACTATCACATTTTGTGCAGAGGGATTACGAAGAATACAAGGTGAGGATAAATGCTTTGGTTGCTAAGGCTCAGAAGACACCTGAGGAAGGCTGGATTATGCAAGATGGGACACCATGGCCTGGGAACAACCCTCGTGACCACCCTGGAATGATCCAGGTAATTCAGTTTTCATTACCAAAACATCAATCTTGGATATTTGTTCTTGTATTCATACCGGGCAACCTTTTACAGATTTGCAAGTTTGTAATTCTCACCTGAAAACGGGATAGTTTCTGGTGTACAAAAGTTAAGAATAAATGAAGTTTAGGTTGCCACTTGGAGTAGAGATTCTATTGACTTCTGCTTTGAAACAAAATATGTCAAGTGTTAACTATTGTTTGCATGCAGAAAACCAGGAGAGAAAGTCTAATCCTATGCAGTTCCACTTTAAGATTTTCGCAGATAATATATGTCATACAACTTCAATTGATTATCGATATGCTCATTCTTGTTGTCCAGGAGATTGTGCATAAATTCTATCCTACTCTTCAGGATGCAGTTAATTAAAATTATGTCATTAGAGTAACTCAAGGTTTTACAGATTTATTAGTAAAATGGTTCAAATGTTTTGTGGAGCCCCCTCTCTCTCACACACTCACATATGGCTTTTTATACTTGCATCAAAACCAAGACATAGATAACATGCAGACGATAGCCTATTCTTCAAACTTACACTTAGCATACCACTGGCTTTTTGTAACAGGTTTTCCTTGGTGAGACCGGTGCTCGGGACTTTGACGGAAATGAGCTTCCTCGGCTAGTCTATGTTTCGAGAGAGAAAAGACCAGGGTACCAACACCACAAGAAAGCAGGGGCCATGAACGCTTTGGTAAAAATAGCTCCTAGAGAAAATTACACATATATGTATTAGTTTAAAGTATGGCAAACTTATCATGTGGATATAGTAATTGAAAGTTTGGTCACCTTTCTAATTTTTCAGGTTCGAGTATCCGCAGTTCTGACAAATGCCCCTTACATTCTTAATCTTGACTGTGATCACTATGTTAACAATAGCAAAGCTGTTCGTGAAGCGATGTGTTTCATGATGGACCCTTCTGTTGGTAGAGATGTCTGCTATGTCCAATTCCCACAAAGGTTCGATGGCATTGATCGCAGCGATCGTTATGCCAATAGGAATGTTGTGTTCTTTGACGTAAGTACTAAGAGAGTGACTATGTATTGCATGACTATTATCTTTACCCAATTTATATATTCATACTTATCATCTGCAGGTTAACATGAAAGGGCTTGATGGCCTCCAAGGTCCGGTTTATGTGGGAACTGGTTGTTGTTTCTATAGGCAAGCGCTCTATGGTTATGGACCACCATCACTGCCTGCGCTTCCAAAGTCTTCTGTCTGTTCATGGTGCTGCTGCTGCTGTCCTAAGAAAAAAGCTGAAAAAAGTGAGAAAGAAATGCATAGAGACTCTCGACGTGAAGACCTTGAGTCCGCCATTTTCAATCTTCGGGAAATTGACAGTAAGTGCACAAACATGGAGAGATAAAAGTAGTTCGAAATTTGAATAATTTTGTGTTCATTATAATGTGGTTTGTTTTGCAGACTATGATGAGTATGAACGCTCGATGCTTATCTCCCAGATGAGCTTTGAGAAGTCGTTTGGACTGTCATCAGTGTTCATAGAATCAACTCTTATGGAGAATGGAGGCGTTCCTGAGTCCGCAAACCCATCTACACTGATCAAAGAGGCCATTCATGTCATTAGCTGTGGATATGAAGAGAAAACTGAATGGGGAAAAGAGGTGTTAATTCTCCCCTTATTATCTATACCTTTGTTGAAGTTCATTCCTCCTAAAACTCAAAGCGTGATTTCTTGGTTCTGTCCTGTCATAGATTGGCTGGATCTACGGTTCAGTCACAGAGGATATCCTGACTGGGTTTAAGATGCACTGCCGTGGCTGGCGATCCATCTACTGCATGCCGATAAGACCCGCGTTCAAGGGATCAGCGCCAATCAACCTTTCTGATCGTCTCCACCAGGTTCTCCGGTGGGCTCTCGGTTCCGTTGAGATCTTCCTCAGCCGGCACTGCCCACTCTGGTACGGCTACGGTGGTGGTCGTCTGAAATGGCTCCAGAGATTGTCCTACATCAACACCATCGTCTACCCGTTCACCTCTCTTCCTCTTATTGCATACTGTTGCCTGCCCGCCATTTGCCTGCTCACAGGCAAATTCATCATTCCCACGGTAAGATGCCTGTCTCTATACATGTTTTTGGTTTGAGTTCTGATGTTGAACATTGCTTAGTGACATTATTCATTTGTCGTTCTTAATTTCAGCTCTCCAACGCTGCAACCATATGGTTTCTTGGCCTCTTCATCTCCATCATCGTGACGAGCGTCCTGGAGCTGCGGTGGAGTGGCATCGGCATCGAGGACTGGTGGCGCAACGAGCAGTTCTGGGTCATCGGTGGCGTCTCCGCCCACCTCTTCGCCGTGTTCCAGGGTATCCTCAAGATGATTGCTGGGCTGGACACCAACTTCACCGTTACGGCCAAGGCGACGGACGACACCGAGTTCGGCGAGCTGTACGTGTTCAAGTGGACGACGGTGCTGATCCCGCCGACCTCCATCCTGGTGCTCAACCTCGTCGGCGTGGTGGCCGGGTTCTCCGACGCGCTCAACAGCGGCTACGAGTCCTGGGGCCCGCTCTTCGGCAAGGTGTTCTTCGCCATGTGGGTGATCATGCACTTGTACCCCTTCCTCAAGGGTCTCATGGGTCGCCAGAACCGGACGCCCACCATCGTCGTGCTCTGGTCTGTCCTGCTCGCCTCCGTCTTCTCCCTCCTCTGGGTCAAGATCGACCCGTTCATCGGCAGCTCCGAGACCACCACCACCAACAGCTGCGCCAACTTCGACTGCTGAGCGACATTTGTGCTCCAGGAGCATCCCGTTTGGCGGTGTTTTGCCGGTATTGCAAATGTGTGTATCTAATGCGACGAAGACGATGGGTGGTTTCCTCTCTCTGGGCTTTGTCCTCGATCTGAGAGGTGTTGTAGGTTAGTACTCCGCATGAAAATGTTCATTGTATTGTTATTGTCTGTGATATAAGAAGTTTTGATGTTGAAGCCGCTGAAACTATGAGAGGGCACCGTTAAATCCGTTTAATCATACTTGTAGAAAAAAGAGGGGGAAAGAAAAGGTTTTCTTCGGTGAACTTGAAATTGGACTACTGATCAGTTTGTAATGTTATATGACTATATGCTACTGAATCTTATCTTATGCGTAGCCTCCTGCAGAAGAGAAAAAAGGTACGCCGTTGTCTTGCGAATAATAGCAAACAAGATTTTGCTTAGCCTTCAAAATTCCCTAGCTACCATATTCTTGCACTAACTTTTCAGCACCAGCTTTTCGGCTAGTACTGTATTCTTTCATGATAAACAACACCCTTTTCGGCTAGTACTGCATCCTTTCATGATAAACAGCACTAATGACTGCTAATTCGAGCACGCTTCCTTGCCTTTGCATCTTGACAATAATCAATACTACGACCTAATTGCCACGAATTAGTACTACTACTCCTACTGATAGAAGAACGTAGATAAATTAATCTACCAATCAGCAATGTGGTGCAAGGTGTGACTGGATGATGACCATGTAAAATAAGATTTGATTGTTTACATGGGCAAGCTTATGATAGTTTGCTGTGTCGACCTGACTAACTTGAGTTGGAACCCATGGTGGCCCGTGCTGTCTTGCATAGACGTAGGGACACGATCGAGGAGGGAATCAACACCTTCCATATGATGCTGTTGCAATCATGGATGCTCATTAGCGGCGATCATCACATCGGAAAATTGTCATCACAAAGCGTGGTGAACTGTATATGTACTTAGAGCAGGTACAGTAGCAGGCATAAGCCAGCTATAAACATATTTAAAAGAGATAAAGAAAGAGAGAATAGCAGCGGGCTACAGATCTATAGCCAGCTGCAGTACGGACTCCAAAACGTAATGTATGTATGACAGGTAGGACCAGGTATTAATAGTATAGTGAGCAACTATTATATGAATTAGCTATTACATTGGCTATAGATGATTTGGAGCTAGCAGTGAGCTATACTATTGAACTTGCTCTTAGAGCAGGTACAATAGCATACTATAAGCCAGCTATAAACATATTTTAAAGAGATAAAGGAAGAGAGAGAAGAGCAGTGGGCTACAGATCTGTAGCCAGCTACAGCACGGACTCCAAGACGTAATGTGTGTATGACAGGTGGGACTATGTATTAATAGTATAGTAAGCAACTATTGTATAAATTGTCTATTACATTGGCTACAAATGATTTGGAGCTAGTAGTGGGCTATACCATTAAACTGCTCTTATGCACCAACACTGTGAAACTTCATTTTCCAAGGTACATCAAGACACTCAGTACGTCACAGTACTCGATTGTATCTCTACTACTATAACCAATGTATCGTGGTCGTCCACTCGTCTGTTGTGACTTGTACTACAAGTGTAGCGTGGCAAAGCAGTGAAAATCTGACTTCAGGGTCTTCAGGCATCATACCATTCGAGTAGCAGAATACGTGTAGATATACAGAAAACTACTAAACTACTAGTATTAGCAACCACAATGTGCTAAAAAGGTAACCTTAAGGAATAAATATATTCTTAAGACACACCTTATATATTGTGCAAGTTAGCAATAGGAAAAATTTTCTTATGATGCACCTTAAGCTTACAACTAGCCATAGTGAATAAACAAGTATTTTTTTTCTCCTATACATCCTCTCTCTCCCTACTATCTCAAAGAAGCTGGCAGCCATCTTAATTTTTTATTTTATAGTGGGACCCATGTTAAAGACCATAACATTATGCATCATACCATAAAAAAGACTAACTATTTATGGGTTCCATCTTAAGATGTGTATGTGCATCATACATTGGCCTTGCCTTACTAGTACCACCATTTGAGTGGCAGGCAAAATGTTCAACGCGTACGTGCGAGATCACTGCGCTTGCCCAAACTGGCAGCCCAACTGAAAAGCTTACCAATGCTGTAGCTTCGTAGCTGTTCCGTCTTTTTGGATGGTTGCGCTGAGGCGGGACCGAGGGGTACATGATAGCCGTGCGGCTCATCCGAATTGCGCGCGGTTGGCAACGTGAGGTTGAAGGCTAGTAGAAAATTGCAGTCCGACTCGAAAGGTCCAAGCAGAAAGGAGCAGAAAATGGACTTTCCTCTTCATCAGATGACAGCATTTACACCTCACGCAATGAACACGGCCACCCAACAACGCACCCCCTGTGTGTTTGTGCCACAATCAAATGCAAGGAAGGAAATACTGGCCTGATCTCTAATCTCTTTGCACAGCCGGATCAACTGGTGCTCGAACATGCAGTACACGCTATACAGACAGGAACTGATCTCTCATTCAGTGCTCAGTACTAGCCAAAAGGACCAGTAACATCACTCCGGCCTGGTTCACGGGTGTTTAGATGGTGCTAAAACTTTTTAGTCCATATCACATCGGATGTTTGGACACTAATTTAGAGTATTAAATATAGACTAATAAAAAAACTAATTTCATAAATAAGAGCTAATCCGGGAGACGAATTTTTTAAGCCTAATTAATCCATAATTATCAAAAGTTTACTGTAGCATCACATTGGCAAAATCATGGCGTAATTAGACTCAAAAGATTCGTCTCGCGAATTAGTCCAAGCTTATGGAATGGGTTTTGTAATTAGTGTATGTTTAATACTCCAAATTATTGTCCAAACATCGGATGTGACAGGGACTTAGAATAAGTCCATGTAAACCAAACAACCATAGTTCTCCAAATTTTTTTTCTAAAAACATCACATCAAATGGAAATCATGAGACAAATCTTTTGAGCCAAATTAGTCTATAATTAGCCATAAATGCTACAGTAACCCACATATACTAACGACAGATTAATTAAGCTCAAAAGATTTGTCTCGCAGTTTTCAAGCGAGTTATGAAATTAATTTTTTTTCATTCGCGCCCAAAAACTCCCAATCAAATATTCGATGTGACAAAACAGGCCCTCCGTAGTTTCAGTAACAAATCCTAGATTGCCGTACATTGGTTAGAACTTTTACGGATTTTCTCTACTCAGAATAGTTTAAGTCTACAGGAATGTCAGTGCAGCACATACGAACAGTGGCACACGAGCCATTAGTGCAGGTGTTGACAGACACAGGGGAACAACATTTGCCAAAACATTGCCTGCTTGGCTCTGCAGAATGCTCAAACTGATGCTGTCGTTTGTATATGGCTGTTCTTAGCTCTCAAACCAAGATCTTGAACCCGATCAAGAGCAAAGAACCGCAACAAAAATTACATGAGAAAGAATATCAATCGATCATGAGCTAGCTAGGGAATAATTCACGATTTCACCGGGACACCGGGTGGCACGGATCAACCAGCCAACTCAACACGAAAGAAGCAAAAGAATTCGACGAGATCCCCTCGTTTCCCGCTTGCTCGGCTCGCTCGCCGCGCGCGCGGCGCCGCCTCACCGGCACACCTTGCAGAGGCAGACGAGTAGGATGACGGCGAACGCCAGGCAGGACAGCCCGATGGCCACCCCGAGCACCGCCGCGCTGGGCCCGCCCCGCGCGTCGGCGCCCTCGTCCGCGTCCCCGTCCTTTGCGCCGTCGTCGTAGTCCGCGCTCCGCTCCGACCGCGCCGTCGCCGTCGCCGGCGGCGCCATCACCGGGAACCCGTACTTGTCGCACGGCGCCACGCCGATGGCGATCTCGGCGGACAGCACCGACCGGTTGTAGCACAGCTTGGGGTTCCCGGCCGCCCTGAACACTCGCAGCCTCGACACGAACTTGGCGGTGAATGGCACCATGCCGTCGAAGTCGTTGCCCTCGAGGTTGAGCTCCTTCAGGCCCCTCATCTCGGATAGGAACTGAGGTATGCTGCCATTGAGCCGGTTCGAGCCCAGGTTGAGCACCTCGAGCTCGGGCAGCGTGGAGACAGTGTCCGGGATGCGGCCGGAGATGGAGTTGTTGGACAGGTCAATGGTGGTGAGCGAAATGAGATCGCCGATGGAGGTGGGGATGTTCCCGTTGAGGTCGTTGGAGCTGAGGTTGAGGTGGGTGATGGCGCTGAGGAGGGTGAGGGTGTCGGGGATGGCGCCGGTGATGCGGTTCCCGGAGAGGTCGAGGTGGGTGAGGTTGGGGCAGTGCCAGTGGTGCGGGAGGAAGCCGGAGAGGTTGGCATTGGAGAGGGTGAGGCTGGTGAGGTGGCCCATGTGGGAGACGACGACTGCGAGCTCCGAAGGGGAGCCGGTGGCGAGGGGAGTGTCCGCGACGGTGAGCTCGGTCAGGTTCTCCAGGTGCGAGAGCCACACGGCGGAGAGGCGGTGGAGCGAGGCGACGCAGGAGAAGGCCCGGAGCCCTGCCGCGAGCTGCTCCGGCGGAAGCAGCCGCGGCGGCGCCGCGGGGCAGTCGGAGAAGGAGAGCGCCCGGAGGGACGGCGCGAGCGCCTCGAGCGCCCCGGCCGAGACGGAGGTGGTCGCCGAGCAGTTGGCCATCACGAGGGACGTCACGCGCCGAAACGGCACCCCGGCGTCGCAGGACGCGGCGACCACGCCCACGGCGCCGGCCGCGTCGTCGCAGGGGTCGAGACGGTGCGGGCGGAGGCCGAGCGCCCGCAGCGCCACGAGCTGCTCCGGGTCCAGCGGCGCCGCTCCGGCGAAGGAGATGGCGACGAGTAGTAGTAGCAGCAGCAGTAGGTCGTGCGTGGCGAGGACGGTGGTGGTGGTGGCGGCGGCCATGCTCTTGGACGCAGAGGCGAAGAGCAGGCACGGGCTCACGCCGAGAAATGTTTCAAAGGGTGGGTGCGCGGGTGCGCGCGCGGTTTCCGATGTTTTGTCCTGCGAAAGCGCGGGATGGACCGGGCCGTGCCGAGATCCCGGGCCGTTGGTTGGCATGCGGACGGACGGATGCGACGCGGGCGGCGCGGTCGCTTTCGGGAGAACTGTGCGCGACGAGAGATGGAGAAGAAGAGAGGGCCTGTGACCCCTGCCCGGCGCTGCGGCAGCTCGTGCCTGCTTGGGTATCCGTGCAAGCGAGCTCTCTGCCATGGACGGACGACCTCTGCGTGCTAAGCAATGTCATGTCAGAGTTGTCTCGCCAACGAGGGAGATTTCGTGTTGGTCCAGTGGCCGGCGGCCTGGCGCCTCCTGCCACTCTCCATGTGAGCGGCCGCTGAAAACTTGGTGTGCTTCCCGTCTTTCAGCAAGCGGAACAGCGTGTACGTGCCCGTGACGGGCGAGCAGGCAACAAGGAGTCAGCGGTTTGGACGGTTTGTGAAGCATCTTTCGCCCTTCGATTTGGCTTTCGAACGATCACAGTTACAATTTGTTTTTTTTTTAAAAAAAACCTTAAGCCAGCTTCTGCTGGGTTTATATTAAGCAGGTGAAGAACTGTACAGATTCACCAAGAGGTGAGGAGCAGAGAAGAAAAGGAAAACAGGGGGGGGGGGGGGGGGGGTGGATACAGGAAGATAGAGGGGGCAGGGGGACTACAGAGGAGTGGGATGGTTACAATCAGGCGCTATTGTGCACTATTCTAGCTAAATCTTTTGCCCCGCATCCTATCTAAATATTGATTTCATCCACAATCTTCGTCACCAGATACGACATTGTGGCCTCTTTGCTTTTGAACACTCGCCGGTTCTGCTCGCACCAAATCTCCCAACCGAGCAACATGTGAATGGAGCGCATTCCTTTCGCTTTGTTCTTGTCGCCGTGGCTAGTTCTTCTTTCCCACCGGTCCAGCAAGCCCTCATCGTCGTTGTGTGGTGCAAGAGTGTGATTGCAATTTAATCTTGAGAGGACCCTCTACCATACTTCCTTTGTGTAGGGGCAGTCTTTGAAGAGGTGTTGCGTTGTCTCCAAGTTCCTGTAGCAAAGCTGACAAAAGTAATTGTTGGGCCATTGGCGGAGTTGTAGACGATCGGCTGTCCAAATCTTGTTTTGCAGTAGTAGCCACATGAAATTTTTGCACTTTGATGGTGCCCAACACTTCCAGGTCAGATTGGCAGCTCTTGATCCAGTTCCGCCGCTGAACTGAGCCATGTATGCCGATTTTGCTGAATACTTGTCGTTGTTTGTCCATTTCCAAAGGATAGTGTCTTCGGTGTCCTCTACTAAAGTTATTCCACTTTCCCAAATCTGTTGATGGACTTGGACAAATTCTTGAACCAGCGCCAAGGTTAAGTCATGCCTAATGTCCCTGATCCATTGATTATCGCTCAAAGCCTTGTGTACTGTTCGGTGCTTTCCTTTGGAATGAGTGAAGAGCGTTGGTGCAAGATATTTGAGTGGCTGGTGTCCCACCCAATTTGATTCCCAGAAATCTGCTTTCCTACCATTACCGATTGAGACCATTGTGGCCGTAGCGAAAATCTTCCTATCAAGATCATCACAGGGCGGAGGCGTACCAATCCACGGTTTGTGTGGACATTCCCACTAGAACCACAACCGTCGCAGTCTTAACGCTCTTGCAAACTTGTCGAGATCAAGAATCCCCAATCCTCCTAATTTGATTGGTGAGCACACCTTTTCCCAATTCACTTTGCACTTTCCACCACTGAGCTCTTGATGCCCCGCCCAGAGGAATTTTCTTCTCATTTTGTCCATGTCCTGAATGAATTGCTTGGGAGGTTTCAAGGCAGTGAGGAAGTATGTTGGTATAGAACTCAAAACTGAGGTAACCAGTGTTTTCCTTCCCGCCTGCTGAATGAGCCTTCCTTTCCATCCTGCCAGACGTGAGCCTAACTTGTCCATAATAGGTTGCAAATGCACCTTCCTTATGTGCCCCGTTGTGAGTGGACAGTTACAATTTGTTACCGGAGAGTCATCGTTTACGGGCATGTTTGGATTGAAGTCAATTCTTCTCCTATCAATTGTTTGGTATTCTTGAACAGTTTTTGTTAGCTATTTGGATGGAGATCGAATCTTATCCATTCAATAGAGTTAGAAACAACACAATCCTACCAAAATTTTGTTAGTGCCAAATCTTATTTGACATTAATAAACTTTTGGTGGGGCTTCAAACCAAAACAACCCTACATGCAAAATATGATGGATATGTTTAACCATATAAGTGAAGTCTTACATTAAAGAACATGTAAATTCGGTAGCATCCGTCCTTTTCTTCCGACTGTTACAGAGCCAAAGATGGAATGTGGTTGCTCAATTGCTCTGAGCGCCCACCATCATAGTTGTCTGGATTCTGGACATGCGACCAACAAATGATCGATGCTCTCGTCGTGTTGATCACAGATGACCAAGGTTTAAAATCTCTGGCTAAGCCCTTTAGCTGCTGGGCTTTTCATCAGCTATGGCCAGCTATGGCCGGCTATAGCTGCAGTTAAGCCATTTAGCGGATTTGCAAAAATTGAACATAAACTTGCCAATATCATAATAAATTCGTGACAACATCAGAGATTCAAAATAGTTCAAAACACTTCAATTCTTCAACACTCGACAACATCAAAGCAAGAAATCCTACCTGCCTCTGACTCCGCTAGGACATGGTGCCTGCCGTTCGAGCTTGGTGCCTTGGTGGCGCTTGGGGGAGAGAGGAGTGGGCCTTCATATGCATTCGCCGCCGTCGTTGCTTGGGGTTGGGGGAAAAGAGTGGGGATTGGCGCAGCCATCGCTGCCTTCTCCGGGCGCAGCTGCCACCACCACTTGGGGAAGAAGAGTGAGGAGGGAGAGGGATTTGTGCAGCCGCCGCCTCTGAGAACAGCAGCCGCCGTTGCCGGTCGCAGCCACAGCAGCATCCGTCGCCGTCGCCACTGCAGGTCGCCGCCGCTGCTGCTGCAATCACGGAGAGGAGGAGAGAGCGAGAGAGTTAGGTTTTGTTGAGCACTTGAGCCACACGGTCACCTAATATGGGCTTGTTCATTGGAATTTCAGCCCACCAAGGCCTTTAGCGGCAGCTAATAGATGGTCTGTTTAGCGGCAATCTTCAGCTAAAAGCAGCTAATAGCGTCAAAGAAAACATAGCGGTAAATTGAACATATCGTAGCGGTTGCTATTGCCAGCAGCTTTCTCCGGCTATAACGGCAGCTATAGCCGGAGATTTAAATCCTTGCAGATGACACAACAATTTGGGTGTGGCAGTCCATGGTTGCACAACCGATCAACTGTCCAACATCTATTTAGTGCCACTAACCATGTAAAGTAGTGGCAGCGAGGTGGCGCAAGTGATTTCCATATCAGCGTGGATTGGAAAGGTATTCGACCGAGAAACAATGATTGGTAGGCTGATCTGGAAGAGTAATCACCTGAGCTTTCCCATTTCCAGATTATTGAGTCTGGTTGGTTACTTAGTTGATCAACCGATTGTACGAGCGACCAAAGATTGAGGTAATCCAGGATGGTTTGAATCCCCATAGCACCATTGATGTCCCTTATTCCATCTGCGGCCGAGTAGCGCCTCGGCCACTGTCCTACGCCTCCTAATGCTAGCAAGGATCCGATCATGCACAGCCAGTGCAAGAGAACGAACACCAAATCCCTGCAACCAGTTGTCCTCTTAGAATAATGTAGTCGTCCCATTGCCCACCTGACAACCTATGGATATTGACACGAAGCTTCGCTTCTTCAGGCCTTTCGCAGTGCAACGACGTGGCGAGTGACCTCGTTGCTGAACGTTGATGTGGAGGAGAAAAGGAGGTGGGTCCCGTGCCCTTGCAAGGTTTGCGGCTCCTAGCTAGGGTTCAGGTTCCTCACGCCCGAAAAAGAAGGTGCGAGCACGGTCCCCTTTCTGTTGCTGCTCCCAAATCTTCCCCATTCTTCTGCGCCGCCATGTCAAGATCCGAGCAGGCTTGGAGCTTGTTGGCGATGCTGCCGAGTGCTGACGAGGAAGGGGAGAAGCTGGAGTATGGGAAAAAGTGGTGGGGGGCAGGTCGGGTCGCGGTGATGGCGAAGGAGGAGCGGTCGGAGAGGAATGAGCGAAATGAAGACTAGGGCAAGGAGGTTGATCCACTCCGCCAGCTTACTCGATTCCTCACTGGGGAAACTTGATGTAGCGACAGCCGGAGAGCTCGTCGGCTCCACCTCAGGGGAGTGCCGCCTCTTGATCCGTGCCGCCAAGAGCTTGCCGTCCACGCCACCCCTGATCCGTACCGCCCGGAGCTTGTTGGCCACACGCCCCTCGATCTGCACTAGTCAGAGTTCGCCAGACACATCGCCCCCCAATCTGCGCCCACCAGAGCTCGCCGGCCGCACCGCCCCTCGATCTGCGTTGTCAGGGCTCGCCGGCCGTGCTGCCTGTCGACATCAGCAAAGAGAGGAGGGGAGAGCCGATGCTCCCGAGTGAGCAAGAAAGGGGATTTGGTGATGTGCACTGGGGTTCCCGATCTTCCGAAAGGTTCTGATAAACAACGATTTGGGCAGAGTCGCGACACAAATCGATCCGGCTTCTTGAACGCGCACGCTCTTGAGCCCCGCAATCGCAACACCACGTCTTCTCTGGTTATCACCCGTGTCGAAACACGGATGACCTCGCCGAGAAGGCTAATCCCTGTTTGCCAATCGAAGAACACAAACAAGAGCGAGATAGAAAACAACCAAAATTGCAGATGAATGATTAAGCTCACGAGTTGGGGTCTTACAAACCGATCTAGCGGCGAAACTATTCTCGACAGATTAATCTAAGCAAAACCCGACTCTAAACGATGACGGCTACTGAATAAATATGATTAGGAACGTCCTAAGGTTTCCATAGGGCGCACACCCCCTTGGGCTAAGCCCACGACACAATTACAAGGCCCAAAACTCAAAATCAGATTCGGACTGGATGAGGTGCATGACTTGTTTTGCAGATTCCCGGCAGCTCGGTAGGAGTTTTGATGTGGAACCAAAACCATCTGAAAGTAGACTTCATAAGCTTTCCAACAAGTACTCATGGGCCCCGAAATTTCTTCTAGATCAGCGGCTAGGTCCGTTTGAAGTTGATGCTGTCAGGAGGCCCGAGTCCAAAACGTATAGAACTTTATCTCTTGTCTTCTATGGACCAAAAGTGACGTGGTGAGATGAAAGAATACTTGGAAAAGGTCTTGGTTTGGTCCCCAATCAACTTCTTCAATCATCCATGCATTTCTTATGCTCGGTCTCTTTTCTTTCGTCCAAGCAAGTATCTCTGCAAACAAAAACACACGAAACTCATTGTGTAGCAACGGTTGTTCAAATATATAACAAGTAAATCTAATGTAGAACATATGTGCCTTTGATTTATTAATACATAAGGTAGTCATGGTTATATCCGAGTGACGGAGCGTGGGGCTCCTCACCGGGAGACCGCACAGGCCCCCCTTTGCCGGTTCGGCCGGGGACTCAGGGAGAGATTCTAAGCTCTCTGTATGTGGAAGGCTCGCGAGACCAGAAACACACAAGACACGGGCGATGTATACAGGTTCGGGCCGCTGAGAAGCGTAATACCCTACTCCTGTGTTTTGGAAGATCTGTGTATAAAGGAGCTACAAAGTATGAGCCAGCCTCTCCCTTGTTCTGGGTTTCTAATCTGGAAAAATCCAGTTCCACATCTCAGTGGGCAAGGTCCTCCTTTTATATCTTAAGGGGATACCACATGCACCATTTCTCTCTTTTTTGTGGGGACTTACCCCACCTTTTCATAAACAGACGGAGACTTGTATGGTTGCCGTCCGAATGACCTTCTGATGGGACGGCCCATACCTACCTCCACTTCCGCCGGAAGCAGGCGCGACGTGGAATCGTGGCTGTCTGCTGACGACATGACCGGTATCAGACCAGTCACGTCGGTCATTCTTGTCCACTACGTGTCAGCTTAGCAACCTACATGCTCACCCTTCTTCACACAACATCTTGCCTGTAATGGTTAGGATGAAACCTGGCATATATCTGACCAGGACTAACGTGCCATCTCTGGGAGGTAACACGCTAGCTCCAGCTGGGGACGAGCGCCTAGAAGCCCTCGTCCTGACGGGATGGGGCGAGGCGTGCGTCAGATCGCCAGTCACCACCTAACCCGCGATCTGACCGGTCTGTGACTGGTCACAGACCGGATAAACGAGTGCACTGCACTGCGTTACATGCGGCGTGACACGCTCAACCAAACCGCAATAAATGTGGTTAGGTGAGCCCCACTGTGCTCACCTAACCCATACGCGGAGCAAAAACCCATGAGGGGTCGGGGCGCCTCGGCCCTCGGGGCCGAGGGGGGTGCGGCCCGACCCCCTCGGGGGGACTAAGAGGAGGGCGAACGCATCACCCTCGGGCCCGACGTCCCTCGGGGGTACCAGGCCACGTGTGCGATTGTGTCTGCCTCAAACCTCTAGTCATGATACTCCTGATCCCATGTCACCGACAGTAGCCCCCGGCGTTATGCCAGGGCGATCGCCCTCTTTAAGGGAAACGGTCGGGCGTGACGCCACTCCTAAGACCTGGTGACAGGTGGGACCGGTCTCCACAATTGGGCAGAAACCCAACGGTCACAAACCACGCACATCGGCAATGGTAACTCGGCTGTCAACAATGAGCGGTCTCTTCAAGACTGCCACATTACTTGAGTAGCACACGAATCTGGACATGGCGATTCGTTTCGTCTGGAGATATGGTAACGTCGCTTCGGTCGGCGAGCGTAATTAACGCGCGCACGATATGATCTATCTCGACTGCCACAACCGCATATCCACCTCATGCGCCGCAAGCGGGCGAATGGGATTAGTGGAAGCGTGGGCGCGAGAAACGAGGGGGCGAAATAGTGGGCGCGAGAAGCGAGTAGCCGGGCACAGCGTTGGCAAGAGTATAAAGGCACTGAGGAAGGGATTTGTTTCCTTCCTTTCGCCATTATTCCCCTTGTCTTCGCCGCTTGCGCCCTAACTCCTTCTTTCCTGTGCCCTACCTTCGCCACACGCGCTCGCTCTTAATCTTCTCTTCCTCCGGCGCCATGGCACGGGGTTCCGCTCTGCTCGATGGTAGCGTGCTGCCGCCTTCCCGTATCGTGAGCGAGAGGCAGGCTGGGCTGCCGCGCCGCTTCATGCCGGAATCTGCCACCGGCCGGGAGATAGTCACGCTGGGCGAGGGACGCCCGGCGCCAGACTACCCGGAGCGGTCTGTCTTCTTTCTCCCCTTTGCAATGGCAGGGCTGGTTCCACCATTTTCTTCTTTCTTCATGGATGTTCTGGAGTTCTACGATCTCCAGATGGCGCACCTCACCCCCAACGCGGTGATGACATTGGCCATCTTCGCGCATCTGTGCGAGATGTTCATTGGGGTGCGCCCATCTCTTCGGCTGTTCCGGTGGTTCTTCACCGTGCAGTCGGTGTCGCCGCCATCGGTAGTCGGTGGCTGCTACTTCCAGCCACGGGGGCCGGTGCTGAACCGCTACATCCCCTGCGCCCTCCGCAAGAAGTGGGACGACTGGAAGAGCGACTGGTTCTACACTCCCCTCGCCGACGAAGCGCGCCTCCGACTTCCGAGCCAGCCCCCGGCGCAGGCCTCCAGCTGGCGGGCGCCGGTAGATCTGGGGGATGGCTATGACGCCGTCCTCGACCGCCTGGCGGGCCTGCGATCCCAGGGGCTCACAGGGGCCATGGTGTACGGCGACTACCTCCGTCGTCGGATTGCGCCGCTCCAGCGACGCGCTCGGGGCGCCTGGGAGTACACCGGGTCCGAAGACTTCAC
This sequence comes from Oryza sativa Japonica Group, assembly GCF_034140825.1. Classification (NCBI taxonomy): domain Eukaryota; kingdom Viridiplantae; phylum Streptophyta; class Magnoliopsida; order Poales; family Poaceae; genus Oryza; species Oryza sativa. The sequence continues at coordinate 32,041,201 of NC_089035.1, forward strand.
GAGGACCCACCAGGGAGTGAGATGGGATTGGGCTCCTGAGGACTTCAAGATATTGGTCCAACGGGTGCTGAATCTCAACTCCGTAGAGGCGGCCCTCATTCCCCAAGGAATCCTCCCCCTCTGCAGCGTTCCAGACCGCGCCTCCATCCTGACCATTATGATGGCGGTCGGGGCCTCAGAGGAGCGAGCTCCAAAGGGCCACGACGGCGCAGGCGGGAGCCGCAGGGGGGAACAATTTACCCCGAGAGGGGGTCGTGCTTCTGGGTCCCGCGACAGGGGCCCGGGGAGCAGCCGCCCTGCCGACGCCCGGGGGAAGAGGAAGCAGGGAGGAACACCTCCTCCATCTCCTCCCCGAGGGGGCGGGGCGGCGCGTGTCAGCAGCAGGCGCCCGGAGGGGGCCGCGCCAACATCGCAGCCCGAGGGGGAGCGCAAGAAGAAGCGGCCCCGTAAGATGGGGGAGACAGAACCATCTCGGGGAAACCTCATTTCCCCTCCAAAGTGGTCGTTTAACCGACCCCCTCGCAGGTTCGTCTCTCACCCATCGTGACTGTATTCTCTTAACGCGAGTTTTCACTCACCCATCTTGTTCGTCTTCTGGTTTTTTCTTTTGTTTCAGCGAGATCCCGTCGCGTCCCTCCCGCCATTCCAAGTCCGGCCAGTCTGAGGCCGAGGATCCGGCGGCCGTAGAGGCCCTCAGGCGGGAATCTGACCGGCGAGAGGCCGCGGATCGCCTACGGGAAGCCGAGGAGGCCGCCCAGGAGGCCGCCCGGGCTCGCCAGGCCGAGGAAACCGCTCGGGAGGAGGCCGCCCGGGCCCGCCAGGCCGGGGAAGCCGCTCGGGAGGAAGTCGGATTTCGCCAGGACGAGGCGATGGCGACTTCTGAGGCAGCTCGCGACGAGGCCGCGGGCGCGTCGCTTGGGCCCACTCCCTCGGGCGACGCTCAGGCGACAACTTCTGGGGCAGCTGGCGACGAGGCTGCGGGCGCGTCGCTTGGGCCCACTCCCTCGGGCGACGCTCAGGACCAACCGGGTCCGGGGGACATCCCCGAGTCCGGCACTTCTATCGGCGGCCCGAACCGCGTGGCATCCTCTCCAAGGCGGCTCTGCCCCACGCCTTCTATCGCCCCACTGAACGCAGAGCCCCTTCTGCAGGCCTTGGCTGCCGCAAACACCACGGTGTTGGATGGGTTAAGCGCCCAGGTGGAGGTCTTGCAGGCAGAGCGGGCGGAGCTCGACGCCGCGTGGGCGCGTGTCGAAGAGGGGCGACGCTCGGTGGAGGCCATGGTGGAGGTGGGCCGTAAGGCTCACCGCCGGCACGTCTCGGAGCTTGAAACCCGTAAGAAGGTGCTGGCGGAGATCGCCAAGGAAGTGGAGGAGGAGCGGGGGGCTGCCCTCATTGCCACCACCGTGATGAACGAGGCGCAGGACACCCTCCGCCTTCAATATGGGAGCTGGGAGGCGGAGCTAAGGAAGAAGCTCGACGCCGCCCAGGGGGTGCTTGATGCTGCTGCTGCCCGAGAACAGCGGGCGGCGGAGACCGAAGCGGCGTCCCGGCAGCGTGAAGAGGCCCTTGAGGCGCGCGCCATGGCGCTGGAAGAGCGCGCCTGCGTCGTGGAGAGGGATCTGGCGGACCGCGAGGCCGCCGTTACCATCCGGGAAGCAACGCTGGCGGCGCACGAGGCTGCTTGCGCCGAAGAAGAGTTCACACTCCGCCTCCGCGAGGACGCGCTCACCGAGCGGGAGCGAGCTCTCGAGGGGGCCGAGGCCGCGGCGCAACAGCTGGCGGTTAGCCTGTCCCTCCGCGAGGCAGCGCAGGAGGAGGAGGCACGCCACAATCTGGAAGGTGCCCGCGCCGAGAGGGCCGTACTGAACCAACGGGCCGCTGAGCTCGAGGCGCGGGCGAAGGAGCTGGACGCGAGGGCGCGCAGCGGCAGGGCGGCCACGGGCGAAAGCGACTTAGCCGCCCGCCTCGCAGCTGCCGAACGCACCATCGCCGATCTGCAGGGCGCGCTGGACTTGTCCGCCGGGGAGGTCGAAGCCCTCCGCTTGGCAGGCGAGGTAGGGCCCGGCATGCTTTGGGACGCTGTCTCCCGCCTAGATTGCGCCAGTCGGCAAGTGGGCCTCTGGAGAGGGCGGACCGTAAAGTACGCCGACAACCAGGGAGGCCTCGCCCAGCGCCTCTCGAAGATGGCCGGGGCTCTCCAACGGCTCCCCGAGGAGCTCGAGAAGACAATTAAGTCATCCTCGAGGGACCTCGCCCAAGGAGCGGTGGAGCTCGTCCTGGCGAGTTACCAGGCCAGGGACCCCAATTTCTCTCCATGGATGGCGCTGGATGAGTTCCCTCCTGGGACCGAGGACCGCGCGCGCGCGCAGGTCCGGGATGCCGCCGACCATATCGTCGACAGCTTCGAGGGCTCGGCCCCTCGGCTTGCGTTTGCCCCCAACTCCGACGAGGAGGGCAATGCCGGTGGTGCAGACGACAGTGACGTCGAGGCCGGCGATCCGGGCGCATCGGATTGAGCCCCCAGACCCCCGCCATTCTTCAGTTTTTTCTTCTTTTCTTTCTTCTAAGGCCTTCGGGCCTCTTTTTTGTATAGATCAACTTAATCTGTAATCAAAAATGAAGAAATTTTTGTGTTAATTTCATCTTGCTGTGAGTATGAGATGAGGATGATCTGTGCCGTGGTCCTTTTGTGTCTTAGCTTGAATAAGGGCTCGTGCCCAGGTTCTGGTCCTCAAAAGGCGCGGGTCGGGGCTAGTGCCTGGGGAGATCCACATGTCGAGACTGGCCAGGCCGGGAACGTGGTGACCGAGGGTTATGGGTGACCCGATTGTGGGTTTTTGCCGATTCCCCCCCCGGAGTTCACCACGCCTCGGGGCACGGCTCGGTTCTGGGCCCCGTTCGGCGATTTTAGCCGACCCGAGCCCCCGAGGGCAGGATTGAGCACGAGTGACCTATTTCAAGTCAAGATTCTTCAAAAGGAAAAAACAGTACAGATACAGCCTTTAGGAAATTGAAACTGCTTTTATTGAAATACAGATGTAAGAGAAATAAGAATATGCATATGTTGTAGGCCCCGGCCAACCCTGCACGCCCGAGGGGGGTGCGGGGTTGGCCCGAGCCCGAAACCTGACACCCGACCCCCCCTCAGGGGTAGAAGCGACGAAGGTGTTCGATGTTCCACGGGTTAGGCAGCTCAGTGCCGTCGCCCGTGGCCAGCCGTATGGAGCCCGGCCGGGGGACGCCGACCACTCGATACGGACCCTCCCACATTGGTGAAAGCTTGCTCAATCCAGCACGCGTTTGGACGCGGCGTAGGACGAGGTCGTCGACGCAGAGTGATCGGGCCCGGACGTGGCGCTGATGGTAGCGCCGCAGGCTCTGCTGGTAGCGCGCGGCTCGGAGGGCCGCGCGCCGCCTTCGCTCTTCCAAGTAGTCGAGGTCATCTCTGCGAAGCTGATTTTGATCAGCCTCGCAATACATGGTAGCCCGAGGAGACCTCAGGGTGAGCTCGGATGGGAGAACCGCTTCCGCGCCGTAGACGAGGAAGAAAGGCATTTCCCCGGTTGCTCGGCTTGGTGTAGTTCGGTTTGCCCAGAGCACCGCTGGCAACTCCTCGATCCATGAATCGCCATACTTCTTGACTATGTTGAAGGTCTTGGTTTTAAGGCCTTTGAGGATTTCCGCATTGGCGCGCTCCACTTGGCCATTGCTTCTGGGGTGGGCAGGTGAGGCGAAGCAGAGCTTGATGCCCATGTCTTCGCAGTAGTCGCCGAAGAGTTCACTAGTGAATTGGGTGCCATTATCCGTAATAATACGGTTAGGCACTCCAAACCGGGCCGTGATGCCCTTAAAGAATTTAAGTGCGGAGTGCTTATCGATCTTGACGACCGGATAAGCCTCGGGCCACTTAGTGAACCTGTCGATCGCGACATACAGATACTCAAACCCGCCCGGGGCCCGCCTAAACGGTCCCAGGATATCGAGTCCCCAGACAGCAAATGGCCACGAAAGTGGTATGGTCTGCAGGGCCTGGGCCGGCTGATAGATTTGCTTGGCGTGGAATTGACACGCTCTACATCGCCGGACCAGGTCGACCGCGTCATTAAGAGCTGTCGGCCAATAGAAACCCTGGCGAAAAGCTTTACCAACCAAGGTGCGCGAGGCGGAGTGGGCTCCGCATTCGCCTTCATGGATATCGGCAAGAAGCACAACACCTTGTTCCCGAGGAATGCACTTCAGGAGGATTCCATTAGCCGCGCGCCGATAGAGGGTCCCGTCTACCAGCACGTAGCGTTTGGAGATGCGATGGACGCGTTCACTCCCTTCGCGGTCCTCGGGTAGAGTCTTATCTGTGAGGTATGCTTGGATCTCGGCGATCCAAGCAATCAATCTAAGGGAGTTGGGAGCACTCCCCTCGGGTCCCGAGGCCTGGACTCCGACGGGCCTCGGGGGCCGGTCAGGCGCATCCGTCTCCCCTAAGGGGTCGGGTCGCGCCGACGGCTGGGCAAGCCTTTCTTCAAAGGCGCCCGGTGGGGTCTGGGCTCGCGAGGACGCGAGCCGTGAGAGTTCGTCGGCAATCATGTTATCCCGTCTGGGCACATGCCGAAGCTCAATCCCGTCAAAATGGCGCTCCATACGCCGTACTTGGTGCACGTAGGCGTCCATCTGCGGGTCAGAGCACCGGTACTCCTTACAGACTTGGTTAACGACCAGCTGGGAGTCGCCTAACACCAGGAGGCGGTGGATCCCCAGTCCAGCTGCCACTCTTAGTCCGGCAAGGAGTCCCTCGTATTCTGCCATATTATTGGTCGCTCGAAAGTCGAGGCGGACCAAGTATCTGAGGACGTCTCCGCTCGGAGAGGTCAACGTGACCCCCGCACCGGCGCCCTGAAGAGACAGGGAGCCGTCGAACTGCATCACCCAGTGGGCGGTGAGGCAGCTGCGAGGGGTCCGTGCTGGCCTCGGGGATCGAGACGGGCTCGGGAGCCGGGGTCCACTCTGCCACAAAATCGGCGAGGGCCTGGCTCTTGATAGCGTGGCGTGGTTCAAAGTGCAAATCGAACTCAGAAAGTTCGATTGCCCATTTCACCACCCGTCCTGTACCCTCTCGATTATGCAAGATTTGACCGAGGGGGTAAGACGTAACTACTGTGACCCGATGCGCCTGGAAATAATGGCGCAGTTTCCTCGAGGCCATGAGAATAGCGTAAAGCATCTTCTGGGCCTGAGGGTATCGGGTTTTGGCGTCCCGGAGGGCCTCACTAACAAAGTAGACGGGCCGCTGCACCTTTCGGTGGGGCCGATCCTCTTCGCTAGGGGCCGCATCCCTGGGGCACTCTTCGTCCAAGCAGCCTCGCGGGGCGCACTTGTCTTCTGTGCTGATGACCTCGGGGTCGGAGGATAACAGGGGCGGCCTTCCCACAGTGGCTTCGGGGCCGTCCTGGGGGTCGGGGGCTCCTGGCGTCGTCGGACAAGCGGGCAAAGGGCCAACTCCGGTCGTCAGGGGCCTTAGGCCTCCGTTCGGCTCGGGGGCCTCTTCTCCCTGCTCTTTCCCGGGTCGGGTCAGCACAGGGTTAGCCTCGGGGTCGAAGGGCGATAGGTGCGGCCTTCCCACAGTGGCCTCAGGGCCTTCCTGGGGGTCGGGGGCTCCTAGCACCGTCTGACAAGCGGGCAGAGGGCCAACTCCGGTCGTCGGGGGCCTTGGGCCACCGTTCGGCTCGGGAGCCTCTCCTCCCTGCTCTCTCCCGGGCCAAGTCGGCACAGGGTGGGGAAGCGTGAAATGAGAATTGTTCTCATCGCGCTCCACAACCAATGCCGCACTAACTACTTGCGGGGTCGCCGCTAAGTAGAGTAACAAGGGCTCGTCTGGCTCCGGGGCGACCAGAACTGGGGGAGAGCTTAGATACGCCTTCAACTGGGTGAGGGCATTTTCGGCTTCCTCCGTCCAGGTAAACGGTCCGGAGCGTTTGAGAAGCTTAAATAAGGGTAACGCCTTATCTCCCAGCCTCGATATGAACCGACTTAGGGCGGCCATGCAACCGGTGACGCATTGCACATCCCTAAGTTTGCTGGGGGGGCGCATCCGCTCTATAGCCCGTATCTTCTCAGGGTTGGCCTCAATGCCTCGGGCAGAGACCAAGAACCCTAGAAGCTTGCCCGCAGGTACACCGAACACACACTTATCGGGGTTTAGTTTTATGCGGGCGGAGCGGAGACTCTCAAAAGTTTCCGCTAGATCTGAGAGTAACATTTCCTGGTTGCGCGTCTTTACAACCAAGTCATCGACATAAGCCTCAACATTACGTCCTAATTGGTTACCCAAAGAAATTCGAGTAGTACGTTGAAAAGTAGGACCTGCATTCTTTAACCCGAAGGGCATTGTCGTATAACAATAGGTTCCTATGGGGGTAATGAACGCAGTTTTTTCCTCATCCTCCCTAGCCATGCGAATCTGATGGTAACCAGAGTATGCATATAGAAAACACAAAAGGTCGCACCCCGCAGTGGAGTCGACAATCTGATCTATGCGAGGCAGGGGGTAAGGATCCTTAGGACATGCCTTGTTAAGGTCGGTGTAGTCGATGCACATCCGAAGCTTGCCGTTCGCCTTGGGAACGACCACCGGGTTCGCCAGCCACTCCGGATGGATGACCTCACGGATGAATCCGGCTTCCAGAAGTCGCGCCACCTCCTCGCGGATGAAGGCTTGACGTTCCGGGGCCTGCCGCCGCACTTTCTGCCGGACCGGCCTTGCGCCCGGCCGCACGGCGAGACGGTGCTCAATCACCTCCCTGGGGACCCCGGGCATATCCGCCGGTCTCCATGCGAAGACGTCAGCGTTTGCCCGCAGGAAGGAGACGAGCGCGTGGTCTTGGACGGGCCGTCGCCCAGGGCAACCTCCTTGACCGGGACCTCGTTGCCTGTGATCATCCGCTGCCTCGGGGTGGCGGGGGCGGAGGCGCCAAGCCTCTCGTCGCCACCCTCGGGCTCGGATGCAGCGGCGAGGTGGTCCGTGCGCTGCTCCAGACAAGCGAGCGCGACTTTGAGGTCGCCATGGACAGAGATGGGGCCACCGGGGCCCGACATCTTCATCTGTAGGTAGGCGTAGTGGACCGCCGCCATGAACTTCACCAACGCGGGCCTCCCCAGGACCGCGTTGTAGGGCAGACTGAGGTCCGCCACATCGAAGTTCACCCGCTCCGTGCGGAAGTTGGCGGATCCACCGAAGGTGACCGGTAGGTCGATGTGACCTAACGGCCACGTGTGCCCCGGCGTCACACCGATAATTGGCTGGGACGGCCGGAGCACCATCCCCGGGGCCTTGATGGCTTCAAAGGCCGCAGGGGAAAGGATGTTGAGGGCCGCTCCCCCATCAATGAGGACACGCCCCAACTTCACGTTGCAAACGGTGGGAGAAACCACCATCGCAATCTGCCCTCCCCGGGCAACGCACGGTGGGTGGTCGGTCTGGTCGAAGGTGAGGGCAACCTCCGACCACCGCGCCCGGCGCGTCGCCTCATGAGTAGGGGCCGTGGCCAGAAGCTCTCGCTTCATGGCCTTGAAGCTCCGGCGAGAAACGTGAGCACACGCTCCCCCATCGACGGTAGCAATGGTGGCCCCAGGCTCTTGGAAACCTAGGTCATCATTGCCGTCATCGATGTCCTCGGCGGGGGCCTTCTGCTTGGCCTCACTTCGCCGATTACCGGAAGGAACCGCCGGGGATTTGCCCTCTCGGCGCTCCTGCCTCCTCTCCTCCTCCCACTTCCTCGTCCGCTCAGCCAAACTTTTGACTGCACGGCAGTCCGCGAGGTCGTGAAGGGAAGTATTGTGGACGGTGCACCACTTGCCGGTTGGGCGTTCCCTGTTGGGAGCGCCGGCCTCGTCCTTTTTGCCTCCCGCAGGCCTCCCCTTTCGGGTGGCCCGCGAAGCGCCCTCGACGGCGAGGACATGACCCTCGTCGTCGGTATGGGCTGACCTCTTCTTCCTCCTCCTGTCACGCCGCCCTATCTGAGCGGCGGATCCGGGGGCGGCCGAAGCTGCCACACCGGAACCGGAGGGGTTCCAGGTCCATGCCTCCTCCTTACGAGCCACTCGGTCCGCGAGCTGAAAAAGCTCCGCGGTAGTTTGGGGCTCCTTGGAGGCGATCTTTTCAAGCATGCGGTTGTGCCGCACACCCCCCCTGAACGCGTAAATCACCGCGTGCGCAGGGATGCATGGTATGGTGTTGCGGACTTGACAGAACCGCTGAATGTACGAGCGAAGTGACTCATCATCCCTTCGCTGTACTGCGTGCAAGTCCGCTTCCTCACCTGGGCGCGGATATGTGCCTTGAAAGTTCATGGTGAACTGTTGGCACAAATCCTCCCAAGAGTGGACAGACGCGGGTGGCAAGTTCATTAGCCAACCCCGCGCCTGTCCTTTCAGGGCCATGAGAAAGAAATTCGCCATGACCCTGTCGTCACCCCCGGCGGCCTCGATCCCGGTCGTGTAGACCTGGAGAAACTCGGCGGGGTTGACGCTCCCGTCATATTTTTCGGCGATGGTGGGCCGGAACCTTGGGGGCCAACGGACATTCCGAAGGCTCGCCACAAAGGCTCTACAGCCGACACCACCAACCGGGGGCACGGAGGGCTGATCCCCGCGTCCGTGGTGAGGCGACACTCCGGACGAGGAGGCGCCCTCCTTTGCGTGGGGAGCACGTCGGCCATTACGCCGACGCTCGATACTGATGCGGGCATCCGGTTCCCCACGCAGATCTTCCCGGGTCGGAGCCATTGACGAAGGAGTGGCGGCCGAATGGCGAACAGCGGCTGCCGCTCGCCGCGCCCTCCGTCTTGACGATGCGGAGCCGGTGGCAGCAGCACCAGAGGCCTTGGTGGCGGAGGACTGCCCACCAGCATCTAGGCGCTGCCGTGCAGTCATGACCAATTTGGCCACATCGTCCAGCCAACGTTGGGCTGGAGACTCCGGGTCATGGGCGACGGGCGGGTGACGTAGGAGCGCGCCCGCAGCTTGGAGCGCGCCCTGGGGCGTGCTGCCGTTGCCGTAGACGAGGAGGCGACGCTCCTCATCTCGCCGCCCTTCTCCACCTCCTGTGGATGTCGAAGTCGCGGATCCTTCGGCCCTCTCAAGTGCCTTCTCCCGCCTAGGACTTTGGCGTGGAGGTGGCGGTGGAGTACGAGCTCGACGACGTGGGTTTGGCTCCCCGTCGTCACCGCTCATACTCGGGGAGAGGTCGTGCGCCTTTGCTGGCTCGGCCATTGGGCTGAACAGGAAAAGCTTGGCGCACACGAAAGAGTGCGAGAGCTCAGAAAATCCCTCGCAGAGTCCCCTACCTGGCGCGCCAGATGACGGAGCGTGGGGCTCCTCACCGGGAGACCGCACAGGCCCCCCTTTGCCGGTTCGGCCGGGGACTCAGGGAGAGATTCTAAGCTCTCTGTATGTGGAAGGCTCGCGAGACCAGAAACACACAAGACACGGGCGATGTATACAGGTTCGGGCCGCTGAGAAGCGTAATACCCTACTCCTGTGTTTTGGGAGATCTGTGTATAAAGGAGCTACAAAGTATGAGCCAGCCTCTCCCTTGTTCTGGGTTTCTAATCTGGAAAAATCCAGTTCCACATCTCAGTGGGCAAGGTCCTCCTTTTATATCTTAAGGGGATACCACATGCACCATTTCTCTCTTTTTTGTGGGGGACTTACCCCACCTTTTCATAAACAGACGGAGACTTGTATGGTTGCCGTCCGAATGACCTTCTGATGGGACGGCCCATACCTACCTCCACTTCCGCCGGAAGCAGGCACGACGTGGAATCGTGGCTGTCTGCTGACGACATGACCGGTATCAGACCAGTCACGTCGGTCATTCTTGTCCACCACGTGTCAGCTTAGCAACCTACATGCTCACCCTTCTTCACACAACATCTTGCCTGTAATGGTTAGGATGAAGCCTGGCATATATCTGACCAGGACTAACGTGCCATCTCTGGGAGGTAACACGCTAGCTCCAGCTGGGGACGAGCGCCTAGAAGCTCTCGTCCTGACGGGATGGGGCGAGGCGTGCGTCAGATCGCCTGTCACCACCTAACGCGCGATCTGACCGGTCTGTGACTAGTCACAGACCGGATAAACGAGTGCACTGCACTGCGTTACATGCGGCGTGACACGCTCAACCAAACCACAATAAATGTGGTTAGGTGAGCCCCACTGTGCTCACCTAACCCATACGCGGAGCAAAAACCCATGAGGGGTCGGGGCGCCTCGGCCCTCGGGGCCGAGGGGGGTGCGGCCCGACCCCCTCGGGGGGACTAAGAGGAGGGCGAACGCATCACCCTCGGGCCCGACGTCCCTCGGGGGTACCAGGCCACGTGTGCGATTGTGTCTGCCTCAAACCTCTAGTCATGATACTCCTGATCCCATGTCACCGACACCGAGCTAGTTACGTCCTCATCATTTGGTGAGATATTTGATGCAAGAGAATGAAATGCTGTAAAATATTTGTGGGTCTCACTGTAAGGTAACTTGATCCGTGGAGAAAATGTTTTTAAAGGGCTTCATCCTATGTGTCACCTCGTGATCCTTTCTAACCCGGGCTTGCACTGTGAATGGTTAAGAGAACAAGGTACGCTTAATCCTTGCCAGGACTTATCCGAAGATACCCGCCACAGCCAGGCCCAACGCGAACGGAGTGCGATGCCCATTAGTCCGAGGTTTGGTATTCCCAGGTCGCCATACTGTCGGAGCGCACACCCTAGCCCAGGCGACTCGGCACTCAGCAGCAACCGTCATGAGCATGCACCTTGCCTGCCCATAGAAAGCCACGACTAACTTTATCTATCTCTCTTGATTACCCACTTGGATGCATCAATGGTGACCAGTAATGGCGCTCAGAACTGCGTTCACCGTGGCAGTGCCCGTCCTGGCGACCGGCGTCTCCATGAACAAATTCCGTTCAGTTTTCGCGACATGTTCTTGCGAAGTTTTCCTTGACAACGTGGAGGCTGTACTGCTGTATGCCTGTATTCATCATCTAGACAAGCCCATATGGTTAGCATGTTATTATCGCAGTCCTGCTGTTCAGATTTTTGGCCCAGCTTGATGAAGCAGGCTGTCATCCTATTCTAAAGAGATTATCAGGCTAATAGCATGGGCCTAAAGGACCAAAATTATTGTGGGCCTATGGCAGTGTAGCCTTGCTTTTTTCTTCATTCATACACGTCCGTTTTCCGGGTATTGCTAGTGGGCGGGTGATTGCTTCCCTCTCCTCCTAGCGATCACCCGTCCCTCCCTCCTAATACTCCTCTTTCATCTCTCTTTTTAACTTTTCTATTACATCATAAATTTCAAAATAAAATTAGTAAAAGAAAATTAGGAAAAAAAATCTAATATTCATTCATGTGCATAGACTTTATACCGTAAACTTTGCAGCATAAACTTTGTGTATAGAAATATTACATACATATAATGTTTGAATCCGAATTTGAATTTGAATCGGATATATAAACTTTTGACTTATAAACATTCGCTCTACAAACTTTAGGTGGATAAACTTTAGATGTGTAAACTTTAGGTGTATAAACTTACTAAAAGAGAAAAATATAAAGTATTTAAATTCGAATTTGAATTTGAATTGAGTATATAAACTTTTGACTTATAAACATTCGCTTTACAAACTTTAGATGTGTAAACTTTAAGTGCATAAACTTATTAAAAGAGGAAAAGAAAAAAAAAGAAAAAAAAAAAGATCGCTGGTAGCGAGCGGTCGCCCGTTAGCCTTCTCGTCCGTTTTCCTCTGTTGTACACTTGGTAATTGGTACTCCCCTGTTTTTCCCGATAAAATTACCCGTTCTTCGCTCGTGATAACTGGCGAAGTTGGCTTAGAAAGTCAGAATTGCAATTAAGTGTTAATGTTATCTCCTCTTCTGATTCAATTTAGTTTGTCTCAGTGAGCCCTGTAATAGCTGAATAAAATGACTGTTGAACATCTTGTGTTCACGTATCAGCAGTGAACAACGTAGACACAAAGTTGGTTCCTGTTGGTCGAAGGAGAAAAATACTGCTGAGTAGCAATACCTACGAGTGATCCGAAAGATGTTGAAGACCACTTGACGTTCATTGGAGTCGGTAACTGATCACGTAATACTGTCAGATCAACTAGAGTTTGCATCGGCGCCGTCACGCGGCCCACTCAGCTGCCAAATACTACTACGACATGTAGAAATATCGAAATACCGAAAATCGCGTTGCCTTCTTTCTCATCTGTGCCCATTGCTAGGGACCATGTGTATGTACAGAGATGTGCTACTACCACTACTATAGCAGAACTGCAGAAACCGTTCCAGGGAGACTGACCGGTGAGACGATCACGCACGCTTATATGGATGGATGATGTACAGAGAAACACGTGGCCGCACACGTACGTTACGCACGCACGCACGCACGCACGCATGCCCGGGAGCGGTTGCTGGCTTCGGACGGATGGATGGATGGATCAGACGAAGTCGTCCTCCATCTCCTGCATGGAGTTGCCGGCGGAGGCGATCTGGCGGTTGGAGGTCATCTTCTCGGCGACCATGAGGCCCTTGTAGCTCCGTATCTCCGCCCGCCTCTCCTTCTCCAGCCTCTCCATCTCCTCCCGCCGCCTCTTCTCCTTCAGCTGCATCTTCCTCTCCGCCTTCTCCGCCGCGTTCGACGCGTCCTTCTCGGCTGCGGCGTACAAAGGCCAAAGGGATTAGTCGATTTTAATTGTATGTGTAATGCCTGAATATCTGATCAATCGATCGATCGATGCGTGTCGTCCGTGCGTGCGTGTACCTTTCAGATCAGGCCGGCGCTCTACCCTGGTCTTGTTCAACCTGTTGATGATCTCATTGACGCGCTTCTCGACGATCACCACGCGAACCTGCCATGCATCAGTGATCAGCCAGCGTCGTGACACATCCTATTATTGCTGATGAGATGCAGCTGGTTTGGTGGATGAGTGGATCTCGATTAGATGCCAAAGGAAAGCATGACAGGAGATCACTGGCATCTGATCGATCGGCGGCAGCTACAACTTGCGGTGGCTGGCTAACAAGAGATGGATTTGCAAGTTGCAAGGCTGGTCACTCTCTGTCTGTCAGTGTTCCCGTGCAGATCGATTATGCAAATGCTCCCAAAATTGCATCTGCGGAATTGACACCCCAACCCCTCGACGAATCAGCTGGCGGCCTTTTCCAGTGACCCTTCGGAAACAAGAGGCGCTAGCTTCTTTTTCTTTTCTTTTTCAGAAAAATAAAACCCGTTTTCTATAATATATGGGCAGGATAATGTACGCCAACTCCAAAAGATATCAACAACTGTTAGTTCCAAAATGTATCTCCATCAAAATATGATGCAAAAGCAAGTTGAACGCAATAATGCAGGTTTAAGCAATTTGGTCCTAATAAAAAATATATATCTAGACAGCCTGTACATTACTCTGCTGTTTACATTTTGTTCCCTTTCCAGACAAATAATATTTTCGGTACCATGAGTACTTCGTGTATATGGCATTTTAAGCGATATTTTTGTTGAATTGTGTTTGATGAAACAGTGGCACTAGTCATAATATGTTGCAACATATTAACATGTTGGTGAAATCAAATTATTGCATAACTATATATTTTTGGAGGATAGACCCCTACCATTGATGTCATGATGGCTTGTTGGTGCTCTTAATAATGTAGTAGTACTAGTTTTTTTTTAAAAGATAATAATACTACCTCCGTCCCAAAATAAGTGCAGCCATATATATCCGTGTTCATCATTTTGATCATTCGTCTTATTTGAAAAATTTATGAAAAATATTAAAAAAATTAGTCACACATAAAGTACTATTCATGTTTTATCATCTAATAATAATAAAAGTAGTAATCATAAAAAAATTTCAAATAAGACGAACGGTCAAACATTGGACATGAACAGTGCTAAAACTGTACTTATTTTGGGACGGAGGGAGTAGTAGATAGCGAGCCTAGCCAGATACATATATATAGCCTGGATTTATTTAAATTATAAAAAATGCGCCACAATATTTTTTTCCCCGGAAAGAACACAGTATGTCTCGCATATAATGCACTTGTATGTTGGGTGAAAATAACTACCTTGTCACAAAATTGCTGTTCTAAAATGTAGGAAACGGGTGCCGCATTCTTTTCATCTACCTAACTAACTTGCTCATGTTATTTGCTCCATATGCCTCTACAAATACATTTTCTCGTAAAATTTTCTTCAATTGTATTGCTTGGATAAATTGTTTTAAACAATCAGTTATGTTTACTTCTCAAGATATTTAACTTATCCATAAGTAGATAATTCATGGCTCTGACTCGAGCAAGTTTGATTGGAGGGGGTATTTGTGTGTGTCTCTCTGCAACATGGACCTTCCTTTTACCAATAGTTTCTAACCTTGTAACCCCCTCATAGAAATCAATTACCTGCCATTGTTATGAGCATATATATGCTGCTGTAAATTTTTTATGTACAAAGAAGAGGATGTTAGACCACCCTAGCAGCTTACCATCCTGGTATTATGGAAGCCAACTTGACCGACATCCATGGATGGGGACTTCTTGAGATTGGACCAGGGCGTGTAGACCACCTCAACATTGTTCATCTTGTTTCCTGCACGACAAGCACATGCAAGCTGCAAATATCATCCAGTGATCCAAGACACATACTCGTCACGTTCTAATTATCACACAATCCCCTCACATAGGCCAAATCAACCCAAGCGGATAATTGATCCAAGGGGCCCACTGTAGCTAGTGCCAATAATACAAGAAGCTAAAAGTTGCTGAAAAGAAAAAGGCCGGGGTGGAAAAGCAAAAACAAAATTAAGATTCCTGTCTGTAACCAGCAATATAATGTGATGCTGCAGCTTTGTAGAATTGTAGGCCACACGAATATCCGACAGGTCACACCATGCTCTATTTCCTCTATCCGTGGATAACATAATTGGAGGTGCAAATGATTATCATTATTTGCAAGTAAACGTTTCCTTTTCTTTTGAGAACCTGCATCTATCCATGATAAATTCTTCGTAACTGCAGAATCTTTTGTGGTAAACTGTATCTACCCTACTTTTTTGCACGAGTGAAAATTTACTAGTTGATCGTTAGAAACCAAAAGAATCTAGCCACAAGCACACAAAGCAGATGGTGGAAAAGAAAGCTAATTAAGCTATGCGCTACCTCTACACTCAAATGTTGTCTGAAATGAGTGCGTACCTTGAATGGAATGAGCCTTTACAAGCTGTGCACAGTCCTCCAGCAGACCGTCGCAGATGCTATCTATCGACTCGCCTTTCTTGAGCCTCAAATAGACGTGCGCCGAGGATACCTTGTCCACGTGGAACCTGACGGGACAAAAGCAATTTTCCTTGTCGAAATTAGAAGGGAAGAATCCACTTTAAACCGACCTTTCCATCAAAACAACCAGTCGTACGTTTATATATATCTTTGTTCTTACTTCTAAGAAAATTCCTACAGCACTATATAGTTCATCTTAACATGGATCGGAATAAATATCTCTACATGTTTCAGATGAGGCGTAATTTGACGAATTAAGCAGAAAAGTACTTTTAAGCATTGGAAACCCAAGGAGATCGAGGTGAGGTCCCCTAGATGGAGGAAGCAAACAAAAGGCTGTGGTAGTGGTCACAGTAGTAGTACTGTAGTAGTACTAGTGCGGATGGCAGGCGATGGCTACAGACAGAGTTGCAACTTGTTGCTGAGCATGAGCAGTTACGTACTCCTCCTAGACGGGGTCGATCTGGTAGACATCTTTTATAGTAGAGTTTGGTCGTTGGGGGCGTTGGGATGTCCCCACCACGCCTCGTCATGGCCTCGTCAAAGCCTCAATCCTCCTCCTCCTCGCAGCTGCCGACCTGCCGCCGGCGAGCTCTCCTCTCCACCTCTCATGTAGCTGCCGATCGCGAGCCTACGCGTGCGACTAGCCGATCGTACGTGTGTACGCGCGCGAAGCGCAAACGCAAATGTGCAATGCCGCTACGCGAGGATCGACGACGAGCTACTACAGTACGTGTGCGGAGAATGCACGTACGTACGTACCAGACGTCCTCGGGGAGGCCGTACTTGATGAGCTCCTCGTTCTCGTTCTTGTCGGCGCCCATGTAGATGGTGTAGTCGCCGGCGTCCGGCCTCGCCTTGTAGTAGAACACCATTAGCAACAACCCAGCAGCAAAGCAAGCTCTCTCCTCCTTCTCCTTTCCTTCTTTTTTTTCCTTTTTCTAGCGAGGGCGAGATGGCCAACTAACTTCTTTCTCTCAAACAGGTTCAGCTGATCAGGTGAGGATGAGCTATTCAGGTGTGGGTTTGTCGGCAGGAGGGGCACGGAAAACGGAAGCAAGAGTTGGGAGGAGGAATCAGGAATGGAGCGGAGGCGCGCGGCAGCAGCGACGGAGCCACGGGCGGGTGGGGGTATATATAAATCAAGAGGGGGGGGGGGGGGGGGGGGGGGGCGAGCCGCGACTCCGCGAGCAGACGACCTGTAAACTGTTTGGAACGCAGGTCTACTCCGAGGGGTTGGGTCGCCACGTGGAAACACGATGGATTGGACTAAACAAATGCGGTTGGGGAGCCTGTGGAGGGGCCTTATCCTCGCCGGCTCGCTTTTGCGCCCCCACTCGCGCTTTTTCTTTCGCCTAATCTATTCTTGTTAATTAGCCTATCGAGAAAAACAACAACGAAAGAAAGTGACGGGAATCCCCCTGTTGTTGCTTAGCGCGGATCATCAGAGAGCCCATGGTAATTCAACCACTCACTGGTCGATCTGTCCCTGACATGGCAGTTTAGTTACCACTCTATCCAACCCAAACTTTCCTGCTTGTACCCAACATCGTGTTGACCCGAGTAATTCCCCTGTAACACACCGCCCCGCCCGATTGGTGGTGCCGGAAAAGCCCCGTACTTTTGCGAAAACGACGTCCGTTTCGACCCAAACCCGTCGCGTGCGCGCGGCTCTTTGTTCTCTCGGTGATTTCCGTGCGGAAGTCGCGGTTAGTTCGTTGTAGGTGACGACGGGGTTTTCGCGCAAGACCGCCGAGACGGAGGAGGAGATGGGCCACGGGAATATTTGGGCTGTGCGCTCGCGAGCGCGGCCGAAAGATGCATGCGAAAAGCGGGGGCCCGGCCCGCGTATCGAAGCGGAGAAAAACGACCGGACAGGAGGAGACGGCGAGGAGAGAGAGGATCATCTATCTGAAGCTGACTCATCATGCGGCGACCGGCACGCAACGGGACACCACCGGCCGGCCGTCTTTACGCGAGCGGCTGATATCCCCTAGATCCGTGTGAGCTGCTTTATCCGCTGCCAGGCTTAGCTTCGTCAATAGAGAACATATTTTTCTCATTTTTTTTAGACAATAACTTATTTTTCTCATGTCGTGGGAAAATTATGGGAACGGGAAAGACAAGAGAATCGCGTGCCAGTAGCTCAGAAGATCGGCCATCAATTGCGTGATCCACGTTCAACGGGGGGGAAATCAGAAAAGAGGAGAAACAATCGCGACAAAGAGGGGGCGCCAAAAGCTAATCCATTATGGACTCCTCATCCATTGGCGCTGCTGATCCAGCACAATCAGTGACAAACTGACGATGATCGTGACATACAGTGGAGCTTCCATGGCGTCGCATCTTAACCCATATTCGGTGATTACATAATATCTCATGATAAAATATAGCAATGTTTTTTGCGTGCTATTGCAAAAGTCAGCATAATACTAAAATATTAGCTTCTGCGAGTGCAATGGAGACTTGGAGAGTAGGACATGGACACTCATGCTAATTCAAGTCATTTTGTCAATTTGATCCTTCGTATGCAGGGAAACTTCGAACTGTTCTTACTTATATATCTTGATATCTGTACAGCTATACTGATTGTCATTATGTAAAAAAACCCATGTTAATCAAATAAATAGTAAATAAATAAATCTAGTCATCCATTTAGGCGGGATCAAATTACAAAGGCTTAGATTAGATGAAGAGTATATGCCACTAGCAAATGGCTAGTTACTGCGAAGTATTACAAAGTTTGGGATTAAATTAGTAAGGTTCCAAATATAAAATCATACAACTTAATACTGTAGTAGTTCTTAACTGTTGATCTTAAACTTTTTTTGAAAAAAAAGGTCTAAAGCCAAGTACAAATTTGTACGGAGGATATAAAAAAGGGTTTACTTGGCTGGAGGCTAACTTTACCACAACTCCATTATAGCCATAAGTGAAGCAAGCCATATTTTTTAGCCTTAACCGTGATAAACTTTCGCTAGAAAATAAGAGTACGACTTAGCTTAATTAACTGTGATACTCTCAAAGTCTAGCATGACAAACTTTGGCCGCCAACCAAACAATCAATTATTTGAAATATACCAATTATCTTATCAAGAAAAGTCGAAATTAAAGAGCACACCAAATACAGTTTTCCTCATATTTATTAGTTTTTAGTCCAAATCTATTATGACTTTCTATTTATTAATTCAAAGTCCATGTTAGATTTTTTTTTTAGGAGAAAGGGTAGGAGCTCTGCCAATTTCATTATAGAAGGAAAAGAAAGGATACAACAGCACCATGCATGTTTTTGGATCTAGATAAAGTCCATGTTAGAATTAAGAATCCACATCCGTTAACAATTATGTTTTGAAAAAAAATGGAATTATTAAATTAGTAGAAACTACACTTAAGATTTCAAAAGGAGTAGATACTTATTTTGTACAGAAAATAACAGAAAGGTATGTGAGTTGGATTTTGTGTATAGCTTTATATGTGCTAATTTTCAATTTCAACGTAGAGTAAATTTCACAAAACTACAAAATTTGATGGGCCGTATCACAAAAATATAGATGTAACATCAAATTTATCCCAAAATTACAAATTTACTGTTAATTTTATCACAGAAATATAATGAATGTAACTCCAAAAAAAAAAGGTGAGAGGGATCTAAACTCTAAAATCTATTATTTTCTGGAAATCACTGGAGAATACAATGGTCGGCTTAGACTCCCCATGCGATCAGATTGACAAAAAAAATATTTTTCAGAGCGGCGACTGACGGAGCGTGGGGCTCCTCACCGGGAGACCGCGCAGGCCCCCCTTTGCCGGTTCGGCCGGAGGCGCTGAGTGAGGTTCTTCACCCTCGATCTGTGGAACGTTCGCGAGAGAGCAAATGCACAAGACACGGGCGATGTATACAGGTTCGGGCCGCTGAGAAGCGTAATACCCTACTCCTGTGTTCTGGTGGATCTGTGTGTGAAGGAGTTACAGAGCAAATGGAGAGCAAGAGAGTTCAAGCTCTAGAACCCCCATTTTTCCTTCTCTTCTCGTTCTTTTTTACTCTCGATCTCCTCCCCCCTTTTTAGGTGGGCAAGGTCCTCCTTTTATATCTCAAGGGGATACCACATGCACTACTTCTACCTACTCTTCTTCTGGGTGGGGACCCACCCTATCTTGACCAAATCTTGACTCGCGCCTCCGCCTGGAAGCTAAATCACCGCTTGTCCTTGAGTGATGCCCAGCGCCGTCACTCGTCGGACACAGGGGATCACCCTGTCATTTCTTCATTAATAGGAGGAGATCTGCAATGGCCGTTGTCTGAATGACCCTCCGATGGGATGGGTCATACCTACCTCCACTCCGCCGGAAGCAGATGCAACGTGGGAGCACGGTTGTCTGCCGATGACGTGACCGGCATCAGTCCAGTCACAGACCGGTCATTCTTCTCCACCACGCGTCAGTTTAGCATGCCGCACATCTGCCCTTCTTCATACAGTGACTTCCTTGCAATGGTTGCGATGAAGCCTGGCATGAATCGAGTCGGGACTGACGTGCTAACTCCAGGAGTTACCACGCCGGCTCCAGCTAGGGACGAGTGTCAAGAGGCTCTCATCATTCCGACGGGACGGGGCGAGGCGTGTGACAGGCCGCCTGCTGCCACCTAACCCGCGATCTGACCGGTCTGTGACCGGTCACACACTGCGACCGGTCACGGACCGGATATGCGTGCGCCGTGCTGCATTAAATGCGGCGTGGCGCGCTTGTCCATTCCGCAATAAAAGTGGTTTGGTGAGCGCCGCTGTGCCCACCTAACCCACACCCGTGGCGCCAATACCACAGGGGGTCGGGGCGCCCCAGCCCTCGGGGCCGAAACAGGAGCGGCTCGACCCCTCGGGGAGACAGAGGAGGGGGTGGGCACGTCCCCCTCGGGCCCGACCCTCCCGAGGGGGTTAGGCCACGTGGGTGACCGCAGCTGCCCAAGCCTCTAGTCATGATACTCCCGGTCCCATGTCACCGACAGTAGCCCCCGGCGTTATGCCAGGGCGATCGCCCCCCTCGAGGGAAGCGCTCGGGCGTGACGCCACTCTTTAGACCTGGTGACAGGTGGGGCCGCTCTCTACAGGCGGGCAGGAACCCAGCGGTCGCAAATCGCGTGCATCGGCTAGGGAAAAACGACCGATAACAATGAGTGGCCTCTTCAAGACCGTTACATTACTCGAGTAGCGCGCGAATCGGGACGAGCAGGTTCATTTCGCCTGGAGATATGATGATGGCGCTTCGGTCGGCGAGCGTAGTTAACACGCGCACGATATGTCCCATCTTGACTGCCACGGCCGCACATCCGCCTCGTGCGCCGCAAACGGACGAGTAGGATTAGTGGAGGCGTGGGCGCGAGAAACGAGGGGGCGAGATAGTGGGCGCGAGAAACGAGGAGCCGGGCATAACGTTGGCAAGGGTATAAAGGCGCCAAGGAAGAGATTCGTTTCCTTCCTCTCGCCATTATTCCCCTTGCCTTCGCCGCTTGCGCCCTAACTCCTTGTTTCCTGTGCCCTACCCTTGCCGCACTCACTCGTTCTCAAGCTCCTCCTCCGCCGGCGTCATGGCACGGGGCTCCGCACCGCTCGACGGTAGCGTGCTGCCGCCTTCCCGCATCGTGAGCGAGAGGCAGGCCGGGCTGCCGCGCCGATTCATGCCGGAATCTGCCACCGGCCGGGAGGTGGTCGCGCTGGGTGAGGGACGCCCGGCGCCACACTACCCGGGGCGGTCCGTCTTCTTCCTCTCTTTCGCAATGGCAGGACTGGTCCCACCATTCTCTTCTTTCTTCATGGATGTTCTGGAACTTTACGATCTCCAGATGGCGCACCTCACCCCCAACGCGGTAATGACGTTGGCCATCTTCGCGCACCTGTGCGAGATGTTCATCGGGGTGCGCCCATCTCTCCGGCTGTTCCGGTGGTTCTTCACCGTACAGCCGGTGTCGCCGCCGTCGGTAGTCGGTGGCTGCTACTTCCAGCCGCGGGGGCCGGTGCTGAACCGCTACATTCCCTGCGTCCTCCGCAAGAAGTGGGACGACTGGAAGAGCGACTGGTTCTACACCCCCCTCGCCGATGAAACGCGCCTCCGACTTCCGAGCCAGCCCCCGGCGCAGGCCTCCAGCTGGCGGGCGCCGGTAGATCTGGGAGACGGCTACGACGCCGTTCTTGACCGCCTGGCAGGTCTGCGATCCCAGGGGCTCACGAGGGCCATGGTGTACGGCGACTACCTTCATCGCCAGATCGCGCCGCTCCAGCGGCGCGCCAGAGGCGCCTGGGAGTACACCGGGTCCGAGGACTACATGAGGACCCACCAGGGGGGCAGATGGGACTGGGCCCCTGAGGACTTCAAGATGGTGGTCCAACGGGTGCTGAATCTCAGCTCCGTGGAGGCATCCCTCATCCCCCAAGGAGTCCTCCCCCTCTGCAGCGATCCAGATCGCGCCAACATCCTGACCATCATGTAGGCGGTCGGGGCGTCGGAGGAGCGGGCTCCTCGAGGTCACGATGGCGCGGGCGGGAGCCGCAGGGGGGAACAATCTACCCTGGGAGGGGGTCATGCTTCTGGGCCCCACGATGGGGGCCCGGGGTGCAGCCACCCTGCCGACGCCCGGGGGAAGAGGAAGCAGGAGGGTACCCCTTCCCCATCTCCTCCCCGAGGGGGCGGGGCGGCGCGTGCCAGCAGCAGGCGCCTGGATGGTGCCGTGCCGACGTCGCAGCCCGAGGGGGAGCGAAAGAAGAAGCGGCGCCGCAAGATGGGGGAGACCGAACCACGCCGGGGAAACCTTATCTCTCCCCCAAGGTGGTCGTTTAGCCGACCTCCTCGCAGGTTCGTCCCCGCGCCCACTGCGGCCGTATTCATTCTCCCATCTCCCAAGGCAAGTTTTCACTCACCCGTTTCTTTTTGTCCTCTGGTTTTTCTTCTGCCTCAGTGAGATCCCGTCGCGCTCCTCCCGTCATTCCAAGTCCGGACAGTCCGAGGCCGAGGAGACGGCGACCGCGGAGGCCCGGAGGCGGGAGGCTGACCGGCGAGAAGCCGCAGACCGCCTCCGGGAAGCCGAGGAAGCTGCCCAGGAGGCCGTCCGGGTTCGCCAGGCTGAGGAAGCCGCTCGGGAGGAGGCCAAACTCCGCCGGGCCGAGGAGTCCGTTCGGGAGGCGGAGGTGGCGCGTGCACGCCAAGCGGCCTGCCAAACCCCCGACCCGACTCCGCCCGAGGCGACGATGACTTCCGAGGCCACCCACGATGAGGTCGCGGGCGCACCGCTCGGGCCCGACCCCTCGGGCGACGTTTGGGACGAGCCAGCTTCGGGGGTCGCCCCTGGGTCCGGCACGTCGATCGGCGGGCCGAGCCGCGCGGCGCCCATACCGAGGCGGCTCTCCCCTCTGCCTTCCGCTGCCCCACTGAACGCGGAGCCCCTCCTGCAGGCCTTAGCCGCCGCGAACACCACGGTGCTGGACGAGCTAGGTGCCCAGATGGAGGTCCTGCTAGCAGAGCGGACGGAGCTCGACGCGGCGTGGGCGCGCGTCGAGGAGGGGCGGCGCTCGGTGGAAGCCATGGTGGAGGCGGGCCGCAAGGCACACCGCCGGCACGCCTCAGAGCTCGAGGCCCGTCGGAGGGAGCTGGCGGAGATCGCCAGGGAGGTGGAGGAGGAGCGGGAGACTGCCCTCATCGCCACCGCCGTGCTCAACGAGGCGCGGGACGATCTCCGCCTCCAATACGGGAGCCGGGCGGCGGAGCTAGAGAAGAAACTCGACGCCGCCCGGGGAGTCCTTGACGCCGCCGCTGCACGGGAACGGCGGGCGGCGGAGAACGAGGCGGTGTCCCGGCGGCGCGAAGAGGCCCTTGAGGCTCGTGCCAAGGCGCTGGAAGAGCGCGCCCGCGCGAGGGAGAGGGACCTGGCGGACCGCGAGGCCGCCGTCGCCATCCGGGAGGCAACGCTGGCGGCGCACGAGGCCGCCTGCGCCGAAGAGGAGTCCACACTCCGCCTCCGCGAGGACGCGCTCACCGAGCGGGAGCGAGCTCTCGGGGAGGCCGAGGCCGCGGCGCAGCGGCTGGCGGACAGCCTGTCCCTCCGCGAGGCAGCGCGGGAGGAGCAGGCGCGCCGTAATCTGGAAGGCGCCCGCGCCGAGAGGGCCGCACTGGATCAGCGGGCCACTGAGCTCGAGGCGCGGGTGAAAGAGCTGGACGCGAGGGCGCGCAGCGGCGGGGCGGCCGCGGGCGACGGCGACCTAGCCGCCCGCCTCGCAGCTGCCGAACACACCATCGCCGATCTGCAGGGCGTGTTGGACTCGTCCGCCGGGGAGGTCGAGGCCCTCCGCTTGGCAGGCGAGGTAGGGCCCGGCATGCTTCGGGACGCCGTCTCCCGTCTAGACCGCGCCGGGCGGCAGGCGGGCCTCTGGGGCGGGCGGACTGCGAAGTATGCCGCCAACCAGGGGGGCCTCGCCCAGCGCCTCTCAGAGATGGCCGGGACCCTCCAGCGGCTCCCCGAGGAGCTCGAGGAGACGATCAAGTCATCCTCGAGGGACCTCGCCCGGGGGGCGGTGGAGCTCGTACTGGCAAGCTACCAGGCCAGGGACCCGGACTTCTCCCCGTGGGCAGCGCTGGACGAGTTTCCTCCCGGGACCGAGGACGATGCGCGCGCGCAGGTCCGGGACGCTGCCGACCACATCGTCCACAGCTTCGAGGGTACGGCCCCCCGGCTCGCGTTCGCCCTCGACTCCGACGAAGAGGGCGGTGACGGCGGTGCGGGCGACAGCGGCGATGAGGCCGGCGACCCGGGCGCGTCGGAATGAGCCCCCAGGCCCATGCCAATCTTATATAGTTTTTTATTTCTTCTTCCGAGGCCTTCGGGTCCCCTTCTTGTATAGACTAACTTAATCTGCAATCAAATAAAGAGGAAATTTCTGTGTCAATTCTATTTGTTGTGTGTATGAGACGAGGATGGTCTGTGCCGCGGTCCTTCTGTGTCTTGGCTTGAACAAGGGCTCGTGCCCGGGTCCCAGCCTCAAACGGCGCGGGCCGGAGCTAGTGCCTGGGGAGATCCACATGTCGAGACTGGCCAGGCCGGGAGCGTGGTGACCGAGGGTTATGGATGACCCGATTGTGGGCCTTTGCCGATTCCCCCCCGGAGTTCATCACGCCCCGGGGCACGGCTCGGTTCTGGGCCCCTTTTGGCGATTTTAGCCGGCCCGGGCCACCGAGGGCAGGATCGAGCACGAGCGTGCTAATTAAAGTCAAGATTCTACAAAAGGAAACAATGGCACAAACACAGTCATTAGGAAACCGAAAATGCTTTTATTGAAATACGGAAGAGAAAAAAGACAATTATCTGTATGTGGTAGCCCCCGGCCAACCCTGCACGCCCGGGGGGGTGCGGGGTTGGCCTGAGCCCGAGACCTGACACCCGACCCCCACTAGGGGTAGAAGCGACGAAGGTGTTCGATGTTCCACGAGTTAGGCAGCTCTGTGCCGTCGCCCGTGGCCAGCCGAACGGATCCCAGCCGGGGGACGCCGATCACTCGATACGGACCCTCCCACATTGGTGAGAGCTTGCTCAGTCCAGCACGCGTTTGGACGCGGCGTAGGACGAGGTCGTCGACGCAGAGTGATCGGGCCCGGACGTGGCGCTGATGGTAGCGCCGCAGGCTCTGCTGGTAGCGCGCGGCTCGGAGGGCCGCGCGCCGCCTTCGCTCTTCCAAGTAGTCGAGGTCGTCTCTGCGAAGCTGATCTTGATCAGCCTCGCAATACATGGTGGCCCGAGGGGACCTCAGGGTGAGCTCAGATGGGAGAACCGCCTCCGCGCCGTAGACAAGGAAGAAAGGCGTTTCCCCGGTTGCTCGGCTTGGCGTGGTTCGGTTTGCTCAGAGCACCGCTGGCAGCTCCTCGATCCACAAGTCGCCGTGCTTCTTGAGGATGTTGAAGGTCTTTGTTTTGAGGCCCTTGAGGATTTCCGCGTTGGCGCGCTCCACTTGGCCATTGCTTCTGGGGTGGGCGGGGGAGGCGAAGCAGAGCTTGATGCCCATGTCTTCGCAGTAGTCACCGAAGAGTTCACTAGTGAACTGGGTGCCGTTATCCGTAATGATACGGTTAGGCACCCAAAACCGAGCAGTGATGCCCCTGATGAATTTAAGCGCGGAGTGCTTATCGATCTTGATGACCGGATAAGCCTCAGGCCACTTAGTGAACTTGTCGATAGCGACATACAGATACTCGAACCCGTCCGGGGCCCGCCTGAACGGACCCAGGATATCGAGCCCCCAGACAGCAAACGGCCATGAAAGAGGTATGGTCTGCAGGGCCTGGGCCGGCTGATGGGGTTGCCTGGCGTGGAACTGGCACGCCCTGCACCGCCGGACCAGGTCAACCGCATCGTTGAGAGCCGTCGGCCAATAGAAACCCTGGCGAAAGGCCTTGCCAACCAAGGTGCGTGAGGCGGAGTGGGCTCCGCATTCGTCTTCATGGATATCGGCAAGAAGCTCGACGCCTTGTTCCCGAAGAATGCACTTCAGGAGGACTCCGTTAGCCGCGCGTCGATAGAGGGTCCCTTCTACCAGCACGTAGCGCTTGGAGATGCGCTGGACGCGTTCACTCCCTTCGCGGTCCTCGGGTAGAGTCTAAGGGATCCAAGCAATCGATCTAAGGGAGCTGGGAGCGCTCCCCTCGGGTCCCGAGGCCTGGACTCCGACGGGCCTCGGGGGCCGTTCAGGCGCGTCCGTCTCCCCTATGGGGTCGGGTCGCGCCGACGGCTGGGCAAGCCTTTCTTCAAAGGCGCCCGGTGGGGACTGGGCTCGCGAGGAAGCGAGCCTTGAGAGCTTGTCGGCGACCGCGTTATCCCGTCTGGGCACGTGCCGAAGCTCTATCCCGTCGAAATGGCGCTCCATGCGCCGCACCTGGCGCACGTAAGCATCCATCTGCGGGTCAGAGCACCGGTACTCCTTACAGACCTGGTTAACGACCAGTTGGGAGTCGCCTAACACCAGGAGGCGGCGGA
The DNA here is from genome assembly GCF_034140825.1 of Oryza sativa Japonica Group. Classification (NCBI taxonomy): domain Eukaryota; kingdom Viridiplantae; phylum Streptophyta; class Magnoliopsida; order Poales; family Poaceae; genus Oryza; species Oryza sativa. The sequence goes on from NC_089035.1 coordinate 32,067,538, forward strand.
TCCCCAGTCCAGTTGCTACCCTGAGTCCCGCAAGGAGTCCCTCGTACTCTGCCATATTGTTGGTCGCCCGAAAGTCGAGGCGGACCAGGTATCTGAGGACGTCTCCGCTCGGCGAGGTCAATGTGACCCCCGCACCGGCACCCTGAAGAGACAGGGACCCGTCGAACTGCATCACCCAGTAGGCGGTGTGAGGCAGCTGCGAGGGGCCCGAGCTGGCCTCGGGGACGGAGACGGGCTCGGGAGCTGGGGTCCACTCTGCCACAAAGTCGGCGAGGGCCTGGCTCTTGATCGCGTGGCGTGGTTCAAAGTGCAAATCGAACTCAGAGAGTTCGATTGCCCATTTCACCACCCGTCCAGTACCCTCTCGGTTATGCAAGATTTGGCCGAGGGGGTAAGACGTAACCACTGTGACCCGATGCGCCTGGAAATAATGGCGCAACTTCCTCGAAGCCATCAGAATAGCGTAAAGCATCTTCTGGGCCTGAGGGTATCGGGTCTTGGCGTCCCGGAGGGCCTCACTAACGAAGTAGACGGGCCGCTGCACCTTTCGGCGGGGCCGATCCTCTTCGCCAGCCGCATCTCCAGGGTGCTTTTCGTCCGAGAGGCCGCGCGAGGCGCACTCGGCTTCTGTGTCGACGACCTCGGGGTCGGAGGGCGACAGGCGCGGCCTTCCCGCAGTGGCCCCGGGGCCATCCTGGGGGTCGGGGGCTCCTGGCACCGTCGAACAAGCGGGCAGAGGGCCAGCTCCGGTCGTCGGGGGCCTTGGGCCGCCGTTCGGCTCGGGGCCTCTCCTCCCTGCTCTCTCCCGGGTCGAGTCGATACAGGGTGCTCTTCGTCCGAGAGGCCGCGCGGGGCGCACTCGGCTTCTGTGCCGACGACCTCGGGGTCAGAGGGCGACAAGCGCGGCCTTCCCGCAGTGGCCCCGGGGCCATCCTGAGGGTCGGGGGCGCCTGGCACCGTCAGACAAGCGGGCAGAGGGCCAGCTCCGGCCGTCGGGGGCCTCGGGCCGCCGTTCGGCTCGGGGGCCTCTCCTCCCTGCTCTCTCCCGGGTCGAGTCGATACAGGGTGCTCTTCGTCCGAGAGGCCGCGCGGGGCGCACTCGGCTTCTGTGCCGACGACCTCGGGGTCAGAGGGCGACAAGCGCGGCCTTCCCGCAGTGGCCCCGGGGCCATCCTGAGGGTCGGGGGCGCCTGGCACCGTCGGACAAGCGGGCAGAGGGCCAGCTCCGGCCGTCGGGGGCATCGGGCCACCGTTCGGCTCGGGGGCCTCTCCTCCCTGCTCTCTCCCGGGTCGAGTCGATACAGGGTGGGGGTGCGCGGAGCGAGGGTTGTCCTCGTCGCGCTCCACGACCAACGCCGCGCTGACCACCTGCGGGGTTGCCGCTAGGTAAAGTAGCAACGGTTCATCTGGTTTCGGGGCGACCAGGACCGGGGGAGAACTGAGGTACGCCTTCAACTGAGTGAGGGCCCGTTCAGCCTCCTCCGTCCAAGTAAACGGCCCGGAACATTTGAGGAGCTTAAATAGGGGTAGCGCCTTCTCTCCCAGCCTCGATATGAACCGACTTAGGGCGGCCATGCAGCCGGTGACGCATTGCACATCCCTAAGTTTGCTGGGAGGGCGCATCCGCTCTATAGCTCGTATCTTCTCGGGGTTGGCCTCGATGCCTCGGGCAGTGACCAAGAACCCGAGAAGCTTGCCCGTAGGCACGCCGAACACGCACTTGTCGGGGTTCAGCTTTATGCGGGCGGAGCGGAGACTTTCGAAAGTTTCCGCTAGATCCGAGAGTAAGGTCTCTTGGTTGCGCGTCTTCACAACCATGTCATCAACATAAGCCTCAACGTTGCGTCCTAACTGGCTACCCAAAGAAATTCGAGTGGTACGTTGAAAAGTAGGTCTTGCATTCTTTAACCCGAAAGGCATTGTCGTATAACAATAAGTTCCTATGGGGGTGATGAATGCAGTTTTTTCCTCATCCTCCCTAGCCATGCGAATCTGATGATAACCAGAGTATGCATCTAGAAAACACAAAAGGTCGCACCCCGCGGTGGAGTCGACAATCTGATCTATACGTGGCAAGGGGTAAGGGTCCTTAGGACATGCCTTGTTGAGGTCGGTGTAGTCGATGCACATCCGAAGCTTGCCGTTCGCCTTGGGGACGACGACCGGGTTCGCCAACCACTCCGGATGGATGACCTCACGGATGAATCCGGCCTCCAGAAGTCGCGCCACCTCCTCGCGGATGAAGGCTTGACGTTCCGGGGCCTGCCGCCGCACTTTCTGCCGGACCGGCCTTGCGCCCGGCCGTACGGCGAGACGGTGCTCAATCACCTCCCTGGGGACCCCGGGCATGTCCGCCGGTCTCCAGGCGAAGACGTCGGCGTTTGCCCGCAGGAAGGAGACGAGCGCGTCTTCCTATTTGTCGTCCAGAAGACCACCGATTCGTGTGGTCTTGGACGGGCCGTCGCCCAGGGCAACCTCCTTGACCGGGACCTCGTCGCACGTGATCATCCGCTGCCTCGGGGCGGCCGGGACGGAGGCGCTGAGCCTCTCGTCGCCACCCTCGGGCTTGGACGCCGCGGCGAGCTGGTCCGCGCGCTGCTCCATACAAGCAAGCGCGACTTGGAGGTCGCCATGGACGGTGATGGGGCCACCAGGGCCCGGCATCTTCATCTGGAGATAGGCGTAGTGGACTGCCGCCATGAACTTCACCAACGCGGGTCTCCCTAGGACCGCGTTGTAGGGCAGACTGAGGTCCGCCACATCAAAGTTCACCCGCTCCGTGCGGAAATTGGCGGAACCACCAAAAGTGACCGGAAGGTCGATATGACCTAGCGGCCAAGTGTGCCCCGGCGTCACACCGATGATCGGCTGGGACGGCCGGAGCACCATCCCCGGGGCCTTGATTGCGTCAAAGGCTGCGGGGGAAAGGATGTTGAGGGCTGCACTCCCGTCTATGAGGACACGCCTCAATTTCACATTGCAAATGGTGGGGGAAACCACCATCGCGATCTGTCCTCCCCGGGCAACGCACGGCGGGTGGTCGGTCTGGTCGAAGGTGAGGGCCACCTCCGACCATCGCGCCCGCCGCGTCGCCTCATGGGTAGGGGCCGCGGCCAGAAGCTCTCGCTTCACGGCCTTGAGGCTCCGGCGAGAAGCATGAGCGCACGCTCCCCCATCGACGGTGGCGACAGTAGCCTGAGGCTCCTGGAACCCCAGGTTATCGTCGCCATCGTCGACGTCCTCGGCGGGGGCCTTCTGCTTGGCCTCACCTCGCTGGTTGCCGGCGGGGGCCGCCGGGACCTTGCCCTCACGGCGCTTCTGCCTCCTCTCCTCCTCCTACTTCCTCGTCCGCTCAGCCAAACTTTTGACCGCGCGGCAGTCCGCGAGGTCGTGGAGGGAGGTGTTGTGCACGGAGCACCACTTGCCGGTCGGGCGCTCCCTGCTGGGAGCACCGGCCTCCTTCTTTCTGTCGCTCGCAGGCCTCCCCTTTCGGGTGGCCCGCGAAGCGCCCTCGACGGCGAGGACGTGCCCCTCGTCGTCGAAATAGGCCGACCTCTTCTTCCTCCTCCTGTCCCGCCGCCCTGACCGAGCGGCGGACCCGGGGGCGGCCGGAGCTGCCACACCGGAACCAGAGAAGTTCCAGGTCCAGGCCTCCTCCTTGCGAGCCACACGGTCCGCAAGCTGAAAAAGCTCCACGGTGGTCTAGGGCTCCTTGGAGGCGATCTTTTCGAGCATGCGATTGTGCCGCACGCCCCCCCTGAACGCGTAGATCACCGCGTGTGCGGGGATACACGGTATGGTATTGCGGACTTGACAGAACCGCTGAATTTACGAGCGAAGAGACTCATCGTCCCCTCGCTGTACCGCATGCAAGTCCGCTTCTTCACCTTGGCGCGGATATGTGCCCTGGAAGTTCATGGTGAACTGCTGGCACAAATCCTCCCAAGAGTGTACCGACGCGGGTGGCAAGCTCCTCACCGGGAGACCGCGCAGGCCCCCCTTTGCCGGTTCGGCCGGGGGCGCTGAGTGAGGTTCTTCACCCTCGATCTGTGGAACGTTCGCGAGAGAGCAAATGCACAAGACACGGGCGATGTATACAGGTTCGGGCCGCTGAGAAGCGTAATACCCTACTCCTGTGTTCTGGTGGATCTGTGTGTGAAGGAGTTACAGAGCAAATGGAGAGCAAGAGAGTTCAAGCTCTAGAACCCCCATTTTTCCTTCTCTTCTCGTTCTTTTTTACTCTCGATCTCCTCCCCCCTTTTTAGGTGGGCAAGGTCCTCCTTTTATATCTCAAGGGGATACCACATGCACTACTTCTACCTACTCTTCTTCTAGGTGGGGACCCACCCTATCTTGACCAAATCTTGACTCACGCCTCCGCCTGGAAGCTAAATCACCGCTTGTCCTTGAGTGATGCCCAGCGCCGTCGCTCGTCGGACACAGGGGATCACCCTGTCATTTCTTCATTAATAGGAGGAGATCTGCAATGGCCGCTGTCTGAATGACCCTCCGATGGGATGGGTCATACCTACCTCCACTCCGCCGGAAGCAGATGCAACGTGGGAGCACGGTTGTCTGCCGATGACGTGACCGGCATCAGTCCAGTCACAGACCAGTCATTCTTCTCCACCACGCGTCAGTTTAGCATGCCGCACATCTGCCCTTCTTCATACAGTGACTTCCTTGCAATGGTTGCGATGAAGCCTGGCATGAATCGAGTCGGGACTGACGTGCTAACTCCAGGAGTTACCACGCCGGCTCCAGCTAGGGACGAGTGTCAAGAGGCTCTCATCATTCCGACGGGACGGGGCGAGGCGTGTGACAGGCCGCCTGCTGCCACCTAACCCGCGATCTGACCGGTCTGTGACCGGTCACACACTGCGACCGGTCACGGACCGGATATGCGTGCGCCGTGCTGCATTAAATGCGGCGTGGCGCGCTTGTCCATTCCGCAATAAAAGTGGTTTGGTGAGCGCCGCTGTGCCCACCTAACCCACACCCGTGGCGCCAATACCACAGGGGGTCAGGGCGCCCCAGCCCTCGGGGCCGAAACAGGAGCGGCTCGACCCCTCGGGGAGACAGAGGAGGGGGTGGGCACGTCCCCCTCGGGCCCGACCCCCCGAGGGGGTCAGGCCACGTGGGTGACCGCGGCTGCCCAAGCCTCTAGTCATGATACTCCCGGTCCCATGTCACCGACAGCGACACGAATAACCATTGGGGATGGCGCAATAGCACGCTTCTGGGAGTCAACCTGGAAGTGTGGACGCCAACCAAAGGACGTGTTGCCACAGGTTTACGCTATCTCCAAAAGAAAGAACAGAACCTTAAGAGAGGCGATTGCAGATGATACCTAGTCGCAAGACCTATACCTCTTGATCCTAGGAGCAATGATAACCGAGCTTCTAGACTAGCTAGTGACCCTCTAGACAACAGTGGATAGTGTGTAGCTAACCCTAGATGTGGTAGATGAAATCACCTGGAAACTCACAAGTCCCGGAGAGTACATGGTAGGCTCAGCCTAGAAAGCATAGTTCCTCGAAGCCATCAACACGAACTACAATGCGAACATCTAGAAGCCATGGGGACCAAACAAATGTAAAATTTTCGCTTGGCTGGCTATCCAAAATAGAGTCTGAACTTCAAACAGGCCTACGACTTGGGGATAGCATACTGCACTTGTGCAGAGACGCACCCTTGAGACGGCGGTTCATCTCCTCATGGAGTACAGATACACCTGGATAATTTGGGGCATCCTAACGAATTGGATGGCACAGGAGTATAGCAAGCCGACCAGCTAGAACGCCGCCACATTAGTCCATAGCTGGTGGACAACGATGGCTAGCAACCTGGGACGCCCAGGAAAGGAATCCGCATTCTTCTCTTACTGAGCATATGGGAGATATAGAAAGAAAGGAACCTGATAGTGTTTCAACACAAAGAATTCTCAACACTAACCCACGTGAGAGGCTGCCAAAACTTTAAGCTCTGATAGGAGTGAAATACCTAGCACAGATCATCCCATAGTTTTTTCTCTTTCTGTAAAGTTTTGACTTTTGCACATTTTTTCTCATCCTATATTCAATAAAAAAGGGGCGTAAAAAATCTTCCACACTGAAAGGGCGATTGATATGGTCACAAATGAATAGAGATCCATATATGACACTAAACGGGTACGAGGGACTGCGTACTGATGGTTGCTATGGCTTGGCCTATTAAAAACAACTTTTTTTTAACGGAACCTATTAAAAAAAAACTTAACAATAGGCTTATGATCTTTGGGTCCGTTTGCCACCCAGGCACCCACAACATCGGTCGGCCCATCGACTGTGTCAGGCGACATAGGCTCTCAAGCGAGCATTTCATTCCAAGTTGCAACCTGCACATGATATAGCACCAGCATAATCTAGCTTAGTTTTCAAAAACGAAAAGATAATAGGATGGCACGATTGTGGATCTGAACATAACATGAAACTTTCAGTCAACTTGTAGCATGTCAGAATCTTTAGTACATATATTCAGGGCGGGAAGGAGAAGACGAATCATTCCAGCTTCCAAACAAATCTCATCTTTGATGTTTATTAACCTGGGTGGTTAGTGAAGGTAGGTACAATTTACAAACTTCCACTCCAACAAAAATTGCATGAATTCGAAAACCAAAGAAACAACCGCGGGATTTGGAATGTAGTTTAATTTACAGTGACAGCATTACGTGTATATATACACGAACAAAATGATTTAATTCATTCGATCGCAACCTTGACGATCACGTACGGCTAAAAGTCGCCGGGCTCGCCGGGCGGGGCACCGAAATTCCGGTGTCGCACTGTCACACCCGCCCGCCACGTCTAGCGGTGGTCCGCCTGCTCAGCCTCTCCGTGCCGGCCGCCTCGCCGCTGGCGCCGGCCGTCATCTGCACGTCCACCGTCACCTCCCCGGTGTCGCCGCCGGCTGCGCTGGTGGTGTACTCGGTGGACGGGTTCAGCCCGTACTCGCTAGTTGGCTCGCTGAACTCGCTGCTCGTGTACTCGCTGACGGTGCCCGTACCGGTGGCCGAGCCGAACGCCATCTTCCTGAGCCGCTTCATCTGGTCCGTCGTGCCGCCGCTCGTCCGCTGCATCGCGCTCTGCCCGGGCGTCACGCCAGCGTTCAGGTCCTCCGCCGCCAGCTCGCCCTCCAGGTAACGCACGATCTGACCATTCGAGTGTCCACATTTTCAGTGTACAAGCTACGGAGTTGCTGAAACCAGAAGCCGTGCGGTGTGTGCTGTGTGTTTGTGTTTGTTCAGTGAAGGTGTGAGGAGTTTTGGCAAGAACCTGGCTCATCCGCGGGCGAGACCGCGCGGTGTGGCGCACGGCGGCGGCCGCGCAGGCGATCAGCCGCCCCATGTCGTACGCGTCGTAGTTGTTCTCCAGCCTCGGGTCAACCAGCTCCTCGAAGTTCTCCTCCTCCACAGCTCTCACCAGCAGGGGTCTCGCCTGTTGGACACACACAGAGATGACTACTTTCACCGGCCGTGGCAAATGGAAATCTACGTGTTCGGTTCAAGACTCGGAAGCCCACTCACCCAAGAAACCAATGTGTCAGGCTGGTCACCGTGAGACACCATGATAGGCTTCTTCCCGGTGATCAGCTCCAGGAGCATCACGCCGAATGAGAAGACGTCGGAACGGTCGTTCACTTTGCCCGTGGCAGCATACTCTGGAGCTAAATATCTGGAGATACAAGTTGTTGACAGCACAAAGTTTAGTCCGCGTGGTGCGTGCACTGAGGAACTTTTGACGTACGAGTGCAAGTGTAATTGATTGTTGTGGTTGTGATGGTGATGTGTTTACCCAAAAGTTCCCATTACGCGCGTCGAAACAGCGGTCTGCTCAGTGGCTTGGTACTTGGCCAACCCAAAATCTGCAACCTGTACAAACATGTGTGCACCTTCGCGATAAATACGCGTATAACGTCAATTATTGCAGGTTCCAAATTTTCGCGATTTACCTTTGGTTCGAAGGTGTAGTCCAGCAGGATGTTGGCTGCCTTGATGTCTCTATGAATAATCTTAGGATGACCTGACAACAGTCAAAGCATGCCATCTTATCAGAACCACAGTTTCACAGATTCCGCATATATTTATGTGGTGTTTAGGAAGAAAGGACTAAACTTTAATCCTTTTAACAAAAGCACAAGTCTCTCTCATAGGGACTTATATTTTTGTTAGAGATTCCCAAACACCACCTTAGATTTCGGAGGAAACACAAGGTGGAACTCACAGTCCTCGTGCAGATACGCGAGGCCCTTGGCCGAGCCGACCGCGATCTTCCACCGCCGCGGCCAGTCCAGCGCCGGCCGGCCGCTACCTGCAGAAACCAACCACTCGTGTCAGCCCAAGCAAGCCCCAGCATTACACGCAACAATGGTACATCATCCGGCAGCAAGTACTTACCGTGCAGGTGGAACTCGAGCGTCTTGTTGGGGACGTACTCGTAGACGAGAAGGCGCTGCTCGCCGTAGATGCAGTAGCCGACGAGGGAGACGAGGTTCTTGTGGTGCACGCGGCTGATGATCTCCACCTCGGCCTGGAACTCGCGCTCGCCCTGCCCGCTGCCGGACCGCAGCTTCTTGATGGCCACCTCTTGCCCGCGCACCGTCCCCTTGTACACCTGCCCGAACCCGCCCTGCCCGAGCAGGTTCGATTCCGAGAACCCGTCCGCTGCCGCCGCCAGCTCGTCGTACCCGAACGCGCCGCCCATCATCGCGATCCCCGGCACCGCCGACGCCGCCTCGGACGCCCCGCCGCTGCTCACGAACGAGTGCGGCTGCAGCAGCAGCGGCGGCGTCGACGAGGGGCTCGGCGACAGCGCGTGTGACTGCTGCTGCGACGGCGGCCGGTGCGGGTCGTAGAATTCGGCTGCAGGTGGCACGGCAACAAAACAGGGAAAAAAAAAACATTCGATCAGCTCAACTCAATCGCCGCGCACAGATCGATGCATCCCTGGAGAAAATTTTCACGAGCATAGCATACAAAATGGTCAAACGCTAACGAGTGTGCGCCGCGAAGACCGCGGACACGAGCCGGACGAGATGGAATACGTCGCACTGTACGCGATGCCGATGTGTCGCTATCACCACCATCGGTCACCCGCGACGACCGCAGCGAAGGGCGTGGATGGGATCGCGCTAACACCGAAAAAGGCTTGGGGGACCCCGCGTCGCGCATTGTCGCGTCGACGTGGCCGCGACGTAGCATGATCTCGCGCGACCAACACTGCCAATGAAAGGAGGGGAATACGCGCTTACGTACCTGGGAAGGGTGGGTAGCCCGGGTGGTGCGGCGGCGGCGGGTGTTGGCGGCGCCGGCGCCTCTTGCTAACGAAGAAGTAGATCAGACCGGCGGCGAGGCCGAGCACGACCACCGCCGCGACGGCCACGCCGACGGCCACCACGGTCCCGTTGTTGGAGGACTTGGAGCCGGAGGAGGCACCCGACTGCGTCGGCGTCGAGGGCGGTGGCGGTGGGGATAAAGAAATTCGCGGTGGCGGTGGTGAGGCTGGGACGTTGCTGGGGGACGGTGGCGGAGACGGGGGGTTGTTACTCGGTGGCGGGGCGGTTGGGACATCGGGCGGCGGCGGGCTTGCGACAGGCGGAGGAGGGGATGGCGTCACCGGCGGAGGTGGGGACGGCGTCACCGGCGTTGGGGTCGGCGTCGGTGGAGGCGGTGACGGTGGCACTGGTGGAGGAGCCACCGGTGTAGGAGGAGTCACCGGGGGAGGTGTAACAGGTGGGGGGCTCACCGGGGGAGGTGTCACAGGTGGGGGACTCACCGGAGGAGGTGACACCGGCGGGGGAGTCACCGGTGGTGGCGTCACCGGAGGGGGTGAGACCGGCGGGGGAGCAGTCACCGGAGGAGGCGTCACGGGTGGCGTCTGCGGCGGTGGAGCCGCCGGCGTGACCGGCGCCGACGGCGCCTGAGATGACATGGTGGCACGCGGCGCAGGTGCAACGTTAGGCTCTCGGTATGATTCAACGACCACGACCAAATACCAATGGGCTAGCTAATTAGGAAGATTACGTGCAAGATATCTATGAGCTGGTTGCAGTTCACCACGAGGTGGTTTCCACTTTGGCCGTGTAACAATTCTTCGGCTTTGCTTGCTTGCTCGCCTGGTTCAAGCGAAAGCAATAACTTGGCTTCTCTTAAAAAAAACGAGAATCTTTTTCTGTCCTTTGTATGATGGTAGTTAGCTAGCCTGGGTGGTTAGATAAGATTGACCGTGCTGAAGTCAGAGTTCGGTTGGATTGTGCATTTGTGCTTCGTTGTGCTAGGAATAGTAATGGCGCTAAACTGCTAATCATGAACTTAATCATGTATTTTCGATGCAACCGTGAGTCTTTGACAGGTAGATCGACCTGGTCAGATACAGGCAGACAGCGCGACACCAGCAGCGAGCAGCCTCACCAACTTCGGTTACATGCGAGCAGCGAGCCAAGGACAAGGCTAGACGGCTCATTGCGTGAAGTAACAAACATAATCACACAAACCACTTGCCGACTTGTACAGTTGTACTACTTCTGAGCAGTGGCTGCGGTTTTTATGTTTTCTCAGGAGACAACAGAACAAGTACGGACACAGATCAGCCTTCAGAGTATTCTGATTTGTGAAACGATTGATCCACTACTCTGCTTTGATGATAAAAGTTTTGTGACTGTCCCGATCCATCGAGGGGAGAATATTGTTCTTTTTGGCAACTTGCCGAAAAGTGGTCTTGGTTAAGAAAATCCGCCGCCTATCGCACATGCAAAACCAGAAATTTTCCTTGACTGTTTCATGAGGGGAAAGGGCTGTCAAGAGATTGGTTACGTCACAGCGTCACGACCAATTCTATACTATATACTGTCTATACATATTGGCAAGTTGGATGCATGTTTTTGCTGTGTATGCATCAATCAAGTTCTGGTAGGCGAAAGCAACTAACTGGGGTGATCAGCACGCACGTTTTCGATGCCCACCAGTATTCCCGAATCATCGCGCAAGAAAAAAAAATCAACAATAAACAGCACATAATCGATATAGTATTTGGAATAAATCAGTACCTAATTATACTCGGTTTGAAGATGCAACTTCATCTTTTTTCATGAGTATCAATATAATTCTGAAATTCGTAATCGATAAATTTCAAATTGTTTTCAGTTTGGAGTTTAAATTTTAGCTCCTTTTGATATGATAATTTTAAAATTTATAATTAATAAATATATCAAGCTGTACTCAGTTTGGAGTTTCAATTAAATCGTATTGATTCAATAGTTATGAATTCGTAATTAATAAATATTGAGCTAATGCTTGGTTTCAATTTTCAACTATAGCTTTTTTTTTTGGTTTAATAATTCTAAAATTCGAAGTTAATCACTACAAATTTGGTCTTATGTGGGGGTCTCAATTTAGTATTATCTTTATAATTTAATGATTCTAAAAATCGAAATTAATAAGCAATGAGTTGCATTCGTTTGGAGTACTGTTTTTTTTAATTAAAGTAAAAAAACGCTAAAAAGGTACACATAATTTCCAATGGTATGCTTTTTATCACATAGATTATATGGGCTTTAGAAGTAGGCCATGACGTTTTGGTCGACATACATGGGCTTTAAAAGTGGCCCGTGAAGTGAAATGCACATATATTTTATTAACCCCAATTTATATTATAATGTATTTTAACTTTTTTTTTCATAGCCAAAACTTTTTAAATTTGATTAAGTTTATACAAATATAGGAACATCTACAGCACCAAAATAAATAAACTATTTTGATATACATTGAACATATTTTGATATATATATATTTGTTTTATGTTGAAATGCTATGTTTTAACTTGATTAGAATTTAAAATTTTAATTTTAAGAAAAATTAAAATGACTTATAATATGAAACAGAGAGATATCTATGATCATAATAAGTGGCCCACGACCACAATGTTCCCAATTAGTGTAGATATATAGGTAAGGATGGACAGATGGATCGATAATCCTTGTGGCAAGTTGACTTAACCATCGTAAGGTAAGGTAAGTGACTTGAGGCAGCTAATTAATCCCTTTGAAAATTGAAATAATAGTTACCTTAGTCTCTTAAGGGAGAGGAGAGAAGACGGAAACATCGTTGTTTAACTTAACAATTGCTCAACAATGACTCTTAGCAAAAAAAAAAAAGTGAAGAGACTAGATAGCACCAAGCATTGTACATCCAAGACTAGATAACACCAAGCGTTCAACGAGAGTTAACGACACATGCAGCGATTTAATTAATACTCCTTTCTATTTCCTCTGTCTTATAACATAAGAGATTTTAAGAATATAAACAACCTAAAATCCCTTATATTATATGACAAAGGGAGTATGTATTAATGAAGAGTCTGTTCAAGAGATAGTTATATGAAAGGGCATTTTTCCGACTTGGAATACCTACAAGCTTGCATCGGACTATACCTTTGAGCATGCATGCCCTTACTCCGAGTTGGAGTAATTTTGGTCCCTAGCATTTTACTTTGTCTTGTCCAAATGTAACTAAGGTCATAAGGTCTAATATTATTACTCTACAGATATGTAAGGTCAAATTAGATTTATAAATGGTGATAGAAAAACAAATTTAACTGTATGAAACAACTGCATTTTTTTTCACAAAATGATTCTTTTGCGTGGACGTCAAATTCGCTCTTACACGTTCTTAGTTTTCTTAAGATATTTTATAACTATTTCAAGCGTTTGCAAGAAAAGATGGCACATGCGTAAGGTGTTTAAAGTACTGTTCCCATTGTTAGCCTTAACGTGTGTACAGAATGGTGCGAACGTGCCGTTTGAACCGCTCGCCGCTAGACACAAGACGGTGTCCAGGTCGAACGCGCTACGCAGGCACGCTACGTACGCAATGCCGCCGTTTCGGTATCGAACTGTCGATCCTCTTGACTTCATCAGGGCTAAACACCGCAAAAAACTGGAGCTCTCGCGCTGGCGATGCGTGCGCGCGCGCGGTTGTCACGTGCGTCGACATGCCCGCGACGTAGCATTGTCTCGTGCAACGGCCGCGCGCGCGCGTCAAATGTCAATACGCAAGTACGTACGTAGGGCGCGTAACTTACTTGGAAACACCGGGTACGGCGATGGCTGGTGATGGCTTCGGCGGCGGCGGCGCCCCTTGGCGACGAAGCAGTAGATCAGCACGGCGGCGAGACCGAGCAGGACGACCGCGCCGACCACGCCCGCGGCTACTGCCACGGTCCCGTTGGAGGACGACGACGGGGCGGACGAGGACGCCGGCTGCGGCGGCGACGGCGGTGGAGATAAATTAATGAGCGCCTGCGGAGGCGCCGGTGAAGACGGGGCATTGCCTGCATCGGGTGACTGTGGAGGCGGTGGTGAAGATGGGGGGCTGTTAGAGGGTGGCTGCGGCGGCGAGACGTTGTTGCTCGGTGGTGGCGGCGAGGCCTTGGGCGCTGGCGGGCTTGGAACAAGTGGAGGAGGAGATGATGGCACCACCGGCGGAGTTGGGGTTGGCGTCACCGGTGTAGGGGTTGGTGTCGGCTTTGGTGATGGTACTGGAGGTGGCGGAGGAAACACCGGTGGAGGTGGTGGTGAGGTTACCGGGGGTGGCGGAGGAGGTGTCGCTGAAGGGACAGGAATCGGCGGAGGAGGAGGCGGCGGCGACGGCGGCAACGGGGCAGGGGTCGGCTGCGGAGTAGGCTGCGTTGGCGCCGCACCGGACATGGTTGCGCTGCGTGCAAGTGCAACGTGGTGCAGGTATCGGTATGATCCGTACGGAGGGGGCAAGAAAAGAGATTTTTGTTGCTTGCCTCGAGCGACAGCGACGGCATATGTATAGCTCCCCCGCCGCAGTGCGTAATCGTGAGCATTCTGATGCCAGCGTGGCAAGCAGAACCGGTCAGATACAGACGGCTAGCAGCTTAGCATACTCACTCTCCAACTTCGGTCGCAAAGTGTTTAAAATGAGCAAATGACAAAGGCTTGACCGCAAATACAAATGAAACTCAGGCTGCCCGGCGAGAAAAAAAAAACGAAGCTGTTGCCGTTTCTTGTACTCTTTTTTTTTTCCTTGAGCAGTGACTGCGGTACGTGTTCTCTCAGAAGATATAAGCTACGCCGTCGATCAACCTGGGTTCTGAGTTGATCGATCTGGAGCGCAGGAGCGGTATGTTTTTCTGCTCCGAGTATGAAGCTTGCGAGTCTCTAAAGTCAAGCCAAGGTAAGATTATTTTTCTTGGGCAATTTGCTGAAAACGGTTTGGGGCTTTGGGCTTAATTGAATCCATCCGCCTTTCGCAAACTCAAGGCCAACAGTTTTTCCTTGACTGTATCATGAGGGGCCAGGAAACGGATGTTTAATCAAGTGATTTCATCACTTCCATACTAGTATATGGGATGGTTGGATGCATGCTGTTGCTATGTATAAATGGATCAATCACGTTCTAAGATGCGAAAACAGATGTAAACACATTCTAATTATCATGCACAATTTATCAACTGTATATAGTGTAAATCGGACTAGCACAATAGTTTAAAGATAATTTAGACTTTATTTCTTTTTTTTAAAAAAAAAAGGTAAAATGAACTGTTATAACTATAATCCATAAGTAATTTGTGCAATCCGAAAGATAGGTGTTACAATATATCTTATGGATTGCGCATCACACTCTATGTTAATTTGGATATACAAATCAAGTTCAAGTTCACATTAGGTGGGTTAAGCCAAGTTGGACATCACTTATATATAGGTTGAGCACAAATGTTGTCTTCACTATTTCGACTAGATATGCGCGCCTAAAATAAAATGGAGTAAATTTTAGAAAACCCCACCTATTATTACGGTCCAAGTTGCACAAAATCACATGGATTTTGACACGTGGCATATAACATAATTATTATGGTCTTAAAGTTTCACAAAATAACATTGCTAACCATTTTGACACACTCTTATATCAAAATTTAGAATAAATATATTTATAAATTTGACATGTGATTGTATAAAAAAAATATGGTAGATCTGAAGACAAAATGGAAACTAGTGTGGTTTTGTGAAACTTTAGGACGATAATATCAGGGTTATGTGTCATATGTCAATATTAGTGTGGTTTTGTGTAATTTGGACCATAATAGATAGGGTTTAAAGAAATTTGTATAACTAGTTTGAACAAATATTGCAAGATGAATGATTAACTTAATACTTGCTTTTCAAAGTTGTGGCACTACCAGGAACCAGCTCCATCGTTTGCTTAAGAAGAAAAGAACAAAGGTAGTTGTAGCTCATAATAGTTCACTAGAAGAATCTTGCATATTGTAAAAAATGTTCCCATATATTCTACTATGATTGCAAGTTGGACAGTTACGTGTTATACTCGCCACAATTGACATTTCTCAAAGTGTGATCACCTAATTCATCAAATATTGCATTTAGCTAGCGTTCTCTCTTACGACTACCAATTCTTAACCTATCTAACAATCTGTTTAACATGTGAGTGCATGTGTCGCATATAGTGTTATCGTCATATTGAATCTACTAGTCCGAGGTCCAAATGCTTTAGCTTGCATGAATGGTTCATCCCGATAATATCCTTACTGACGATAGAAGGTTGCATTTTTTTTTATAATTGTAATTCCTTATGACAAGTTGCATAAGTCAAACTGTTGCAAGGTACTACCTCCGTTTTTAAATAGATGACGCCGTTGACTTTTTCTCACATGTTTGACCATTCGTCTTATTCAAAAATTTTATGCGAATGTATAAGATATAAATCACACTTAAAGTACTATGAGTGATAAAACAACTCATAGCAAAATAAATTATAATTACGTAAATTTTTTGGATAAGACATGGTCAAACATGTGAAAAAAAGTCAATGGCGTCATCTATTAAAAAATGGAGGGAGTACTAACTAAAGAAGCATGTATAGCAACGAAGATAGCCATGACTTGCACCAAAGCGTAAACAATCCTTCAACCCCCCCCCCCCCCTCTTTTTTAAGACATTACTTTTATTCCAGAAGCTTGAAACACAATAAAGGAGGCATTGCATGAAGCTACCAAATGCCATCGTATACGAAAAATTGAATTCAAAAAACTAAATCCTTCTAAAATATATGAATTTTTACCTTGGATATGGGTATTAAGAAAGTATGTGGATTTAAATGGGGAATGTTGTGATTGTTTAAGAAAATGAAGTAAGTGGAGAATTTCAATGGTGAAAGGTTATGGTTGGTTAGGAAAAAAATATTGGTGAAGAATTGATATATTTCAGGATAAATTTTAAATGATAGATGTCATTATATTTCAGAGTCGAAGGAGTACCATTTTAAAACTATGAAATGGCTATTTCGCTTCTTTATTTCTTCTTCTCTTTCTATTTCTGTTTTATGAAGGCAACCTGCATGTCATGGTCCTAGTTTAATTAAAAAATAACGAAGTTTATTAAATTTTAAACCACGGGGTCTCCCCTTCGGTGCTTGAGTTTTGATATAGCGTAAAAGAGCGATTAACAGAGTGAAGTTGGATCGTACCATCACAAAAAAAACAAGGGTGGGGTGGTTTAAAAAATGTATGCCAATCCCTCTATGAGATCACACAAACTTGTAGAGCACAAATAAAAAAAAGTATCTTAGTACTGGCAGATATGCAGACATCGTTGACTTTTGAATCCATATTTGACCAATCATCTTATTTAAAAATTTTATGCAAATGTATAAAATATAAATTATGCCTAAAGTATTTTGAGTGATTAAACAACTCATAACAAAATAAATTATAATTACATAATTTTTTAAATAAGATAAATGGTTAAACGAGTGACAAAAAGTCAACGACGTCATCTTTTAAAAAAAGAAGAAAGTGATTATATATAGTATGTGTCCTCGCACTCTACCCATTTCTCCGAAATGTGCAAATAATCAGCATAGACACTATTCACAGCCGAATTATTTGTTTCTGTAGCTCGAGTTGAACTTGAGAATCTATGTGAGTGGCATGTTCAACTCGATGTATTCAAATTATTTCAAAATCGTTGGCAACTAGTCCCTCCATCTACTTTTATAGTCATATTTCCAAATCTAAAAAATTTATTTTTGATAGGCATATTTCAATCTAACAACTTACTCCCTCCATACTTATAAAAGAAGTCGTTTAGAGCAATGTTTAAGTCAAAAATTGGGAATATAAATCATGAATAACTCTCAAGTTGTTGAGTTTGAAAATATAAAAATTATACAAATAGATTTGTCTTGAAAAATACTTTCATAAAAGTATACATATATCACTTTTCAATAAATATTTTTTATAGAAACAAGAAGTCAAAAGTTGTGTTTTGGAGACCGTGTCGTTATCCTAAACGACTTCCTTTATGAGTACGGAGGGAGTATTATCTTAATGACTTTCTTGGATTTAATGCGTGACTCTCCATTCTTCCACACAAGATTAGCTACATGGGCATTGAGAAATGTAAATATTAATGAATCGCTTGTTTACGAGAAATGACTAATAGCATATTTAAATGGATGATAAGTAGAATCACTTATTGTTAGTCTATGTACCAAGATGAAATATGACTATCAAAAGTAGATGTAGGAAGTATTTGGTTGCATGTGAGAAACATGTAATTGTCCTTTTATGTTGTAAAATATATTTATTCCACACCGCTGCTAACTCGATAATGGTTAGCACTGGCAAAATATTCAAAATGGTGTGGATGTGCCTTTTAATTTGAATGGTCATGTCCAATTGACCATGATCATTCTCGACGCCCGCGTAATCAAAAGTAAATAGATGGAATTACTGTAACACACCACAAACAAACTGGGGCGTGGGTAACAGCCGTGCAAGCGTGTGATAAGGTTAAGCGTAAAGCGTACTCCCTCCGTACATCTTACCTATCCTTAGCACAGAAAACGATAAGTTTTATTTCTTCAATACCTTTTATCTACATATCTTTTTTACTACTTTAATCAATTATTAAGGGTATTTTAGTTATTCTTCATCTCTACTACTTCTACCTTAAGATGCTAGGAATGGATTTGTTTTTGGGACGGTGGGAGTATCTATCAGCTGCGACGATAGTTTCTGGCGATCTCAACCGTTAGATGAAGGAGCAAGTCAAGCACCAGCTGCAGTGACACACCTACTTCAACCGTCGATACAGCATCGTAATATACCTATGCCGTCCGTTTAGCCAACCGTTCATATTTCAAATGGCGCCGTGCCTTTATAACGCGAAGGCAAGGAATTTGTTTCCCAGGAAAGGTGATACGAGCATATGTACCTGGCAATGACGGCGGAGGCTGCTGTTGGCGACGGCGCCTCTTGCCGATGAAGAAGTAGATCAGCCCGGCCGCGAGACCGATCACGACCACCGCGGCGACAGCCACGCCCACACCCACTGTGGTCCCGCTGCTTTTGGATGATGAAGGTGAGGGTGACGTCGTTGGCGCTTCGACAGCCTGTGGTGGTGGGGGTGATGGCGGCGGAGGTGGAGAGTTTTGGACCTCGGGTGGTGGAGGGCTTGCAATAGGCGGAGGTGGAGACGGTGTTGGACTCGGCCTCGGTCTGGATGGTGGTGGTGGTGGAGGGTTCACGGGAGGAAGAGGTGGAGGGCTCACGGGAGGAGGTGGTGAGGGGAACACCGGAGGAGGAGGAGGAGGAGGTGGGAATTGCGGATTAGGCCTAGGATTTGGGGAAGGTACCGGATTCGGAGTAGGGGCCGGACCAGGTGCTGGGACTGGGGCAATCACTGGAGGAGGCGGTGGTGGAAAAGGTGGTGGAGGTGGTGGTGGTGGAAATACTGGAGGAGGCATAGGGGGGTCCACCGGAGGTGGAGGACGTGGAGCTGGAGCAGGCGTGGGGGGAATCACCGGAGGAGGAGATGGGGGATTTCCTGGAGGAGGCGGCGGTGGGTTCTCCGGAGGAGGTGGTGGAGGGTTCCCTGGAGGAGGTTGTGGTGGAATAACCGGAGGAGACGGTGGAGGTGTTGTTGGAGTAGACGGCGGAGGTGTTGTTGGTGACGATTGGGGCGGATTTGCTGAAGGAGGTGGCTGTGGAGGCCGATCAGGGGGAGCTGGTGGCGATTGGGGCGGATTTGCTGAAGGAGGTGGCTGTGGAGGCCGATCAGGGGGAGCTGGTGGCGATTGGGGCGGATTTGCTGAAGGAGGTGGCTGTGGAGGCCGATTAGGGGGAGCAGGAGGGGTCGGCGACGGGCTGGACATGGTTGCGCGGCGTGCAAGTGCAACGTACGTGCAGCTCCCAGCGTGATCACTAAACGACCAATAGGTCCAATGCTAATGGGCAAGAAGAGGAGAGAGCATCAAGAGCTTATATATACCTATGAGCTGGACGCAGTTCGCCACGAGGTGGTTTTCTCTTTGGCCGTGCAGATCTTCGTGTCGCTTGCTTGCTTCAATTTTCAAGCGACGTAAGCAACAGACGCACAGGCGAAACTTGGTAGTATCCATGAAAAGACTAGGCTACTCTTCTTATTTCTTTTGCCGTAGTAGCTATCAGTGTTAGATAAGATTGACCGTGCAAAGTCAGAGTTCGATTGGATTGTGCGAGGAATAGAAATGGCACTAAACTTGCTAATCATGAACTTAGTCATGGATTTTTTTATGCAAGTGTAGCATTAACCACGAGGAATAGAAATGGCACTAAACCGCTAAACATGAACTTAGTCATGGATTTTTTTTTTATGCAAGTGTAGCATTAACCAGGTAGACCTGGTCAGATACCGGCAGAGCACTTGCGAGCCAATGATATAGGTTGACAGCTTAATACACAAAATGAGGCTGACCTCTGTTTTTTTCTGGGCAGTGGCTTCGATACTTGTATCACCATTCATCACTAGACAAGTATGGCCAGCAATCAACCTGCAATATTCAGAAACAACGTGTCCGCTCATGTTTTTTCTGCTCGGAAGTTCGTCAGTCGTAGCTATGAGAGAGAGATTCAGGATTTTGACATATGAGGCAGATTTTATTTTCATTTGGGTGCCACTATGATGACATATCAACCTAGACTGACATGTCAAAAGCAATTTATGTGATTATTTGGTACTAAGCATAAGAACCGCATGTAACATCAGAAGGAAAGAGTAAACCCAGCCACATCAGTTATGTTAATTCCATTTTAGAAGCTCAGAACAAAATAAAGGAGGCAGCCCATGAATGATGAAGGTTCTTAAGAACTTCGAAGAGACAACTAAAGATCAAGCAAAAAATGCACTAAAATAAAACACGGTCACTGTGAAGTTATCCACAACTGGTAAATTGAAATAGCAATTTGGTCACTCCATCACCCATAGACTTTTTGAGTCCATACTTCATTATACACGCCAGCAGTAAGCAGGAACACATCTTGGAAGCAAAAAACTAAACAAGAACTAGCAAGTTTCATACAACGCAGTAGCTATTGGAGTGGATGAGACGGTGACAGTTTAGTTATATAAAAGAAATTAAAGATATCAAATGTTCAAGTTGAGATGGTTACAATGGTTTTCTAATAATTGGTGCATGGGGTGACATCCAAATACACGATGTTTTAAAACAATACTCTAGCCTTATTAAGTCTAATCTAACATATATACCCAGTAGTTTGAAGGAGGCTATAGGTACATATGATATGATAATGGTGCATCAGCAAATCGACCGCGTGATCAAATGCAAATATATATACTCCATATATAAGCAGCAAAGATTTTGAAGTTGCTAGCATACCATCTTTTCCATAGAGAACAGGCTAAATTAGTTTCCTAGTATGTAAAAAACATGCCCTTTCAACCAACCACGCTACATTAACATATCCAACAAAAGAAAATCACAAAATCTACCTTTCTTACTAACAGTAAAAAAATCTCATTGAAACAGTGCAATAGAAAACAAAACCCAGTTATAGAAGTGTATGGACAGGTATGCAACACAACACATCTAATACCATGTGGCCTATGGTCACAGTTTCATCTATTACTTTGCTGAAAATGTTCAGTGGATAACTGGAGTCAATGGATCATCAGTATGCAAGATGTTCCATAAGACTTCACCAGACAATACAATAATAATATAGCAAGATGAAAGTCAACTGTACTTCCATCAACATGAAGCTTGGCCCTTTCCACAAAAAAGGGAGTGGCATACTCTGCTGTAGCAGTTCAAGAATGCTAACTCTACAGAACTTATTATCAGAAAACTGTTCGTACTCTTACCTATCATTTCCATCAACATGAATCAGAAAAGCAATTAAATCCTGTTCTCTCTCCAGGTCTGCTCAAATAGCATTACCTGTTGTTTCGGTAGTCGATGAGTTACAGCTATTGTAACTAACAATTTCATCTATACTAAACGCTGTGAATATATGAAGTTTTATACATGAAAATACTAAGGAAGAAAAAAAAAACTAGCTATACTACAGTATATCAGTAAAGTTATGCAAATAAGCTATGAACCATTTGCCAGGCAACTGAGACTACTCAACCAGTTAGGCTGTTCACAGACTCAGACCATCATATCTAGCAAGTGCTGAAGAAAAAGTAACTTAATGTTTTTATAGGCAAAAACTGAAAAGGTCCTAGACACCTACTCATGTATAGCAAATACACAGGGCATAGTGGCCAAGGAACAAGTATAATTGAAGAGTGGTAAAGTACAATAATTTTGAGACTAGAAATGAAATCTCATCCAAGCCACATAGGAATAATGATCATTATTACTTTATCAGTGCCTCAGTGCAGCTTCCAATCCATACAATTTTATTTAGAGCCTACATTGGGTTGCTATGAAACAGCCCGTATAACATCAATGCACTCAAACTCCCAAAGCCATAATTAATCGTAAGAAAGTTCTTGGTCAATACCTTGCCTCATGGGCATCGGTGCTATCAATTTTCTGCATCTATTCAGCCAATCCAATAGCACGTACTACGTAGGCCACACTAGAGAAACGACATGCTAAAACCATTCACTGTAATCCATTTCAGATTTTAATAAATGAGACAAGCAAACTACGGTTCTAATTAGTACCTGAAGAACGCACAAACAACATTGCAACACTGTTATTCAGCCGAATTAACCGAATAAAATCTCCAAGATTTCAGCAATTGAAAAGACAACAAGTCATGACAGCTTATTCAACAAACAGATCCCACGCAACAGTCTGAGCACTCCAAAATACTCCCTGTCCAATTAAAACAGTATGGAGAACAAACCGAACGGAGAGTCCTTCTCCCGGTCGCAGTCTCGAGGCATCCACCGGAGGCAGCACTCACAGAAACTTCCTGTACGGCCGGCCGGCGTCCTCGTCCTGCATATGCTGCAACCAAACAAGCACGCACAGAGAGAGATTCTTCGTTAGGACCTGGATAACCCAAGAGGGCACGGCAAGGAAGAGGAGGGGGGGTTCGGAGGAGGGGATTACGAATTCGCGGACGATGCCCTTGTAGACGAGGATGGGGACGGCGAGTCCGAAGAGGCCGACGACGGCGAGGCTGCGGCGGGTCCAGCGGAAGTTGAACTCGAGGTTCTCGCGGCCTGCGTTCCACTCCTCGATCCACTTGTTCTTGTGCACCTCCATGCCGCCCCCCATCTTCTCCGCTCCCTCTCCTCGATCCGCCGCCGCCGCCGCCTCCTCTCTCCGGCTGCGAGAATGCGCTGGTGGGCTCGTGAAAAGGGGCAAAGACCCGACGCCGATCTGGTTTGGGGAGACGGCCGCAAGGTCGCTACTGTCCCTGGCGTTTGGGGATTACCAAGGATGCCGCGAGGATTGCAACCCGCATGCGGAGAACGAGAGCGTACTTCCGGGCTCACACTTGCGGGTTATGAATGCACATCACCCAGAAACCCGTGTCAGCTTCGGGAAGACGGGTTTCCATAATACGTTGCCTTTGTTGAATCCAGAAAAGATTTAATCCGGAAAATAAAGCAGTTGCGTCTTGCAAACAGCTGAATTCTCGTTTGAATTTTTTTAATATGCGTAGGAAATATAAATAGCATTGTATTTTAAATCAATGGAGGATCATTATGGGTTGTTTTGAGTAGTTATATATAGTTTTTATGTACTTCCTATATCCTATAAAAAAGCAAATTGACAGGAGGAATTTGCACATAGTTCTACAGATTTATTTTCATGTGACGGAGGGAGTACACTTCATACACATTAAGAAACATTAGCCAAAAGGGTGGAGCAATTTCAATTTGTTCTCCCTTGTGATTTGGGTTGTAAAATTTGGCGATATATATGGATTTTTAGTTCTACCCTCACAACTAAAAGGATTTATATTAGGTAGATGAAACTAATTTTGCTACTTGTGTTTTCATATGATCTTTTTTTAAACACTGTATAAACACATACGCTCACAATACTTAAAAAAACTATATAAACACTCACAATACTTACGCACTTACTCATATGTATTCACACACGTACAAAATATTCCTATTCGCATCTCTGAATTCGCTCACAAGATTGTGAATTTGAGATGGGGCTAAGGGGGAAGAGTTGATCAACTGTTTGCATTGGCGAGATTATTCGGAATAGTTTAGCTTTGTACTACTCTCTTTTTTAGACTGGTCTTTGTACTCTTGTCTTCGTTAGGGTCAATCTAGCATGGAATTGCTCCATTACTTTGGAAGCCCTGGAGTGCCAAGAAAGGCTATGCATTTTGTGTTGAATGGATTTGTCTACCTATTACTGTTGCGTCCTATTACGAGCTGACAATAAAAGCTTACAATCTTGCAGGTGATCGGTTGCCTAAACATTTCAAAGATGTTTCGTGGAGCAACCTAAACTAGTCTCATCTCTATATTTATTTGTTTAGAGCGCTCGATCTAGTTTTACTTCTATTTTTAATGGACATTAAACTGTTTGGCTAACATTCAGCTCCACGAGAGATGGAGTTAGAGCTAGAATTGTGTCAAACAAACCCTGAGATAATTGAAATTAGAGGATTAATGAATAATCTATTTTTATACTATCTGAGGACATAAATAAATAAATTAACTACTACAGAGTTAAAAAGTCATATTTAGAAAAGTATTCAAATAAAATTTTATAAATATTTGCTTTTAAGCACACGCCGTTTAGAAGCATAAGAAGCGTGCAAATGAAAATTCGGAATCAGAAATGAACAGTGCCTTGATATATCACCTTGACCCTTCGTGGGAAAAAAAAACAACTCCCTTTGCTTCTGAATAAATTATACGACACTATTTATTTTCATACTTTGACCACTTGTCTCTCGTGTAACATATTTGCAAATACTTAGTAAAATGTCATGATGTTGAAGTGTTTAGTGTCCATAAATATAAGCAAAATTTAATTATTTAAGAGTAGCTAGTGGTCAAAGGCGAAGAAACTGAAACATATTGTCAGTTAGTCGAAAACAGTATCCTTATTGTGAAATTCGCAGTATATATCTCACGCAATACTATTTAAACATTAAACTCAGAAACTACAGTAAGCCCAAATCTGTGGTTTAAGTAATCTTACACCCAAAAGCAAAACCTCATATCTTCCCGATTGAAAAACACAAACTTCTCTATTCAGAAGAAACCATGATTTTTCCATTAGGTTTCACCGCTCGAGGAACATTTCCCTTTCCTTTACCAATAACCCAGATCGTTTTTAAATACTTCAGCACTAAGCACTAAACACACATACTAGGTCCCATGATAGCAGCTCGAGAAGACGAGAATCACTATATTTTTATGGCAAAAGAATCACTATATTAACCGTACTGAAATCGTGAAAGCAACTTGGGCTAGTAGGAAATAATCTAAGCAACGGAAAAACGTGGGCCTAATTAACCCATAAGTCCAGCAAATGGCGTACAAAAACCCTTCAGTCCCATCAGCCCTTCTGCTGCTCATCATCTTCCACTTCTAAGATTTCAAACAAAGAAATCTCCATCCGGGCCGGGGGACCAGCTGAGGAGGAGAGCCATCCCCATCCATCCATCAATCTGCTCGCGCGGATCCGGAATTTGCGAGAGGAGGCATGGTGAGTTTGCAGGGG
Source organism: Oryza sativa Japonica Group (assembly GCF_034140825.1). Taxonomy (NCBI): domain Eukaryota; kingdom Viridiplantae; phylum Streptophyta; class Magnoliopsida; order Poales; family Poaceae; genus Oryza; species Oryza sativa. Next base: position 32,092,562 of record NC_089035.1, read on the forward strand.
GCGCGAGGGGGCGGCGGCGGCGGCGGCGGCTACGGGTGGAGGTGGGGGGAGAAGGCTGGCCTGGTCGTATCCCTCCTAGACGACGCGCTCTTCCACGTCCTCTACGCCGCCGAGGCCGTCGTCCTCTCCGCCGCGCTCTGCAGCTTCTTCCTCTGCTGCGGCTGCAACATCTGACGAGACCTGATGGGTACCTGATCTGCGTGCTCTTCTGCTTCGATGCGGCGGCGGCCGGCGTCCTAGTCCGACCTGAAGCCTGGTGAAAGGGCGGCGCCTGTATCATCATCTCCTCGCACAACTTCGCATCGCATGTAACCTTCTCGGCGTTGGCCGTCGCGTGGCCTGTTCAGTTCTGTTTGGCTTCTTGTTCTTTTGTGAGCCAAGCACGTTGCACCTGACCGGAGTGCTTGTTGCTGTTGCCTCTTTTCTTTTGCTCCTGGAGAAAAATTTTTGTATCGCGCTGTTCCCGTTCTGAATTTTTGATGTACTAGCAATTATAAGTTCTAAATTTTCAAATTCTGCAAGTGATCTCATAATTTCCTGAATTTTGTGCGATTCTGCCGTGAGTTTCAGTGTAGCATTCTAATCGTATTCCGTTGTGCAATTGATGTACTTGCAAATTCCTGGTGTGCCTGACTATGGTTAGAACTAAGAAATCATCTTCCCTCGTTTGTATCGAAAGGAAAGAAACTAGGCTATTTCATGTGATCTTTGCGCTAGAATGCTTGTGACTTTTGAATTTCGATTAGATAATTCCCAGTAGGGTACAGTACTTAAGTATGACTCGTTTCTTGCAGCATTCGCTGGTGCACTCCTCGTCCGTTTTTTTCATTTATGGCCGGCGCAATCCGCGCAAAGGCGAGAGCACGTAGCGCCCAGCTGAGCACATGATGTATGCTGGCACTGGCACGTTGCTGCTGCTGCCATCCAGAAGTAAATGAAAGCATGGAACGCCAAGGTCCAGCACATGGACATGGACATGGACATGGACATGGATATGCCTGGCGCTGTGCACGAGGCAGAGGAGAAGAAGCGTGGAGGAGCGCGGGAGTGACGTGGTGTATGTTGACCACGACTCCTCCAGAGAGATGCCTAGGTGTCGCTGGATGAGTGAGTGCTGAGTACGTTTTAGTTTATGATATTTTTTTATTTTGACCCAGTTTACAGATAAATACAGTAATATTTATATTTTTAAATAAATTTTATTAAATTAATAGTTAGATATATTTTTATAATAAATTTATCTTGGATCGAAAATATTACTATTTTTCTATAAACATTGTCAAACTTAAGATCAAAACATCTTATACCTGAGAGAGAGGGAGTAGTATTTTTTTATTTTCTTTTTACTCCCTCCATGTTAGACATAATTTAGTTTGTCAAATATTTATTATACTAAATTATGTTTAATCTAGACCTAGATTACTTATTATATTTTGAGATAGAGGGAGTAGCATTTAGGGACTTTTTTTAATAGGACCAATGTTAAGTGATCTCAACTTGAAAATTGATTTGCATTCCATAGAATTCCTTCATTGAAAAATATAAATATATACGGGATTCCAATTATATACTAAAATATAAATCTTTTTTTACTCCCTCCGTCCCATTATAAGTGCGGCCATGAGTTTCCGTGCTCAACTTTGACTGTCCGTCTTATTTAAAAAAATTTAGATTAGTATTTTTATCATTATTAGATGACAAAACATGAATAGTAATTTATGCGTGACTTATGTTTTTAATTTTTTTAAAAAAATTTTAAATAAGATAGACGATCAAAGTTGGGCACAGAAAATCATGGCTGTACTTAAAATGGGACGGATGGAGTACCTACTTCCCTATCTCAATGTATCAATCGCAACTATTTCTCATCTTAACAGTAATTTTCGATAAAACATATAAAAATAACTATATTTTGAAATAGTGTTAGGTAATTTTTGCAACACAAAATACGTATATTTTTAGATGGGTGAAATAGGTTAATTTTGCAATACAACTAATAGCTCCACGCAATCTTGCGAGAGGCAACATAAATTACCAAAAACTATCGAAACTATCGGGAGTACGTGAGAATACTTTGGGTTATTTGGTTAGGGGTTGAAGTTTGCCAAGCCTTAGATGTGGTGTGATTTCTTAGGCTAGTTGCATGACAAAGATTAGACAAAATCACTTTATTAGCACATGAGCCCATACGTCATAGCTAAAGATTGCCATGGTTGTGGATAACAAATTATTTGGCACATTTTTATGTGACTTGTCATACCTATGGCAAATGAAGTTATAGCAAAGTTAGCCTCTATCCCAACGTAGGCCCTTTATTTGCCTTACTATTGGTAATTTATCCAAACTAACCATATTAACTCCTCTTGGTGTTTTCAAGAAAAAGTACATTGTTTTTACATTTAATAAATAAGGGTGATTAATAAATAAAATAAACAATGATCAAAGCCAATGCATTTATAATGTTTCCATGCTTTCCATTTAAATTGCATAGTGATACATTCAATAAATAAACAGGTTTCATAAATTTGTTAGGTTGTTTTGGAATTTGTTTTTTTCAAAAACATGTTAAACAAACTAAAAAAATACATATTTTCTACTTTTTATTTCATTTAGTAATCTTGGATTCTTTGAAGGAATTTTAGGAGTATTTAGGAATTGTGAATAACAAATTATTTAGTAATCTTGGATATCTCCTTCCTCACTGATTTGGAGCCCAAGCTCCAAATCTTTGCTTCTGTTTTTCTTTAATCCAATAATATTACTACTCCAATCGTTTCGTTTGTGATATATTGACAATGTAGACATGTTACACGAAAAGGGGATGATGAATTATATAGATCAATTCGATCCATGCCATTGTAAATATATCATTTCAGATAAAATGCCATTACAATTTATTTATTTGTCGTCGTGCCATTAAAATTTTATAAAATTGGAACTGTCCCACTGTAGTTACATCCATCTTCCTCATCTACACGTAAGACCAATCCGTCAAATTCATCTTATTCGTCCATCCTCCCCTCTTCTTTTTCTCCCATCTCTCTCCACTATCTCTCAACCTCCCGACTAATCCATCTCGTCATCTCCTCCCTCCTCAATCGAGGCAGCGAGTATGGAGGTCGGCGTGAGGTCAGATGTGACGGGTTTTATAAATGGTGGGCCCAGTTGTCAGTATCACAAACTTACAAAATAAGTACTCCCTCCGTCCCATAATGTAATTACCTAGGATGGGTCAATGTATCTAAACATGAGGCATGTCTATATACATTATCCTAGGATGAGTCTCATCTCATCCTTGTTGCTACATATTAGGATGGAGGTAGTATTAAACACTTTTTATTAGTAGTCATGGCCCATATGTCATAGGGACAACTGATTACTACCTCCGTCCCAAAATAATTGTAATTCTATGTTGTTTATCATATATTAAGGTTTGAGAAGAAAGACTATGGTGCCCCTCATTAAATGGTGTTTATGTGAGAGTGGGAAGATGGTTAAGGGTATAATAGGGAGAAATTTGAATGATAGATGATTGATGGGGCAATTAGTACTCTAAAATTACAATTATTTTGGGACAAAGTTTGAATCATAGAAATACAATTATTTTGGGACGGAGGTAGTATTAGTTAACTTAACTACTTATGTCCCAAAAATATAAGAACCTATGATTGGATGAGACATTTCCTAGTACAACAAATCTAGACAGGCTAGAAAATGTCCCATTCGATCATAGATTCTTATATTTTGGGATGGAGAGTATTCCATTAGACTTAATCAGATTTTTCTCTTCTCTCGCGTGAGCACGGGGAGGCGCCAACCGGAGGGGGGGCGGCCGGCGATGGGATGCCCAGGGGAACCACGGCCACCGCTTGGGTGACGCCACGGTAGCTAGGGACAGGTGTGGAGGCGGTGGAGGTTGGGTGCGGCGGCGACGGTCTCCGGGAACTAGGCACACCGGCGAAGCCGAGGCCGACGACGGGGTCTAGGAGCGCCGGTGGGGCTCGCCGAAGTACACACGAAGGCGACCGGTGGCTGGGATGGGTGGTGGAGGTGGGGCACGGGACGACATGGGGATGATCTAGAGGAACAAATTCATCGTGGTTGAGGCGCAAATGGCCGGGACGTTGCTCCGAGGAGCATCACCGCCGCAAGAGAGATGATTGCCTTGCTTGGCATGGTTGGGGAGGGCTGCTAGTGGTGCGGTCGGCGGCGGCCTCCGCACGGGCGCCGTGGGGCAGCAGAGCAGCTCGCGCGGCTCGGCGCGGAGCCGAGTAGGAGAAAATTGGCATAATACCATATTACCATCGTCAAAACTCAGGATGGGAATGGTTAAGGTGTAGGATCAAGAAGGCCGACTAGAGGGGGGTGAATAGGCGGTTTTTCAAACTTTTGGCTAAAACCGAGTTTTGTATGCGGAAGCGTAAATCAAAATGGTTTTGCACAATTCGAAACCTAAATCAACTAGTCTCAAGTAAGTGCACAAAGAAGCTAGCCTATGTTGAGGTTTGCAAGCCTAGGGTGATAATAGCACAAAGTATGTAAACTTGCTCAAAGTAAATTTGCACAAAAAAAGGAGACAAGAGACAAGGAATTTTCACCGAGGTTCGGAAACTCGCCGGTTTCCTAATCCCCGTTGAGGCGAGCCCAACTCCACCGCTCAACCACGAAACCACCGCACGCCCCCTTCGTCAAGGGGTGGGCAAGGCGGGAGCCGGCCCACGGAGAGAACTACCAAAGCCTCGATCACTAGGGTAGTTCTTCCTTCACTCCGAAGGTGGTGAACTCCAAACCACTCACAACCGGCGCCGGGCCTCCTCCACAATCTTCTCGGAGAGGTCACCGGGCAACACCTCTACAAGCCGTCTAAGAGGCGGCAACCTCTAAGAGTAACAAGTCTAGGATGCTTGCCGAGGATGATCAAGTGCCACACTAGCTATAACAATGAAGCAATGCACTTGGATTGGCTTAACTCACTCTCTAACACCTTACTAGATAAACTAAGTGCACAAGGGTGTGAGAGCTCTTGCAAGGGTTCAAGATAATGCAATGGAGTGCCAAAACCTTGCCCTTGCTGCTGGAGAGTGGGTATATATACCCCTAACCACCAAAACTAGCCGTTGGAGTCGAAATCCCCAACTCTGTGCTCTGCCGGTCAGACCGGACTACTTTGTAACGGACTACTCAACCTGGTCGGTCTGACCGCAATGAAGCGGCCGGTCAGACCGTCCACGGCTCGGTCAGACCGCCATCGGCTCGGTCTGACCAGTTGCGGCTCTGGCGGCTCTGTATCGCCACCAAAAACCAGACCAGTGCAACAGACCAATAGGGCCGGTCAGACCGGCCTTACCACGCCGGTCAGACCGGCTAACAGCCCTGGTCAGACCGACCTAAGGCCCACGGTCAGACCGCAGGTCACTTTTCAGCACAACCAACCGTCAGTAAAACGACGATATCTTTTGACTCGGATCTCGGAATTTGGCGTTCTCGGACTCTATGGAAAGCTTATTCAAAGGGCTATCCAACCCATGAACAATCAATCCAAGAAACACAACTTTTCTCAGGGAGAAATGGCTCACACTCCAAAGGATACTCCACCGGACATAACCACATGAGGCTACTCAAACCTATAGGATGTGCCCACTTCTCTCTTTGTTTGGGACTTGATAAAACTCACCACACTTGGCTAGACAAGCCCACAAAATGCACCTATATGCATATGAACTAATATGGCACAAAATCATCTACATGCTCGCTTCATAGACCCCTCTTGATAGTACGGCACCTATCTAGTAAATCCGGTCTACACCAAACACCAAGACCGGGAAAAAGACTAAGAAAACATTCTTAGCTCCATTATACCTTAGCCTTGCGCCATCCAACTTGGGGTCAATGCTTGAGCCAACATCAACACTTGTGACCATTCGGTTGAACCATGTTTATGCCGAGGTCTTTGCCATCCTTTGTCAAGACTTTATTCTCATCACAAGCTTGACTTTATTCTTGCCAACATGACGATGTCCTTGGCTTGGTGACCATTAACCCATGGTGTCATTCATTAGCCTCATCGCAATTAGATCTATTCCTTTGCACGGTTCAAAGGAAAACATTAGTCCCAACAAATCGGTTGGCATCCTCCACTTGGTGACCAACCGGTTGCATATGAAAGATATGGATATGTTTGTTGAGTATTCATTAACATCATAAGTGTCATATACTTGTATGCAAGCTCAAGTGCAAAGATCCGATATATATAATAGGTGAACAACATGGATCTAAAACATGCACAATAAATATATAGGATTTGCTCCCCCTAAGTATATGCATACAAAGAAATATACAAGAGAGACAAGTGTATGCATAAGTAAAGAAGAACCAATGGGGGTTTATCCTATATACATAGAGAAGGCATATGTAGTAATGATGAAGATAAACAAAAAAACACATACCTTCATGATCTCCATGTTCTCAATGTAAAGGAGACTAAATAAGATAAGACTCAAGTAAACATTAGTCTCACACTTATATAACAATAACATGGAAATCATATATATGAACCTATCAAAAAGTAGGAGATAAGAAGTGATACATATCGCTTTATCTCCATGAATTTCATCCTTGTCATGATTAAGGTCCATCACCAAAGAATGCATATCTACCACATCTCATTATCGGGAAATAACCTTGTTGAAAACTTATGTAAAAGAGAGGTTAATCCCATAAACATTTGTTTATCATCTATCACCAAAGTAACAATTACACAAATTGTTTAATCCAAGATCTTTCAATCTTTTCTCTCTTTTGTGATAGATAATAATCCGATATAAACAATACAAAGAGATGATATGAAAGATAATTTCAAATCAAGGTAGAGATCTTATAATGAACAAAATATAGAATAAGCTCCCCTCAAGATGTGCATACATATGGATATGAAGGAATGCATATGCACATAATCAATCAATATCAATGAGGGAGCTCACACTATATTTTGGATCCACAAGAGATACCAAGTTAGAATATGTGAAGTTTAATACATACCTCCCATCATTTTTACTTTCATATCCAAATAAGACTAGTCAAAGAAAGGCTCATAAAAACGTTAGTCTCATATAATTAGATTTGTCATTAATCACCAAAACCAAATTAAGGCACTTAAACTTACATAGGGTCGATCCATTTATCTACTAAAACTATCCGTAAATTTGTCCTAATGGATTTTTTTGTCGCTCCAAAAATATAAATGGATCAAACCATTAGAACCTAGGTTTAAGGGGTTCAACCCAAAATAACTTTACATGTATAAAATGATTCAAAAAATTGTACAAAGTTGCTTCTCTATATAATAATCCATTCCTACAAAATTCAACTAAATTTACCAAGTTTTCATAGTGTGAACGTGAGTTTAAAAATTTTTGGTCCGAGTTTTACACACATTAAAACTAGAATTTTTGGGTCTTAGTAATCAATCGTGGGCCCCGCATGTCTAAATGGCTTAAAATTTGAACAAAGTTGCTTCTCTATATAATAAATCATTCCTACAAAATTCAACTAAATTTGATAAGTTTTTTTAAATGTGAATGCGAGTTTAAAATTTTTGGGTCCGAGTTTTACACACATATAATGAAATTTCCTTAGTATTTTAGTAGTGCATTGTGGGCCCCATGTGTATAACGGGCTCAAAATTTACACAAAGTTGCTTCTCTGTGCAATAAATTATCCCACCAAAATTCGACTGAAATCGATAAGTTTTTATAGTATGAACACGAGTTTAAAAATTTTGGGTCCGAGTTTTACATATACTAGATGAAACCCCGCGCGTTGCTGCGGGAAATTAAGGATAATACAGATATGTAGCAAGCAAGATCAAGAACACAATCACTGTAGTGTTTTCCATATGGTATTTTGTCAATTCATGCAAAGAATGTGCCAATGTATGTATAATGAACAAATTTGAGCGAGCACTGACTGGATCAATGCGGTAGAGGAATGAGCGGATAAAATTTCCTAACTAATTAAAACACCATGGGATCATCCAAGATGCCTCAAGGATGTATTTGCACTGACAATAAGTAAATGCATGTGCATCCAGTTTATCAAAGTTAAAGCCTACAAAAAACTTTTAATATCTTTTTAAGATAATAGCAAATCAAATGGATTCATGACAGGTTCTATAACAGAACTTGGGCAAAACGTAAATCAAATAGCAATCAGAAGAATGGAATGTATCAGGACATATATAATGCCCATGTTAACCTGATTATAAGCATAAGCTAAAATATATGCATGATGAGAACTTTTGTAACAACGTCATCAGATATCTGTAGTCTCATGATCTAAACTTGTTTAAATCCTGTGTAACATAAATTTGAACGAAATAATAACAAAAAAAACATAGCCACTATTCTATACTAACTCGTAATTGGAGTAAACACAAATTCTGGAGTAAAAAGAGAGGCAAACTCATATCCAGGTCAGCACGAACAGGGCAGCTGCAACAATACAGCGACCAAGCAGCAAACAACACAGGACGAATGCAAAAGCTAAAAATTATTACATAAATGCTGAAATTTTTTGGTATACATACCTCAGTTTTTAGAAGCCACATCCAATACGCTTGAATGACTCCTAGCAGAGTTCATAAATTAACTCAATTTTCAACATTGTCATGTGGATGAATGGGAACTAAATGGATTTCTTGACACTGTCATCAAATTGAAAGTGAATAAAGTATAGCGTGTAGTGTTAAAAATAAAGCAATAGCCCTGTAAAAAATTTAGTCAAAGAGGAACTGAAAGAGGCTTAAGAGGGAAATAAATGGAATTAATCGCCGGTGATGGACGGCTCATTGTTGGTGAGTAAATGCTTTTGCTCCTAGAGGGAGATGATCGGTAGCTCAACAGCCGATTAGGAGAAGGGGAACAGATCAATTCTGGCTACTGAAATCTGAAGGAGATCAGCATGGAGAGCGCATATCTGACTGCAGTATTGTTTCCAAATCGGTACTTTTGTGACTGACTGACATAGTTCCTATATATGTTGGCGTGAAGCTTGGAAGAAAACATCAGTAATAGAAATAAAGAAATACTAAAAAACAGAAGGCATCAATATTCTTTTCTCCAAATCTATCAAATTTATGAACTATTTTCTCCAAATCTATCAAATTTATGAACTATTTTCTCCAAATCTATCAAATTTATGAACTATTTCGTTTGGATTTAATTTGGATACTGACGAACGCATATATTAAAACCTTCAAAGATCACAGCAAAACAAATGCCATCGCAAGAGGCAAAGACGTGATTTTGACATATATGCATACCTTCAATTTGCTATCTCAAAGAAGTTATGTAAACCATTCAGTTGGGAATTGTGAATTGCTTAAGGAATTTATCTCTGCAAGATAAATACTCCCTCTGTTTTACAATTTAAGTCATTCTAGCATTTCCCACATTCATATTGATGCTAATAAATCTAGACATATATATTTATCTAGATTCATTAACATCAATATGAATGTGGAAAATGTTAGAATGACTTACATTGTGAAACGGAGGAAGTAGGAATTAACCAAATGATTATAATCCTCACCATATATGTAAGAACGAAGAAACAACTCACAGAATTGTATACTGATAATTTCTAATCTCATATGCTGGAGCAAAAAGGTAATGTAAAATTAGCGGGACCTAGAATGGTAGTATTAGTTAGGCTTGTAATATATTTTAGAAAACGATTAAAGAACTGGAACCATGGGGCGGTTGAGCTCGAGAACCATGTGGGATAGCGACGACGGCCTTGACGCCGGCCTGGAGGAGGCGCTTGGTGAGGTTCCCCGTGCCGGGCCGATCTCGAGGACGGTGTCGGTGGGCTTGAGGCCGGCCTTCTCAACGATGGAGTCCACCAGCGACGGGTTCCGCAGGACCCCTTGGACTTGTCGAACGGGATCCCTCCCTGCAGCCGTGCGCCATCACCCCCGCCTCCTCCTCCTCCTCCTCCTCCTCCTCCTCCTCCTCCGCCGCCGCCGCCGTGCCGCTTCTTCTGGATCTTCCCGCCCGCCATGGCGATGGGCTCGCACGTCCAGCCGCCGCCGCTGGAAGAATTGGGAGAGGCCGGAGGCAGCTCCGCGGCATGGCTGGCGCGTGGGGGATGGGGGAAGGCGGGAGGCAGTGCGACGCGGGGAGGAGAAGCGAGTGCGCCGGCTGGCGGGACAGCGGCGCAGCTGGCGCGCGCGCGCGAGGGAGAAGGAGAAGCGAGGTGGGCCCGCGGCGCATCTCTCTCGCACGCGCATGGGGGCAGAGGAGAAGCGAGCGCAGCGGCAGCGGGGGAGGGGAAGGAGCGCTTCATGGCGCATCTCTCTCTCGCGCGCTCGGGTGCAGAGCAGAAGCGAGCGCGGGCCCGCGCCGCAGCTCGCGCGGCGCTGTGCGGGACGGAGAAGGAGCGCGGGGCAGGAGAAGTGAGTGCGACCGCATCTGGCGGCGGCATCGGTAGGGCGGATGGGAACTAAATGGATTTCTTGACACTGTCATCAAATTGAAAGTGAATAAAGTATAGTGTGTAGTGTTAAAAATAAAGCAATAGCCCTGTAAAAATTTTAGTCAAAGAGGAACTGAAAGAGGCTTAAGAGGGAAATAAATGGAATTAATCGCCGGTGATGGACGGCTCATTGTTGGTGAGTAAATGTGTCAGGGTTATGGATACCACATACCTAATAGTAGTTGACTAAATCTCGGCAGGACCCACCACATACCATGTCCTATACGGAAACAACCTGCGGATATAGGAGGAGTTCCGGATAAGGAAAGACAACCAGAGTTTTATATGGAAACGACAAGGACTACTCGGATTGTATCTATATTGGTTTTCCTAGTTCTACTTAGACAAGGGGACACTTATGGGTATAAATACAAGGCCCCCTAGGAGGAGAGGGGATACAGACAACATAGACGCCACAAAGCCACGAGCCAATACAAGCCAACATACGTCAAGATAAGACGTCAGATATCGACATCAGAGATATGCCTAGATCGACCCTATCCGGTAACTACAGAGGCCAGCCGTAGGGATCTAGTGCTGTCTTTGATCTCGCCGGGCATGAACTCGAGGAGGAAGACTACCCTGTTGTCGACTACGAGTCAAACCTTCAGACCGCCATGTCGACAACAGTTAGATAGGCTATCCCAAATATTGTACTGGTGTGATTATGGTGAATAAGAGCAATACCGGCTTTGGCCAACAGGATGTAGGGTTATTGCCTGACAATTCAGGGGCCCGAACCTATATAAAAATCCCTGTGTCCGTCTCTTTTACCTCAGTCCCGCGTATATCCTAGTACCAACGATCCCCATACTATGCAAATACCGGAATCGTGACATCAAACGTCGACAGTGGCGCACCAGGTAGGGAGATTTTGGTGCTTCTGGATTTTGACGAGATGGGTTTAAGATATGGATTCTCCAAGCTACTCGACGACTTCGGCTGTGGAGATCTAACCCGACCAGAGTACATGCTCCGATGAGATCGGAACTATCGTCGTCATCGACAACTTGGTCTATCGAGATCATCCAAGCCTCAAGCTTCGCAGCGTACCAAAAGATGTTAGATCGTATGATGTCGAACGAGTGCGCAACAAGGTAATTGGTAGATTGGTTTTTTAAATTAATCTACTAATTTCATAGATACATCCGACATGTATTTACAAAGGTACGCAATATTTTATATGCAATTTACCGTACCTATTTTCAGATATTTTCAATCAATAATTTATTATGTTTATCTAGAGCATGTTTTTTATACAATATCTGTCGTGCGAGTGTTCCCGATGTTAGGCCGACTACAGTCTAACGCTGGGAGCTCGCCCTATTTTCTTCCGTATAAATCATGCTTGTTTACGGTTTACATAATGCCTGATATTTACATCTGCTCGCTATATCCTGATAATACTAGAAGATCCATACAGTTTTTCAAATACATACTCGATATTCTCTGCTATATGTCTTACCTTCTAGAAAATATTTTTCAGGAACCATTGAGCACTCGAGTAGGTTGTGGTCAAGTACACCGTATTGTCGAGAACGATCTCGACAAATGCAGAGTCGTCGCACCTAACCTACCAACGAAGACCGATGACCTATCTCATAGCACCGGCCATGGCTGGACTACTCGAGAAAAGGTTGTTAACGGATAACTCCTCGCGAACGCCGTCGGCTTGATCACCCGACATGATTGCGAACGGACATCTGGATATGCTATAAGTTGGGTGCGTGAGTCATGCTGGCTACATGAGATGCACATGTAATAAACCAACTCTAGCACTTCAATTGGTGTCCGAGAGATAACTCTACACGTTCACTGGTCCTCGAACCAGTACGTAGCAATCTCTCGCACCGCAACTTCCATTGGTGTTCGAGAGATAATTCTACTCGTTCGCTGGTTTCCGAACCAGTACGTAGCAATCTCTCGCACCGCAAACTTCCATTGGTGTTTGAGAGATAATTCTACTCGCTCGCTGGTTCTCAAACCAGTATGTAGCAATCTCTCGCACCGCAACTTCCATTGGTGTCCAAGAGATAATTCTACTCGCTCGCTGGTTTTCGAACCAGTACGTAGCAATCTCTCGCACCGCAACCTCCACTGGTGTTCGAGAGATGATTCTACTCGCTCGCTGGTTCTCGAACCAGTACGTAGCAATCTCCTGCACCGCAACATCCATTGGTGTTCGAGAGATAATTCTACTCGTTCACTGGTCCTCGAACCAGTACGTAGCAATCTCTCGCACCGCAACCTCAGATGGTCGAGGTACGACTGCAGCAATAACGCAGCGGTCCTTGTACTACGACTTCAAATGATCGAGAGACACCTACTCACTGGTCCTCAACCAGTCAATTGTAGCGATCTCTCGTACATTTACTTCTAGTGGTTGAGTTACGACTACTACCTGGTTCTTGACCAGAGGTGTAGCGATTCTCCTATTACCTCTACTTCAACAAAGTTGATATCAGGTACACAATATCGCCAAGTGTTTTACCTAGAGATCCCTTACCACAAAAGATACCTAGCGTTGAAACCTATCCTAATGTCCCTTTATGCCGTCTTGACAAGGCCTCTGAGGAACCTAAGGGAACTTCGGCTGGGGACGCCCAGAGCAGATAAGGCCTTGTCGGATCCTTCAGAGACGAAAGACCATGTAAGATCTGGTCGTGTAAGAGTTCTCGCCGTGCGTATTAACCAAGTCGTGTAATCGGAAATGGATTTTCCAACTTCACGGCTGGGGGCTAGGATTAGTGCTTGTTTAACCGAGGCATGTCAAAGGTCCAAGAGCCTTATCTTCCGAGAATGATTCTCCGACGACAAGGCTGGGGGCTAGGGAGAGTGTATAACTCAACAAACTGACTGATCGAAGTCAGTAAAAGAGTAGATGCTCATATACAAAACATTGGTCTGTATGTTTAATTCATTTTCAGTTTTCCATACATTCTATAACATGTTACCCTTTGAGCGTTCGCTCGGGGGCTATTTCTATCTAATATTCTTTTCTGACTATTGATTTCAGGAAAATTCTATTCGACATTATCGAAGGTTCCATGTCTCTATGGTTCTACACCAAGTTCGACTAAGGCGAGTACGACAAATGTTGACAAGGCTCCGTCGCAGACTCTGCGCCTTCTCGATTACTCGAGAACGGTTGGTGGATATCGACAAGGAATGCGGAATGAAGAGATGGTGTACCCGCCGAGATAAAATTTCTTGACTTCAATCCAAATTCTCGATTACAGCAAGACGGAAGACTTAGTCGTATGCTCTGTACTTTCTTGGTTGACGTCGGAGATTAACTCAGACAAACCCTTTAGGTGCCCGCACGAGGCTGATAAAGGGAGTCTAACGTTATCTCTGATAAAGGAGCGCGGGGGCAGGAGAAGGGAGCGCGACCGCATCTGGCGGCGGCATCGGTAGGGCGGATGGCGATAAAAGAGAAGTGGGCTGGGATTGAAGCGTTACCAAGAGTCCAGATTAGATTCAATGGCTGAGATTTACAGGTGACGTGGCTCAACCACAATTCAGCTTTAGGTCTTAACTATATAGAAAGAAGGGATGTGATAAGAGTTTTTTTTTCTACTAGTAATGTAGCCGATCCATTTGGATATCTATGGATAACCTAGTGATATAATGGACTCATGATGGATTGACCCTATTAAACCATGGATCAACAAACTCACTTAAAACTGTTTGGTTCAATCCATATCCTAACCATTCCCATCCTGAGTCAAAACAGGTTTTAACTAAATACCACTATGCAGTTCGGATTCGCTGAAATACCATTCTCAATTGAGGGGCTTCGCCGAAACACCATTTTCTTCCAATTCTCTCTTTCCTCTCATCTTTGTTGACCAAAATGCCCCTAATTGAATTAATTCAAGTAAAACAAATATGTAGATTACAGAGTATATATCACCTAAATATCTTGACATGCAATATATATATATATATATATATATATATATATATATATATATATATATATATATATATATATATATATATATATATATATTCTTTTCTTTACACTAAATTATAGAGTATAAGACACTATCTTTACATCATAAATAAAAATAATTTTTATATCATTGAAAACATTGTGAGTTTTTGAGATAGTACGTTGCATACTATGTAATCTGGTGTAGAGAAAAAAAAAATAACATGTAAAACTATTTTTGGCGTATTTACTTTATAATCTACGTATTTTTATATACTTATATTGATTCAACTAGGAGCATTTTGGTTAATAATGATGAGAGTAAAGAGATAATTGGAAGAAAATGGTATATGGGCAGAGCCCCTTAATTGAGAATGGTATTTCGGTCAATCCCAGCTGTATAGTGGTATTTGGGCGAATACCTTTTTACGATGGTAAAATGTCAATTTTCTCGCGCTGGAGCGTGGCCGTGCCCAGGCGAAAGTCCTAATGAGCGATTGATCGCTGGCGGCGATCGTTTTTTTATTTTCCTCTTTTATTAAGTTTATACGCCTAAAGTTTACACATCTAAAGTTTATCCATCTAAAGTTTGTACAGCGAATGTTTATAAGTCAAAAGTTTATATACCCAATTCAAATTTGAATTTGAATTCAAATATTTTTTTTATATATAGTATTTCTATACATCTAAAGTTTATACACCTAAAGTTTATAGACACAAAGTTTATAAGTCAAAAGTTTATGTACCCGATTCAAATTTGAATTTGAATTCAAATATTTTATATATATAGTATTTCTATACATCTAAAGTTGATACACCTAAAGTTTATAGACCCAAAGTTTATAAGTCAAAAGTTTACATACCCGATTCAAATTTGAATTTGAATTCAAATATTAGTTTATAGACCCAAAGTTTATAAGTCAAAAGTTTACATACCCATTTTAAATTTGAATTTGAATTAAAATTTTTTTATATATTTCTATACATAATTTTTTCCAACTTTGTTTTTTATATATTTTTTAGAGTAAATTTCACAAAACTACATGTTTTGTGGTTCAAGTTGTAGAAAACCACACACATTTTGACACTTGGTACTTAAAGTACATATATTTTGGTTATGTAGTTTCACAAAACTACACTATCGATGTATAGATTCACCCGCGAGATGATGTGGCTGTTTCACCTAGGACGAGGACATGACATTCTATTATCAGCCATCGCACGAAATTAATATGATACCACGTCCTCAGACTAGATGAAACAACCACATAATATCACGGGTGAAACTATTCATCGATAGTGTGGTTTTGTAAAACTAAACTACCAAAATATATGTACTTAAGTGCCAAGTGTTAATATATGTGTGATTTTCTATAACTTAAACCATAAAATATTTAGTTTTGTGAAATTTCCTCTTTTTTTTAATTTATGGTCTAGTAGGAAGAGAAGACGCGGGGGGATGGGGATAAGCGTTCATTAGCCGCGTCCCCGTGCCCAGGCGCAGGTGAACGCGAGCGGGGGGCGAGCGTAGCGGCACGCCGTTTTCGGCGGCGCTGCTCAACCAGAAAAAGCGGCGCAGGAGGGAGAGGATACGGCGGTCGTGCGAGAAGCCCCGTGCATCGGATATTCCGATGCGGCGACGGTTTCCGCTTGGGAGTCGGACTCGCGCTTCGCGCCGGCCATAAGTACGGGATCGCTGAATCCCTTGGATCGTTACCTCATTCCAATCTGTTGCGCGCACGATGCCACCGTTGCGCCAAGGACGAGCACGCGCCGCCGCCGCCGCCCGTCCCTCGCCGTACCGCGGAGGCTGGCTGTCACGGCGATGCCGGAGTAGCGGGGCCGACACGGCGGAGTACGACGCCAACGGGACGTCTCTCACGGACGACGCGCTCGCGGCCACTTTCACCCGGCTGCCGAACGCGGCCGACGTAGTCCGCTGCGCCGCGACGTGCAGGCGGTGGGCCAGCGTGGTGGCCAAGGAGGCCAACGCTCTGTCACGAGCGCTTCCGCTTCTCCCCGGCCGGGCCCTCGGCTTTTTCCACAAGGAGCAGGACGCCGCCGCCGTGGCCACCACGCGCAAGCGGAAACGCCGGGCCATCATCGTCGACTACTCGACGCCCCCGTGCTTCGTCCCGACGGCGTTCGGCTCTCGCCTCCTCGGCTACAACCTCCCCTCCGCCAGCGCGCTGCCGTTAGGCGTCCAGACCGACGCCCTTGGCCTCCTGGATCTATCACTCTCACGCCCAGTGGCCTCCCGCAACGGACGCCTCGTTCTCGAGCTCCAGAGCGAGGAGCATGTCAACGACGGCAAGCTCAACCTGTGCGTCTGCAACCCCATGACGGGGGACGTGGCCGTGCTGCCGCCTCTGTCTGGCAAAGACAGGCCCAGGATGTACGCATGCACATTGCTCACCGACGCCGACATCGACCAACCGCCGCCGTCCGCCAACTTCTTCCGCGTGCTCATCGTCTACAACCGTGACAGGTTTACCGCGTTCCGTTCCTACTCATCAGACACCGGCAGCTGGAGCATGGAGGCGAAGAAGACGCCAGGCCCCAAGCTCACAAACTGGGACCTTGGCAAGCTAGGCCACGGCATCGTGCTCCACGCCGTCGCCTACTGGCCGCTGCGAAGAACGACACTAGCAGTCTAGCAGTACGCCTCGAGTCCTCGACACGCCGCAGCCGACACAGGTGCGCATGCCGCTAGACGGCATTATCAGCACGATTCAGCAGTTTCGTCTGCTTGGTGTCACACCTGAACGGAAGCTGTGCTTCATCGACGCAGCGAATTCCTCAGGATATGTCGGTTTGGCATCAATGGTCTTTGAGACCACCGGAGATGACATGTGTGGTGGTGCCGGAGAATGGGTGAGGAAAGGTGGCATCGGACAATTGCGCCGCCAGTTCAAGATTAAGAGTGCGGATGCCAGTAAACTGCGGTGGTTCTGCGAGAAGAGTTGCACCCTCTTGTTCACCCTCGGCAAAGGAAGCAGTCCCTGGACCTTTGCGCTTAACCTCGGAACAAAGAAAATCGAGAAGTTGACTACCGGTGTCGACTGCAATTGGTGGAGAAACTTTGTGGGATATGAGATGGATGCTGCAGCTTACCTCATGTCCATAGCAAGACGCTGATCATTCCCTTTCATGCTTTGGCACGGTTCTGAAAATGTGAGCACAAGCGAATGAGTGATCTACTGATCTAGTTGTGGCATTTGTGGGCGCATTACTCTGGCTGTGTTTAGTTCCATGCCAAAATTGAAAGTTTGAAGAGATTAGAACGATGCGATGGAAAAGTTAAAAATTTGTGTGTAGGAAAGTTTGATGTGACGGAAAAGTTAAAAGTTTGAATAAAAAGGTTGGAATCTAAACAGGGCCTCTGTCCATTTTTCTTACAAATTATGGTTCCCTTAAAATTAGGGATTTACGGTTGGCCTCCATCTCTCTAACGGTGTGATAAGGGATGCACTTGAGCCATTATGTGCATAATAATAATAATAATAATAATAATAATAATAATAATAATAATAATAATAATAATAATAATAATAATAATGAAAAATTAGCCAGTTGGAAGCCAAAATTGATATGTCATGTTGGGCGTTTTTTTTTTCACAAACTAAATTGATAGCGTCCGTGAGTCAAATGTGGAGATCTTGAAGGGACAATTCGAGTGATTTGTTGTGATGAATGCTAAAAGCCCGAGCAACATATGTATGACCACTTTAGCAAGATAGTCAATGACATCAAGAGCCTTAGATCAAATTCAATATTTCTTTAAATAATTTTATACCACTTTAGCCTATCAAATTCAACTACCAATCTCAGCAAAATATCCCAGTGCAATGCGTGGGGTTTCATCTAGTTTACTCTAATGTTTCATCCAAACAAAAAAAAAAGTCGATTTAAGTCGTGACCAAAGAAAATATCTAGTGGTGTACTAGCGTAAAGCCCTCGCAATCCCCTCCCCGTCTATCCATGCTCTATCCCCTCCCCGTCTATCCATGCTCCCGCTCCACTTGCGCCCCACACACAACCACACTCCTTGTCTTCTAATTGTTAGGCCAATTGTCAATAGCCTATAAACAACCTATAAGTACTAAGGTCGATCAGATTGCTTTTCTTACAAGGACGACGCTAACAATAACATCCTATATAATAGGAGTATGGATAATTCAACATAAATAGAAAAAAGTTCCAGATATACATATACTGCATAATAAAAATAGTTTAATGAAAAACTAATCCTATCTATCTAGAAATTTAAACAAAATAGACACAATAAAAATAGTCTATCCTATACTTTCTCCGTTTCAAAATAAAATCGAACAAACTTCATATGGTACTCCGAGTTTTTTCAACATTGTAGTACATCTACATCGAACAAACGTAAGCCCCCTGGGTGTACGCCAACGTAAGCTTACTGTTGTACCGACGGTGAACGTGAATCCAGCCCATCAATCCGGTATTCCGGGCCCTTCGTGTTCGCATATTCACGGTTTACACGCCCCCATCCTCACGTGGGGATCCCCCCGCGCATCACCATGGACCACACTTCATACGCACGCAGCCACGCACCCCGGCACCACACCACGACTAGAAACCGAGGCCACCACGACTAAAAAACCGAGGTCTCGGGGCGCTTTCCAATCCAACAGGCGCGGCCTCCTCCAGTCAATTCCTCCCTGACCCTCCTCCGGCCGCCTCCGCCTCCGCCTCCGCTCCCGCCTGCTGCTCCGGCCTCCGCACCAAACCCTAGCCCTGGGCCATCCCCTGCCCGCCGCGAGATGCGCCGCCGCCCTCTGGCCCCCTGATCCTCACCCTCCTCCTCCTCCTCCTCCTCCTCCTCTCTCTCCTCCTTCGCCGCCGCTCGTCGTTGCCCGGGCGTATGGGCCGCCACGGCATGTCCCGCGGCGCCGCGGCCGGAGACGGCGGGGGATGCCTGCCGATGCCTGTTATCTCGGCGGAGGTCGCGCTCGCTGTCATCGACGCTTCCATTTCAGTCGCCGCCTTCGTGCAGGTGCGTGTGTGGGGGCAATTCGATCTGGTTATCTCGTGGTGGTGCTCTGTCCGCGACTGATGGCGGGGGCAGGGAGTGGGGAGACGGGCATGTCATGCGCGTTGGCGGTAGTGTGCTAGCGGGACGGGGAATGGGGGAGTGCCAGATTTTGGAATGATAATTTTGCTCTTTACGAGAATTAGATATCAGTCAGCCACATAAATTGTCATGTGCTATTCACCTAGGGATTCCTGCAAGGTTATTGCACTCTGGTATTGCTATAATGTTACTATTTGGTGATGTTTTGGTCACAGTGGAACGATGTTTTGGTCATAGTGGAGCAATGTGTAGCATAGTTATGTAGTGCACTTATATTACTCGGTGAATTATGTAGTAGTTGTCATTACTCATTACCAATGAGCTCTGTTGCAAATTGACCTAAATCCTTTACTTAATCTGATCTCTTAAATCCGTTTACTCGGTATTAAGCACTTCCAATTTTGCAGCTAGCAAGAATCCACAGGCATGATCAGCAGCATGGATGGACTCGGCAAAAGGTATGCACAATTCCTATTTGTGCTATTTTTCATGTTGTCCAACTGTCTGATATGTTGTTTTGCAATGAGTTCATATGCTTGCACTAAATAATATCTCTATTGTTATCATGGATAAATACTTAATTGGCTGATGCTCTAGCTATGTGGTTAGGTCCATATGTTTTTATCTCTGGTTGGAAGCTTTTGCTTACCTCTATATCTAGTGGCTAGTCACTTACATTGACAGTTTGGAGGCTAAAAAATAACCAGGCGCAAAACCTCCTTATCCTGTTTTTTTTTTTTTTTAATTTTATTTTTTTTTTTTTTGGATATCTCAAGCTTCATACTAGGCTTCCTCATCTACTCTATAATACTTTTCTTATAGTTAATACGGGAGTAGATTGTCTTCATCCTTCAGTTATCTTTCTACACTTTAGTAATTTAGATTACTAATGGTACTATTTGTGGCATACCACTTTATATCATGTTCAGTATGCATTTATTTAGTTTGTCTGATTCCAAGGTTCGGATGAATTGCAATATAGTCTTTGTTTATATAATTATATTTACAAATGTTAACCCCCAAAAGTTATTTCATTTATGCATACCTTTAATGATGTGTAATCATGTGACCTTCTCATGAATGAAACATAACTATAGATTATCAAAACAACAATGTGTTTTATAGTCTATCTATTTGACAGAAGTAGCAAGTTTCCTTGGTATGGGACATTTTACTTCAATACGTGGGCTGTAGGGTTTTCGAATGAGAGCTCAAGAGTAGGATATTAAATAATGCTAATTAGTGCCTCACTTTTTTTTTCCCTCTGTGCTGTGAGCTCAGCTGCCAGATTTTTAATGTTATATGCCTACGTTCTTGCAGATATTCCATTTTATGATTGGCCTATGCAACTTAGGTGAGATCTGTATTGCTATGATAATACCTTTTTCCCTTTATTTTGCTTGAGGTTTCTTTATTATTTTTTGTGCACTGGAAATTTCTGCATAATGTAGTCAGTAGTTAATGACTGTCTTAATTGTTCTGAATGGTTCCTGCTATCCATGTTTTAAACTTTTAACTAATGGCAATTGGAAAATGTTACAATTCAAGTTTTTGAGCGAGCTTCCTCTTTTATGATGCTGGAATGCAACCACTATGACATTGAGGAACCATGTGCACAAGGAATAGTTGAACTATTTATATTCTGGTTTTGAAGCTTTGATTAAGAAATAGAAAATAGATCTCATTTTTGTTTGCAATTTTTCTATTACGGACATGCTAGTTCTCTCCTTAAATAGGTCCAATTTACACCAAATGACATGACTGCTGATCACTTGTCTTAATTTGTGCACAATTAATGAATCAAATATACTGATGTTTAACTTTATAAGAAGAAAAATGTTGTTACTTCACTAACAGCTTCTCAGGTTGACTAGTTTCTAAATAAAGTATTTGTATTATCTCTACTAGTGAATCAGGTCAATCATGTGTACTTTCATTATCCATTCCTTTGACAGTATTCCTTGCATATTTTATGATTACCAACATTTTACTAACTCTGATTTTTATTTTCCCAATCCTATGGCAGTATTCCTTGTGTATTTCGTGTCTACCATCATCGCTACCTGTGAGAGATGGCTTTGTTGGGTCCATGGATGTGGATTTGTACTCATGGGTATATTTTACTGGATATATAGCTTTGCTGTTGTCCTTTTGTTTTTTTCCCTGCTTATCTACATGACCTTTTATTGTATGCTATTTTTCTGACCAGACCTAATAGTTGTGCATTCTCAATATTTTGCAGCTAGTCCACAGATATTGCTTCTTGCTTCTTTTCTGTTGCTGTTGTCATTCTGGTGAGTCGGCACTTGTTTCTTACAATGCATTTCTCATGTAGCTTTGCTAATAATTTTGAGAGTAATAAAGATTTGTTTGGAATTCCCGTTCTTGTTTACTATGTCTCTGTTTCATATATCCACTTGAAAGAATTGTCACTTGACGAACATATCCAGTTTTTTTATTGGACTACACCAATTCTTATTTCTTAGTTATCTAATCTAGACCAAGTAAATATCCTCTACAACTACAGCATAGGCTATGTCAATATGTCATGCATGATGACCAGTCAAACCATCTGAGCATAAAAGGAAAACAACATTCCTAATTGATGCTTGATTAGAAAACTGATGGATCTTCTCATTATAATTTCTTTGGACTTCAATAATTTTAAATCATCTTACTGACTTACTGTCTGGGTAACCCTGTTAAGATTGACCTCTTATAATCAATACAAGATGGCCACATGACACTATTAGTCTATTACTCGTTAGCATATAATCTCTGATACATGCCGCATTACTCACCTCTTTTTCGTGGTTATGGACATTATCCAGTTGATTGGATGACCATATGACGACCACGATTGATTGGTATGATCACCATATGATTTATTATTGATGGCGATCTATGCTTGCAATCTCAGTGTGATAAGAGAATGTTCTTTTGCTCAAAGTGGTATTATGCGAAAAGGCTTCTCCATGTATGGACTTATTGGAGATAAGCCCTACCCCTCAATGAGGTTTGGGTTTTACACTTTTCCTTTTACTTTTGCTCACTTCACCATGGTGATAGGGTACATGGAAGGTGATCACGTAACCCACATATTGCTCCCCAGTCTGAGTTAGGGTCTTTCTATGCCAACAAGCATCCAATGGGGCCTAATAACAGTCTTCCAAATCATGAAGGGGCAAGGGAAGAGTGTTTTTCATTACTGTAGAAGACTTTGTTTCCCTTTCTTCATACACCTGGTTTGTGCACTCCTTGTCGTTGTATAGGCAAAAGACATACTAGTACTGCCTTTAGCTCAGTTCTAAGCTGTAACATGTCTTGTAGCACTTGCCACAACGGTTGCACTTGAGGTATCTAACCACAAATCGTTGGTGGGGTGCATCAGAAATAGTAAGGTCTCATCTTGAGGACCAAACCTGTATAAGTTCAGTGTTATGCATTGGTTTACCACGCGACGTTTGAGAGGATTGCATTAGAGATGTTAGGGTGAAACAAAAAGGGGGAAGATGATGGTCATGATTTAACGATTTCTATGAGATAACATATGCCATGAACCTTGTATTGTCAATTTTTTGCTTTCTCATGAATCATGTTATTATTATGCATATGTTTTTCTGCCTTCTTTTTCCTTTTCATAGTTGCTTTTTTCACTCTATATTTCTCTAAAATAATGGTCTTACAGGGTTGACCTGTGTCACCAGACAAACGATGAAGATGAAGAGGATACGAGGAGTCACCATGAGGCTTTACTGGATAGAACAAAAAATAAACCTGGCATCCGTGCTGTTGATGTTCGCCGGAGGTGTTGCCCAGGAGTACAGCTTGGAAGCCGGCAAAAATTTGTGATTTTGGTAATCTTTTTAGTTGGCATATTCCTTGCTCATGCACATAATACACATTCCTTTATGACACTTTCTTTTATTTAGACTGTACTGCTTGAGAATGATTTGTTTGATTAACTTTAATCATGTAGTGCACCTACCATCATATAGTATTTGTGAAAATAGAACTAACAACTGACCTAATATTTATTTCCCATACAGGTGCTTCTACTGTCATTTGTTGTTACAATCGCCTTCGCCATCCTCATCTGGATTGGTAGAGGAGAAAATCCTATTGATTCATCTCTATTGAAAAGGGTATGATGGATTAGAAATTCTTTATGTTTTTATGTGCTGCATTTCCTATGATATATCAACTTATTTTTTATCAATATAATAGCATTGATGTGTTGCAAGTGCTGGAAGACAGCCTTTGTATTACTATAAACTCAAATAAACAACTACGGTGAAGAAATAGAATGAAGAAATACTAGATGTTTATCTTACATGGATGGAATCTGATACTTGTCTTCCAAGTTCCAACACTGATGTGTTGTGGTTTGCACAAATCTGTCATTATTGTGGACTAAGTTTTGTAGGCACAGAGTAAACAATCCTATTCAGGCCAATGCATTCTAAACCTATGCACAGCAAGGTTAGGTAGGTAGACACAACAATGTGAAATTCATCAGATCAAACATGAATTTTTGTTAGAGATGGTCCAGTAGAGTAACAAAATCCTATGTGTTCTATTTGTGATAAGTTTGATGCTATAAGTACAATTGTCTCCATTATGACTTGTATCTTACTTGTTCTTCACACACTTTTTATTCATGTTTTCACATTAGTTTACTTGATAAATTTACAAGCTCACCAATTTCATCAATAGTTATTTAATCACCTATTGTGTTGTGACTTGATTGTTTAGCCAAATATTTTATTTTGTAGGTTTACTTGGATGTATTCTCAGTAGTTGTTCTTGTACTTGGTGGTGCGCTGGCATGTTATGGTAAGCATAGCCTATGTATACTCATCTATACCATACCATAATTATGTCGCAATATTAGGCATGATGTTTTCTAGTCAATTGTTTCAACCTAAGATAAACTCTTATTATCTTGTTTCTAATCCCTCGCAGTAGATTAAATATTGAATGAGTCTCACAGTCCTATTTCACTTTATATCTAGTTTCACATCCGCCTTACTAAATAATTTGACCTTCATCTGCTACCAGTAATCCTCTCATTCAACATGTTCTTGACTTGCCCTTTTCTTTTATTTTTTATGATCATTTAAAGGTGCAATACTATTTTCAAAGATGAGCAAAGTGCGTTCTGAAACTGGATCATCTGAGAAGCGGAAGGTATAACTCTTGCAGAATCATTCAATTTGTGGATTGCATCTCTCTACTGCTTTATCATTTGCTGCATGTATTGTATTTTGTAAAATCATGAGAAAGCAAACTAATAATGATCGTATACAATATTAAATTAATTGAATAAATGGTCATATATTCAAAAGATACAACTTTTGGTTTCAGTTCTGATAAATTCTATACTTTAAGATATCATTCCAATATGGTCATAGTGCTTATAAAACCAGATGACAAAAAACAGGATGCCCCTATATGCGTACTCCTGCTTCAATAATCTGTATGAGCCCAGCTCTTCTGAGAAGTGAGCCCATGTATAAAGAGCACCTCACTTACACTTTTGTCCCCTTTTGTGTAAAAGGGTCAACTCAGAAGTGTTATGATTGCAATGTACGGGTTTATATGCTGGCCCCAACTTATGTAAACTCTCGATGTGGGACTAGTTGCACTAACACCACACCATGGGCCAAGCGGGGCTCTACTATTGGCTGGATACTGGAGTATTTCATATATAGTAGCATAAATTATGAAAAATAGTATGTGTTTTTACGAGGACCATTCAGTCTATCCGAATTTCTTCAATCTTCAAGGATATATTATTTCGGATCTGTAATTCTCTATATCAATGCTTGCTTCTCTGCAGGTTGCAAGTTTAGCTACTGTGTCACTGATTTGTTTCTCGTCGTCCGCTATACTAGCACTTGTTACCAATGTTCCAGTAAGTCTGATTTATACAATAATAGCTGAGTAGCTGACATATCCACTAGCTGGTTCTTGAATTGCTAAATATCAATTTGCTATACTTCTTGTTGCAGGTGCTTGTGTATTGGTACTCAGCAGATGAATACATCATCAACAATGCTATCATATTGTTTATGTACTATTTCATAGGTATCTCTCCACCATCTATGGCTAGAAATAACTCCTCTTAAATTGAACGATAACATTTTATTAAATGTAGTTCATGTTGCAATGGGAAAATATGGTAGGATGTGGTGTGCCATCAGGCTTATTATGTGCACATGCTTCGAAGCCTGATGGTGAATGCATGTGAGCATGCTCCAACATGGAACCATATGTGGGAATTAATACAATAAGTTAGTGAAATGAGTAAGTGTGGTGGTAGGTGTGGATAAATTATTTATCCAACCTTTCATTTCTCATACCCCCAGGGTGAAGCTAGTCTAGATCTAATGATTCTATGTGTAGTACCAGATTGAAATACTCAAACTCTGCTAGTTGATATATTGCAATCATGTCAGAACTTACATTTCTTTTTGTTCTTATATTTATGATATCCACTTTGAAGTTGGATTCTTAGTTCTCCTTACCTGATACTTAGTGAATGTTGTGCAACTCAACTGTAGGGAGCAACACCATCAAACTAGTGAATGATTTTAGAAAAATAATTAGTTGCATGGTGTATTTACGGCACACATTGAACTGCAACAGTGGAATTGCCTAGTCACAAAAATTAACTCTTTACTAGGCATCCAATCAATCAAAATAATTCTGGAATCAGAATGCATGTTGTATAATAGTTTTTTCTGTTGATATTTTCTCATGTTTATTGCGAACATAATATTCCATTCTCAAGAAAGCACTTGGCAAGCCTCTTTTTTTTTTAGAGAGAGAGATGGCACAACCACTTGTTAATTTTACTTCGGATACTCTTGCAGGATCATCCATACCGTCAGGATTTGTTCTATGGGTCATGAAAGATATTCCTCATCGGCAGACAGTAGAAAGGCCCACACAATCAAGAGTTGTTATTTTGTTCAGGGATAGACCATCCCCTACACAGGATCCACAATGGAGGACTGCCGTTACATCCTCTAACAAGGTACTTGCAGTATTACGTTATTCAATTAAAATTCATAGGTTTCTACCTCTACATACTTCTAATAAACTGACTTTACTAATCTATCGATGTATAGGCCCTCAAGTCAAGCCCTATTTAACCAGAAGACAAACCGTTGATGTGGAAACTTCAGTCTGTTTAATCTGCTAGAATTTTACCAATGCGTCATTTGTGCACTGGCATCTAGTAGCTTTCTGACAGGTTGTTGGTACAAAGATGGATATGTAATTCCTACTTCAAGGAAACTTTAGTGATCAGAAAAGAAGGGAATTACCTGTGAATGTAGCATGGTTCTCCAATGAGTGCACAGTATGCGTTTATCCATTAGAATTAACTCTGGGTAAGGCTTTAAGGATTAACAAATGTAAATAGCCATAGAAATGAGAGTTTTTCATGGTTTGGCTGGCTGTTCATTCAGATTTTCCCCACCGTCACATTAGCTTCCTCAACTCATTTTAGTTAATAGAACTGGCAAAGTAAGGTTTCAGCTTGTCTATGAGGAGATTTTGCCTTGAGAAGATCTCTCCATGTTGATACTCTGTCTCGTTCTTATCATGCATAAAATGTTTCAAGGGCGTTCTGATCCTAGCAGCTGGCATGGCACGCTATGCTGACTTCAACCTGTCAGCTTGCTACATCATTCAGTTGCTAAACAAAGTCGATCGGTTGTTAGTTACTGCTCCACTTGAGAGCAAACTGCCATTATCATCGGAAAGATATGCACGACTAAATAATCAATAGTTGCTCGTGCTATAGCAGTTTTAGCCGAGTTTAGAGCGCAATTTTAGGCGGTGCGGTGCGGTGCGTTAGCGGCTTCGCACCTGCAAATCGCGGTGGAAAGACGCAGCCAAATCCATCGGGAGGAACCTAAAATCGAGGATTTCAAGGGCATTTTGTAGTGGCGCAGATCGGCAGGAGCTTTGGACAACGTATGCAATTGGTACAGTCGGCAAACCCAACCCACATGACTACATGAGTAGTACATGATACCCCGGCACTTAAAACTCTTTTGATCTTGGAGGTTGGCCCAAAAATGGATTAGAGATGGGATACCGGGATAATCTAAACAAAGAAGAATAGTGTAGGCTAACTGTTTAGGTAATCATAATATCATATTCTTTTGCAGATGGATCAAATTTCATGAGATAGGGTGTGATTTGCTCAAAAGATTAGTATGCGTGGCTTCAGAACACAGTTTCTGGATGATCTCTCGTGGTGTGGGTAACTGGGTACAACCAACCACTATCTCGTTTTGGATTAGAGGACCACTACATGATCGTTATAAACAAATCTGAAGGAATAATTGCATACAATGTCTAGTGTAGATTGGACGACGGTCCTAATCAAGCTGCACATAAAAATTGTGCTGGTGAAATGTTTCTTATGGTCAACAAGACGGCTTGACGTCCTTAGAATCTTTGAAATGCAATTTTAGTTAGGTACCCTGTTTAGGAAATATGCTGGCTCATACTACCTCCGTTTTTTTTAATAGATGACGCCGTTGACCTTTTCTCACATGTTTAACCATTCGTCTTATTTAATTTTTTTTGCAAATGTATAAGATATAAATCACACTTAAAGTACTATGAGTGATAAAATAACTCATAACAAAATAAATTATAATTACGTAAATTTTTTGAATAAGACGAATGGTCAAACATGTAACATGTGAGAAAAAATCAACGGAGTCATCTATTAAAAACGGAGATAGTAATACATTTACAGTGGCTCAAACATTTTTTTTTTAAAAAAGTACAAGATGCACCTTGAAAATCACATTCGCTACTATCCATCACTAACATTTTTCCTAACATATTCCCTCGAATATAAGATACTAACAGTAATTAAATTATAATCCACTAACTACTCATTCCACAACTGCACAAGGATCACTCATCCTCTTGTGTCTAAAAATAGCACAAGCTCCCATGCATGTCCATTCCATCTCCAAAAGTAACCACCACAAAAACCCATGAGCTCATCTCACTCTACCACTTGTCTACTCCGCAGCCCAATAACCACCATTGTTTTCTCATCTCGACATGCTAACAGCCTAATACTGCTATTATTCGTCTCGCTTCCCATATAACCACAGGTATAACCGCCACGAGAGAGCTCTCTCCCACTTCTTCCTTCCTGCGCGCCTCTCCAAACCACCATGGGAGCGGGCACCACCACCACAACCACCACAGAGCTAACCGCGGCGCGCCACCCCGCCGCCAACGTCGTCTCCGGCGGCTCATCGGGCTGCCTGCCGTCCTCGTGGCCTTCTCTGTCCGGCGCCGGCGGCACGGGCAGGCGGCGCGGCTCCGCCGTGGTCCGGAGCCTGCAGCTCGTGGTGCGCGACGTCAGCCCCGCCGCGGGGTGGTGCGGCCACCGCGCGTGGCGGCGGCTGCTCCGGCGCCTGGCGCAGGAGACGAGGTGCATCTGCAGCTCGTCGTCCCCGTCGGGCGCCGCCTCCTCCAGGCCCATCACGTTCGGCTACGACGCCGCCAGCTACGCCAAGAACTTCGACGACGGCCGCCGCCCCGCCGCGCACTACGCCGCGCTCGCGCCCGCGCCCGCCGCCGGCGCCGCCAATGCCGCCGCCCATGAGCCGGCCGGCCGCTGACTCGATCGCCTTCAATGCCTGTTTGATCTCGACCGGGTCTTGTGGTTGCTGAATGCTGAGCGATGTGCATTCCTTTTTCTTCACCTTCTTCTTCTTTTTTTCCTTTTCTCTCTCTTTTATTTTTGTTCTCTTCTCTCTTGCACTCCATTGTCGATGATATTGGTTGTTGCAGCAGTGACTTGACCAATAGTCGGTACGTAATTTTGTAATCTGTACATAGCAAGGAGATAACATAAGTGGAATTTAGCCGAATTTGCATGATTCACATTTTTCATGTTGTGATTTATCTGCGTGGCACCAATGTGATTCTTCTCGTCTTTTGATAGGTCTCGATCTGAGCTTAAATAAGCCACTTGTTCTCCCTATGCCTATTATCTTGTGAAAAAAAAATACTCCATTTGCGATTGGAATTGGATTGTAAGATAGACGAATTTGACTGTTCTCGGTTCATGGATGAATAATTATGAATGACAGGTAGAGATTTCATTATTGTTATTCAGATCAACAAGGCGTTAAGTGTTAGCATTTGCCATACAAATAATGATAGCCAGAAAAGAAGGGAAAGAGATCAGCTTTACTCAGGGAAAGAGATCGTGCAATGATGTACTATCGACGAACAAAATGAGAGGCAAAAGAGGAAGGAGGACACTGACCATTAGTAGGAGCAGCTTAATCAGTAGTCATGATCCTGCATTCCAGGCCATTATCTTTTAGACTAAACCACGGTACGCTGCTGCATTTCTTATCAGCTATTAGTCCCTTATTACAACTCAATTGCCAAATAAAGCGTTCTGGATCATTGGGTTTGTGTATAGTTAATGACCAGTACAGCCTGCATTAGCTATTTAGCTTTGTCCACGAGACAGGAACATTGCTTCCTGCAAGAGCAAGGCCATTCGGTACGTACACATGTACCAAAGATTGGGCTCCATACCAAAAGCAAAGCAAAGTCTATGCTATGCACAACAACACAAACACAAGGCCCCGTTGCCAGAAAAGGCAGCAGCTTCCCTTGGGTGCTAGCTGCAGCCTGCAGGTTTCTGCTGCGCATGCGAAGCTCACTGAATTTTGTCACCTCCTAATTACCATCTGCAGCGTCAGAAATCAGAATCACCTTCTGAGTTTCTGACAAAGGAAAGAAGGCCACAATGAGACGGATCGGATTTATTAGAACTGAACTCACATAGAAATCGGTCTCGCGGTAAAATATTGTAGTAGTCTTGATCAATTGTTTTCTACTACCAGTAGCGACCACTGTAAAAGTTATTTATTAGCATCGGGGTATCCCTGATTCCCTACTACTGCATACTGATAGAGAGTGCATACGAGAGAGCTAGCATTCCGTCGCCATTGTCAGTCTGTCATGTGGTTTCTGCAGTCTGCGGGGACGCATGAATCATCAATGGGAAGCAAACAACATGCTTCCATATAATTGAGGTCACTCGATCGCTCAACTCAAGGCATAGGCACTGCTCAACAATGCGTTGTCAAGGAGGAGGCTGTAAATTTTTGTGGTCCAAAGTGACCTCTTCACTGTCACCTCAATATAAAGAGCTGGTCGCCG
The DNA here is from genome assembly GCF_034140825.1 of Oryza sativa Japonica Group. Lineage (NCBI taxonomy): Eukaryota > Viridiplantae > Streptophyta > Magnoliopsida > Poales > Poaceae > Oryza > Oryza sativa. Next base: position 32,123,368 of record NC_089035.1, read on the forward strand.
TCAGAGGATGCATCCGCTGAACCTGAATAATGGATGCTCACCGACGACTGCACTGCTGGACCGTTACCAAAATGTGCATCAGTAGATGTCATCAGAAGTACTACAATCTAGCGACGATGGCGAAGAGAAACTGTACAGCAAATCGACCAGCTTACTAGAGGCTCGTCTCCAGCGTACAGAAGAGATAGGCCCAAAACTATTTTGGGCTGTTCCCGTACCGTACTGAGCTTAAAAGGGCGCGGCCGCTACAGTGTTCGGAGATTTGGCCCTACGTAGAGCTTGGACGATCGTTCTTAATTACTTCTTCTTAGCCTTCGAATTTCCACATTTCCTCCCATTTTTTTTTATCTTGGTTTTGTTTGTCTCTTTCAAGGCATTACTAAGTATAAGATGAATATTTATTTTTCTCTGCATCTTCAACTACGACTCCGTGGCCCAATGGATAAGGCGCTGGTCTACGGAACCAGAGATTCTGGGTTCGATCCCCAGCGGAGTCGTTTTGTTATTTCAATATTAACCATTTTAACCCTCGATATAAGCCTTAATCGTTCTTTTGGTCGAGATTCCGGTGGCGTTTTCATTATTTTGTCATGATGGAAATGGAAAAGCTTCAGAACCACTCCCTACAATTTTGGTGGCCTTCTTCATCATCTGCCATGCTACATTTCATTCTGGAAAAAGCTTCAGAGCTGCACCCAACGAACATCAGCTAAGCGAACCATCGAAAGATCATGACATGGATGCTAATTTGCCATGCTACATTCATTCTGGAAAAGCTTCACAGTTGCACCCTACGAACATCAGCCAAGTGCACCATCAAAAGATCATAATCATAAACATGGATGCTAATCGGTATCCAGACATACTAGTATCCCTTATATCCCTTGTAACAATTTAGAGTCTTGAAAACCTCTGACAGAAGATGGAACATGAAAAATATCAATGTATTTATCAGCACATGTCCGTTTATTATATTTTACTGTATAATAGTTCACAGTCACAACCATGATGAAACATATCAAGTTAATAGAGGCAGAAACTGATTAGAAAGAGTATTTCTAACGCCAGTTGAAACAGCGATCTCAGCAGTTTCTACTACTTTGCAGGGGGTGACGGTGCAGTTGCTGTGTAGAGGGACTTCAACTGCCTGTATATAAGCTTGCTGTCATACACTGCTAGCTGCAGCTCCATGCCATCCGACCACCATTGCTCCAGCCCATGCGCTTCAAGAAACTTCTGTGGGCCTTTCGATGTCACAAAAAGCTTCGCGACCACATCACCAGCGATCTCACTTGCCTTTCGTTGCTGCTGCTGCTCATCTGAAGCACCATCAGTGGTGGTAGTGGTGGTGGTGGTGGAGCAATTAGGGGCATTGTAGTGACAGCAGATGTAGTCACTGTTGTTTACATATAAATGTGGCACCCATTTCTTGTCAGCACGCAATTTCTTCTTTGCACTTCCCTCCTCTTTGGTACTGTCAGGTAATGCTTCTTCAGTCAGTGGTAGACTAGCCTTAACTTTTTTCCACAGGTAGCTGGCCTTCTCACTCATACTCCTTACACCCATGGCAAGTGAAACAGAAGGTGGATTGAACAGATGACACTCCACGAAGACTCCTTGCTTAGCGAGCTCTTTGCAAACCTGAAGAGCAAATCCAGCTCCCAAGGAGTGCCCAGCAACACTGACATTAGCGCTACCAAACCTCTCAACTGCTGTCTTCAGTGCTTCTAAAGCGCCAATATATCTGACTGATCCTTTTAAGCTCTCCCACACCAGGAAGCGAAGATCATCTTGTAGGTCTCTCTTGATGGTGGGCTTCTGAAGCAGTGTTCCTCGGAGAGCTAACACAGCCCTTGGCGCGCCACTTGGTCTTATGAGGATAAGGTCAGACAAAGCAGAAGAACGATCCCACTCAAGGACGGCACCATAGATGGAACCATCTCTCTCATCGACCAATGTCTGTGTGACCTTGTATTTGAAGGGCTTCCACCATTTTGGAGCAAGGCCATCCTCTTCTCCTTTCTCATCTTGCCTGTCCAGTTCAAGCAGGTAGACTGCTTGAATGAAGCAGGCCATTACCATCCTTTTGTAATTGGGATCCTTCCTGCAATCAATTTAAAGCAACATTGATGGCATTAGAACTAAAGGTAGCAGATACAAATTAACAAGTGTGATACACTGAAGTAAACCTGGTTACGCATACAAAGCATATACTGCATTACCAGAAGTTCTTGTATGTATGAGGTCAAATCGAAATATATTTGATGTCATAACTAACTGACAAACTTTGACAAAAGAAACCAAATAGCTCATATTATTATTATTTCTTTTTTTTTTGGTATGGTAATGCACCTCCTGTCCGCTAAAATTATCAGATTTGCATGTTCCATTTTCACCAAAAGTCGTGAAAAGCTTTCATCCGCTTATGAAATTACGTTATTAATAGGAATACTGGTGTATGCTTGCCACAGATTGGAATTTACTAAGACCTGACATCCTAAGCACTTATAATGTTCAGAACGAAACGTGCAATTCTGTGAATATTTCTTTTTCGGAATACCAATTCTGTGACCCATTCCCGCCCATGCTTTAGAGACTACGTCCAAGTACTATAGCACGAAGCAAGGGAACTGTAGTGATAACTCTAGTTCAACCAGTAGAGTTTGTACCGTCCAATTGAAATGGTATAGCCTAAAAACTAGAGCAATAGAGTGTAGAACTGTATAATTGATTATTATTGAAGGTCATAAAAACAAGGGGCGAGAATTAGAAAGGCACCTCTTCAACAAAAGTAAGTCCATACATATCCCATAGGAAAGTACCACCCACAGGACCTTGGTTTCAATCACTGATTATCTGCTACTTCACTTTCTTGTTTAAGAAGAATACTCAATCCGTAAGAAAAGGTAGGTGCATTTCCATACCCATGCCTCACGAAACAGTGTATGGAAGGAAGGGCAAAACTCTGGGTATGGTAGTCTGTAACCTGACTTGTAGGTTATTACTTGTAGGCGCGCAAGCGCAACACTAACCAACTAAACACAAAGCTGACACGCCGAATCGCAGGATCATCAGAAAAGACATTGAAAAAAAGTTTAAATGTTGTGCAGACATTTGTGAGGTGATCGATTGGAGATTTTAATCTTAATGCATGCTATACCCTTGCGCCAGTGCAGATTGCAACAAAATCCTGAAAATAGCAGTAAATTCGGTTCCTTGTTTACAATCCAACAAAGCTATCGCCTTTCATCTAGCATATTCCCTCCCCTTCCAATCCTGGGAGCCGGGTGCAACCGGACGGCAATCCCCTCCCTAAAACATAGTCCCTTTTCCGATCAATCAGAAGAGGCAACAAACCAAGGGTGCCCGCGGCGTAAACGATCCCCACAGATTCACGCCCATGACGACCATATCTGATATCTCCATAACGCCAAAATGCATATATCAAACTAATTAACTAAGATTTCGCAAGGAAACATGGAGAGAGTAACCGGAAACCAACCAGCTCGAACGGATGATCTCCCTCCAGTTGGGCGGCGGCAGGTTCCGCGGCCCGGACACGTGGAAGTCGTAGGGGTGGCCCTCCACCTCCGCGTCCGCCGCGGCCACCACCACGGCCTCCCCGCCGCACACCCCGCCCTCCTCCCCCTCCCCCTCCTCTTTCTTCCCTCCAACCGCCGCCCCCGCGACCTCCAACTCCCCAGCCAGCGGCGCCAGGTCGATCGCCATGGCCCGCGCGTGCGCGAGGGGAACGGGAGCGGCGTGCGCGCGTGCGCGGAGCGGGCGAGGCGGCAACGGTCGAATCGGCGCGACAGAATGTTGTGGGGACGGAGGAGGGGGAGGAGGATTTGGCAGCACGCGAACGCGACGAATCGTGGGGGCGATGCGGGGGGAGAGAGGGGTGGTAGTATATCTGGGATCTGGAAGGGGACAGCGCCCAACGGTCATGTTCGGCAAGAGGGGCATATGAACTGGAGGGCGGATTTATGCTTGGGCGAGTGGGTTAATGATGAAGTAATGCTTTCCCTTCCTGGTGTTCTTCTTCCTCCCCCAATTTTCAGCTGCTGCCTTGTGCGGTTGTGCCTTCTACTCCATCGGTTTACAGTAGCCCCTGGGTTTGTGTCACAAGGTGGGTGTTTTGCTTTTGATAGTGGATGTGTTTAGTGGATGTGTTTAATTAAATCTCATTGTTGCCTATGAGTTTTATAGTGGATGTGTTTAATTAAATCTCATGTCCCTCCGCTCTAAAATATAATAGAGAAAAATTCCAAAATCATCTCATATGACATTCTACCCCCATAATAAATCATTTTATGCAAATATCTACCCCTACTTAATTTTGTTGCAAAACCATCTCACTACGTACGTGCTTAACTGAATTAACCTGTTAGCACTGATGTAGAGTTACCACAGGCTAAGCTAAGCCTATTCAACCTTATCCAAGTGCTTACATTAGACTTATTTTCATATTTAATTGAACTTTTTTTTGTGCATATAGCAAAACTCAATGAGAGAACGTTTAAGCTCTTGTCAGTAATTTTGTTTGTGGAATCTTACCCAAAAAAGTATCAAGACTATAGGTATTTAATTTTGGTAAAGACCACATTAACGCTGACACTTTAAAATACATGTTGATTCAGTTAAGCATATACGTAATGGGTGGTTTTTCAACAAACTAAGACCCCGCTTGATTCAGCTTAGGATTATTATAATCTGAATTATTAGGAGTAAGCTGAAACAAACAAATAGATTATTATGCTAGATTATTATAATCTTGTTGACAGAAAACACGAGGCCTTGGAGATCTGCTTAACTCCAGTGCAGGTCCAAAGCTCACCTTCGAATGTATGAGCGTGCCAGTTGATTTGATCCTGTAATCAACAAGAAATAGAAGCAAAGAAACCGCAGTTAAATCTATAAATGATAGCCGATCGGCTAGGTGCCGATGACATATCATTTATCTTTCAGCCGATGTCGTATATGCATCGATCGGCAGTCATTAATAAATAAGAAAGGACTGAATCTACTCGATCGGCTGCAGATATTACCAATATATAATCTTTATATCAATACGTACTTAAATCAAGTGATTGGGATAGATCGGTCGCTATGCCGAGACAGTATAAATCACTTAGATCGAAATATATATTAATAATGAGACTATATACGTTCATAGCATAGCCGATCAGATAGATCTAGCATGTATCGGCTAATACTCCGATACTACTCTATATTAAGATATTAAAGCAAGTAGAATATACTAAACACAAGCCTAATATATTTAAATGCAGCAAGATCTTAACGTAAAGGACAGATTTAACATGTCAATCAAGCATATAGGATAAAAAGCAGTTAAATTAGGTAAGATCGGCTGAAACTCCGATACTACCCTAATCAGCAACCAAGAAGCGGGCTAGAGATTGAGATTCTAATCACGACTTATAAGGTCAAACTTAAGTCAAGCCGTATCTAGACAATCAAGCCATTGGATGTGCCATAGAGTGGTAGATATCCTATATAATCTAAGTCAACATCGGTATTTAACCTAATCGGCTGCCTTCTATTGACGGATGTTAGCCGATTGTAGGTTGAATATCGATATTGCCAAGGATTATGTAGGATATATGATAACTCGACGAATTACATAAACAAGATTAGAGTGTCATAAAGATGGAAGCACTAATCCCGAGAACGCAAGCCACCATAACAAGTTTTACCTCTTATTGAAGATCGAAACCGATGCAGCTCAACCCGAAAGCAAGAACTCGTTGAAATAAAACTAAAGCAAAAAAGGTGGCGATGCGTCGAGATTGTATTGAACGTGTGTGTTAAAAGTTACATAGGGCTCGGGTCTATTTATACCCAAAAATTACAAGATATGTCCATAACAGACACGACAACTATCTCTAACAAACTCCAAGATACCATAAGTCTTTGCGGCGGACTTTTGCCCAAGAATATCTCTAAGGAAATTACATAAAACATCCTAATTAATAGATACAATTGCCTTCTTAGGACTCTATCCATGTGCGGCAATCACCTTGAAGCACCTCAATTCAACCTGATGTCATACATCGAGTTGCATTGTCAGAATCGGCTGCATCGGCTTACCTAGCCCGACTCAGACCCAGCCGATTCTAATCGTAGCCGATCTGGACTCTAGCCGATTCCTGCTCTGTTTCCGAACTCGATCTCCGCCTCCGACTTTGCTTCGATCTAATCTTCTTTCCTAATGCCGATATTACCAAATTTGGTTGTTAACACATGCCCCCCAAGTCCAGAATATTTGATAATATTTCGGATTTGCTGTAAATCGACTCCGAGCAAGTTTCGCACTTTGCCGTTTTCCGACCGTTACTGCCATGCTTTAAATACTAACCATTACCCTCGAGAAATCTCACACCGTCCTCCTCCGTTTTCGCCACTAAAACCAACTTTGCCCTCTCTCTCTCTCTCCGGCGATCTCCCTGACGCACAAGGCGATCCCCAGGCGATTTCGTTCCCGACCAAATCTCCGCCCGCGGCGATGTCGTCTTCCACCAGCCCTTCTATCGCGCCATCGGTCGAGTACGCTGAGGTAAGTCCTCACCAGCTAGATCCCTTTTCCTCGCATGAAATCGACTTCTCCTTTTCTCCTCACGTTTTCTGCTTCTCAATTCCTTTGGATTTGCAGCACCTTTCCAACCTAGTCACGATTCCCAGCCTTTCACACAAAAACTACTATTTTCTTGGCCCAATCGGCAATCTCGAATCTCGACCCCACTGATTTCATCATCGGTGAAACTAACCGGATCCCCTTTAGACTAGCCAACCCTAACCTGGGTCACTGGAAGAATACCTTCAAGTCTTGGCCATCTCTCGAAAAACCTACTCCTGATAAGAGCTGGACCACCTGGTACCAACGCGTATCGGCTAGTAAGAAAGTTCACTGGGATGAAATTGGAATCGGCCAAGCACTCACTCTCACCATAGCCAATTCTGCTAAGGATGAACCTCTGATGGCTGCCGCCACCTACTTCTGGTCCAACACCATCAATGCTTTCTTATTCAACCAAGGGCCGATGACTCCAACTTTAATCGACATCACCATGATTACTGGATTAGATGTAACTTCATCGGCTAACCCTATGAGCATGAACACCAAGAACCAATTCGACTTCAAGACCAAAAGCATAGGTGACTGGTCTGGCTATGTGGCGGCATATATGGGCCAAGGGTCTGTTACCCCTCGAGAGCATGTAGCTTTCTTGCTTATGTGGCTGGAAAAATTCCTCTTCTATGGATCCAGTTGTGGCCCTACAACCAACTGGCAATTCGTAACTGAAGCCTTAGAATCAAAGAAAGAATTTCCTTTGGGCAAAATCCTTCTCGGCTATCTGTACCAGATGTTGAACAATGCATCGGCTAAAATAGCCGTCGGCTCAATAGTTGGAGCAGGTGGACCATGGTGGCTGCTGCAAACTTGGTTAAACCTGGTAGTCATGAAGGTTGTCAATCGGCCCTCTGTGACAGAAGCTGAATTCCCATTGCCAGAGCCGATTGTGGAAGATGACGGAGAAGAGCGTACCCATCGCAGATGCATGTCATATGGAGAATATGCATCCACACCAACCGATGCTGGAGCGAAGCTATCGGCTGAGTTACTCAAGGACTGGTTCTGCAGTTTCTACGAAGGTTTTAAGAAAGATGCACGAATCTGGTTTCCCTACGAAGACTCAGCAGACCTTGAACTTCCATCAGACTTTAGATTTGAAGACATTAACCATGAAAAAAATCCAAAAATCCAGAGAAATTCTTATAGCTGCAATCAGCCCATGCATCCTCCCTATCGGCATTCACCAAGGAAGAAACATCCAAGTCTCCTACGAGTTTTATCACCCAATGAGCTCGGCCAGACAACTTGGATTGGGCCAACTCCCAATCGGCTTATTCTTTGCCGACAAGATTCAGTGCCGAGGACAAATCACTTCCACTCTAATGATGGATCGGCTATTTAACCTACCAGGACCCTCTCTGGGCAGTATTGATAATATTGAGTTGGCAAGATTTAGAAGCAAAAACTTTGACAGATGGTGGGGCGAATGGAAGCTGCATCTATTTCATCAATCCGCTTCAATGTATATGACAGATCTATTCCCCGACGTCATGCCCTAGGTAAACTTTGTCATTACTAAATTGCATAACCAGTTAGCCGATTCATTACTTGACTGACCTCTTGCTCCTGTTTTGCAGACAACAGAGTCCTCCCCTCCTCATCAAAGTAACAGTGGCAAGAACATTGAATATGCTTCAGGTCTAATTCCGAATGGAGGTGGACTATCTCCCCCTTTCATCGGCTACCATGCCCCCAAGACTTCAACTCTCCTTCACGGCCTAACTAGAGAACCAGCCGATGCAGGCAAGAAAAGGAAAACCAGATCATCAGCCATGAGTACCTTAGCCTTGGCTCCAAAGAAAAAGACCAAATTCAAGAAAACTCAACCACAACCAACTGATATGTCGACTGATGATCTGCCCGCCTTGGATCCATCTATTGAACAAGCTTTAGATGACGAGGAAATTGGTGAAGATGTTGATCAAGCTGTAGCCGAAATGAGTGACACAGAAAGAACACCATCGGCTTCACCCAAGCAAACGCCTCCAACTCCTTACGCCCCCGTTCATTTTACAAGAGTAAGTACCTCTCTCTGACTTCTTCTGAAATTACCTCACTCTTCGGCTAATTACCCATAGACTTTGTGGTTGCAGAAGAAGAAAACTGCTGTGAAGAAAAAAAACAGCAGCAATTGTTAAATCGGCTCCACCAGTAAGATGTCCTTAATTCTTTTACTTAATCAATCTCAACTGATTATATATAACACTTGTCTATTTCGTAGCCTCCTCCTACTTCTCCTCCTATACAGCAATCGTCAAGTGATCAGACTCCATCGGCTGTGGGGAGTCATCACATCGAAGAGGAAGAACAACCAGCTGCTCCTGCTATCCCAGTAAGTTTCCCTTTGTCTCAACAATTAGATCAGCTATAATTTACCCAGCTCTTATTCTTTCCGAAATTGTCTCTGCAGGCTCTAGCCGATCTCTTCTCTTTTGACATCAGAGATTACCTTGATGAAGCAGAAGAAGACACTTCAAGCAAAGCCCTAGCTCCCCTATCCGATGATGTGAGAAAAACACTTGAAGACATCTCTCATCGGCTAGCAGCCTCTTCTTTAGACAGTTTGGTAGTTGACCGTGGGTCAATTAGGACACGGCTGTATGAAGTTCAAGCTCTGATTCCCGAAGATCTGGCCGATGTCCTAACTCTAGCCGCTTATCTCGAGCAACATCAGTTCAAGCTGGAAAAAGCCAAGCTAAGACTAGCCGAACGCCGTGATCGCAAAGAGATTAAGGCCACAATCCAAACTAATCGGCAGCTTGTGCATGAAGAAAAAACCAAACTTGATCAGCTATCTGAAGGTCTGATCAAATCCAATATTGACCGGCTCGAAGCTCGCAAAATTGAGCTCTTGGCGCAACTTGAGGAATGCAATGCCGAGCTAGATATAGAACACAAAAAGCTAGCCGATCTCCCAAAATCAATTGAAGAACAAAAAGCAAGGCTCAAATCGGCTATCAAGAATGTTGCTGACTTAACCAAGTCTCTGAAAGTCATCTCTGGAACTGATGCTCAAGATGCCCAAGCTATTGAAGAAGTAGAACAAATCAGGCAAAGGGCTATTTTGGCTATCCAGCGATACTTGTCTCAATAACTTTGTGTAATAGGACTCAGAAATTTTTTGTAATCAGCTAAGATGCTCTAGTACTTTACTGTCTTAACAATCCTTTGTGCCGATTAATATGACTTTTAAAATTCGCTAAAAAAATTTGCCTCAAAAAATTTGCATTGCATTTTGATATATATGTGCCCCCCTAATTTTACAATGACAAAAGCATTGATAAAATTATAAAACAACTAAGGGCGATATAACAATATCGGCCATTGTACATCGGCAAATCACAACCGATTATATCATGAAAAACAACTAAGGGCGATATAACAATATCGGCCATCTCAAGGCGATGCAAACACATCGGCTGTCATGCATCGGCAATACTAGCCGATCATGCGTTAACCCAAACACTTGGGTAATATTTCTTCAAATACTTGCCATTGAGTGCTCGCCCATAGACTTCACTATCAAGCCCTTGCAACATATATGCTCCCTTGGACACAACCTTATAAATTTGGAACGGTCCTTCCCAATTCGGCGACCACTTGCCGAATTTACTATCACGAGTACCAATCGGCAAAATCAATTTCCAGACAAGTTCTCCTTCCGAAAAATCCTTAGGTACCACTTTCTTATTATAATGCCAAGCAATACGTTCCTTATCCTTGGTAACCTTTGCAAGGGCTCGCAATCGTGTCTGAACCAGATCCTCCCTCTCATCGGCCATAAGGTTGTAATACTCATCAGCTGTTAAATCGTTTTGTAATTCCATTCTTCGAGAGCCAATTCTAACCTCCCATGGCAAAACAGCCTCATGCCCATAAACAAGTTTGTAAGGAGGGACTTGGATCGATCCATGACAAGCCATCCTATAAGACCACAATGCTTCGGCCAACCTAGTATGCCATTGTCGAGGATAATCAGAAATTTTCCGCTTAATCAATTTGATCAAACTTTTATTAGACGCCTCGGCTTGCCCATTAGCTTGTGCATAATAAGGTGAAGAATTCAATAATTTGATACCCATGCTATCGGCAAACTGAACAAACTCGTCAGACACGAAGATTGACCCCTGATCAGTTATAATAGTTTGAGGAATACCAAATCGGTAGATTATATGTTCTTGAACGAATTGAATTGCATCCCCAGAATCAACTTTCTTCAAAGGAATCGCCTCCACCCACTTGGTGAAATAATCAGTTGCCACCAATATAAACTTATGTCATTTACTCGATGGTGGGTTTATCATACCGATCATATCAATTCCCCAACCTCGGAATGGCCATGGCTTAATAATAGGATTCATAGCCGATGCCGGATCTCGCTGAATTGCCCCAAATTTCTGACAATCTTGACACCCCCTATAATATCTGAAACAATCCTCCAGCATTGTCAGCCAAAAATACCCTGCACGCCGAAGTAACCACTTCATCTTATGAGCCGATTGATGAGTACCACAAATTCCTTCATGAACTTCGCCGGTTGCAACTTTAGCCTGATCGGCACCCAAACACTTAAGTAACACTCCATCAATCGTCCGGTAATAAAGCTCATCATCCAACAGAGTATACTTCAATGCCTTATATCGCAATTTCTTAGAAGCCGATTGAGACGGATTATGCAAATACTGATGCACATCATACCTCCAATCATCGGCTGTCATTGCTGCAATTTCAACCTTAACATCTTTGATCATCGGCTTATATCCCGATGCCCCTTGGGCCAAATCATTAGCTTCAATATTTTGTTCTCGAGAGACATGCTTTAAAGTAACCAGTCGAAACTCCTTCATTAGGTCTTGACACTTCTCATTATAAACCATCAACGTATCATTCTTGCATTCATACTCTCCTGCCAATTGACTGATTACTAGCAAAGAATCCCCCATGATTTCAATGGCATTGGTTTCAACTTCCTTGAGTAATTGCAACCCTTTGAGCACTGCCTCATACTCAGCTTGATTATTAGTCGCATACGGTTTAATAGTATAAGCAAACTCGAAACATGCCCCCCTAGGGAAAATTATAACTAGGCCGATACCACAACCGTGAGTACACACCGATCCATCAAAGAATAAAGTCCATGGCACTATTTCAACCGAGCCGATTGAATCATCATGATGTTCCACAATAAAATCAGCTATAGCTTGTCCCTTAATCGCCTTCGGCGACTCATACCGAAGATCAAACTCGGTTAAGGAAAATATCCAATTTCCAACCCTTCCTTTCAATATTGGAGCCGATAGCATGTACTTGACAACATCGGCCTTGCATACAACAGTACACTCGTTGGACAGTAGATAATGCCTCAACCTTGTACTCGAAAAATACAAACACAAGCATAACTTCTCCACAGGGGAATATCTAGTTTCAGCATCCAAGAGCCGACGACTGAGATAGAATACAACTCGTTCCTTCCCTTCCAACTCCTGAATCAAGACCGAGCCGATTGACTTCTCACCGGCCGATAAATATAACCTAGACGGTATTCCTTTCTGTGGAGGAATCAAAACAGGAGGAGAGCTAAGATATTTCTTAATATTGTCCAAAGCCTTTTGCTGCTCTGCCCCCCAAGTAAACTGCTGACCGGCTTTCAATCTCAACAATGGTGTAAAAGGTTCTATCCTTCCAGACAAATTAGAAATAAACTTTCTAACAAAATTTATCTTGCGGATCATCTCTTGTAATTCTGTCTTATTCTCTGGAGGCTGAATCTTCTTGATCGCATTAACACTCCTTTGAGTTACCTCGATCCCCCTCTCATGAACAAGAAATCCCAAAAACTGGCCAGCCGATACACCAAAAGCACATTTTGTCGGATTCATCCTCAGACCATATTTTCTGGCCTTATTCAAATTTCGGAAATCAATGCATACCCTGACCTTGCTGTTTTTCTTGATAACAGGAACTATACTAGAAACCCACTCAGCATATCAGCAAGGACGAATAAAACCAGCATCATATAATCTTTTAATCTCAGCCTTGACCGGTTCAAGCATGTCGGCCTTGCATCTCCTCGGAGGTTGTTGATATGGCCTAACCCCTGGTTTGATAGGTAGCCGATGTTCAACAATCGATCAGCTGAGTCCAGGCATCTCGTAATACTCCCAAGCGAAGCAATCTCTAAACTCTTTTAAGAGCTCTATTAGCTTGGTTCTAAACTTTGGAGATAAGTTCCTACTAATAAATGTCGGCCTTGGCCGATCGCCTAGACCTATGTCCACTTCTTCCAAATCATTGGCCGACATGAAACCTTGACCTTGCTTGTCATCGAGATCATCTACCGTGTCCGTAGTGTAAACACTTGAACCCTCCACGACGCCCTCAAAATAATAGCTTGGGTTCTCCATCTTCAATTGGTTGTATATCAAAATCGAACACTTTTAGAAAATCTCCATCCCAGACTTTTTCAGATAAACAATCAAGGCCATCCATCTCCCAAAGAGCTAAATCGGCACTGGCAACATTAACTGACCTGTCGGCTGGCACGATCTCTATTTTGTCGCCTTGCCACTGAATCAAACATTGATGCATAGTTGAAGGAATGCAACAATTGGCGTGAATCCAATCCCTTCCAAGCAACAAGCTGTAAGAACCTTTCCCATCGATGACAAAAAACGTGGTAGGAATAGTCTTACTGCCGACTGTCAGCTCCACATTTAGAACACATTTGGTTTCTGATGGATTGCCACCAAAATCTTTGAGCACCATGTTTGTCTTGATGAGATCCTCGGCATTTCTACCCAACTTCCTGAACGTAGCATAGGGCGTCAAATTTACCGCAGCCCCACGATCAACCATCATTTTAGACATCGGCTTCCCATTGACGTAGCCGTTTATATACAATGGTTTAAAATGCCGATTCTCTGTCCCCTCGGGTTTCTCGAACACTGCCTGTTCTGGTGACAGAACCAACTTAGCCGATTCCTCTTCCACCTCGTCAACATCGGCTTGGTCGATCCCGAATTCGGCTGGCAGGGTAAATACCATGTTAACCGGTGCCGTCACAACACTTTTCCCTTTTGCCAACCATTTTGCCTCATCAGCTGCAACATCATCAGCTGCAGGAACCTGATTCTTAACACGCCACTCCTGCCTTGGCTTTGCTTTCTTCAGCCGATGATTAATTTCTTGTTCAACCTCCTGAAGGCGCTCCCTGTTCCTCAATCGTTGAACCCTTCTCTTCTGATTCTTTGTGAAAATACCAGAAGGACACCATTGATTCTTCCTGATTACATTGTCCTTTTGGCCATGATCTTGATTTACTGGACCCAATCTTTGATGAACATAAACTCTTATCTGCCTTAGCCGATTGCCCCTATTATATGATCGGCTTGAGTTCTCGACGATATCACTACACCCATGGCAGTTTTCAATAGATGGCAACCTCATACCTTCATTCCAGCAGAATCAAAAGAACTCACAACCCCAATGAGGATCAAAACTATCATCGTATTTCTCATGATACTTCTCCTGCTGCTTGTCATACTTCTTCTGATATTTGTTGATAATCTTAGCCTAATTCACCCGAAAACCCCTTGCACGGGCCCTATCGGCTGTTTGGCCAGTTGTATGCACCATATTAACAGGAAAAGGATTACCATCGACCTTCATCGGCTTTCTGGAATCATCAAACCTAATCTTGCCTCCCTCAATGGCCACCTGAATCTGCTGTCTAAAAACCTTGCAATTGTTAGTAGAATGGGACCCAGAATTATGCCATTTGCAATACCTCTTTTTGCCTAATTCCTCAGCCGATGGGATTGTATGACCAGCAGGAAGTTGAATTTGCTTTTCTCGGAGTAGCAGATCAAAGATCTTGTCAACTTTAGTAATATCAAAATCATACTTCTCCTCTTTTCCAGAACTTTTTACCCATTGGCATGGTATGACCTTTTTACTCCTCACCCACTTGGCTGCAGCTATTTCAGAATCGTCCTCGTCATCATCCGACCCATACATGTACGGACAAACATGATTAACCTTCTTAGAGTTTTTCCTAACTTCCGCAGACCTATGCTCATGCAAGGTTACTTTCTGTATCAGATGTGACAAGCTATCAAAGTCTTCATACGAGAATTTCTCCCTAATCGGAGCAATCATATCCTAAAAAGCCAGATCGGCTAACTGGGCATCAGTTAAACTCAAACTAAAGCATTTGTTCCTCATCTCCCTGAATCTCTGAATATACTCGTGCACAGGTTCATCATGCCGCTGCTTAATCGCTGTCAAGTCGGATAATTTCATCTCATGAACCCCACTGTAGAAATAGCTGTGGAATTGATTCTCCAAATCGGCCCAGCTATTGATCGACCAATACGGCAAAGAGGAAAACCAAGTAAAAGCCGATCCAGACAAAGATAACCGAAATAACCTAACCTTCAGAGCGTCCACAGCCGATGCTTCACCACACTGAGCTAAGAATCGGCTAATGTACTCATAAGTTGACACACCATCTTGTCTCGAAAATTTGGAGAAGTCCGGAACTTTGAACCGATTGGGAAGAGGAACTCTTTCAAACCACTCAGGGTAAGGCTGCCGATACAAGCTTCCAGTCTCTTTTGGTTTAAGCCCAAACTGTTCCCTCATTACGTCAGCAATCACATCGGCCCATGGTCGCTGCTGAGCTACCCCTTGTGACTGTTGCTGCATGGGCTCGAACTGACCATATTGAGGCGCAAACTGAGGTTGAGCCAATCCCCCTAGCTGATATTGGGCTTGCGGGGAAGGAGGCTGATATTGGTAATTCAAGTTACCCCCTTGGTAATTATGAAGGTTCGGCTGGATATTACGTACCAAATGCTCAGGAACAACTTGAGGTATTACTGTGCCATCCGGCTGTACGTGGTGAACCAAGTGTTCTGGGACAACTTGATTTAAAAATTGTTGTACAGGCTGACCACCAGGCGTTGCAAACCCGGCCGATGCACCTATTGAACCTTGGTGCTGGACCGGCTGAACGATTTGCTGTCTTAACGGCGTCTGCTGAATCGGCTGCAGAGGCTGCTGCCTTGGTGGTGTTTGCTGAACTGGTTGCATGACCTGTTGCTGGATTGGCTGCACAACCTGCTGAATTGGGGGTGTCTGCTGAATCGGCTGCTGCTGTATTGGATCAACAATAGGTTGAGGCGGCAGAAACGTGGCATGTCACGACCGGAAATAACCCAACGGGCGTTCCTTACGTGCGTGTATTATTCCTTGTCCCAGGAGCCAAGGTACACCAAAAGTTGATACAATTCAGAGTTTAACAAGCGGAAGCGTAAATAGATAATTTATTACATGGGCGGCGAAGGCCCAGCACACAAGAAGACAAACGAAAAACAGCGGAAGACTAGGGCGACGACCACAGGCGCTTGACGGCAGGCACGAGCTAGAAACCAAAGCCTTCATCATCCAGGAACTCCTTTTCTGGGTTTGGGAAAAAATGAGCAAGACTAAGTACAACCACCGTACTCAACAAGACACACCCACAAGTGCAGAATAAATGCATGGGAGTACAAGGGAGTTATAATATAGGGGGTTAGGGTTTGCAGTAAACAGCATTAAAAGACACTTAGTTGCTGAAAGCTATTTTGTAAATATGCTCCTAGAGCTATACAAGATTATTAATCAAGGCCGTGAACCCACACGAACCTGCCTTAACCCAAGGCCTACGATGATTTGGACCGAACTGGCAACCCGACCCTGGGTCCCAGCTCGTCCCAAGCCAACCCAGGCCAACCATTCCACATTTTAGTTGTTAAGCATGTTTTAAGAATTAAAACACTAACTTGGGTACATTGCTAGGCTTGCCCATAACCGAGGGCGCGGCTATTCGAATAGATTATACTCTGATCAGAGGTGTACATCTTTACCCACAAGACACATCTTCCTCACGTGTAACCACGTGCCACATACCACCACGGCATACGGACGGAAGACGTGACATAGTTTCCAACCCATCCTAGCCATAGACAAGAGTACCGACCCAACCCCACCTACGACCGGAACCTCCGGGACAAGTAGGCAGGACTGAGCCCCTAGCAGCAGGACACCAGCCCTATGCCATGACATCTCGACTACCAGGCTGCAGCTCGTGTAGCCTTCATTTGCCCTAGAGATGTCCATCGACCCCCAACTTCGTCCATCTCCATCCGTGTACTTTTGTTTATAACCAGACTAAGCCACAAACTAAACCTTACCCACTAGACATGTGGAAGTACAGTAGTGCTTTGCAACAGAGGCCCGAAGACCGGTCCTTATGTGGCCGAGGTGCTACTATCAAAACCATGCACCCCGAGCCCAGCCTAAAACCATTTTGAGGATTTTGAATAGAGGGGGAGGTGTGAATCCAATTCCACAATAATCCAACCATTCCATAGTGTCCAGGTGATAAGAACATTCCCAAAGTTTAGAGTTGTAAAACCACCTAATGTTGCATAATTAACCAGCGAAGCATCTACCTAAGTTCATACTAGTGGAACCATAAATAGAGTACCCACTAGTTGGAGTTTTGTTTATTCTAGGGTGAACAAGGTAATAATAACAATAACAATAATAATAAGGTCATAACAAAGGTAAATAGGCATGGCTAAATAAAACAGTGATAACGCGAGAATTTAAATAAAGTGATAATGCATTAATTTAAATCAAAATAATTTCATAAACTGGGATTCAATATGTTCAAGGATGATGTGACTTGCCTTGCTCGCTTTCCCAAACGTCGGCTTCAACCTCCACGAAGAGCGGATCTAACGAAGCTGCAGCGTCTACACGACCAACGGGAAGGAAAAAGGCTTTTACTCTAATAAACTTCATGTCACGTCCCAAAACGACCCTAAAATACAACCTCTAAATTATGCCTAGAATAATTAAAATCCGTGTGAAAGCCTCCAACAATTAAAATGTGCAAAGTTAAAAGTCAAATAAGGCTTGGAGAATTTTTGTATATTTCCTAAAAGTCTAAAATGCGTAAATAAATTTTAGTGGAATTTTCAGAGCACAAATAATAATCATTAAGAAATAAACAAAGTTAAAATGTTTTTATAAAAAGAAAAGCTCTAAAAAGTCCCTTTTCCCTCCCACTCCCTCTTGGGCCGGCTCGGCCCATCTCCCTCCCCCTCCCTCTCCTCTCCCCGCGGCCCATCCGGCCTCTCCCTGCGCGCGCGCCGCTGACGGGCTGGCCCGCCCGCCACCCTCGCTGACGGGTGGGGCCCACCCGTCATCCCCTTCCTCCCGCCGCTCCCGCCGCCTCGCCCGTGCCCTAGCGCCGCCGCCGCCGCGAATCCCGCCGCCTCCCGCCGTCCCCGCGTGCAATCAATAGGGGGGAATTATTCCTCGGGATCCCCTCCCCCTTTCCCCCCTTTTTTCCCTCCCTCTCTCCCTCGGATTCGTTTGGAAACCTCTCCCCTAACCTCGCCGGCGCCATTAATGGCGGCCGGGTCTCCCGCGCCCATTTCCCCCTCCTCCGGCCGCCCTCTCTCACTCCCAACCCTATATAAACCCTCCCCGAGCTCCCCACCATCGTTTCCGCCACTCACCGCCCTCTCTCCCCGCCGGAATCGAGCTCGCGCCGTCGCTCTCTCTCTCCGCCGTCGCTGCCGAGCTCCGGTCCGCCGCCGTCGTCGCCCCGGACCACCTCCCACCTCGGCGCCGCCTCCTTCGGCTTCGCCACATCCTCGCCGACCTCGTCCACCTCTCCGTTTCGATCGCTGACCGCCGGAGCACAGTCGACCCCGTCCACCCGAGCCGCGCCGCCGCCTTCCTCCGCCCCAGTCGCCGTTTCCGTCGTCGCCGTCGACCCGGGGTGAGCCGTGGACCGCCGCTTTGTTTCCCCCTTTCCCTCCCCTCTCTCGGCCGCCGCTCCGCCGGGCCGATGGCCGCCGCCGGCGACCATAGGGGCGCGGGCGCGCCGCCTCCCTCCGGCCGCACCGACGTGGCCGCCTCCGGGCGCGCCTAGCGGCTGCCGCGTGCGGCCCGGCCGTCAGCCGCCCGCGCCCTCGGGTGCGGCTGACGCGTGGGGCCCACGGCGCCGGCCGGTGTGAGCCGGGTGCACCCGGTCCACCGTGGACCGTGGGGCTGCCGCGTGGGCCCCACTCCCGTGGACCCGGTCCGCGCGCCCCTCCCCTCGGCTGACGCAATAAACCCTTTTTAAAATTAAAAATTTAAATGAAGAAATTCGCAAATATTCATTTAAAGAGCATATAAACTTCAAATGGCCATAACTTGGCCATTTGAACTCGGAATTGGACCGTTCATGTCTCTAATTTTTCCTTAAGAAGTCAAGAACCTATTTTTGTGCTTTGTTTCAGCTTGTTATATGGAGTTTATTAGAGTAAAAGCCTTTTCTTTTCCGTTGGTCGTGTAGACGCTGCAGCTTCGGACGATCCGCTCTTCGTGGAAGTTGAAGCCGACGTTTGGGAAAGCGAGCAAGGCAAGTCACATCATCCTTGAACATATTGAATCCCAGTTTATAAAATTATTTTGATTTAAATTATTGCACTATCGCTTTATTTAAATTCCCGCGTTATCACTGTTTTATCTAGCCGTGCCTATTTACCTTTGTTATGACCTTCTTATTGTTATTGTTATTATTTCCTTGTTCACCCTAGCATAAACAAAACCCCAACTAGTGGACACTCTACTCATGGTACCACTAGTATGATTTTAGGTAGATGCTTCGCTGGTTAATTAGGCAACATTAGGTGGTTTTACAACTCTAGACTGTGGGATTTTCTCATCACCTGGACACTATGGAATGGTTGGATTATTGTGGAATTGGATTCACACCGCCCCCTCTATTCAAAATCCCCAAAATGGTTTTAGGCTGGGTTCGGGGTGCATGGTTTTGATAGTAGCACCTCGGCCATATAAGGACCGGTCTTCGGGCCTCTATTGCAAAGCACTACCATACTTCCACATGTCTAGTGGGTAAGGCTTAGTTTGTGGCTCAGTCTGGTTATAAACAAAAGTACACGGATGGAGATGGACGAAGTCGGGGGTCGATGGACATCTCTAGGACAAATGAAGGCTACACGAGCTGCGGCCCGGTAGTCGAGATGTCATGGCACAGGGCCGGTGTCCTGCTGCTAGGGGCTCAGTCGTGCCTACCTGTCCCGGGGGTTCCAGCCGTAGGTGGGGTTGGGTCGGTACTCTTGTCTATGACTAGGATGGGTTGGAAACTATGTCACGTCTTCCGTCCGTATACCGTGGTGGTATGTGGCACGTGGCTACACGTGAGGAAGATGTGTCTTGTGGGTAAAGATGTACACCTCTGATCAGAGTATAATCTATTCGAATAGCCGCGCCCTCGGTTATGGGCAAGCCGAGCAATGTACCCAAGTTAGTGTTTTAATTCTTAAAACCTGCTTAACAACTAAAAGGTGGAACGGATGGCCTGGGTTGGCTTGGGACGAGCTGGGACCCAGGGTCGGGTTGCCAGTTCGGTCTGAATCATCGTAGGCCTTGGGTTAAGGCAGGCTCGTGTGGGTTCACAGCCTTGTTTAATAATATTGTATAGCTCTGGAAACGTGTTTACAAAATAGCTTTGAGCAACTAAGTGTCTTTTAAGGCTGTTTACTGCAAACCCTAACCCTTTATATCATAACCCCCTTGTACTCCTTTACATTTATCCTGCACTTGTGGGTGTGTCTTGTTGAGTACGGTGGTTGTACTCAGTCTTGCTCAATTTTTCCAAACCCAGAAGAGGAGTCCCTGGAAGATGAAGGCTTTGGTGTCTAGCTCGTGCCTGCCGTCAAGCGCCTGTGGTCGTCGCCCTAGTCTTCTGCTGTTTCTCGTTTGTCTTTGTGTGTGCTGGGCCCTCGCTGCCCATGTAATAAATTAACTATTTACGCTTCCGCTTGATAAACTCTGAAATGTATCAACTTTTGATGTACCTTGCCTCCTGGGACAAGGAATAATACATGCACGTAAGGAATGCCCGTTGGGTTAATTCCGGTCGTGACACTTCATATAACAAGCAGGAACAAAGCACAAAAATGGGTTCTTGACTTCTTAAGGAAAAATTAGAGACTTGAACGGTCCAATTCCGAGTTCAAATGGCCAAGTTATGGCCATTTGAAGTTTATATGCTCTTTAAATGAATATTTGCGAATTTCTTCATTTAAATTTTAATTTAAAAATGGTTTATTGCGTCAGCCGAGAGGGAGGGGCGCGCGGACCGGGTCCACGGGAGTGGGGCCCACGTGGCAGCCTCACGGTCCACGGTGGACCGGGCGCACCCGGGCTCACATCGACCGGCGCTGTGGGTCCCACGCGTCAGCCACACCCGAGGGCGCGGGCGGCTGACGGCCGGGCCTCACGCGGCGGCCACTCGGCGCGCCCGAAGGCGGCCATGCCGGCGCGGTCGGCGGGAGGCGGCGCGCCCACGCCCCCCTATGGTCGCCGGCGGCGGCCATAGGCACGGCGGAGCGGCGGCCGAGAGAGGGGAGGGAAAGGGGGAAACGAGGCGGCGGTCCACGGCTCACCCTAGGTCGACGGCGACGACGAAAAAGGCGACCGGAGCGGAGGAAGGCGGCGGCACGGCTCGGGTCAACGGGGTCGGCGGCGCTCCGACGGTCGGCGAGCTCGGCGAGGGGGTGGACGGGGTCGACGGCGGTGCGGCGAAGCCGGACGAGGCGACGCCGGGACAGGAGACGGTCCCGGCGAGCTGAGAAGGCCGGCCGGAGGTCGTCAGCGACGGAGGAGAGAGAGGGCGACGGCACGAGCTCGATTCCGGCGAGGAGACGGTGCGGCAAAGGGTGGAAACGGGCGAAGGAGGTGCGGGGAGGGTTTAAATAGGGTTGGAAGGGGGAGAGGGCGGCCGGGAGAGGAAGGAAACCGGCCGGGAGGTCCGGCCGCCATCAATGGTGCCGGCGAGATTTGCGGGAGCAAATCCGCCCGTTTGAATGCGAGAGAGAAAGAGGGAGAAATGGGGGGAAAGGGAGAGGGGATCACGGGGAATGATTCCCCCCACTTTATTGCACGCGGGGACGGCGGGAGGCGGCGGGATTCGCGGCGGCGGCGGCGCTAGGCGCGGGTGAGGCGGCGGGAGCGGCGGGAGGAAGGAGATGACGGGTGGGCCCCACCCGTCAGCGAGGGTGGCGGGCGGGCCCGCCCATCAGCGGCGCGCGCGCGGGGAGGGGCCGAGTGGGCCACGGGGGAAGAGGAGAGATGGGGAGGGAAGTGGGCCGAGCCGGCCCAAGAGAGGGAGGGAGGGTTTTATTGTTTTTCTTTTTATAAAACCTTTTCAACTTTGTTTATTTCTTAACAATTATTATTTGTGCTCTGAAAATTCCACTAAAATTTATTTACATATTTTAGGCTTTTAGGAAATATACAAAAATCCTCCAAGCCTTATTTGACTTTTAACTTTGCACATTTTAATTTTTGGAGGCTTTCACAAGGATTTTAATTATTCTAAGCATAATTTAAAGGATATATTTTAGGGTCATTTTGGGACGTGACATGGCAGCAACCTGATCTTGGGTCAACCGATTCGCAACCTGCCCGCCATGTTGTGGCTGCTCTCTCATTAACAACCGAGGGTTCACTGGCTGGCCTGGCGCCATTGCTGATGGAGCAGGTAGGGGAGTTGATGCCAGTGCCGTCGGCTGAGATGTTGGTGCAACAGAGGGAACCGCCTGAGTTGATGGCTGAACATCGGTAATCAAAGACCGATAATTTGGAAAGACACCTCCTTGCAAATAAACCGGGCCTACAACCTGATGCTCAGCTATTGAACCATCGGCTATGGACTTCATCATGTTTGATAAGGTATTGACTAACACCCCAGATTGATTGATCAAAGCATGATGCACAGCGTAGTCAACCCGATCTTGGAAATTACTGAAAAAATCTTGTGCCGTATCACTATTCTGATTAAGATCTCCTCCTTGCAACCCCTGGGCACCACCACCTTGAACTCCATGCACCCCGTCACCTTGCACTCCATGGACTCCTTGAGAATTGTCACCTTGATTTCCTAGAGAGCTGTCGGTAGCACCTTTGTTACTCAGCTGAGCCGAGCCGTCTTCTTAACTCCAGTGCAGGTCCAAAGCTCACCTTCGAATGTATGAGCGTGCCAGTTGATTTGATCCTGTAATCAACAAGAAATAGAAGCAAAGAAACCGCAGTTAAATCTATAAATGATATCCTATATAATCTAAGTCAACATCGGTATTTAACCTAATCGGCTGCCTTCTATTGACGGATGTTAGCCGATTGTAGGTTGGATATCGATATTGCCAAGGATTATGTAGGATATATGATAACTCGACGAATTACATAAACAAGATTAGAGTGTCATAAAGATGGAAGCACTAATCCCAAGAACGCAAGCCGCCATAACAAGTTTTACCTCTTGTTGAAGATCGAAACCGATGCAGCTCAACCCGAAAGCAAGAACTCGTCGAAATAAAACTAAAGCAAAAAAGGTGGCGATGCACCGAGATTGTATTGAACGTGTGTGTTAAAAGATACATAGTGCTCGGGTCTATTTATACCCGAAAATTACAAGATATGTCCATAACAGACACGACAACTATCTCTAACAAACTCCAAGATACCATAAGTCTTTGCGGCAGACTTTTGCCCAAGCATATCTCTAAGGAAATTATATAAAACATCCTAATTAATAGATACAATTGACTTCTCAGGACTCTATCCATGTGCGGCAATCACCTTGAAGCACCTCAATTCAACCCGATGTCATACATCGAGTTGCATTGTCGGAATCGGCTGCATCGGCTTACCTAGCCCAACTCAGACCCAGCCGATCCTAATCATAACCGATCTGGACTCTAGCCGATTCCTGCTCTGTTTCCGAACTCGATCTCCACCTCCGACTTTGCTTCGATCTAATCTTCTTTCCCGATGCCGATATTACCAAATTTGGTTGTTAACAAATCTATAAACTAGATTAGTATAATCCAATAATCTTCACTAGAGGAGCTTTTTCCAAATTATTGAGTGGCTAAAGACCCACTACTCTTAGGCCCTGTTTCTTTCAGCTTAAGATTATTATATTCTAGATTATTGAGTCAGATTACTATAAACTAGATTGTTATAATCTGTAGTAGAATAAGCGGTTAGTTGTTTCTTTCCTAGATTATTAGAGCCTAGATTATTGGGTTTGCAAGTCTAAAGAGGGAGTGGGGTGGCATGGTGGGTAATTTTTCACCCAATAATCTGGAAAAAGCTCACCTAAATGAGTTTATCATATTATAATAAGCTGGGCACCAGATTATAATAAGCTACTTCAATAAGTTGTATGTTTCTTTCAGCTTACTCCCAATAATCTGGATTATAATAATTCCAAGCTGAAAGAAACAAGGCCTTAGATGCCTCTAATAATCCAGAGAAACCAAACAATTGGCAGCTTATTCTATGTCAGCTTATTATAATCTAGTTTAGAGTAATCTGATTTAATAAGAGATTACAATAATCTTAAGCTGAAACAAATAGTACCTAAGTTAGGTAAGTGAGCATTTACAACAAAATAACTTATGGAGCGATACATACTAGTACTATGAATTATTCCAACTCTATTATCCATTCACATACAACTTACCCTATATTGAATGTGTGATCTACATATTACTTTTTGAGGTCATTGGTGTGCGATAGCCGATGTAATCAATATTACTTGATAAAGAGTTATGGTATCCAAAGTAACACAAAGGTAAAACTATCTAATCTAAAAAGTTAAGTACATATCTTAAATCCAAAGGCGTAAACAAGATCAAGGGGATCATAACATAGTTTGCTACTTCACATGACGATGGGATAGTATCCAAGGGTGTCTTATACTATGTCTATTAAGCATTTTTGTATACAAAGGTTGGTTTTTCTGGGTCTTCTCCAAGAAGACAAACTCTAGACAGTACTTGTGTATGCACGACATGAGGCCTCTCACAGTGCTCTCACAGTGTGGTGAGCTGGACCGGGACCTCGTCGCGCCACGTTGGATTTTTGCCGCCGTGTCACTTGGACCCGCGCCTAAACTAGGTTCCTCGTCCCCTAGGTGAGCGACGCAAAACCTCGCGAAATCCAGGACGCGCAGCGAGGAGAAGACCCGGGTAGCGCGCGTTGTGGGCGGCGTAGCCTCGCCCTCGCGTCGAAACCGTAGCGCGAAATCCCCGATTCACCCTCCCAAAACCCATTCCCGCCATACCGATTTCCCTCTGCCGCCACCAATTCCTCTGCTCCCGCGCCAAGAATCCTCAAAATTAGCAAGCAAAATCAAGAACACAGATCGTCACGGTGATTACCAGAAGAATCACACAAGAGTCACACAAAATCACACAAGAAAATCAAGAGTCACACAAAATCACACAAAAAAAATCAAGAACGTCGCCGCCAAGAACGCCAAGGAGGAGTGCGCCCTCCTCCCGGCCGCCGCCGAGATCGCCGAGCCCGTCCACCACACTCTAGGGCGGGGCTAGCGCCGCCACGCCCCTGGCCACGCCGACCCCTCCCTGCCTCCACGCCGCCCTGGTGGGGGAGATGAGGAGGCGTCGCAGGGGAGAAGCCGCGATGCGTTAGTGGAGCGATGAAGTTGTCGAGGTCGTCCAGGAAGAAGCCGCGACGCGTTGGTGACGACGTCATCCATGGGGGGCCGGATGCGAGACTCGCCATGGCTTCCTGCGAGCTTCTTGAGCTCGCGGAGAAGGAGCGAAGGCGCGAGGGGAGGTGGGGGAGGAGCGCGAGGCGTCCCCGGCGTGCCGCCGCAGCGTGGGAGGCGAGGAGGCGCGGCGGCGGACCGGAAGGAGGAGCGGCGTGGGAGGCGAGGTGAAGGAGGCGTGGCGGTAGAAGGAGAGAAGGAGGAGGAGCAGTGAGGAGAGAAGGGTAGGTGAGGAAATAAACTGCGTTCGGCTCACGTGTCCCACGCGCGTAGGGTAACGCCCATTGTGGGATTCTTTTCCTTCCACAGTATCTCCATTCAATTAGGTTACGTAAAATAGAATCCTTGCACTGTGGGAAAGAGTGTCTTTGGGTCTTTTTTTGGGCTAAGACATGGGCTCTGGTGCTTGCACTGTGAGTGCCCTGAGACTTCCTTCATTCAGCACATAGAGATGATTTTACTCGTGAGGGAGAACTGTGTCAAAGACTCAAGAGATTGCTCTACTCATTATTAGGGCCTATTTTGTGTGGGCCTCACTATGGAAAAAGGATCGAAACGCACAATGGGCCTTGTCACTCCCTGCAGGAATATGTTCTGGAGGTCTCTCAACTTAACAACGAGATTTGTTGAGGTTCCTTAACCACAAAACCAGAAATGTATATCCCTAAACTCACATAAATCATGCACTCAAGATCCTATAGCAGTATATATGGGTGGTTTCGCTGGTATCCTAGTTAAAAAAAAATGTGAGGCCCACATGTCAGCTGCACATCTTTTTTCTTCTCTGTTCTTCACCTTCTCTTCTCTTTTCTCTCTTCTCTCTTCTCTTCTTCAGTGAGGGAGGCCAGCGATGGGCGAGCGCAGATGCGGGCGGCATGTGAGCGCGACAGCGGTCGGCGGGTGGCGAGCAGAGAGGTTTGGGAGGGATGGGGAGTTCGCCGGCCTCCCTCACTGAAGAAGAGAAGAGAGAAGAGAGAAAAGAGAAGAGAAGGAGAAGGAAAATGATTTGTAACTGACATGTGGGCTCCATGTACTTTTTTTAATTTTTTTTCTGACTAGGATGCCATGTCAGCGAAACCATCCATTATACTGTTGTTGGACCTTGAGTGTATGGTTTATGTAAATTTAAAGATACATATTTTTGGTTTTGTGGTTAAGAGATTTCAAAATATCTCGTTAGATCTTCTTCAATGCTTGGAATTAATTAGGACCATTGATCTGCAATGATCTAACGGACAGAAAGAGAAGGTACCTGAAAAAATGTATTAAAAGGGTGAGCCAGGTATGGAAGGTGGGAGGGTAAAATGGTAATTGTTTTTTATTAAATTTTTTTCGGTAAAGGGCAAAAGCGTATTCTTACAAATTCAGAACTTTTGAGAGAAGCAACAAACGTTTCAGCAGGAGGAAGAAAAAAAAACGAGAGGAAGAATTAGAACGCTCGCGTGCGAGAGGAACCTACATGATCTGCTGGTTGTCGCTGTCGTAAAAGGCCGCCGCTTGCCGAGGCCTCACACGCCCGCCGCTCGCTGCCGCCGTACGCGCCTACGAAAGCAGCAGCTGGACACCGTCGCCGCCGCCGACGCACGCGCCCATAGCGCCCACCGGTCGCAGCTGACGTACGCAGCAGTAGGTCGCCGTCACCGCCGACGAGCCCGTCGCGCCAGCCGGTTGCCACCGTCGCACGGGCTGGCTTGGTTGATTAGGGTTAATCTTGAATCAACGGTGCGACGGCTTGGTTGATTGGGTGACGGGTGGGATTTGAGCAATTACTAAGCTACCCTTGTTAATAAAAATTTGTGTTCCTAAATTACCCTTTAAAGATTAACTGTGGATAACAATTCGTTAAGGAGATACCTAGGGTACCTTTCAAAGCACCGTAAAAGATCTCATATCTCGTTGTTCCTCCTGTTAACTCGTATCACCTCCCTCCCTCACTGAACCAATAGGGCTCGTATCACCGGTGGACTCCTGTGGGTCTCACGTGTAGTCAAACTTGCCTTGTGCGTGTAAATAAACACACACACAGAAAGAGAGGAGAAACCAGAAAACCTATCGCGCGTGCGACCGGTTTCCTCTACTTGAGGCCCGACCGGTTCGGAAATCAGAAGCTCCTGACTCTTTTGCCCCCCTCCCCTCCCCTCCCCTCCGGATCCATCCACGAAAATCTCCTCCCCCTCCGATTCCACCGCGCCGCACCGATGGCACGAACCCCACGCAAGCGCCGCCGCCGCCGCGGCGGAGGGGGCCACGACTACCTCTCCGGCCTCCCCGACGACGTCATCCTCGCCATCCTCTCCCGCCTCACGACCCGCCAGGCCGTCACGCTCTCCGCCCTCTCCCGCCGCTTCCGCGTCCTCCCGTCCCAGTTCGGCCGCGTCGACTCCGCGCTCGTCGCCGACCCGGCCCTGCCGCTCCCGTCGCTCCCCGCGCGGCCGTCCTTCATCCGCCGCCTCTCCTTCGCCCCCCAGACCCGCCGGTTCTCCTCCTCCGCGTTCGGCCGCCTCCTCGACGCCGCCGCCGACCGCGGCCTCTCCGAGCTCGCCGTCCGCCTGCCCCGCAGCGCGTTCCTTCCCCAGAACCTCCTCTCCATCCGCTCCCTCACCGTGGTCTCCCTCGACTCCTGCGCGCTCCCGCGATGGTGCCCCGCCGCGTGCCCTGGCCTCCGCACGCTCAAGCTCCACCACGTTGCCATCCCGCAGCGGATGATCAGCGTCATCCTCAAGGCCGCGCCCGTGCTCGAGACGCTGGAGATGGTGTACTGCATGGGATTCGCCGGCAGCTGCAGTATGGAGTCCTCCACGGTGAGGAACCTCCTGTTTAAGTCGGCTCTGGAGCAGCGTGAGGTCACGGTGAAAATGGCGGGTCTGAGGACGATCACGCTGTACACGCGCCCCAAGGTGCAGTCGGTTCGGCTGGATCCTGCACCGGAAATCAGGAAGGCATACCTGCACATCGCCAGGCCGCGCGTCAAACTGCAGTTCAGGATACGGCCGTTCTTGGATGCTGGCACGGGGTTGACCTGCCTCACGCTCAGGGGCATGGCCATCAAGGTGCGCTCTCCCTTGTATATGTTTTGCTTGCATCCTATGGTTAATTAGCTGCTCTGATGTGTTTCACACAAATGTTAGTTTATGTAGTTCTGATGAAATAGGGAACTGTTTGTGATGTGCTTTAAGTTGTGATTAATGTAAAACAGTTCTTAGATTACATCCATAATAGAATGATTTAATGTAGGAGTTATCTAGGCCAAATATTCCTTGGCAATGCTTCGCACTGTCATGAATAATTTGCTTTTCTCTGGACAGGGCCATAGTGAAACCGCTAATCAGGAAATGTGTTGTTCTGTATAACTTTCAGACATTGAGCTTTGTAGTAGGTTAGTAATACTCGTATTCTCCTATTTGCAATGTTGCATTGATGTTTAAGCACTGTTCAAATGACACGGTGTTGATAAAATGCGTTTTTGATAGATATTAACATGAAGCGATAATTTATATGTCAACATTATATGCTTATAGCACAGATAGCTGGAGTGTAAATCACACAACTGAACATCGGAATGTGAATATGGTCTAACACATGTGTAACTCTTGCTCTTTCAGAAGGTCATTTATCTTTGTCTTATTTTGTAGTTGTTGTCATCTGAATATAAAGACACTCCAAACTTGGCTGTACAATTTGAAGACTTGAGAATACTGTCAGTGAGCTTGGATTTCTCAAATGAAAGAGAACTCATCTTCCTTCTGAAGCTGCTTGAGAGTTGCCCCAACCTGCAACAGTTGACTCTTTCGGTATGCAATATCACCCATTCACTCTTGCATTCACATTAGCATCTTTACTATATTGAGTTTCATCAGTAAGTTTACCACTAATTTATCTACCTGCCATTCATGCTTAGGCTGTTGATGCAAAAGACGACACTGCATTGCCAAATTTTGCTGATCATGAGGAGAGGCTTTCAAAGTTATCATGCCTAACTAA
This sequence comes from Oryza sativa Japonica Group, assembly GCF_034140825.1. Lineage (NCBI taxonomy): Eukaryota > Viridiplantae > Streptophyta > Magnoliopsida > Poales > Poaceae > Oryza > Oryza sativa. The sequence continues at coordinate 32,152,659 of NC_089035.1, forward strand.
GAGTTTGGAGCAGCTCAAGTTTCTTGGATTCAGGCCTCAACGGTACCAGAAGGAACTCTTTATCTTTCTGCTAACTCAAGCAACGAACCTGAAGAAGATGGCGGTGGAGTTCCCGAAAGACCAAGAAGCTGCTGTGAGGAGAATTTTGTCAGTGAGGAAAGCCCCCACTCAGAAGAAAACTACCAAGTACAAACAATACTACTTGGAGTTAGAGTATCCTGTGGAGCCCAACTGCTCATAGGGCTCTCAAGTCGCTACATGACTGGTCTCTCTTGGACATACATTCACTCCCTAGACTTTAACCCTTAGGTTGCAATTCTCTTTACAGAGATCACACGCCGGAAAAGTTCTTATTCATTGGCTTCAGGATGTAACAAAACATTTGAGATGCTTTATTGCTTCGTGCGTTATGTAATTTTCAATTTTTTGTGTTACAATGTTATACAGGGAAGTATGAGAATACATGGGGTTACGAGTACTTAAAACATGCTTGTGAGGATGATGAACATCTATTTCTGCTGCCAATTACTCTGAAGTTCTGCCATAGACTGTGTGCTCAAATTTGCCACTCCATCTGTGCATTGTCCATGTCAAAATTGGAAATAGTGCAGATGATTAGGATACACTGTTGTTTGTGTGAAGGGCAGAGAAAAGAAATGGATTTTGGAGCAATTGTTCACCTGTTGGAATCGTCAGATGGGACTTGGAGCTCCTTTTCTGAACTGAATGGTTCGAAAAGACGGTCGATGTCCTCGTTCTTGACCTCCTCAAGGGTAGCAGGACTCCACTGTATCGCAACAAAAATTAAAAAACAGTATGAAAAATAAAAATTTCTAGACATGTTTAAGAGTGTGTATGAGAGAACCTTAGGGGCATTGTCTTTGTCGATGCTGAGAGCTCTAATTCCCTGCCAAGTTTTAGGTGCAAATATTATGATGAATGACATCTTAGTCTTGCCTGTATCAAGAATCACCGTTACTTATTCATATAGTGGCAAATCACAGTACCTCATAGACATCGCCAGTAACTACAGATCGGAGAGTGTTCATTGTAAGTCGGAATTCCTTCTTCAAACATTCCGGCAGGCTCTGCTTCCGACCTTCTCTGATCTGAAGAATTAAAACAACCATTAATATTAAGAATACATTCTTGCCTTGTGCAAAAAGGAGCTGTAAATGCACCACAATACATAACAAGATGTCAAAAATTAGTACACTGCACAACATATAAATAAATTGTTAACCAAGGAGAAGCGGACAGCTACTATAGCTTTTAAGCATTCACCATACATAAGAAGCACACAAATATTATTAAGACGAGACAAAATCATCAGCATTAGAAACGATGTCAGAGTTTGTACCGATCGAAGAGTCATCTTCAGTGAAGTAGGAGATGATCTTCGCATGCCCTTCAGTACTGTAGCGATCCATTGGTTTCCATCAATGCTCCCTTCTGATTCCTACAAACAACAACAACAACAAAAGACGCTACTTATGATTTGCAGGAAAAAGTTGATTGCCTTGTTATAGGACAGTGAAGACTGGTGGTGATTGGTGAGTGTACTGTGTCTAGTTTTTCCAGAAGCTATTGGTTGACGATGATATATTTTGGGCATAAGATGAATACTGTCCACTTATTGTTGTTTAGATTATTTTGTAGCATGAAACCAAGATGAATATTCTATAGTCTGAGGAACTCAACACTTTTCAAGCAAGTAATTGAAAGAATCCTTACAAAAGCTTTTATGATGTCCTCGATAGTCTCAGCAGAGAAACATTTGTTGATAGTTGGGAGCCTATCGAAGTAAGATTGTCATTCCAGTGTCAATTTATTTCAATAATAGAATAATAAATGCATGCGCAGCAAGTTACATTTGGAAAAGGACATCAGTTCTTAACTTGTTTAAAATACTATCTTCATCAGGTTGAACATCAGTTGAGAACTCTTCAATAGCAGCTCGAACAGCAGACTCATCTCCTGTGTTTAAATTCAGCAGGCATTTTTCAAGTTCTTCCAATTTCTGCCATTCACATTATAATCATTTTTGGTTAGTCCAACCACAGAAAGACAATATATCAACAAACATTTTGATTTGTCGAGCTACATGTAGAACAATCGAGGAAATCATGCACCGGAACCATCGTGAATATGAATGGTAAATGCTGAATGCCTTACTTCAGAAGGAACAAAATGAGTAGCAAGACCGGCAGCAATCATTTCCTTTGCATTCAACCTTGCACCGGTCAAAGCCAGGTACTCCCCTAAGAATTATTCAAAGAGAATAAGCATATTGGCACAAATATCTATGTCAAGTGATACATTACAGAACCATATTGTCCTAAGATATGTTTAATTTGTCACACAAGTCACTATCAGATTTCTCATTACATCTCAAGAGACAATACGCCTGTAGTAAGGTGATGGTTTGACCTCTGAATGGAAAATGCAATTCAGTACTTACCTAAATATCCAGGGAGTCTAGAATGGATATAAGAAAAGCTGCAGTCTGTGTGTAATCCAACACTAGCCTCAGGGGTTGCGAAGACCTAAACACACAAAAAACATCACCGTGAAACTCCCAAGACAGAGTAATCATGATACCAAATGGGTCCGTTTCAAGAATAGGAGTGTTCTCTCCTTTCTATTTTTTTCATACCAAAAACGTGAACTTTTGATGCTATATAACCAATTTTGCCAAAATAATAATACTAGCTGAATTGAAGAGATAGTGACATGTAGAGGGGTGATTTACACTTTTACAGATAAATACAGCAAACCAACAAACAAACATATAACACAATATGGAATAAAAAAAGCCTCCAAAAGAACTGGACTATGGACTAGTGTTGCATACTGTTTTCTCTGTGACAACTGCAAACTTCAGTGGAGCAACCATGGCTGCACCACCACCCATGACAAGTCCATTAACAAGAGCCACCTGCATGAATTGAAATAAAACCATAGAATTTGAGTACAGAATTCGCCCCCAAGTTAGAAAACAGTCCTCCCACAAACATAAAAGAGGGCATCACCGCGGTTTTCTTATACGTGTGGATATGGTAGCAAAGCCAATACATCCTGTAAACAACCTCGAGACAGGAGTCATCTGCAAAGGAGTTCTGTTAATAGGTTTAAATGCCATCAAGTGTGCGCAAATGTGAGTCTTGGGGATGGAAATCAAATTATACAGTAAGGTCATGTGATGTGGTACCACTGCTACACTGAAACATTCATATCATATCCATACCTGATTTTCCTTCATAGAACATCTTTAGATCCCCACCAGCGGAAAATGCACGTCCAGCCCCCTGTTCATCAGCAGACCATACATTCATATGCTTGGGCCAATCGATGGGTATCATACAAAGTCATAACAAAAAGTTTCATTTGTGACATGATACGCCTCATTTCATCGCTGTCTTATTGCCAAACTTATCCATATCAAAACGTTACCTTATGTATCAGTACTAACTACTGAGTAAAGTCCAAATGTTGACCAGGCACACCTTACCGAATCCTTAAACAAGCAACACGTTTCTCTACATAGTTTGTACTACTAGCCAAGTGCTCCATGCATTGCAAGGACTTTGAAGAAACAAACTAGAGTAAGGTAAATGATTTGTTTGAGCTGTCTCCTGGAAACAAATCACGCATGACATCACTAGGCTAAAACCTATCCTTGTCTGAATTATAATTAGTTATGTTCTGCCCTAGAGCTTTATCAATGCAGGGTGCTAAGAGGGCAGCAGTGCGCGCACCTTGAAGATGACCAGCTTGGCATCCTCATCTTTCTCCCAGCTCTCCAAGAACTGGGCGAGGAGATACACCTGCAACCAGAAACCGAGCACGGCCCAGCCAATTACAGCTTCCAGCTGCTGCTTCCGGCATAAGATCGGAAAATGCACGAAGCGAAAGAAATCGCACCACTCTATCGGAGATGACGTTCAGCTGGCGCGGCCGGTTGAGGATCGCCACCCTCGCGCCGCCGGTCTCCTGCCCGAGCACCACCTGCACAAAGAAACGGCGCCGCGCGTTCTCACTCTCACCACACCACATACTACAAGAGAGAAGAAAATGGCCTCGTTCGCGTGGGGCTGATCGGTACCTCGTCGGGATTCGCCTGCTGCTGCTGCTGCTCCGGCTCCGCCATCAGGGAGGGACCCGAATTCCGCGGGAAGGGAGCTCAGCTCGAGTTAGGTGCTCCAAGAGAACGAGTTGGGCGAAGCAGGCGTGGAGGGAAGTTTGGTGAGGGGGAGCCGGTGGAGGGGATGGTGTAGTAGTAGTGGTGGAGCGGTAGGCGGGGTTGGTGCGGGAAGAAAGCGAGGGCGAACGGAAGAAGACCATGGACAGCTGGGTCGATGCAGTTTGACTTCTAATTCACACCTCTTTGAGAATTTATCGGTTTTCACTTCGGGATCATTTTGAATGATGCGTTATCACTTATCAGTGGACTAGTCCTCCCTCCGCCGCCCCATTTCCTTTTAAGTGTGACTTTGATTTTTCGTCTTATTTAAAAAAAACTAAAATATAAGTCACGTATAAATTACTATCCATATTTTATCATTTCATAACAGTAAAAATACTAATTTTAAAAAATTTTCAAATAAAACGGAAAATCAAAGTTGGATACGGATAATCATAGTTGCACTTAAAATGAGACAGAGAGAGTACTCCCTCTGTTTTAGATTATAAGACGTTTTGAGTTTAATCAAAGTCAAACTGATTTAAGTTTAACCAAGTTTGTATAAAAAAATAGTAACATTTTTAACCCCAGACAATTTATTATGAAAATATATTCAATTAATAAATTTATTATAAAAATATATTTAATTATTGATTTGATGAAACTAATTTAGTATTATAAATATTATTATATTTGTCTATAAATTTAGTCAAACTTAAAACAGTTTAACTTTAACTTTAACTAAAATTAAAACGTATTAAAACCTTTTTTTTACTAACAACGTATTAAAACCTTAATCGGAGGGAGTACTAATCTCGGAACTATACAAATCACACACGATTCGAGAACTCAGTTCTTCACTTAACGATTCCAGAACTCAGTTCTTCACTTGGTGAAAATTTTGAATGTACTGGACGATCTGGTACGTACAGTATTACTACGAGACAACACTGCTAGAACACACAGCTATTCTAGCTTCATGCAGTTTCGTCCGTATCGTCTGGTTCAGTTTGTTGTATGAGCATTCGTTATCATGACGATTGACGAGCGACAAAAAACACTTCTAGGTAAGTTGAAAACTTTAAATGAATAGCAGTAGATAATTTGAATGGTTACAATTACTAAATAACAAATCCTGTGTACCACACAGACGGAATTACAAGGGTTGATGTCGAGTCGACCTCACAGACGAAAAGTACTCGTAAGGCAGTGGCCGATGCTGCAGGTGCTCGGCCGCCCAACCAGAGTTCTTCATCCTTCAGTTTAGCTACTTTTTCGGAATAAGAGCTGTTGGTAGAGTTCGTTTAAGAGCTTTACGACTGCATTTACATCAACAATTATCTCGACAAACATATACTCCAAGAAGATAAAATAACCACAAACCAGCAAAGAAACCACGAACCATTCGATCAAAAAACATAAAAGCCTCCCGAGAATCTCAGTCCACGAACCAAACCAACATTTGGGCAGTGCTAAGTGTAAAAAGAATGATGGAAAATATTATATGTTGGCATGGATGCATACCCAAAAAACCAAATAGGTCAATGGAGTTCAAGCAACCAAGCAACTAATGATATAGGCAACAGGGAAAAAAAGGAAACCAAACATGTCTTGGTAACCTCGGCAAAGTTGCCTAACAACTTCACAGGTAGCAAATGCAACTGGGATGAGTTTGTACATAATTGAAATGACCAAAATTTGCATACCGTCTTGCATTAGGAAGAGATATAAAGCCCAAGTAAAAAAAATGATTTATGGAGTCACAGAACATTGAATTAGATTATGAAAACAAAACGAAAGAATGATCAGAACTTAAAAGTACATCGTTATTTTAGCAGCTGATGTTAGCTAAGATGCTCATCCATTAAACCACTAGGTTTATGGAAAGAATAGCACCTAACAGCTAATCAGATATTGGCAACAGGGAAAAAAAGGTAACCAAATTAACTGTTGGTAACCTCGGCAAAGTTGCCTAACAAAACCTCACAATGCGACTAGTAAGAGAACTTAAAAAGTAAAACTACTTTATTTTAGCAGCTGATGTTAGCTAGGATGCTTATCCAATAAACCACTAGGTTTATGGAAAAGAGAGAGCACCCAAGAGTTAATCAGATATTGGCAACAGGGAAAAAAAGGGAACCAAATTAACTGTTGGTAACCTCGGCAAAGTTGCCATCCTAACTACTCAAAAGTTTGAATGTGATGCAAGAAAAACATTTTTATCCAGCATCAATCAATATCCCTATCAGTAAAATGATGCATACCCAATATCAGCCAAAATAGATAGCTAAAGCTTTGTGCGGTTGTGCCAAACAAATAACCAATGAAATATGAAAGCATGAAACAAAAAACAATCATGAAGAATTAACTTGTATTTTTCGTTTTACAGAATTACGTAATAAGCACATAACACCCAATTGATGCAAGTCACTAAGATTAGCATATACAGCAAGAAAATTGAAACACAGTTCAATCAGACTATGATTTTACGGATTATTCAATTGGGCTACCATAAGCAGTGAGCAAAATAGCAACGTTATAATATTTCAGTAAACCAATATCAACGCAAACTGGGAATTGTCAGTATGAGGCATCAGATGATCACAAAGCAAAAGAAAAGGATACCAGGATACGATACGAGAACCTAGAGAGACCGCAGCATGGACCTACCAGAACTTTTCAAAAACAGGCTTCATATGGATAAGATTCATCTTAAGTTCTGAACTACGACTACACCATACTGGCAGATCTTACAGAACATGGAAGGCGACTTGGATCACATAAACAAGTTTGGCCTTGAAGCTTTGAAGGTTGTCTTCAGCTTCCTGGTAGGGGGCCTGACCTTCCTGTACACCAGTGGGAACTTGATATCTGACTTGTGGAACTGCTTAGTGTTGTCACGCTTGCAGAGTTTAAAGTGGACAGTAGCAGTCTTGATGATCTGAATGCAAGGGAATCTGACACGGTGGCGGGAAGCCATCTCAGTGTACATCTGCTCAACGGCACCATTGAGGGTGGTATCACGGTACTCCTTGTACATGTTGTGGTAGCCAGTCCTACTCTGGTAACGCAGCCAGATGCCATAGTTCTTGATAGTTGTTGGGTTCTTCTCAAAAATCTGCAGATAAAACAACAAAAGGAAATATTATCAGGTAAACTATTGAAAAAGCTGATAATAAACTAAGCGTGAACTAACTCAGCCAATTTAAATCATTGTGTATCCACAATCATAATTTATCATAAAATCTCCAAGGGGTAAATGTACAGCAGAAGAATCAGAATAAGTCATAATACAAGTATACACAGTTGTACATCAGGAAAAAAAACGACAATAAGTCTAGCAGTAGGCAATCAAATCTAACACCGAGCATGGAAAAAAAGACATCAGTGAAATAGACTAGCATTCGTGTAAAAATTAGCAATAACATTGTATGGCACATGAAATGACTAGTACATTTCGTTTCACCGATTAAGAACACACTATATAGAGTCAAAAGTGCAGAACTAAGTAGTTCGCTCAACATTGATATTAATACGCCATTATACTCTGCAGAAAGGAAAGCACCGAGATGCACGCATGAGACTAAGGTAAGGTGGGAAAGAATAGATCACCTCGTTGATGGCAAGGATCTGCCCGTTGCTCTTCTTCACCTTCTTCAGCTTGCGGAGGAAGTACCTGCACGCAGACAAAGTAACGTCACTGAACGACATCCAAACACCTAAACCAAGCGCGAAACAATGGCGCATTCGCGAGGGGGATCCGAACCCTCACCAGAACTTGGACTTGGCGCGGACCTCGTTGGTAGCCCAGAGCTTCATGCGGTAGATCTTGGGGTGCTCGTCGGTCGGCGTCGGCAGGCCCCTCCCCACCACCTGGTACTGGTGGAACTGCGCCGCGCAAAAACCAAGAACGAAGCAAACGTCAGATCAGATCTCGCGAGATCAAACCAGCCCTCGAAGTGGAGGGGAGGAAGCGGGAGAGATGGTGCTAACCCTGAAGGCGCCCATCTTCGCCGGAGTTGCCGAGGTCGCTGGGCGGGGAGGCGGCGTGCTACGGTGGTCCGAGATGGCGGCGGCGCGGAAGGTTTTGCGGCGTCCAGGACTTTTATAGGGGAGGCGAGTGTGGAGAGGAGGAGCACGGAGAGAGGTGGTGTAAAACCCTAATCGGCCGGAATGGTTGAATATGGGCTGGACTTTCCATCATGGGCCGAAGCCCATATGTAATAACCCCAAACGGGCCAAATGCAGTCAAACTGATGCGACACTGAGCTTCTTGAGGTTTGTAATGTTAAGATTTTGAAAAATAGCTGTTTGGTAACCCCTTCTATGAATATGGAGAAGCTGAGATCTTGTAAGAATATGGAGAAGCTGAGATTTTAGCTTCTGTCTTATAGTTTATTTTTTGGATTCTTCTAGCTTATAATTTATTTCTGGATTTGGATTCTTCTAGTTTATAATTCATTTTTTGGATTCTACAACCACTTCTTACAATCTGAATAAAAAACTAGACTGTGGTAGGAGTTTCTAATTTTGAGAGAAGTTGCAGCTGCAAAAACTCTCCCACAGGCCCTTAGTATTAGCTTATGGCGAGAACAAGGGAGCAGCAGTTTAGCATGTGCAATTTGAGGAGCCTTGTTGATAAGCCACAATAAAATGAAGAAAGCAACGAAAATTAATTTATGAATAAAATTTTTATATCTATGTTATTAGCTGTTTAAAACTTAAAATCATTGCAGTGCACTTCACAGAATCACAGTTACAGAGAAGTTTAGGAAGGCCTCGCAATAATGCGTCGCCAGCTGATGCCATATTCACGTAGTTTATCCTACATCTCTACATGGATTTCATCATCTCCTGGCCTTGGTCAACCAGCAACTCTGCTGAGGAGACCTAAAATACGGGCAAAAATAACACATAATCGTACTCATACAACGTGATGCCTTTTTTCCTCGACTTGATGTTCCAGACGTCTCGATGAGCAAGCGTGTAAATCCCTTCTTCTATCTCCAGTTTCCCGTCATCCTTGGAGAGTTGGAGACTTCGAGGATTGCAAATGAGTATCATTGTACTCCATATCAATCTTTGGACTTTCTGAGTGACAGCTCACCTATCCTGAAAATAAAACACAAATTCTATGGTGAGTTTATACTGTTTCCGAGAATACTTCATCACAAACTGAAAATAAATTGGGCTATGTGTTCACAGCAGCTTCACATGGTGATAAAGCTACTGATGGTCCTGAAAGGTTAATTTGTAAAACTACACTTTTACCATATACTTATGCGGCAAAGAAATCTGGTCATAGTAGGAATATTACACAAATAACACTATCAATAAATACACACTGATTTTCTTTCTTTTTGAGAAAGAGAGGTGAACCCTCTCCCATTTATGTTATCAGAAACGGACAGGTTAAACACAGAGGGTCATCTCACTGGGTTAAACGCCAAGGAAATAGACATGCCAATAAAATTTCAAAAATCATAAGTTCGTTGGCAAGTAAAGATCTTATGAATTATAGACCAAGTAAATTAGGTTATAGAATATGATGTTTACAAAATGAGCTTATCTAGCTAGTGTAATCATAGTTTTGCCACTGGCCTAAGTGGTCAGGCCCTTCTGTGGCAGGCATTGGTGTGTCGCTATTGTAATCATATTCTTCCATTGAATGGCACTTTGGCAGCGCTCCTGCCCTTTACTTCAAAAAATGATATCTACAGAATTCCTACTAGACAAGACAAAATGATTTAATATGCAGGGGGGGGCGATGTTTTCTTACGTTTCAAAATATAATGTCTCCTCCGTGTTCTGGTACGGCGCCGAGCGAAGCAGACTGCAAATGTACATATAACAAGACCTATCTCAATGACTACAGCCATTTTTAATCCTGCAAACAGGACAATTAAAATCACATTTAACAAAATGCACATCCATTGGAATGGCTACATCTAAGTGGCATGCTGAACAGAGATAATACCTTTTAGCTTTTGGATGAGATCTTCTATATCTAGAGTACGTTTCCTATCATGATGATCATCCTCTGCAACATCCTTTATGTTCATACCAACGCCGTCATCCTTCATAACACCCTTTCTGTTTATACCAACATCATCATCCTTTCTAACATCATTTATGTTCCTACAAGTGTTCGGACAACGGATGCCACTTTCATACTCATCACTTCCATCACAACAATCTATAAGAGCATAACAAAACACAGTAAAAAAAATTTGCTATTGATGAAAGTAAATGGAAGCGGATTTTTTGAAACAGAGAACTTGAACATAGGATAAAAAAAACTGTATTCTCTTGATATTAACATTGTTTTGTGAAAAAAGCAATAGCATACCACATATTTTATCATTCACAACAGACGAGAACAACAAACGAGGGGTGTCTCCAGCATTTCTACAGTAAAACCTGCCATCTGGACAAGCCGAAGTACCTGGATGACACAAATAATGTGAGGGACAGCATTATATTAGTGAACATCTTTTGCATTGGTGCTATTATCAACTACTATGAAGCAACAGATAAACACATAGATGTGGAAGAATTTTCTATGTTAGCATTCAGAACGTCACAAATGAATGCTGTGGCGGTGTGGCCGGTCACTGGCTCACCTCAGCTGTACTCCCTCCGTCCCAAAATAAACCAGCCCGGAGGGAGTGTACACGAACGGCAGGCCACAATACTATCAATAAACTTGATTTAATGTAGCTGGCAGCTAAATATGTTAGTAATCTATGATTTGCATTAGCACGGAGTTGGCGTAAAACACAGCAAAAGCAATCCTCGAAAGCACTGTAAAAATCGCACATTCCTCATGTCCTCTGAAAGATCAAGATCACATCCTTTTTTACTAACAAAATCGCACATTTTTCTCCTTGGTGAATTGGGAAAAAAAGGATTGTACTATCGCAAGTAATAAATCCATAACAAGATAAATATTCCCATCACACCAATTTTAACATCCAACGCAATATTCCATCAGATCTCGTCACACACGCGAAATCGACCAGATCCCCAAGACCCCGAAGTTCGCATTTCGCAGTTAAGGTCGGGCCGAATCGGAAACAGAGATCGAGGCGGTGGGAGACCTGGCTCGTCGGTTCCATCGGAGCAGTCGCAGTACCCGTCGTTGAGGCGGCGCTTCGGGAAGGATCCCGAGCCGTCCCTGCAGGCGATGACCGCCGGCGCGAAGTACGCCTCGTCTGCAGAGGCTATTTGGTCAGGTCGAGTAAGGAAAAGATATGAAGGAGCGAACGCCTAGGTATGCGGCTCTGCCGTCACCTTGAGGAGAAACGCCGACGAGCGGTGGTGCGGCGCCGGCGGCGCCGGCGAGGAGGTGGAGGAGGATGAGAGTGGCGGGAGCGGAGGAGGAGACTTGGCGACGACTTGGTGGTTGGGTCGTCATCTGCCGTTGGATGCGCTCGCAGTCCGCCCGGGTGTGCTGATCTCAAGGAGTTCGGGTCCATCCCGACCGAACCAAACAGTACTCCCTCCATACTCGTAAAGGAAGTCGTTTTGGACAACGACACGGTCTCCAAAACATAACTTTGATTTTTTTTTCTATAAAAATATTTATTGAAAAGTGATATATGTATACTTTTATAAAAGTATTTTTCAAGACAAATCTATTCATATAATTTTTATATTTTCAAACTCAACAACTTGAGGGTTATTCATGATTTATATTCCCAAGATTTGACTTAAACATTGTCCTAAGCGACTTAGTATGGAGTAGTACGTCCGTCAAGTCAACCATACCCACTGAAAAATTAAGGGTGTGTTTGGTTCCTGGTCAAGATTGGATGGGATACGGCGGTCCATATTTTGCTGGATATGGCGGTCTAGTTTTTTGTTTGGTTGTGTGAATATGGCGATCCAATTTTTTGTTTGGTTGTAGGAACAAAGGTGGATCTGGTGATCCAATTTTTTGTTTGGTTGGAGGAAGTACGGTGGATTTGTAGGTGTGGTCACCTCTCACTTGAGATGGTGAATATACCTCATCAAATTAATACATAATACACATTCCATTATAAATACACACTCCATTATAAATACACATTCCATTATAAATACACATAGAAAAAAGAAAAAAGAAAAAAAAAGCAGCGCCAGATCTGGGCTCGCCGACGCCGCTGGCAGCCTCCTCCCACCGGCTTCCTCCCGCCGCCGGCCGCCTCCTCCCACCGCGCAGCTCGCCTCCTCCTGCCGCCGCCCCGAGCTCGTCGCCACTCTCGCCGGCCACCGCGCTCGTCGCCTCTCTCGCCGGCCGCCGAGCTCGTCGCCCCTCTCGCCGGCTGCCGCGCTCGTCGCCTCGCTCGCGTCGTGGTGGTGAGGAGTGACGCGAGTCACGCAACTCGCTTGCTCGGCTCACCCGAGCCTCGAGCGGTTGCATCCGGCCAAATCAGCCGGATCCCTCTATCCAGCATCTGGAGGGAATATTCCCCTCTGGGCCGCCCTATCCCACTCTCGCCCAGCATCCAAACACCCTCCAAAAAGTGGCAGCCATGTCTTATCCGGATATATCCCACCAACCAAACACACCCTAAGGGATTATCACAAGTGAGCTTTAACATATAGAGATGTTAAATACATGAGATAGATACATCCTAATACGAATCTATAAATCCTTTAAATTTTGTGATAAAGAAAGTACACAAAAGACGGAACTCGCAATGAAATGGATGACTACTCCCGCACGAGCATAACTTGTCGGCCGATAGAATCGAATACAAGTCTTCCCTCCCTCACATCCCCCTCTTGCCTCTCCATCCGATCTTAGAAAAATAAAGCATGTGTCACGGAGATGACAACTTATACTTAAGCATACACTGCTACCTCGATGAATCGCTCTTTCCAAAACACCATTGTGCTATACCCTTGCCGAAGATCGTCAACGGTCGCGCAATCTACGTGTTTTTTTTCTTTTTCCTTTTCCCCTTCCCTTTTGTTCTTTTGATCAGGAATCGAACTATCGATGCTCCCAATGTTAATGGTCTAACAGGCCGACAGGGAAGAGCCTATTACCGATTGCGCGCTCCACTGGGTTTGATAGTGCGACACATATATATAACCTTAAATTTAATCTAACGAGTTGCCACGTTCTTGAGAATGCAACGATGCACAAATAACCTTGTTAGATGCATTTATGATGGGTGATTATTAGAGAGAGCCACATCGATCCGGTAATGACAGTCAAATATATCTCCTTCACTCTTAAAAATAAAACACGGGCTATAACATATTCTACTACTATAAATTTGAATAATGGGTTGCACTCTATATTACGACGTTGCTTTTATGAAACGGATGGATCAATAATGCTCCTTTGACCCTTGAGGCCTTGACCGATATCGTCGAGGGAGCGGGTAGCTCAAGTCTGCCCGCTGTGTCTAGAAGTAGTAGCCATTAGAAAACGCTCTTGGCCCTTCGCGAACAACACGAGCTGACGACGACCGCTGTCTCCGTACGTGGCTTTGGAAGGTTCCACTGGCCTGGCCCAATCGATCGCTGCCCCTATCCTCTCGTCGTCGCTTCGGCCACTCTCACTCTCGTTTACGTTTGCGCGCGTACGTAATGCCGCACCGGCACGACGTCGATGGCCTCGATCGGTCACAGAAGATCCAGAATAATTAGCCGATCTGAAAAGGAAGACGTGCCAAATCACGCCACGGCTCTGCAGTGAATTTTCCCAAGTTCTTTCTCTGGTCTTCTCTTTTGGAGTATATGGCCAAGAATTAGTTGTATTGCTTTTCTGCCCAAGAATTCAGACGTGTGTGTACCATATGGCGCTAAAAAGCGTCCACGCAGTCTCCACATCCTGTCAATGCCCCCACGAGAAAGCTATTAAGCGCTACTGAAAAAATAAAGAATGAATCAATGAAATGAAAGAAAAAATAATGGAGGAAAAGAAAGTTAAAAGCTGGAGTAGTAGCGAGACAGCATGAGCCGACTCGAAATCAACTGCTATTAACCCCTCCCATCCCTTGGACCCTTATAAAGGGATCCTCTAACTTAAGAACACCCATAATGGTTATTTATAGTCTCTCTACAAAATATTCATATCAGCATATTTTCTTACTTGAAAGAAATTAAATGAATAGAGAGAGCAAAGCTATATACTAACCTGGAGATAGTCTATATAGAAAAACGAGGCAATAGATTAGAGAGCTATAGATACCCATGTAGACATACTATTGAGATGGTTTACTATTAATCTAGTTTATTGTTGAGATGTACATGTTTTATAGAGAGCACCTTAATTTACCATTGCAGGTGCTCTAACTACTATGTAATTGAACCACTGACATGTGGAACATAACAAAGTGGGACTTATATATCAGTGACTCAATTGCATGCGAAGTTAAGTTAGGCTGTGTTCGATACCCTTGAGTTCCTCGTGTACGCTTTTCAAATTGCTAAACGTTTTTTCAAAAAGTTTTTATACGAAAGTTGCTTAAAAAATCATATTGATCTTTTTTTTAAAAAAAAATACATAATACTTAATTAATCACGCGCTAATGCACCGTTCCATTTTCGTGTGCAGTATATGTGTTCCCAACCCTGAGAGCCAAACACAGCCTTAGAGGAGGATCTTCTTCTATTGGTCACTAGAGTAGGTAACCATACATGCATATCCGTGCATTAATAAACAGAGCGCTATATTACATCTTTGCCTACGTGAGATGCAAGGAATCCAACTGGGATATTACAATTTAGCTACACATGAAAAGCCTAGCTTTGCTCGCCGTGTGCCTCTCCGTACAGAATATCTGCTACTGCTCGCTAGCTGGCTGCTCCAACGGTGGATGGATGGGCCTACCCCGATTGGCCGATTTCATCAGCAAAACTACGTAGAAAAATGGGAGTAATTGGCCAAAGGCCAAAGCATGCATGAACCGAACCACATGATTTGCACCCGAGGAGGTTGCGAAATCACATTTTGCATGACACATGATGGCCCCACTTTAGTTAAAAATAATTAATCCTTCCATTTCCAGAGTTCCAGACTTCCAGTGCTAGCTCTTCCTCGGGTTCAAATAGCGCGACAACATCACGCATCGCCTCCTACCTGACACACCACACTGCAAACCACTCTCTCGGTCTCTCCATCCATCCACCTCTCTCGATCGTCTCATGAGCTAGCGCGCCCCGCGCGTACAGCCCCGCATGTCTCTCTCCTTGGGGTTTAGCGCCGGCGCCGGCGTCGGTGCCGATCGCCTCGCCGCCGCGCCCGCGCTCCAGGCCGCCGGTGCTCTGCCGCCACGCGTGGACGTGTCTCTGTCGCTGGCGCGCGCGGCCAACGGGCAGCCGTCGTCGTACCTCCCGCTCAACGAGAACGACTCGCTGGACATGGTCCTCTTCGACGTCCTCCGCGAGGCCTCCGCGGTGGCGGCGCTGTCGTCGTCGTCGTCGTCGTCGCCGGAGCTGGGCGCGCGGACGACGGCGCCGGTGGTCGCCGGCCACCCCGCCGGGCGCAAGGGTGGCGGCGGCGGAGGCGGAGGCAGGGGAGCGGCGGCGAGGGGCGGCGCCGCTGGCGGGCGGCACTACCGCGGTGTGAGGCGGCGGCCGTGGGGGAAGTACGCCGCGGAGATCCGTGACCCGACGCGGCACGGCGCGCGGCTGTGGCTCGGCACCTTCGGCACGGCCGAGGAGGCCGCCGCGGCGTACGACCGCGCCGCGTTCCGCATGCGGGGCGCCAAGGCGCTGCTCAACTTCCCGCCGGCTGTCGCCGGTGACGGCGCCCGTCGCGGCGCCGCCGCGGCCGCGAAGCAGGTCGGCATGAGCGACGGTGAGTGCGTGATATGAAATGAAGATCAGTTTGACATGTACAGCGCGTAGGATGAGGATCAAAACCCAGGGTTAATTTGCAGTAGGCACTTGGCCTGAGTGTTAGTGTGGTAATGTTCTGCCTTATTGATGGTACAGTGGTACCAAGAGCATGTCATGTAGTTTGTTACTCTGTGCTTAGTGCTCACATTTTTTATGATATCTTTCGTGGTGTGATACCAATTCCGTGAGCAAAGTTTCACTTGAAGGCATCAATCGTGCTTTCCAAGCACGAAGAAAATATTGTAACATGGCGATATGTCCAAGATATCATCAAAGTGCAGCGTTCTAGATTGATGACAGTTTAGCCTGTGTAAAGCCAAGTTCATAAAAAAGGAATACTTTTAAGACCATTTTCATAAACAACCTTTAAAAACCTACATTAAAAAAATGACCTATGTATGAACTCTTGAAAAGAACAGAATCCGAGTGACCGGGTCCAATGCTAATAATCACTTATCACTGTGAAATACTGAAATATTACTGTTTCTTACCGAGATGCCAGGGAAACGAATCCATGCACCGCGACCACACTGGCAATGCCTTGAGATGTTACATCATTAGATTGTTTTACAAATTACAATTACAAGGCCTCCATTGACCAGTCACCATTCTAGATCAACTTACTCCTGAAGTTCACGGATAGCTAGTGGCACCAGATGATTACACAATTTAAGTACACGATGGCTCAAGACTTTTCCCCATGCCATGCTGCAGTTGGCAGGTAAAATCGTTATAAGAAAAGCGTTAGATATTCCCAAGTGGAACACTGGCAATGCCGGCAACTTGTAATTAAAACCGAAGCAACAATTTTCGAAATATTTTCCATGGAAGATTCGCCGTCTCGTGCATGGGCCACCACCTAGATGAGCTCAGCCGTGACGTGATCGCCGGCTACGTGGGAATCTATGCTTTCTCACTGACCGAGGATCCTCTATGGCTAGAGCAGCCATCAAGCAAGCCCAGACCTGATGACGTTACTGTGCATCCGTTCATACTTCATCTCGTAATTTCGATGACCATGAAAGTATCAAAACCATCCGAAAAATCTCTTGTAATTGTTCTCACATATCAACTGCCAACTGTTCACTCCAGGAAATTCTAACCATGGAAGAATCTTGCGCCAAACGCATCATCGCAGAATGATGACCAGGACCCGCACTAAACCCACCAGAACACATGCGTTCCCATCCTCCATAATGATAATACGATGCTGACCTGACTTCATGCGGCACTTCAGAATCAGAAACCAAGAACTGAAAAGCCTTTTTTACCTAAAAACTCGTTTTGCCTCTCCAATTGTGGGCCTAGGGCAGCCAATAGGATCTGCAGAAAGTACACTCTTCATCACGAACAGCAGACGGAGAAGATGAGATTGCACGCAATAGCGACCATCACGGCTGATAAAAATATTTGTCTGCTACTGAGGACATCCACTCAATTCTGGTGCACCGCTTGTTGATGGTTATCTGTATAAAGCACTGTCAATGCTGCAATCGTGCTTGGGGAGTAGATATTTGACGGCAGGCTCGAGTTGTGCAGCTCCTCTTGAAATAGGCCACCTCGTTGCTTGATAGGTTCATAAAGCATCTCCAGTAACTGTTCAGCTGATTCAACTTGGAGCTGACGGGCTTCATCATTACAAATGACCTCACTGGTCAGATCAAAATGGGATGAAATATGATCAGGTCCAAGTGTCGAATACATACATACTATTTCTCAATAATGAAGAATGAACATCATTCAGAAAAAAAGAAGCAATGGAAGCACGTTAAGCAATTGTGTTAACTAACAGGCATGTCAAGGCATATGAATCTATATGAATACTGCTACCTATACCCATATGGATGCTATCCATGGGAGATAACTATGTTCATATCTATGAGTTTTTTCTTTGGGTGGGGGACATTACCTTAGTTTTGCAGCTAGATTTTCCGCTGTGCAAGCCCCAAAAAGGATCTCAGGGACAATTGGAGAGTTTAAAAGAATGTTGGGTAGAGAAATAAAGTCTATCTTTTTCCTCAGATGAATCAAACATTCCGTGATGAAATGAGCCCGGTAAGCTACCACGCAGGGTAGCTTTGCTAACATCAGCTCCATGACAGCTGTTCCTGAAGTGCATAATGCTGCTCTACTAGCCTGCAAGACGAAACAACACTCTTCAGTTTACTCACATGAATTCTGGAAACTGCAAGAAATCGACTGCAGACCTGCGGTATTTAGCACGCAATTACATTACCAATGAAATTTCATGACGAGTACTGGGCTGCTGGCACAAGAAGCCCACCTAGGTTGCTATCTGTCTCACATATTAACTATCAATTACATCATATAAATTTCATGTTTCTCTTTCATTAATAGAAATAACTACTATAAGATATGTTGGCTTGAGGTGTAGCAGATACGTGTTTGAGAAAAAAAAGACGTAACAGATGCACCTTAACAAAAATATGGTACCTCACAAGAAATAAATATGTTTTTCTCTAGAAAACAAAGAACTAGTACTGACACAATCTTTCTTATGTGTATAACTAGTCTAATCATTCATAATAATGCTGAATCTTACTGTGGTTAAGGAATTGTTTCATATACTGCCTGAGTGAAAGGGACAGAATATGTTAAAACAACATGCATGGGACAATCTACTAGCTGCAGTAATCAACAGTGTTCTAGATTAGATAACTTTTTGTCTGCATATTGCAACAAGAAAATGTACTTCAGATACAGACTTAGCAATTCAGGGAACTTTGTCAAATTAACACTGTTCTGGAGCAAGCACAGGGTACAGGTGCAGTGCATGATATGAAACCTTCCGTAAAAAAACAAAAGTCCATGATATAAGCATTGGGGAGATAAGATACTTTGAAACATAACCAAATTTCAAAATAATAGTACCCAAAAATTGAATTGGCACTCGAGAACTAAAATCATGTGAGCTTACATTGAATGCATCATATCTTTCTTTTAGTGTTTCCCCAGTTATCAGTACCACTGGAAATGGCCCTGATCGAACAACATTATCAACATATACCCTCACATCCCGATGAGGAGCAACTGGGATGACCAGTGACAGTTCATTAAATGTATGACTTAGGTGTTGCACAGTTTGCAAGAAGATGGGAAGCATACGGGCTACCTCCTGCATCCTGCTTCCAGGCAGTATGGTTATGATTGTGGAATCTAGCAAAAGTGGATTTTCTCATTAGAAAACAAGCACATATAAATAACACAGAGTAAAAATGCAAATAAGATTAAGCCTATGAAAAAAAAATTGATGCAGCTTCATAGAGGAGAACTAACTAGCTATTGATGCACAAGATAACATGTAATTTGGAGCAGTATATCCAGATATGATTTCAGTGAATGCCTAGATGCACAAGATAACATGATAAATGCAAGGATCCAGGTCCAGGCATAGTCCTGCAGATTTGCAGTGTATAAAAAGAAAACAATATGTGCTCAGTTATACATGTAGCTTTCAGGTTTAACTATATGTTTTACCAGAGTTGCATGTGAAAATTATGATAAATGCAATTCACAAGAAAGTTGAAATATCTGTGTAATATATGCTTTGCATTTCCCGTAAAAAAAATGCTTTGCATCTCATTATTGAAAGCTGATCTGATTGTAGCACCATATTATGAGTAAGCTACTTAGAACTTGCTACAAAAAATAGATTACTTTGCAACGACTACTCTAACAGCACCGAATTATATAGGAATTATTAAACCTTGATGCAGCAGCCATGAGTTTTCACTTATACAATACTACATTACCCAGAAAGATAGTATAGTAGCACTTGACAAGTGATGGTGTGCAAGTGTGCCCAAAATTAAATGGCAGTTGCAACTGCCGAATAGTTTGCAGATTTGAAGTTGCACTGTTAACAGATAACATGTAACTGTGATGCTGTCTGTCTCCTCGGCTAAGTTCATAGAAATGGATAAACCACATAACAGATATATAATTCATAGAACTGATAAATACAAGCAGAAAACAAAAAACAAAACATAAGCATTACCACTAAAAGAAGCACACCCAAATAATTACACATACAATCTACCTGGGGAAATTTCATGCTCCTGTCGAAAATCTTCACCACTTCGTTGATGCATGGAATTGACAGAAGATAGTTCCTTCTCCTATATTATTTTGGCAAGCATAAAGAATATGTAAGTCAAGTCAGTGGATTAGCACTAGCAATTTATATACATGCCATGAGCATCTCCAGATTACCAGATCAAAATGCTTAGTTTATAAATGAAAATGTGAAATATTTCATCTACAATACAAGACAACCATTACTAGTTATTCCATCCATGTCATCAGTTTTCGAAACAAAGTAGAAAGACAATAGTATCCAGATCAAAATGCTTAGTTGATAAAAGATCACGTGAAATATTTAAATCACCTGCGATAAGACAGCCATTACTAGTTATTCCATCCGTGCCAACATTTTTCCTAACAGAGTAGAAAGACAATAGTACATCCTTCGCACAATCATCTTCATCTCATTCCCATGAAGACACTAGATGCTTGTGCACATATCTTAACAACTGAACTAGAAAAGAAGCTACTAGTAGCTATACATCAATGAGAATGATCACTTTATAAAATGAATAAATGACAAAACCTTACCTTTATTCTCTTATACTGCTGCTATGCATCGGCAGTAGTAATTTAATAGCTACTG
This sequence comes from Oryza sativa Japonica Group, assembly GCF_034140825.1. Lineage (NCBI taxonomy): Eukaryota > Viridiplantae > Streptophyta > Magnoliopsida > Poales > Poaceae > Oryza > Oryza sativa. Next base: position 32,173,373 of record NC_089035.1, read on the forward strand.
GTTATAGAGAGAAACATTCTGGTACATTAAATTGCCATTCTATGTAGTAGATGGTGCATTCATTGTGTAGTGCAAAGCATTTATGCAAAGAAATCTTAACGAGATAACTGGATAGAGAAGACACTTAAGAAAGTGCAGTAAAACTGTTGAGAGATTTGGACAGCAATGTCTTAAAATTCAACAAAAATATATTAGGCTGATGGCACTGATGTTGAAACAAAGCACGTAAGTCCATACCATATTCAAGCCAATAGCATCATCCAATAATGGATGGCCCACATATGTAGCAGGCAACCCATTTAATCTGCAAATTTCTTCCTCAAATGGAAGGATACACAACAAATGGTCCACAAAATTATGCAACTTTGCAAGCCTTCTTTCACCATCTTTCCAGGCCCAGAATGATGGTGCAACATAGTGGACATGTAGAGGACGGGCAACTTGATTGTATCTACCTAGACAACAGAAAGTGTTTATCATATTTGCTCACGAGAAATTAGGAATGGTATTGTAAAAAATGCTTATGCTAATAGACTTACATTTCAATTGCTTCAGGAGGCGAAAAGAGAACCCCTTTGAATCAACAGTAACTACAGCATGAGGCTGAAACAATACAGCAGCATCTGCAGTATCCTCAATCTTCCTCTGTAAAACCAAAATGAGCATAATTAAAATACAAGTCCAGAGAACATGAACAAAAAGCAAAGCATGAGAGTATGAGACAGAACAACATTGCACCTTGATATTATATATGTGTGGCAGCAGTTCCCACAATCCCATTATGGAAATTTCCTCCATGGGAAAAAGTGACTGCAAGCCTTTATTGCGCATTAATTCCCTACATCAAAGAAAAGAGTCCATAGCTCCATTTAAGAGGTAAGAAACTCAAGGATCAGAGTTGAAGTAAAGCCATGGGATCCAACTTGAAATTGAGTCTGGATTGAGCTCCATTTAAGAGGCAAGAAACTCAAGGATCATACTTGCAGTAAAACCATGGAATCCAACTTGAAATTGGGTTTGGATTAACTCAGATAGATGGAGAAGTGAAATGATGCAATGATGCTGAATTAATTATTACATGGGAATGTTGACCACACAAAAAGTTAACTTTCTTCATAATTAAACAGATGGATACACACTGTTATGGGCAAGGTGTAATTGCATTAAACACCACCAGAAGGATAGCCGGGCGGCATCGGCTGCTAGGGATGAGAAGCGGAATGTAGGATGAGTTGATGAACTAGGGGGAATATTATAGATTGATCTTTGTTGCTTAGATCCAAGAGACTTGCCGAATACCCTTATATAGGTCAGCATCTAACAATCCAATCCCCTAACTCTGGAATTCCATTTTGCTCCCAATTTTCTTTCTTTTCTCTTCATCTTTTCCAATCTTATATGCCAAGCATTGAGGATTGCTTAGAATAAAAATTTACTGTTTCTTCAATGTGCTACAACCTAATAAACCTACTACAAGAGAGAAGAGCATCACATACTATTGTAACAAGAATTACAATGAAAAATCTGTTGCTTGTCTCTCCACTAAATGCTAGACACCTTGCTCAAGTCTCAAGGTATTGGCTGAAACTCTGTCTTGCTCTCCATATGCAAATTTGAGCATTTCAAGTGTGCATCGATGAATCTAGCTCTACGTACAATACAATTAGAATTTAATTTCCAACAACATTCAGAAAAAAACTTTAAGTAAGCGGTTCCAAAATAAGTCTTTCTTTGACTGTGTGAGCATGCCAAGCATAGCAACAATGGAAGTTTTGTTTATGTTCATGTGAAACGAAACAATCTATAAGCACGCAATGGACCTATGAAAATTGACATGAAAAATCAAATCAAACAAAAAGTTGGACAAATGCTGGTCCGATTTAAGAGCAACCTAAAATAATGTACAAACTCAAGTTATAATGCCCTAGTACATCGATTCCACAGAAGTACTGAAACGAAAATGGGGGGAAAGGGAGGGATACCAGACCCGCCAACACCAGCAAAACGGACGGGGACCGGTGAGAGCGCCCTGAGAGACGCCATGAGGCGCGAGGCGAGCGAGTCGCCTGAGACCTCACCGGCGACCACGAAAACTCGGAGCTCGCCGTCCCGGGCAGCGGCATCCACCACCCTCCCATAGGAGAAGGCGCGTGTGCGCGCCCCGGTCGCTGCGCCGCCGCCCAGCAGCCCTCGCAGGCGCGAGGCGGCCGCGATCCTTAACGATAGCATCGGCCGCCACAACTATGGTGTTGGACAGGAGAGAGTCGACGCCGGCCGCCTGCGCCCGTCGGGAAGTGGAACGCCCCAGCGGCGGAGGCGGCCGGCTCGACGGGAGAGAGATTGGGCCGAAAGAAGCCCAGGACAAACTACCCAGGCCTGTGGTCAGATGGGCTTTTATACATTTGGTAAACTGTCGCAGTGACACGCCCGAATAAAACCCTTGGCCGCAGCCGCCTCCCTTTCTCCCGGCCGCGCGAAATATCACGCCACCGCCGCCGCCGCCGCCGCGAACGCCATGGCCACGGGCATGCTGCTCCGCGGCCTCCGCTCGGCGGCGAGCCGGACGAGCCCTGTCTTCCCGACCTCCGCCTCGTCCCCGGCGCCCTACGTCTCGCCGCTCCTCCGCCGCCTCTACTCGGCCGCCGCCGCGTCGGCAGCCGCCTCCCCGGCCCTGGGGCCCGGAGGCGCCCTCGACCCGTCCCGCATCCGCAACGTGGCGGTGATAGCCCACGTCGACCACGGGAAGACGACGCTGATGGACCGGCTCCTGCGGCAGTGCGGCGCCGACATCCCACACGAGCGCGCCATGGACTCCATCAGCCTCGAGCGCGAGCGCGGCATCACCATTGCCTCCAAGGTAACCCACCTTCCACCACTCGCGCGCGCCGCGTGGTTAGTGAGGGCACACGAGAGGTTAAATGTCCATTCCGTCGAACATACTGCGTGCATCACGTGAGGGATTAGAATGTTGGCTTGGGGAAGGAAGTGAGATCTGCTTCAAAGGCCATTCTCAAACTTGCGCTACTGTTTTCCCTGTTATACATCGCTGAGCACCTTGGCAGATTTCAGTGCGTAAGTAAATTTCTGGGAGGATTTATGTCACTTATGGTTCAACTGCTCTGCTCATTCTGTACTCCGTAAAGCCTGCACATCTATTGTAGTTCAATAAATCACTCCCGAAATCTGATCTGCTGAGATAATCATTATCTCATCCTTCTGATTTTTTTTTTTGTTGAAACTTCTTCATTGATGGTCCAATAGCTGCATAGCATTCAGTATGGTAACTTTTTATGTGGCATCTCACTTTTTTCGTCTCGGCTATTTGTGTAGGTCACTTCTGTCTCTTGGAAGGAGAACGAACTCAACATGGTTGATACACCTGGTCACGCTGATTTTGGTGGCGAAGTACACACTCAGCACTCTTTTATAATTTCATACAGTTAAGAACAAGAAGAAATGATGATTTTTCTATGGTATCTGACATGATCCTCACCAATTATGTGACAGGTCGAGAGAGTTGTTGGAATGGTTGAAGGGGCGGTCTTGGTTGTTGATGCTGGGGAGGGACCTTTAGCGCAGACCAAGTTTGTACTTTCAAAGGCTTTGAAGTATGGCTTGCGCCCAATTCTCCTTCTCAACAAGGTTGACAGGCCATCAGGTTTGCTTATTCTCAGATGCTCTGCTCACTATGGCAGTATTTTGTGAGCAATGGATGGCATGTACATAACAAAGTGATTCAATTGTCTTAGATATGAATCAAGCTACGATCTTAAGCTGAGCAAGTATGAAGTTTTGATGTGTAATTTAGTTTAAGCAGATAAACAGAAACATATACTTTGGGGGTAAATACACAATAATTTTTATCCAAAATGACACAATATTCCATTTCCCGTCACAAAATTAGGCTACCTTTTGTTTTCTATGTTTACAGAAAAAGAGAAATATCCAGTCATGTAATTTTTAGTTAGAAGGCCTTTCCTTTTGAGTAGCCTGTTATTAGCATTGAATGTTTTTTAGCGTTAGCAATAATTTTGTTTGAAAGATGAGCTACTGCGATATATTCACTTCCCACAAAGTAAAAATGGCCAACTGCAGTGGGATACACCAGCTCAGAAATAGATAAAGCATTATATTCATTATTTTTGGCATATATATATATCCCTAGTATATTATGTTTGCTATAGCTCTTTAACTAACCAATTATACTCCAACAGTTTCGGAAGAGACCTGCAATGAAGTAGAGAGCTTGGTGTTTGATCTATTTGCAAATCTTGGTGCTACAGGTGCATTTCTAGTACTTCAATTTGGTGCCTTGGAAGTTTTTTCATAAATATGTGACACTATTTTATTCGGGTTTTGCAGAAGAACAGTTAGACTTCCCAGTTCTTTATGCATCGGCTAAAGAAGGCTGGGCTTCTCTAGAATTCACCAAGAGCCCTCCTGATAATGCGAAAAATATGTCTGCATTGCTTGATTCCATTTTACAGCATGTGCCTTCTCCAAAAGCTGACCTTGAGGCTCCATTCCAAATGTTGGTTAGTGTATTGCACAGCATCTGAAATGGATATTTTATTTAGACGAGGGAAAACTTGCTATTTCTTTTGTAATTCTCCATCCATCTCTAATGACATGTTTATTAGAATGAGTGAACGACTAAGTATTATGGCGATTTGTTTATTTGTAATAGAGTTCCACTTGATTTAGCAACCAAAACAAAATGATGCCTTCGTTTTTGGCCAAGTTTTCTCCACTCTTAGTCAATAGCTATTTGTAAGATTCCACCTCCTTTTCAGAATTTAAGACTTCACACACTTCTTCTTGTTCCGAAATGTGTGTTATTTAACTTTTGCAGGCAAGTTTTCTCTAATTCCCCACCCTAGAATTTATCTTAAATTTACCTCTTCTGAAGATATTTATGTAAGGTTGTACTGGTAATTCTTAAGCGGAGCCAGTAATTCATAGTCTTCTACAGGTTTCCATGATGGAACGCGATTTTTATCTAGGACGAATACTGACTGGACGAGTAAGATCTGGGGTTGTCCGTGTTGGTGACAAAGTGCATGGTCTTCGTAGCACAGATGATGGTGTTCAGAAGATCGAAGATGGAAAGGTTTAACTGAATTTCTTGCACTTCTTCTCGGCAATGCTTAAACGCTGAAGACACTTTTTTCTCATTCAATATGTTTAAATTATTGTATTCATTAAATGCCTTAAGGACCTTTGCAAACTACTGAAACAAATTCAGGTTGTCAAGCTCATGAAAAAGAAAGGAACAAGTATGGTAATAGTAGAGGCTGCAGGAGCTGGCGACATAATTTCAATGGCTGGATTGGCTGCTCCAGCAATTGGGCATACTGTGTCAAATTCAGATGTAGGTTGCTAATTCGTGCTGCTGAACGTGTTTCTATTGTCAGATATTCCTTGTACTAATAATGGTTGTACAATATAGATTTTGACTGCCCTTCCTACAATTGAGTTGGACCCTCCCACAATATCTATGACTTTTGGTGTGAATGATTCACCACTGTCTGGCCGCGATGGCACTCATGTAAGTAGCAAACAATTAACCTAGACATCAAAGTGTTCCTATTTATTCCTCATATTGTTTTCATTGTCCTTTTTGCTTTTGATGAAAATTCATGCATATTTGTTTTGTTTTCCTATACATCAAAGTGTTCTTATTTTGCTTTTCATGTTCCTATTTTGTTTTTTTGCTTAAAGTTAGGTTATTGTTTTAAGATAGATTTCAGATTCCTGTAGGAGCTGCTAATATGTTAATGGAACCATGATAATCAGATGGTGTTATAACTTCCACGCACTATGTTGCTCTGGATTTGGGGATGTCATATGCAGGATTCTAAAATTTAAGGAACTAGTTAATTCATATTGGATCTGAAAATTTGTTGCAGACTGAAATATATTAGTTATTTTACCTTTTCCTTTTTAAGAAAAAGAGAATATAACATTTGCTCACTGCAATATAACTTGTATCACTAGATCTTGTTCATAGTCACTACTTGAAGTCTTGAACTACAAATAATGGGTAGATATCAAATGTTGACTTGCTGAGCATGATACTACTAGATCATAATTTTCCTGTCAAAATAATCAGAAGGCAAACATACCATACATTTTTAATCATCTGAATTCAGTTACTAGCGCATAGGTTTTCCTAAATCTATCGGTGGAGCTAGTCCTCTGAATGAAGTTTTAAATTGGTAGGTGAGAGTAAGGACTAAGAAGCTAACACCATTAGTCTTGGAGGTCTAAATCCAAGGTATGGTACTAGCCTCCTAGGTGTTTTTGCAATGCTATCCAGGCTGGTTTTTGGGCAGTATGTACATACTTTTATTTAATGTGAAGTTTTATGTCATTTGTTTCTGAGGAATGGTGCGGTCAAATTTAAATTAGGATATAACGATGCAAAGTATGGAAGCCTTGGTGCCTCTAAGTAAAACACACCAGCGTTCGATCTCCTTTGTTTGAATGACATAGATAGATCCAACCACAGCTATTCTAAATCAACTTCATAGGTTGCCTATGCTGACTACACATAGTCTGGAAAGAGCCTAATTACCAATCTGTATGGTGCTATAGTAATATAAATTTGTATTCAATAAATCAAGCAATAATAGCTGCCCTCTTTTTCTGAGGTCCATCTAAAATTTTGTAGCTAACTGGAGCGAAAATAGGCAACCGCCTAATGGCAGAAGCAGAAACGAACCTGGCAATTAATGTTCTTCCTGGACCATTATCAGAATCTTATGAAGTTCAAGGAAGGGGAGAACTTCAGTTAGGTAAGTATATGTACCACTGATGAAATCCCTTCTTTTTCTGATATATGCTATTTAACTGCTTTTTTTTCTTGATTTATTTGAGAGCACTTCATACGTCAACCTCGTGTACAATATAATGAAAAGTTTCCTGCCAACTATAGCATTTGATGATCTGCATAACTTCCAGGAATCTTGATTGAGAATATGCGCCGCGAAGGATTTGAGCTTTCAGTTTCACCCCCAAAAGTGATGTGAGCACCAATATTCCACATATTATACTCTTTGTATGCTTACGTTTTCACTTCAGCCTGAAGTTCTTTAGTTCAATTTTCTTTCCAACAGTATTAGAGAAGCTAACCGTTTGTAGCTAGATATTTTGTTCTATTACTTTGTTTCACCCTGAAGTAGTTATATTCCCTGTTCTGTGGAAATACACTTTCCACTGATATCGAACTCTGTATCTGAGCAATTTGGCAGCACTGTTCCCACTATTAACTAATTTATGTATTAATTGAAATAGGTATAGAACAGACCGTGGAGAAAGGTTAGAGCCTATTGAAGAAGTAACTGTTGAGGTAGAAATATGGAACCTTGTTTGAACTTCTTTGTTTTTAGTTGTTTACTTTGTTCTAAACTTGTATTCATAAACTGTTAATGTTTGAACATATTGTAGGTAGACGAGGAGCATGTTGGATTTGTCATGGAAACCCTGACACACAGGAAGGGTGAAGTAATGGACATGGGCCCTGTTCCAGGGACAACTGGGAGAACTCGGATCTTTTTGACCTGCCCATCTAGGTGATTAGTGCATATAATTACCAGCTGCATGATGTGTCACCTTCAAAAGCATATTATAGTTGATGCCAATTTTGGACTCGATTGTCTTTTGCCATGTATTTCAGTCTGGTTCTCAATTTTTTATGATACGAAATGATGCATTATGTATGCAGGGGTTTGGTGGGATTCAAAGGAATATTCAGCAGCTTTACACGTGGAACTGGGTTTATGCATCGCGCTTTCCAGGGTATGCTATTTCTTATTAAGTCCTAGATGATTTCCTTAACTCGCCTATGCATTTTTTTGAAGTAAACCACGCCATTGATGCCACCAACTAGATTTTATTGAGAGTATTTGACCTTGGTTTCTCTATGATTGCAGCATATGCTAAATACAGAGGTCAGCTGGGCAATGTTAGAAAAGGAGTTCTGGTAATGCCAATTCCTTCAGTTTCATAATTTCTTCTGTTTACTCTTATCTGTCTTCATACCAAACAAGTTTTACATTATTTTGCAATAATAGACAGCAATGAATTTTTAAACCAAGAATTAAGCAAATGAAATAAAAGAAGGAATATGTCATTAAATGTAAGCAGGATTTGATGAACTGCACCTTATTCTGCTCAACTCAACATGACAAATGTAAGTGCTCTTATGTGTATATGTAGGTATCTGTCGGCAAGGGACTTATCACTTCACATGCACTTATGAGTTTAGAAGCTCGTGGTATTCTGTTTGTTTCTCCTGGGATGGAGGTATCGACATTTATTCATTTTGTTACTATGATCTACCATCTAAGAGTAGGGGGTTTCCTTATTCCTCTTTCTTTCTCCTTTCTTTAAGGCGTACGAAGGCATGATTGTTGGAGAGCACTCACGTGACAGTGATCTTGATGTAAGTTGATTATATGCTTATCAATGAATTAGGTTTCTCTTCTAATACACAAACTAAATAACTCTTCTGTTGTTCAGATCAATCCTGTGAGAACTAAAGAACTTACAAACATTCGAGCTCCAGGAAAGGATGAAAATGTCAGGCTTTCTCCACCACGATTGGTATGTTGTGTTTTAACTTTTACCAAGACATCAGCATTCAGGAGATATCACTTTATCACCCTACAGACTAAATGGTGCTGCTTTAAACACTAGTTAACAACTTAATACCAACGGAAGCCTTGCAAGCTTTATAATATTCGCGTCACACTCTCCCTTGGGTTTTGGGAACTGAGGAGACCATAAATCTAGATTATGTGCATTCTTTGCTGAAAAATGTCATTTGCTTCCTTCCTTTAGCTTCCTCGGAAATGATTGTTACATAATCTTAACTAAAGGCACTGAATCATGCAGATGAGTTTGGAAGAGGCAATTGGATATGTTGCTGCAGATGAGCTTATTGAGGCAAGTTTTCTGTATTTGCTATTGATGATTCTACTTGTACTTGTGTGAGGACTAAGTGGCACAAGCAGCGCATAGAGATGAGCTTTCCATTTTTCCCGATTCTTATTCCGATTCTTTTTTGGCTTGTTACTTTTAGCTCTAGAAATAAAAAAAAAATCCTGGTTTTTTTTTTGGATTTTGAAATGACTTGTTGACGACTATTGCCAATGTATAAAACCACTTACATTTCAGAAAAAAATCCTCTGCCAGACGGAGATTCTGCAGGCTAATGAATGGGTGCATTGTTATTTCTACCATATAATACAATGGCATGTTACAAACAATATTAAGAACCAAACAAAGAAAGCAATCAATAAGCATCCACCTGCAGTTTCTGCTATATAGTTTGCTACTAGCATTTGTAAAGGATTATCAGAAATCTAAATTAGAGATGTGTTCTCTGTGCATGGGTTGGAATGTAGGAATGCAGCCTACAAAACAAAATGCATGCTACAATATATGCATGTTAGTCCACATTCAAATCCAAATTTAAGTTACTCTACATGCTGCTAGCTTTTTTTTGTTTATTAGAAGTGCAGATTATCCTAAGAAAATAATCTTATTTTGTGGAATATTACTCCCAATCTTTTACCAAAAGAAAATAATCTTCTTGCTTGATTTAAGCTTAACTGTTCCAACTCCTATTCCAGTTTGCTCCTGGAGTTTCATATTGACATTTGAGCTTCATCAGGTTACTCCCAAGGTCATTCGGCTTCGGAAGAAATATCTGGATGCCACGAAACGTAAGATGATGAAAAACAAACCAATGGATTGAAGCTTCAGTGACACTAAACGAAGTTTTGTGAGTGCTGCTACATTAGTCTATAATAATCCAAAAGGCGCAGATGCATCCTATTTATGTATAGGTTGGCGGATAGCTTTTTCAAGTGCTGCCAGCGTTCCTCACCATGACCCAGCATGAAAATTTTATTCAGCCGTGGGATGATAATGATTCACGGCATGCTAAGAACGAATAAGCCCGTGATTGGAGCTACTGCTATAACAGAAATACAGAACAGGGTGGGTGGGCTGGTAACATGGATTACCTCTGGAAGGCGATTATACCTTTTGATAGCCTTTTTACAGTAATTGTTGGAACGACCATAGATATTGCCCTTGAAGGTCATAGTATTCTTTTCTAGTTGAGTGCTGAAAAAATGACAGCTATAGTCTCTTTTGATGCTGGTTGTTTTTGTTCACATTTGTATGGGCATGTGTTACTGAGAGATGAAAGGAAATCATTTGAAACGCTATGATGCATGAACTAAGACAGAAGTACAGAAGGTCGTCATGAGCATTGTTTTACACGTAATGCCGTATATTCGAACATTTCGCTTTCTGATGAAATCATGAAACCGCTCGTTGGTACGTCGTATATTTTTCTGAGATATAAAATCGTTGACAGGTTGACATGAGTTTGTAGAGTTTCCTAGTTTTTTTAGCTAAATTTTACAAAACTACATATAGTTTGATCTACCTATGATGTAAGACATTATATTGCAAAACTGTATACTCCCTCCGTCCCATAATATAAGGGATTTTGCGTTTTTGTTTGCACTCTTTGATCACTCGTCTTATTCAAAAAAAATTTAGAATTATTATTTAGTTTTTTTTACTTGTTTTATTATCCAAAATACTTTAAGCACAACTTTTCGTTTTTTATATTTGCACAATTTTTTTCTAAGACGAGTGGTCAAACATTGCAATCACAAACTTAAAATCCCTTATATTATGGGACGGAGGGAGTATTTAGCACCATTTTTTCACAAAACTATAGATTTAGATTTAATACCAAATATCATGAAACTACTGGTGCAATATTGATTGTTATCACAAAACATACAATATTATTGATTGTTATCACAAAACTATATATTTTAAAATTTAAACCCTTGGCACTAAAGTTAGATTCAAGCTTTAGATAAGTTTGTATATGCAATTTTACAATACTTTGTCTTAAATCTATAATTTCGTAATAACTGTATTGTTAATTCTATAGTTTTGTGATACACTGATTTAAATATGTAATTTTGTAATAGTTTGGTTAAAATATATATGACTTTGTGAAATTTATTTTTTTAATACACAACATACTCCCTTCCCCTTTTTAAAATATTCTTACTATTACATAATATTAATATAAGTATTTCCAAGTTGTTATAGCAGTGAATAAGGTTGAGGAGAAACGACTTTTGTGTCGCATATTAAATAAGAGACGGTGGAATAAGGTTGAGGAGAAAATACTTGGTGGAGGTGGAGGGAAATTGAAGAAAAAAAAGAAGATTGATGTGATAAGTATGTATTCTCTTAGAACTAAGGTAAGCGTCATCAAATGTGAAATGCTTGTATTTTATTTTGAAACAGAGGGAGTAGCTATTTATGGAGTTCAAATTGTCATAAAATATACTCCTATCTACTTACTTTTCTCAATTAATCGCAACCAAATTTTATGTAAGGCTCCTTTCGAGCAAAGGAATTTTGGAGGGTTGGATTCCTATGAAAAGAATTCATTTGAAATATAGAAATGGCCTCACCAAATTCATCAGGATTGCCTCCAAACATAGAAAATTTTAGAGGATTCTGAAATATTGGAGACTTCCTAACATGAGGTTCTACCTCTTTAAAAAATTCATTTGCATCCATTTTTCTTCATTCATGTGTTTTTACTGTGCTCCATCCAAACGATCATTTTCCTTCTGATTCCCGTGTTTTTCCCGCACTCTATCAAAACGATCATTTCTATTGTTTTCATGTGTTTTTCCATCTATAAATTTAAGGTGACATGGCACTTAAATACTACGATTTTCCTATCCTTATGTTTCTGTTTGCATTTGTGTTTCAAAGGAGTCCTTACTTTTTTTTTCTTTTCTTTTCTTTTTTTGCTTGCTTTCTCATGTCAATCAATCAGTCATCTGGTTTTAATTTTATATCTCATTAATTCCCATGAAGAACTCCAGAAGTGCACGACGCTACATATCATTCAAAATCAGCAATCACAGGATGTCACTACTTCAGCTTGCGCATAGGCAATTTTGAGTGAAAGCTTGAAGTGACTGCTACGAGCCTACGATCTTTGAATGAAAGCATGGAGTGACTGCAACGAGCCTACGATCAACCCCCTCAGTATGAATCTACGACCTACAGGTCTTGCCTTGTCAAAGATCAAAGCCCAAAATGTATGGACACTAGCTGACTTCTTGATGTTGGGCATAATTGAGAAATTTCAGGTTCTCAATGATGATTAGTCTTATTTTTCTCCTAAAGAAGATAGCTAGGTTATCTTAATGTTAAGCAGCATGACCATGGATTATCTCCAGTATTCACAACGTTCTTGATTTATATATCAACGTAAGTAAACGCAAATTTTGCATAAACTGATCATACTACATATGCACCCTGCCAAGCTCAAGTTTACATCAAGCCACGTCGACAATACTACAGTTAGTCAATGCATAATTTTATGGAAATATCGAAATCGAGACCGAGTTTAAAAGATACTAGGGGCATATATATAAGAAATAAATATCCAGCCGACGCAGCTCACGCCTTCATTGTCCACATGGTTGCCGCAGTTATTTGCGTGCTTCAGCCTTCCTCTGTTCTTTGGCTGCCAAGAATAAAATTAACATCAGTATACATATTGCAATCTAAGAAAACATGTTACTAACTGAATGTGTAAAATGAGCATCACTTCATCTCAGTGCTAAACACTTAGTTACCTGCAAAATGCACCCATAATGTTATCAAAACTAGTAAACAAAGGCATCAAAATTTCACAAGCAATTGAATATACACTCCATGATGCTATGATCAAACAATATGTTTTCATATATGATATGTCTGCAACCAATTCTGAATGACACAAGAAAACCAAAACCATGAAGCAATATACAAATAGCAAGGGAGATGTACCAGCTTTCTCCTCTTCACGTTTCTTTGCAGCATCAGCTCTTTGTTGTCTTATTAAAGCAAGACGTTCTGCATTTGCAAAATTATAAAGGGTCATGGCTGTTGGCAATTCACAGGTAATTCTTCAATATTGAACGCACCCAAAAAAAATATACAATGCCAATTCTACAAAGATATATAATAATGTCAAATGGACAGTTCTGACTGAATCTGACATTAAATGGTAGATGTGCGTCTCACATATAAAATAGAATCTTCTTTGTTCTAGAAAGACAATTATCTTGAAGAGTAAAAGGAAAACATTTGCACCATTGTGAGACATCTAAGAGGATTGCATTAGTAAATTTTCAGGTCGAAGTTCAGAAAGAATACAAGAAGATTTTTGGTTAAAAATCATTAAACAAGACGCAAAAACTTCATCCATAAGATCAGTGAAGTCGGCTGAAAAATATGCAAGAATTGTAGGATTTGTCCACATATAACTTGTTTTTTTAGTATAATGCTAGTATCGGTACTGAATCAGTACTATCCAATGTCCAGTAAGATGTCAAATCTAAACCCACTGATGTTTATATCTGATTAAAGATATCAACTGGGTTAAAGGGCCCTGATTTATCCATTGTTACTGATACTAAATTTTGTACATCATGCTAGCATGTTAAGCTATTTTCCTTTGTTACAGTGTCTGTTTCTATAGGTATACTGAACCAGATTTAATGAACGCTCATAGGTCGCATGCGATATAAATACATAAGTAACTACAACCAACAAGGAACACCAAAAGAAGGGAAGAGGTGGACATAATATAGATAAGAATTCTCACCCAAATCTTTCCTAGCTTGTTCTGTTTTTCCTTGCTCCTGAAGCTTCATATAGCGCTCATGAGCTTTCTGTTTCTCGATCTCCTCTCTATAATTCAAACATATTTGAAGTATTGTACCTTAAAATTTTCCTGAACAGCTAAACACAATGCATGGACTGAAATAAGAAAAGGTACCTTTCACGCCTCGAGAGCTCAGTTGTCTTTCCGAGCTGTAAAATGCAAAGTAAGTTGGACAAACGCATGAAAAATATACTAATTGGTACACATGAACAAAAAGATTCAGACGTAACTATCAAATAGTATGAAGATCAAGGGGGAAAACAGAAAATATAGTCCAAAATATTATCAGTAGTCACCAACTTACATCAACTTCCTTGGCTTTTATATTCTTTGCTTTCACTAAGTTCGGGTTTTCAATCTGAATAAGACCTTCAGTTCCTTTATGTTTCTGGAATTGTTGCACAACATGTCAGATAGGTAAGAAAAGGAACTGAACTATGAACATATACTTGCAGAGAGTAAGATTACTTACAGCCTTCCCTTCAGACTCATCTTCAGATTCTTCCTCTTCAGATTCTTCTATGTCGTCTTCTTCCTCCTCCTTTTCCTCCTCAGCTAAATTCTATTTGATACTCAGTTCATTCATTAGAACGAATATGACAAGGTAGTGTTGAAACAAACCAAGGTTTGGTGCAAATAATTGAGTAAACATTTGCAATTGCAATGCTCTTGATTTCATTACTGCGGATTAACAACATTCATCCATGTGGATACTGGAAACGCCCAGAATATAAATAAATAAATAAATACAAGCGATTAGATGTGCTATTCTTTGCACTGGAACAGATGCTTTGACAACAAACAAAACTAACCAATGAAATAGTTGTTCTTCTTATCCATTCAGACAATGATTGTTCACGGTGAAATACGAAATGCCAAAAGCAAAATAGTTTAGTTTAATATTATCCTAAACCGTGTAACTGACAAAAAAGTTTTTTTTTTCTGGTTCATCTAGGAGCGACACATGGTAGAAATGTGGACGAACCTTCTTAAATGTGCGTGGACGACCTGAAGTACCAGCAGCTGCAGTTATTTGAATGGAAAAGATGATCAGAAGCAAGTAAAAATATATATATTGCACTTAGCAGGATATCAAAAACGAAATCAAAATCCAGAAGCACAAACTAAAAAGAAATGGTCTTCAATTGTACATCAAGAACTTAAAAATATTATTGCACTCCTGTATACAGTCTCAACAGAGTTCCTTTGTCTGAGACTAGATAAAGACAGAGGTGCAATCGATTTCTCACTGCGTTTAAACTCCACACAAACCCTTATTCCGTGAAGATCTGAAACAGTGAACTGGAATTTATAAAACTAATAAATCAAAACGAAGAAACAGAATCGAGCTGTACTACTGCATCATGGGATAGAGCCAAGCATCTAAAGATGCAGATAAGTGCCTGACTACATGAGCATCAAAATCAGGCAACATAAACACCGAAGCTAAGACCCATGTTAGATCAACGAGTCACTCCCTCCTCCACGACCCAAACCATCAAACACCATCGAATTGTATGCTAACCCGTACAGCATCACAAAAAAAAAGCGCTCTATGCATCGCGTTCAAGTCAAATTCACAGCCGCTCGTGTTCTACGAGCACATCCCAGCCTAGCGAAACCCGAACCCCCCCGCCGCAGCATCAGATCGAGCAGCCCGCCCATGCCGGCGGCGGCGGCGGCTGACGGCTGGCACCAGATTTCTCAGTGAAAACGAAACAGGGCCGAATCGAAAATAGGAAAGGGCGCGACGTCGGTACCGATCTCCTCGGGGGTGGAGAAGTTGCGGCGGCCGGTGGGCTTGCCCTTGAACTTCCCCCTGCCCATGGCGGAGGCGGCGGCGGCAGCGGAGGAGGAGGATGAGGAGGTGAGGGGGAGAGAGCGGGGAACTGGGGCGTGTGGAACGGAGGGAGGAGGGTTCGCCTAAGCTGCACGCGGGGTGGGAATCCGAAACCCTACTGCCGCCGCGGCCGCTTTTTACAGGGCGGTGGGGGCTGAGGAACGAGAAAATCTGGGGAGGAAATGGAGACCGGTGGTGGTGCTGCTGAGAATCGGGTGCGACGCGACCGACTGCGCGAGTGCGTGCACCGTACGTACTGGTAACCATTCCCCAAAAAAATTGCACTTGTAGTACACCATTATATAAGCTTAGGAGCTGTTTGGTTTACGTACTAATATTGACTAGATTTATCATACTTTCTTAGCTAAATTTACCAAAGGTGAGGCCATCAAAATCCAAACTACACTCTAGCCAACAAAATGAAACCATGCCACATTTTTTAGAGTCACTTACATGTGGGATCTAGATTACAAAATAGAAATCTTACCACACTTGTGGAAGCCAACCAAACACTCATCTAACATGGTCAAACTTGCCTAACCTCAAGTGTGGCAAAGTGTGGCAACTTATGGCCATCAATCAAATAGCCCCTAAATTGTTAAAATCCTATTAGTTTTATGGGCTTTGCTAAAATATCAACTTCAGTCAGACTATCTAAACTAAAATACCATCCTGAACACTACACTCTTCACTCTTCTTCTTGCCTCCAATGTTAGAAATGCTCGTCGGCAGTCGTCCCTGTCTTTCATCCATTCCCGGCCACCGTGTCGCGGCTTGAGAAGGTTGCAGCGCTCTAGAAGTTAGTGGAGATCAGTGACGCACGAGCTAGAGGAGGCCATCACTATACCCTTCTTGTCTTGCCGCTGACTGTCGTGCCTTGTCGTTGCCTTCGTTCCATCATCGTGCGTTGTTGAAGGAGGTTGCTGTCACTCGCTCCTCGTCTTGCCAACCAGCTGTTGCGCCCTGTCGTCATCGTTGTTCCCTTGTCAAATCAGAGTTAAAGGAGGTTGTTGTCGCCTACTCCACGTATTGTCCATAGGCTGTCGCGCCTTCGCCACCACCGTCATTCCATCGTCTGCCGTAGTTGAAGGAGGTTGCCATCATCCGTTCCTCGTCTTGCCCGCTAGCTGTCGCTCGTTGTAGTTATCACCACTCTCTCGTCGCTCCAGAGTTGAAGAAGGTTAGGGACATCACATATGGATTTGGATGTGGTTGGCCAACATCAAGGCTCGAGTTTCTAGCTCACGTTTTTATTTTTCTGAGAGCTAGAAATTCATTTTGTTAGGGACATCACATAAATACCCTAATTCAAAGGAGTGAGTGAGTGTTAAGGAATACTACTTTTTCATGACATGGTTAGCCCTTTTTAAATTTATTGGTTGAATTATTATCGAGGATTATTTGCTACACGCTTCTAAAAATATGTTTTTTTTCTCAAAAACTTTCCTGTACTATTTATTTAGGTCACTTATTCTAAGCTATTAAGGGGCGAATGGTAGAAGCAGATTCACATCGTTAGCCATTAGGGGCCGAACGGTAGAATTGAACATTAAAATATGAGGTATGCTACAGTACTTTACCATAGCTACCCTAAAATAATGTTGGTTTGTTATGTTTTGGTTTACTGTAGACTATTGTAGCGGTTGATCTAGTGCTCCCATGTTTGATCCAACGGCTGGAAATAGGCAAATAGTTAATGGCATGGAGCATTGTAGCTCTCTGCCTTTGGTGTTGGAATGACGAGGATATGATCGCTATTCTATATGATTCTTGTAGAATTTAAAAGGCCCATTTAAATCACAGGAATGAAAAAACAGAGGAATAGAAAAAACATAGGATTCTGATAGGAATATAAGTGTAAAACAGAGGATTGCAAAACACAGGAAAAACATAGGAATAACCGTTTGATTGGACCACAGGAAAAACACAGGATTTTGAGGTGAGATAAAGACTCAAAGGATTTTTTCCATGAGGTTTTACCTCTTGTTAAATTTCCTCTAAAACTTGTATGGGAAAAGGCATTCCATAGGAATTTCATAGGATTCCATAGGATTCATTCCTTTGATTCAAAGGGCTTTGTAGGAAAAATTCCTATAGGAATGAAATGCTCTAAAATTTCTATGAATTTACTTTGAATCAAAGGGGCCTAAACCCCTTATTTTTAGTTTTCTTTAAAGAATTGGATTTGCAAATAACTCAAAGCCTCATTGGTTGCCCTAATAAGCCAAAAACCAAAGCTAAAATTTAAAAATTTAAACTTAATTTTGGAGTTAATTTTAAGATATTTTCAACGTAGTTTTGTTTTCAGCATTGGCTTTTAAGTCGCTAAAAGAACACATATATCAAATCCTACCTGTAAACAAACTTTTATTGACTTTTATTCAATAATAAGCTATTAAACAACTTATTAGAAAATATGGGCAACCAATAAGGGCCCCCATCGAAATATTGGACTAGCAAACTTTATTTGGAATCATTTTTCCCTCATTTTTTTAGATTTCAAACATATGAGCTCAAACCTCTTTGTGTTTATTTCCTTAGAAAAGTAGAAGGCACTTTATCTCTCCTCTTAACTTTATTCTAATAATATTTTCCCCTAAAATTTATTCAATTTCTTGTGGAATATTCAAACATATGTTTAATTTCAATGCGATTTCAATACCTACAAGATTGTGTATATCATGACGTCCAATTTATGATTTTTTTTTCTCGTTCTTATTTTTTTTCTCAATTCATGTGTTCCAAAGGAGTCTAAAAGAGGTCTTATTCGTAAGATCTTCCCGTCTATTACACAGCCCAAGATTAGGAAATTAAGGGAGATGTGTATGTTAGAATCAAGTTTATCGAAATAATGACTCTTCCTCCATTCATAAGAAATGGACCCTGAATCCCTGATGTGTACCGATATATCATCAGATATTTGTCATTTTCACGGAACGATAAAGCCTCTATTCACGATCAACGAGCATCCAGTGACGCTATTTTCATTGGCAACATAATGGTCCCATCGGAATCTTGGGAGGCTTGTCAGGAGCTGGACAGCAAAGGAATAACTTCTCTTTCAGAGATAGACAGTTGGGACCAGACCAGACATCAAAGAACGAACCATTGATGGCTCCATGCCACTTCAATCGACAACTTTCATCAGTTTAGGCATCTGCTGTTCTATCAACTTATGTTGTACCAGTAGTCTCGTTGCTGTAGCAAAAATGGTGGTAGCCATCGACAGCATAGCAGAACAGATAACGAACCAGCTGAATATTGCTACAAGATGCTTTCATCTCAAGCATGTAATTGGGGTTCAATCATAGAGAACACAATTTTATCAACAGGTTAGTGCCTTCAAAGGCCACCAACATTGCTCCCAGATTCAGAACAGCCTCATGCATATACAGCGTCACAAATAAACGGGTCCATCAAATAGCTGATAGACCCACATAAAAGGTTACAAGTCTAGCAAACCTGGCAATTTATGTTACATATGCTCTGCACCAAGGGAGATGCTATGTCAAGACACTAGGCTATATTACATTGTCGAAGTTATTGTGCACAAATACGACTGCAGCGCAGGCATTTTCGAAGAGGTTCCATGTTGATGCAACCCATGACAATTAGAATGATGGGGGCCATGCCAATAAGATTAGACCCCATAAGTATAGCTGGAGCTGTTAGAACTTGAAGGCCAAATATGCCGTTGATAAAATATGGTTACCCTTCTTCAAGCTCCATCATTTGAGCTCCAATAGAAGTCACTTCTTTCAGTTGAGTAACCGTATGGGAGATGAGGCCCATAAACAACATTGCCATTCAAATACGTCATCTGGTCCGGTTGTGACACTGCCTGATAAGCATTTGGAATACTGCCTTGAACTGTAGTGTTCTGAACTAAGTAGATGTTGCTATTGATATCATTTGGGTTAGCCTTTGTCCTGCTGCGGGCAGACCGTTTGTTTTCGACAGGGCTATCTGCACTCAGCCTAACCATTTGCTGCTGGATTTCATTCAGTGGGTTACAAGCTAATTTTGATTTAGCAGTTTTCTTTGCATCAGAGGACTTGAATTCAAGCCTGTATAGGGCAAAAGCATCACAATCATTGATCTCATACTCATAGAGGTGCCATTCATAGCTGTTAGATGGTTGTGGATCCATGTAATAGGACCTCTTCAGACCCCCAAAGTCTTTCATCACTTGCTTCCTTGATTCATGCCAACCACGGCCATTGTAATCTGGCAATGACCTTTGCTTTCGATTTCCACTCTCAAATGCTCGTCTTGGCTTGTCAAAGAACAGCCACTCTCTAATAGATTCACCCTCAAAAATGTACAGATCAAAAAGTTCTGCAATGATAGAAATGAACCAGCGATTAATTCAAACACTTGTCCATGCCAATACAATGGGAGGAGTTATGTAGCAATAACTTACCAGGTGCATTCCATGGGGACTTCGCAGTTGCAGCCCCTTCACAGACAGGAATACCAACATGCTTTCCTTGGATTTTTGCACTGAGGGCAGCAAACAGAGGGCCATCTTTTAAATCGATACCTCTTGGACGGATCACAGGCATTGTGCCTGGTGGACCCTCTTCCTTCACGGCCAAATCAGCATGATACATGCTGCAATAATCTTGCCACCTTTCTGATCCTTGAGCAGGCCGAGGGCAGTCCCAGAGAGCGCATTTGGGCCTCAGGAATGCAGCAGGTACTGGAGACATTGTATTGAGCAAGTCTGACATGTGGAGGAAAACATCTCCAGCATTTTGTCCACAGTTACTCGTATCAAGATATGCATTAGGGGGTAACTCTTGTGGCAAATTGAACTGTGGATATTCCAGCTGACCAGTACTTTCCAGATTATTGAGAACATCTGAATTGTATCCAGGAAGATACATCTTGTAATTATCATCATAAAGGAAATCCTCAACAGTAAGTTCCTGGTTAACATAATACATCTGCAAGGACAAGGTGAAATCTTGTTAAAATTAGCTCTCCTCTGTCAAACTTTAAAGTCAAGATTTAAGAAATGTGGCAGAAAGGCAAAATCGCAAGTAACATGATGATATGTGTTCTTGCCTATTGCATGCACGTCGAATACATGAAGACAATCCATTGTAGCAAAAGGAAAAAAAAAACATCATTAGGAGGATCACATGACAATTACAATGCCAAAGAGGTCATAAGAGCTCAGAAATAGGCAAAAGAAAAGTTCCGGGCAATGTCTCAACCTAAAATCTAAAATGCAATACTGATAAAAGAATTATCTATCATCAGAAAGAGCAGATACATAAGTCCTTTGTTTTATTCTCTGAATACACTAGAAATAAGATTTATTGACCACATATTGAGTGCACAAAAATTGCATTAGCAAAGGAAAGATTCAGATCACAACTACAAGAAAGCAATCACAGATAATTTCTTAGTTCAATTCCAATACAAGAACAATCCTTGTACCAATCAAGAGGAACAGAAACAGAAGCTTTTTGTTCTTCTCCAAGTGTCCCACACAATTAAACACACTATAGCTTCGCTTAATTAACCCAATACGCAAATCCCAGTTACAATAAGCAATATAACGAACATCAGATTTCTTAACTACACGATCCAAGTTTACCGTTGTAAGATAATTTTGGAAGATCCAGCTAGTCACTTATAACCAGCATCCAATGAGCAGCAAACGTTTACTTTGAAGTTTGAGCCGTCAAAACAACGATATCCTTGAATTTAAATTTCAAACAAACATCGAAGATTCAGCCATTTGGTAGTTGTAAATGGAATGCGCTGGAAACCAAATCTCCAGCACAATGATCTACAGCTAAGTGCATCACTGGCTCACATTCTTCAAATTCACAATTAACAAGTTCTCATCTACAGTTTAATTTCAAGGGCTGGGCATGCATGTTGACTAATGCTTGGCTGGGCCAGCCACAAAAACCTGTTTGGTCCCGTCCCAACCACAACCATGACAAGTCCCATGCTCATGTTCTTTCTCAACCTCGCAGACCTCCAGGAGCTCTCTCCACCCATGTAACTCCTTCACCCAATCAGCATTACTAGAAATCATCAACTTTGAGATGATAAAGCATACATTGCTTAAAATTGTCCAAGACGCATGCCAAGGCTATAGAGTGTGCATCTGTACGACCAGGCACATTGAGCTTCTGGCCTTCCCTTCCACATTGACCCCCTTATTCTAAGATGGCAGAAACCCACCTGTTTAACTGAAATTTCAGTTTTACTGGCTTGATCAATGTCTTGCCAGTTTTGGTTACACCTTTTGTTGGTATTAAATTTATGCACTCGGTCCCTTATCCCTCACAAAATACCCTAATTCTAGCAAATCAATATGCAAACCCTCAATTCAGAACACAATCATCCCAAAATCACCATACACGTAAGTTTAGAGATAAAATCACCCGCCACAAGTGTAATAAAGTTCCAGCAGAATGAATACCTGGATTATGAAAGATGGGATAAAGTTGTTCAACAATTGCAGCAGCAAACTTAACAGCGGGGAAAGAAAGGTAAACAAAACATTACTAACTTGGGAGTGGCAAATTGCAGCAATGTCAAAAACCCATGTCATATGTATCCCAAAGAGCAGAAGAACGTTAACAACAATGCTTTGGACACACTAGCTGTGCATCTATATGTTGCTATATTGGAGCATAATAACCTACTGATAGCAATAAACGCCACATCAACAAGCTATAGGAGCCCCCCCCCCCCCAAAAAAAAAGATGCTGGCTGAAACAAGGCCATAAGTAGCCCATGCCTCAAAGAAGTGAATTGAATGGTACAGCGCATATATAACGTTCAGTTTCTACCTTATGTCACACATATAATAAGCTTAATTTTATCTAAAAATAGTCAATACACCTAGATCAAAGCGCCGTCCATTTGAAATCTCCATTACAATGCGAAACCAAAGCTTTCCTGTTGTGGTTACGGTGAGGCCTATTGCATTACCAACAGAGGGCAAGCACAAGTGCACATGAAGTTTGTCTACACAAGAAAAGCAGAAACTCCCACTAAATGATTTAACGGGTCTGTTTTTGCAGATCACATTATATCCAACTAAACGCACACAACAAGGACTTCATTGAACATCTCTACAAACACAACAAAGTAGACAAATATAATTGATAAACCAGAAAAGCACACCACAGGCACAAAATCACACCGAACCGAAAAGCCAAGCCGCTCACATCTCTGAAGAAACACTCACGTTTCCAAGGATCCACATCCACCCTACTAATAGGGTGCCATTGTACCATAGTTCGCATAAAGATTGGAGCTTCCGTTTGACAGACTAGTAATAAAAAGTTAAAAAATCTTATACCTGATCATGGAACACCGCGGCAGCGGCAGGTGCCAGCATCCCTCCACCACTCGCCAGAACTCCCTGACCTGGCGACTGCGGCTGCTGCGGCACCGTCAGATCAGCCGGGGAGGCCACCGCTTCCTCCGGTGGCTCCGGCTTCATGTCCTGGCCGCCCTGCGCCTGCGGGTGGCCGTGGGCCTGGTTAGCCGATGGCGGGTGCTGCTGCTGCTGCTCGACGAGCTTGCTGGTGGCGTCGTCCTCCTCCTCCTCGGCCGCCGCCAGCTGCAGCAGCCGCAGCGTCTCCGACGGCGGATCCGACAGCTCCCGGTTGTTCCCCTGCTGCTAACCGAAATCCGCCCCCCCAATGAAAGCGTGAGCCGAGGAGAAGCCTAGAAATGGAGGACGGTGGGGGGTGGGGAGGGGCGTGATGCGCTTGCCTGGAGGGAGGAGGCCGGGGAGGAGGAGACGCTGAGCTCGGCGCGCCACTCGCGGAGCATCTGGTGGAGCTGCGCCTCGAGAACGGCGGCGTCGGTGGAGCGGGCCTCCTTGCGCGCGGACTGGAGCCCGGAGAACATCTCCTGGAGGTCGTCGACGCGGGTCTTGGCGCGCGCCCTGAACTGCTGGTGCCGCGCCGCCCCCGCCGACGACCTCCCCGCCGCCGGGCCCCTCCCCATCCCCTCCTCCTCCTCACCCGCGCGCGCCGGTTCGCGAGTTCGCGGCGAGGGAGATGCTCTTCGTTGATCTCCTCCTCCTCTTCGACGGGGAGAGGAGAGGAGAGGAGATGGGCGTGTGATGTCGTGTTGCTGGTTCGGCTCTTCCGCTTTTGGTCCGCGGCCGCTGCCACTTTGTTGGGTGGGGGTGGGAGAGTGGGCTGCTGCTGCTGGGCCCGCCTCGCCTCGGCTCGCGACGGCGGCGGCAAAAAAGAAGGGGAGGGAGTAGGCGACGCGCGCGCGCGCGCCGCGGATGGATTAGGCTAGGGACGAGTACACGACAGGGGAGGGAGGGAGGGAGGAATCCACGAGTCGTGAAAAGCCGAAAGAGCCGTCCCGGCAACGGCCACGGCACAACACAGCTCGGGACGGCTTCTTTTTGTTCGTGCAGTCTTGAAAAGAAGAAACTTCTGTTTGTGCCTATCCTACTATACTCACTGCCGCTCTCTCCCGGTTTGTTTGTGTTTATGCTTTGCTTCGAAGTCTCGAATAAAGTCGTCATCTGATTTCGGTCTTCCTTTGGAAAGATCGTCTTGTAGTTGTAGTCGTATTTTAGGGTGCGGGTATACGACTATACGCGGTCTCTATGAGTGGAGCGTTTGGATATTGCGATCGGAAAAAGGACATGCATGGTATCTGGATTCTGGCCATAGATAAATCTTTTGAGATACAAGTGCATGTAAGTGTCTCGTGATATCCAAAGGAAGATCAGATTTCATGAAAAAATAAAGGTCGGATGAATTATCCAGTCCAGCCAAGGTTCTAACTTTTTTTGTAAAAAGCTGGAGTTTCATTCGTCCATCCTCCTTTACATACTATCTCACATAGTGCAAGACCCACTAGGATGCAAGTAAAATGAACAAGTATGTTTTTCTCCCATTTATCACAAATTTAGTTATTTAAAAAAACTACGGTACTTGTTAGAAAATGAACTATCAAATGACGCTTTTATATGTTGCACGCTTGCATCGCAAAAGCCCACTTTGCATGAGTAAAAAAAAAAAGAAAGAAAAACGCACCAAACTCCATATCCATGAAAACCAAAGTTGACCACCCAATCCGCTTTCTCGTTACACCTGTACAAAATGAAAGTCCGCGAGATTAGCCAAACTCCCTATTCGGGGGGACTTATCTTCTTCTTTCTTTTTCAGTCCCCCTACTCTTCATTTTCTCCCTCTTTACCTCTTTCATCTCTCCATCTATCAATGATGATCCAGCTAGTTAGGGGGACTCGAGTCCCCCCAACAACCATGCTGGATTCGCCGCTGCGTTCGGCAGGAGCAGTTGGGAATCCACTCCACTCTTTTTTCACGCGCAAGTTTTTTAAACTGTTAAACGATATGTTTGTTGAAAAATTTTTCCATACAAAAAAATGTTTTAAAAAATCATGTTAATCTATTTTTTTAAAAAAAAATAACTAGTACTTAATTAATCACGTACTAAAAAATCGCTCTGTTTTCCGTATAGAAGAGATTAGTTCCTATCCTTCCTACCGAACACAGCCTTAGTAATAGCCCGAGATTCAACCTGAACCCTAACTCAACGATTGCATGCTCCGATCCATCTCGACTCGACGCCCCAAGCAGCCAAGCTGAGCAAGCACCACCTCCAGTTTTTGCCGATTACGGCAGTTTCCTCGATGAAAGCATGTGTCTACCTCTCACTACCTGAACCTTTTTAACGCTGAAACAAGGGAGTGATACCAAGTGGCTACACGTAAGTAAGGTGTACGCGTGTAATCGGATCAGCGGGTAAGGGCATTCCCAACCCAATAAATAGAATAGTATTCATAGCATTAAATAAATTGCCAACTAGGAAAAAATGATGTGGCAGGTGAATAAATGAAGAAAAAGAGGGAAACCATGTCTTGCATGAGACATGGTTTCTACACAACATCTAAGACATCATGTGAGATAAGTAGCATTAAATTAATGGAATAGTGGTGTTTATATTAGAAGAGTAGTGTCTAGTACTAGTTTCTTAATGATGTAGAGTTTATGGAAAACATGTCTATGTTAAAGGTTGGGACTGCCCTAATAACCTCTCACGCCACGTCCGATCGACGGCCCAGAATCTCTCGTGCCCTCCTCCTGTGGCTGGGAACCGGACACATCGCCCCCACCTCGCCCGCTCGTCGCTCCGTCGCCGCGAGGTCGCCTCGCACCCCCTCGGGCGGGCCACGTCTGCTCGCTCCAGGACACGCTGAACCCCACTCCTTCTGTCCCCACATGTCATAGACTAAGCCGTCCATGTACATAGCCCACATCCCCTTCTCCTCCCCCGTCTCCTTCTCCGGTCGGTTTCCCAACCCGAGAGGGCCTCGCCGCCATTGCCGCCTCGCTCCTCGTCTCGCGGGAACGCCGCCGCCGCCGCCGCCGCCATTAGGGCTTAGGGCTCAGGAGGCTCGCGGCGATGTGGTGGAGGGCCGCGAGGGCTCGCCGGCGGATCGCCGGGGCGCGGGCGGCGTCCACGTCGGCGGCGGCGGCGGGGGAGAAGAGCTGCCGCGCCGTGGTGGTGCCTCGGTTCGGAGGGCCGGAGGTGCTGGAGGTGAGGCAGGGGGTGCCGGTGCCCGATCTGAAGCCGGGGGATGTGCTCGTGCGCGCGCGGGCCGTCTCCATCAACCCTCTGGACCTGCGAGTGAGCGCTCTGCTCTGGACTCCCTCTCCTTGGGAACCGTCTGGTGAAATGATAACTTTTTTTATTATTATTTTCGATATGTCGGGTAGAAAAATTGGCACGGGTGCACGTTTTGGGTCAATCTTTGCACTGTAGGTAGTAGTCACTGATCAGTTGGTGGTATCTGCTAATGCAACAGAGTGGTGGATTCTTGTTTAATGCTATATGAACTAGGAAGGGAAGGAGTGCAATCAGCAGTAGGTTTATAGTTTGTGATCCCCAGATGAGAAATGTTGTGTTCTCATTTTCTTTTAGGAACCAAAAGGCCAGGTGACCCCAGTCCCAATTTTCATGGAATTAGATACCAAATAGGTCTACAACAGCTTTGAGTTAAGTTATACTCTGTTTGAAGCCTGGAATTAAGCAAAATGCAGTTGACATGAACAATCGGATATGCATATATTCTTGTGCTTTCCAAATTATGAAATGGAATATATTGTTCTTTTGGTGAAATTTAATTCATCTCATAAAAAAATGTCTCTCCTCAGATGCGGTCTGGTTATGGGCGTTCAATATTTGAGCCAGTCCTACCTCTGATCATTGGCCGGGATATAAGTGGTGAAGTTGCAGCTACAGGGACTTCTGTGTCGTCCTTTACTATTGGGCAAGAAGTGTTTGGTGCTTTGCATCCAACAGCCATAAGAGGGACATACACCGATTATGCAATTCTTTCACAGGATGAGCTTACTTCCAAACCATCTACACTCAGTCATGTGGTATGAATTCATCAGATAACTCTTCTCGTCGTAACATTGATATTTCAAAATATCATTTCAGGATCACGTCAATTTCTTTCACCATTAATCTTCACATAGTATGAACTGGACAGACCTGGTCCTTTCCCTGGATGTATGCAATATGTTTATTCCATTTCAGGAATGTACAACAGTGCATCATATTTTTGTATTTAACAGGCATTGTGGCTAATGGATGATGATAGGAACTCCTTTGTGTAGATTTAAACAAAAACCCATCCTTTGAAAGCTTTTTAATGAAAGTTCTAAAAGGTTTTAGTTCATGTTTATTGTTTATTGATGGGGAGAACAATTTCTATCTTCTTAAGTAGATAGCTCAGGACTTGGTTTCCAATGTTACCTGTATGTGAAAAAAATACCATACTGCAAGCTAATCGAATCAAGTTTTGTTATATTGCAGGAGGCTAGCGCTATACCATTTGCTGCTTTGACTGCATGGCGTGCTTTACATGGTACGGCTCGAATTTCTGAAGGGTATGTCTGGTTATACGCCACTGTTTGTGAAACAGACAACAAGTTCTTTTTGTTGCCATTGTTGCTGTTTCCTATAACTTGCATCTACCTTTACTTTTAATTTATTGGATTGTTAGCATGGTAGGTAAGTATGTAATTAGTGACTTTTAAATGGGTTTGGTATTAAAAAGTGTGCTCCTCGTAGTTTGCTTGTGCGGCAGACAGCTAGAAGCATACTACTACAAAAGTTACTTCATCTCCTTTCATAAAGTTTCAGATTTTTTTCACATATATCTAGGTACATATGTAAATTCTTAATTTTAATGGTGATCTGCACTACACTTCCCTCTCTTCGGGTTCTATTATATAAATATAAATTATGCAGGGAAGTTGTAATCTCTTGTAGTCAATCCGAAAACCAACCCTATTATTTAGGTCCAATTCACAGCACAAGCTTTTCGTTATCAGTAAAATGTTATTTCATGTCTGGTTGAGTGGTTACATATTGAAGTTATGCTCACCTTTCCTTTTTGAACTGAATGCAATTAATTTTCGTTTTAGACAAAGAGTACTTGTGATTGGTGGAGGTGGGGCTGTTGGGCTAGCTGCTGTTCAGCTTGCAGTAGCTGCAGGGTGTAGCGTTTCTGCAACCTGTGGAACTAAAAGTATTGAACAAGTGTTGGCCGCTGGTGCTGAAAAAGCTATCGATTACACTGCTGAGGTAAACGCTTTCAGAAGTCCAAACTCTTGTACTTATATTTTCTTTACGATGATGATGATATAGTGAATTCTTTTGCCCTTGCACTATTTTCGGTATCAACGCAGGCAAACCATATCCTTAATATGTCTAGCTATCTATTCCATCTGTTTCATCATATTATAAATTGCTTTGACTTTTTTCTAGTCAAACATTTTTTAAGTTTGATCAAATTTATAGAAAAAGCTATCAATATCTAAAATGCCAAATTAGTTTAGTTAAATCTAATATTGAATATATTTTGATAATATGTTTGTTTCGTGTTGAAAATGCTACTACTATATTTTTCTATAAACTTGGTCAAACTTAAATAATTTTGGCTAGAAAAAAAGTCATAGCGACTTATAATATGAAATGGAGGGAGTATATATTTATTTGTCTTTGCTAAGATAGGATTGTTACACAGCAGGAATGGATATTTAATGGTACCATGGTGCCTTAGATGTTGTTTAGTCGTTGTGGTTCGTTGTTCTGTTACCACATTATCTGATAAACTCATGCTTACATGCAGACATATGAACTCTGAATCGCTTATTCATCCACTTTGCACTGTGAAGCTATGCACAGAACTGATAGCAGCTAGCAGTTTTTCATCTTCTTAGCTGTGGAATCTTTCATTTCTCCTACAAGACTACACATATGCAATGTTACACTTGACATATCATTTTTCTTAGGTCTAATGTGACTATTTTCTTTTCTTCTTGCATCAATACAAAACATAGTACTTTATACTTATAGATTATCAGGGAATGATATTAGTACTACTGCACAGCAGAAGAGTGTTTGAACCGGTTTTCAACATCATTCAAAACTTGCAACTCATTGCCGCTTGTGGCTGGTGGTGTGACTGCAGCATCAGTGGCCAACACGATACAGTTTAGACGGGTTGGGAGAAACCTGGAACGAACAGTCCTATTGCTCAGTAGTATTATATGTGGCTTTGAGCTATTGTCTAATTCTTTGTGCCTGGTAAATATAGGAGAGGATACTGAAGTTTTCCGTTATTCTCCATGAGTGAGAAAACATTAGTGAATTTTGTGTCAGGGCATATAGATCATTTCTGCGATTGGATAAAATTGTTAGCTCACTAATTGTCCTGTAGATTGTTTTTTTTTTTCTCTTTAAGAAATTTCCCTAGATGAGTACCATTGTCTCCATAATGTTCATATTTTATGGTTTACCTTACAGGATACTGAATCAGCAGTTAAAGGAAAGTTCGATGCCGTGTTGGATACCATAGGAGTACCTGAAACTGAGAGAATTGGCATTAATGTTCTGAGGAGAGGCGGACACTATATGACCCTTCAGGTCGTCAACCTGCCCCTTTTAATTTTTTCTGTGTTTCTGCTTTGATTGTCATTTGTTCATTATTGTATCATCCTTCTTTGTGATAGGGAGAGGCGGCTGCCCTAGCAGATAGATATGGATTAGCTGTGGGACTTCCTGCTGCTACTGCTGTTTTACTAAAGAAACAAATGCAGTACCGTTATTCTCATGGAATAGGTTTGTATCTATTCATATAATCTTTTCTTTTTGTTGGGTAATTTATTGTGTCTTGAGGGGATATATTTTGCTTTAATTATAGTAGCTGGTCATAGACTAATAGACTATCTACGTTTCCACTTTAAAACTTTGGCTGTGTTTACCCGGCAAAAAACTTTGGCTGTGTTTAGTTCACTGTCCAAATTTTTTTTGACGTATACGGGCACACATTTGAAGTATTAAACGTAGACTAATAACAAAACAAATTACATATTCCGCCTGTAAACTGCGAGACGAATCTATTAAGCCTAATTAATCCGTCATTAGCAAATGTTTACTGTAGCATCACATTGTCAAATCATGGCGTAATTAGGCTCAAAAGATTCGTCTCGCAATTTACATGCAAACTGTGCAATTGGTTTTTTTTCCGTCCACATTTAATGTTCTATGCATGTGTCCAAACATTCGATGTGACGTTTTTGGCAAAAAAAAAAAAATCTAAACACGGCCTTTATTTATGTGGACTTGCACCAACTAGAACTTGGTCAGTATCTGACTAACTGGCGAAGAGCAGGGCTTGCTTTTGCCAAAATCCAACAAGCATGGCCTGGTCTCTCAGATAGCTTTTTAGATCAATACGCAAATCTATGCAACCTTACTCGATTTCGCTCATAAACATCCCAACCATTTCCCAGAACTGCAGAAAACAACTTAATAACTACTATCAGTAGCTTTGAAAATAACCCTCAAGAGAAAAACTATACATGTACAGTGAATATAAAATATTTTCATTTTTATTTAGTGATGCATTGAATTCTTGACTGCATACATGCGAGTTGAGGCTGATAGCAGTGGGCCGCCTGCTCTTTAAAGTTTAGATCCAGCACTTAAGTGATTAATAATGACTAAGTTGGTCACCATTGGTGTCGATTGCTTGTGAACTGCTTGTCAGTGTTTGGTTAACGACTTAATTCTACAAGGGTTCAATTTGTTTGTTTCTTAATAGATATGATCAGGATATGTGTGTCTATCATGCGATCTTATGATATACAATTGTATTCATGTCTACCTTTGTATTTAATTTAGGGATGAATTGCTTTACAGAAGTTATCTATATGACCTATTCCATTGTTTATACAAGACGTTCTCATGTTTCTTACAAATTTAATATCAGATTATTGGTGGACATACATGAGAGCTGACTCTGAAGGACTTCATGAGATACAGAGGCTGTCTGGAGCTGGGAAATTGCAGATACCGGTGGAGAAGACATTTCCCATCAGCAAAGTAAGAGAAGCTCACGAGGCCAAGGAGAAAAGGCTGGTGCCTGGCAAGGTGGTTTTAGAATTTGACTAGTTTTAGTAAGATTCTTCTCTTGTAGGAACAGAAGAACCGCACCTGTCTGTAAATCGTAAGAACTTTCTCCTTTTTCTTTACCTCTATTTTGGAAATATGTATCGGTTTGTTGGCCTGACAAAATTTGGTCGTCCTGTCAAGATGCATTTGTCATACATGGAAATGCAGTAAGCAATAACGTGAGGCCCGAAAGAAATTTTCATTTCATCTTTTACTCTGGCACATATATCTCTGCTGAGAGTTCTTTCCCTCCTAGGAGTACATGAAAGGTGAAAAGCATGATTCGATCCCGGTAGCGCTAGTGCACTAAAGAAATTGGGAATGATAATTTAGCCCTAATTACTTAAGTTAGATTTATTAACTAATTCAGCAAAAGCCTAAGTCGACAAGGAAAAGTAGTCAAATCACCTATAATACAACACTGAACTCCTGCTGTCCGGGATTTGTTTCCTAGTGTTAAGAAAATATGAAACATCACATAAAGCAGACTTCATTTGCTAGAAAATGCAAATGGTGGTGAAATAACAATGAGGGGATGCAGGCTATTTTGCCTTTTGAGCTATGTTAATGGCAGGTACTTAGTCTTGCACATCAGTAAGCAAAGCAAGAATACTGCAATGTACACTTGACTATAGCATATCCGAAAACAGTATCAAAACTTCGAGCCAGATGGTCACTGATCCGCCCACCAACAGCTTCAGCTCAGAGCAAACACCGACCTCTCACGTATGCTATTCACAAGGTCAGAACTCAGAACGAGCGCAACAAGTAAGAAGTCCAGCCGTTCGCCGAATAACTACAATCGAATCGAGCTACGGGATGGGAGGAAAACAGGGGCAATCAATCTGCGTTAGTCCTTCCGAAATGCAGGGCAGGGGAGACAGCCTATGGGCTTTGGACAGTACCACTGGAGAAGCTAAGCAGCAGCGGCCGTGGGCTGCTGATGCTTTGCCTTTGCTGCTGCTGCCGCTGCCGCCGAAGCTGCCTGCATCGGAGTGGCAGTGGTGGAGCCGCGGGAGTTCGGAAGGGCCCGTCTCTCGTCCTGCTGCCGCTCGATCTCACTGATCCTCTTCTTCATCATCTGCACCTCACTGGCTAGCTCCTCTATCCTCTGCTTTCTCGCCTGCCATTTCAAGAACAGAGACAGTTTAACAATCTCTGCAGAACGCTTGCGTATTGCAAAAATTACAGTAAAAAACTACGCATGATACCATGTTACCTCGATTTCCTGCTTACGGATCTCCTCTTTTCTGGCTTCTGCCCTAGCACTTCTCTGCACCTCGTAGATGATTGCAGTACCAGCGACCTGAAAAATCATGTGACAATTCATGTCAGCTGTAATCTTTTGACATAATCAAGTACTTCTCGAGCATAGGAAGTTAGAGAAAAATAAGAATTCTGGAAGAACCAGTTTTCAGGCTCTTCAATTATAGCATTTCAGAGTAAAATGTTCAGAATTTTCTGGTATTAACAGACAAAAACTCATTTAGAATAACTGAGATCAAAGTACTTGCCGAGAAAACAAATAGTTCACCAAGAAGATCTGCGGCAGCTTGAATTGCCTTCTCCTCATTCAGGGGCCGAATGTGAATGTCAGTTGCACGGCCATAAAGCCGCCTCTGCATGTTTGTAGTGAAACGATGGTTTACCTGAACATAATGTGCCATACACCTTGTCAGTACAGTAGTAAAAAAAATTTTCTGCTCAAACTAAAACAAAGGCATGCATGAGTTAGGATAAGAAGAATTCATCCATTTTACTGTGCTCAGGTCGCCAATAATCTCAGCCTAAAATTCTTTGATGTTCTACAGAAGGATTGAGCAGCAGCATTATCTATTCATGGTTTCAGATTAATCTTATTTGAAAGATACCCATCATCAGTATATGCAGATGTATTCATAGTTTCAGATCAATCTTATTTGGAAGATACCCATCATCAGTATATGCATATGTATTCATAGTTTCTGATCAATCTTATTTGAAATATACCCATCATCAGTATATGCAGAATCCATTTTAAAGGTTAGATTTGTGAAGTAATGTGAATTATTGGTGGTGCTCTGAACAGATAAGGATCATGGCTATTGTTTCCTCAGTGTTGCAGAAGCCATGTATTACTGAATAACAGACGTAAGGAATCATTATAATCTGGCTCAAAGCTTGAAGCTAAACTGTCCTTGCTTATTATGAACATCAAAATCATGAATTACTAGCATGTGATTCTGACATCAAAGAATTGACCTCAGGTAAATGCTGCAGATTATTCCACTTGATATGAACACCAAAATCCATAATAACTAACATGTGTTTCTGACATTTATCCACATCAAATAATTGACCTCAGATAAATGTTGCAGAAACAATCGAGATGAATGTACATTTGTAGGAGATCAAAGCGGAATTATGAGTTATGCAGATCCTTGTAGGACTCAATAAAAAAAAATCCAGAACTCGCTACAAAAACAGAGAGATCCATTACAAAGCACTGTTGTATCATGGCCTGAAAGCTCCATGACAGAATACTGCAACCAAACCAGAACTGTGCATAAACGCAACCGTCCAATGTAAAGATATACCAATGAAACAACCCATTAATTTACCAAAAAGCATCAGAAGTTCAGAACTAGCTCGTCGTACTTTCGTATTTGCATTTCATCATACACATCCCCACACGTCGCTAGTTCCCAACAAAATAAACCCAAGAGTCTCGGAGGAACATCCTCAAATCTCCAAAGTCCAAACCGCCCTTACGGAAAAAAAAAACCGCTCAAGCAGTTCAATCCACCCAGGCGACGCGGCAATCTATGAATCCAAGCATCAACAGGGCGGAGCCGCGGAGAGAGAGAGATGATCAGGGATGAAGACGAGACGTCACCTGGGCGAGGCCGATGATGAAGCCGCGGAACTTGGGGTGGATCCCGGCGTTGTGCTTGAGGCGGGCCGCGATGGGCTTGCTCAGCGTCCGGAACGCGAGCGACCCGAGCTTCACCAATGGCAGCACCATCACTTCTCGCCGCAGCGCCACCCCTCCCTCTCCCTCTCTCTCTCTCTGCTTGCTTCTTCTCCGTGCGCGCTCGCGCTGCGGCGAGGGAGTAGACGTGGCGGTGGGGTTCGTATGATCGGTGGGAGGCGCTCGCGCTGCGGGTTGCGACGACGAGGAGGAGACGCGGCGCGGGTTGGCGAGTTTGTTGCGCTCCGCTCGCCTAGTTGGCTCTTTCTTGGAGAGGAAGGAGAGAGGGAAGCGAGCAGGAGGAGGGGGGGTCGTTCAGTTTCAGGCTTATTGGCCAAGTTGGTGGTCGCGTCTGGTCCTTTTTGTGATAATCTCGCCCTAAATCAGAAAGAGAGAAGATCAAAGATCAAACAACTTCGTAGAAAGTGAGAGGAATCCTGAACTCTACTCGTTGGTTTATTTTAGGACGGAGGAAGTATTTTCTGTATTTTTTTTTGTGTCTTTGTTTGATTTTGTTATCTCAAATTTTGTCAGCGTGGAAACTTCATGTTATCCCATATAACCAGGAAACAGCAGAACAAAGGGCAACATGTAGACCGGAGGGCAAGCAGATGTCCTATACAAAGTTACTGCTGAAATTGTCCAATGATAAGTTGTCAATTCCTGAATCTGGTAAAATATATTGCTAATAATTTACTGTAGAAAGTAAAGCATATAAAAAACCAGACGACTCAGTTTACAACAAGAAGCATGAGTACATGACAATTGACAAATCAGGTTTTGTTTCAGTGAAGTAGCCTGGTACGAGTTACTTGCAGATCAAGTCCATTCCCAGTTAGCCGCCAAAAAGAAATGGAAAAATAGCTAGTCATATATAATCTCAAGTGACATAATATGCCAACCACTATGGAATCTCAAACGAAACCACAAAAAATTCAGTTTGAAAACTTAAGCATCGATACAATTGACTCGAGAAAACATAGACTAATGATGCAGCTGCTAAGATAGAAATCTCGAAATCATGTATTGCCTGTCTAGCTTTTCTGCAAAATTTCCATGCCAAATCAACTAAGGTTTTCATTCCTCTATGTGTGATGCATGGTGAACACACATGCGCCATGTGCCATCAACCTTCTCGAAGACGTTTGTGGCGACTTGCTTCCCCCATGTTCTTCCTTTGGTCTTAACCACTTCCAAGCATGTGACGTAACCAAGGTCACCATGCACATGAACCTCTACATTTTTCAGATCAATGTTTAGTGGGAACTCATAATCTGCGCCACATACCATCTCCCAGCTTTGCATGACCACGTCATAACCTGATATCCGACCCGCAGCAGGATGGATAACATATACATGGTCACCCTTAGCCCATAAAGAGTACATCGCTGCAAGATCGCCATTCTTGAAAGCATTGTAAAACCGTGTGTTTGCTGCAAGGAGGGAAGCTTTGGTATCTTCATGGAGGATGCGCAGATCATCCCTTATCTTTGCAGCCCGGGAATAATCTTCTTCCTGGATGGCTGTCTGTAAATTACGCTGCAGGGTTTCCTCGTCAATTGACAAATCTTCAGTCGTTGGGTAACCATCAGCATCTCCACTTTTAACATGAGCAATTTTGCATCGGCCCAAATTGGATGATGCAACTTGAAGCCCTGCACTGAAGATAACATATTAGACATTCTGAAGAAAACACAGGTTTCCTTTTTATAGTGAAAACTGAAAAAAATCTATGATGCAAATATTATCAATGATCTTTCTTCTAGCCTCGAATTTCAGCAAGTAGCTTCAATACCTGGAGGTTGCAACTTGGGATTTAGAACAACTAACTGAATATGCACTAACAACTGATATTTGATTTGCAAGCTACAAAATTCACTTCTATAGGCCTCACCAAATATCATACGGTCCTTAGCATCTACCTAAGCGCGTATTTGACCAAGCACGTATTACCTGCATAGTTCAATTTTCCTCATCTAAACGTACGACCTCTCCCATCCAGCCAACAAATTACTCCCAAAACTGATGAAATTTGAAAGGGGCATTTGAGAACAGCAATAATCCCCAACAAAATCGAACTTGTGGGGTTACCACTACTGAATCCGCGCGCGTACATCAGGCGTGAGTTCAAGCAATCAACCCCCAAAAATCTGAGATTCAGAGACAAGGAAGGGGGTCTCACATGTTTCTCGGCGCACCGCTCCGCCTCCGGCCGATGCAGATCCGCGTAGTGGCGGGGTTGGCGTAATCGGTGAAGAACCCCGCCTCGCAGAGCCGCGCGGTCGCGGACGGCCGCAACCAGCCGCTCGCAGCCGGCGCCGCAGACATCGCAGGCTTCCGTCAAATACCTTTTCCTCGGCTGCTTATCCTTGATACACTTTTGAGTTTGACTCCCCTCTTCTGGTCTACTAGCACTCTACTACTCCAGTAATTTAATTTTGTGGTTGTTTGGATCTCTAACACTACGGGTTTAAAATTGCCGAACGAAATTTCCGAAGTTGGTCCTATCGGACCGCCCCAGCCGATACCATATTATTTCGGCCGCATTTTTTTTATTTTTTCGTGAATTTGGTTTTTTTTTTAAATTTGATCAAATTGTATTAAAAAATTCATACAATTTTAATATTTCGGCCACCGCAGATACAAATAGCCCAACCGAAAGATTAAACCCTTATGTCCCCCAATGTACTTTTACCCAAAGAAGGTTTACTGGACCGTAAGGCTATGTTATTTTCTTAAACTATAAAAAATGCACATGCGTTGTAACGGGTGAAGACTATTTTAATCTTATTATTGATATAATTTAGTTAATGTGAAATTCACCGTGTTAAATTTGTTTGGATATATACTTTGTTAGAAAATCACGAGCTGTAATTAGGAGTCCAATTATCTCAAGTTAATATACGAGTTTTTTTAAAAAAAGATTTCTCATACGATGATTCAAAATGAAACATCAGTAATAAAAGTTGAACCAAAATAAAATTTACTCAAACTGATTTTGAGCAACTTAAAAGTTTAGGCTAGAAGTAAAATATGATGAAAAAAAACATTTAAATCAACTTGAAGTTTAGGTTTTAAAATTTAAATTTTAACTGCGACTTATACATGCACGATATGTTAGTAAAGAAAAACAACTTAAGTAACTACTTTTTGACTTCTGACTTGATCACTCAGAGCTAATCTACTAGTAACATTTTTTTATCAGCACTTGCATGTTAAGCATTATGGATTTCGGCAGCACCTTCTCCTTGTAAATGCATGCGAAATGCGATTTCACAATGAAGACAAAACCCAACAACTTGAAGGAGGCAAGAATATAGGATTCTTCATAATTTCGTAGTATCCTAAAGTTGTCATGTTTGACTACGGAACCAAAAGCTAATTAATCACTCGGGCCAAACACTGAGCAGCTGAGCAATGGACGCCAGCCGCAACTCCGACCTCGCCGCCGACGAGCTCCTCCGGGCCCAAGCTGAGCTGTGGAACCATATCTTCGCGTACACCAAGTCCATGTCCCTCCGCTGCGCCGTCGAGCTCGGCATCCCTGACGCCGTCCACCGCCGTGGCGGCGCCGTTACGGTTCCCGAGCTCGTCGCGGAGCTCGCGCTGCCGCGCTCCAGGGAGCCCTTCCTGCGCCGCCTCATGCGGCTGCTCGCGCACGGTGGCATCTTCGACGCGGCCGCGGGTGCGGAGGACGCCTACGGGCTCACCGCGGTCTCGCGTCTCCTCGTCTCCGCGCCCGGGGGCGCGGGGCAGGGGCTCTCGCCGTTCGCGCGCGCCATGCTGCACCCCATCATCGTGTCGCCGTCCATCTCTCTGGCCTCGTGGTTCCGCGCCGCCGCCGCCGACGACGACGACGAAGGAGCGGACGCGCCGCGCGTGCCGTTCGCCGCCGTCCACGGCGGGCGCGAACTCTGGGCGGTGGCGAAGGACGACCCGGGGTTCGGCGCGGCGTTCAACGACGCCATGGCGTGCGACGGCCGCTTCGTGATGGACGTGCTCCTGCACGGCCACCACCACGGCGGCGCGCAGCTGTTCCGGGGGATCACTTCGCTGGTGGACGTCGGCGGCGGGTCCGGCGGCGCCGCCAGGGCCAGCGCCGCCGCGTTCCCTCACGTCAGGTGCACCGTCCTCGAACTACCGCAAGTCGTCGCGACCGTCCCACCAGGCGACGGAGGCGTCGAGTTCGTCGCCGGGGACATGTTCGACCACGTCCCCAAGGCCGACGCCGTCCTCCTCAAGGTCACACCATCACAGGCGCCTTCTCCTATAATCCTCGCAATTGCTTGCCTATATTCCAATAAACCAAAAACGATTTATCAGAAAATAGAAATTAATTAATATGTAAAACTTCTTATATATTTGTTCCTATCAACTTAAAAGCCAACTATAAAAAATACGTTAAAATATCTTAAAATCAAATTAAAAATTTAATTTTAGCTTTTACTTTGATTTATTAGGCCAACTGATGAGACTCTAAGCATGACATCTATTTTTGCAGTGGATCCTGCATGGGTGGGGGGACGAGGAGTGCGTGCGGATACTGCGGCGGTGCAGGGAGGCGGTGCCGGCGAGGGAGGACGGCAGGAGGGTGATCGTGATGGACCTGGTGGTGGGATCGTCGTCGAGCTTGGGAGATGGCGCGAGGGACACGGAGACGCAGCTGCTGTGGGACGTGATGATGATGGGGGTGGTGGGGAGCCCCGAGCGCGACGAGCGGGAGTTTTGCAAGATATTCCATGACGCGGGCTTCAGCGGCTACAAGATCCTGCACGTCCTGGGCATCCGGTCCGTCATCGAGGTTTACCCATGATTCCCTCTCTATTATGGATCTTTGTACCGGGTACATCACAACGGTGAGATAGGTAAACGAAAAATCCATATGGAATGCATCTGATGTAAAAACACAAAAAAGTGCATAATAAACATACAAAACATAGTGATTTGTATACCGATACAGAATCTAATGTTGATGAGCAAACCATACATAGCACTTCTGAAATAGGCTCATAACTAGGTCTAGATCAGTAGCTAAACCATGATTCCCTCTCTATTATGGATCATGTGCCGGGTATCATCACAATGGAGGAAAAGGTAAACGAAATCCATATGGAAACCATCTGATGTTAGAACACAAAAGAAGTGCATAATCGCTTATATACAAACCTGCCGAGATTTGCGGCTCCTGGAGATTTTTGAGCTGGCGTGGCCACCTGCGCGTGCTGACGCGTCAGCGAGGCGCTGGATGGCGGGTGGTTTTCGTGAGCTCTCGCACGTCCGTGTCGTCGTTGGTGATTTTGCAAAAACACCCTTCATTTACTTGATAATTTGTTATAGATCCCTGGTCCTTAGTTCTAACGTTGTGCGCTCTTACTTAGAGGACCTCTTAAGAAAACAATATTCTATATGAAGAAGCGAAAAAACGGAAAATTGAACCGCGCTCTGAAAACTAGAAGTTTAGGGGTTGTTTTTGCAACCCTCACCCCTTTCCCCAAACCCTAGCCGCCACCATTCCTCTGCCTCCTCTCCTCTCGCTCCGCTCTCTCTCCTGCCCAAGCGACGGCCGCCGCCGCGTGCCGTCCCCTCATCCTCTTCTTCCCGCAGTTGGCGACCTCCCCCGCGCACTCCCTACTGCGAGCTGTTGCTGTCGCCGCGCCGTCGTCCTGCCATCGCCATCCTCTCGCTCCCGCACCGCATCCGCCAACGAGGAGGCCGGGACTGTCGGATCCGGTGACTCCGGCCTCCTCGCCGGCAGATCCGGCCGCCCTGAAGCGAGGGGAAGCCAGGAGCCGCCTTCTACTCTTCTACCTCTATGCCCGGCACTGCCCCTCTCTCCCTCTCCCTCTCCCTCTCCATCCTGTTCATTTCCGGATCAACGGATGCCTGCGATTAGGCGGCCACGGACGTGCGTGTGGGACGTCGAGGAGACGGGGAATCACTGGATCCAGGAGGTCGGTGAACCGATTTGGAGAGGGAGCTGCATGATCTGTGGCATTGGTGTCCCGTTTCGGACAGCGGCGGTCTCCAGTACGGCGGGTGCTGCTGGATCTGCCGCATGGAGGGCTCCTCGTCAGCTCCATCCTACCTCTTCTTCTGCCTTTTTGGAAGGAGGTGAGGAGAGGAAAGTTTCCTCTGGAATTTCATACTGCATGTTATATCTTTGCCAAGTTGGTGGTCTTAGTGTGATACTGTGATTAATTTGGACCGATGAAGATATGTGTATTGAATTTTTCTTTGCAAGTTTAAATCAGTGTAACACTATGAATGTGAGCGTGTGAATGCAGCTTGTAGTGAAGCTTTGTTGAGCTTACGCAAAGCAGAGAAGGGCATCGGCGCGGGGTTCCTAGAGGATGCTGCCACCTCCATCCCCTTGCGTCACGGCCGTGCTGCCCTACTGGTCCTCTGGCACAGCATCTAAGGTCATCTGCCACCACAACCAGGTTGCATCTCCACCGAATGTGACCCCACTTTGATGGCGGCGAGCTTTGCTTTGGTAGTGTTGCTGTCAATTTGGCTGTGCATTTCTTTAAGGGGTTCATCTACGATCCATTGTAGCATGCAGATGACTTTAAATTACAAATGAGTTAATGCATAAGATTCTTTGTTTCCAAGTATAAGAAATTGATATATCTTTTGTTGAAGTATGAGTATGCTGATTTGTTCCAGCAAAATATAGCAATGTACAATATTTTTTGTGGATAATAATTTGATAATGCTCCATCCAAATGTAGTCATGCATCTTCATCAAAATAGATTGTGGCTTTGCATTTTTAGTTTGTTCATTACTAATTATGCCCCTTGAAGGTAGTGACTTCTATAAAATTAATTTATAACGAGCATGTTTGTAACTTGACATTAGATGACCTTTTACATGCAGAATCTGAGACTAAACGTATACACTAATCACACTAATCACTACTACTGCTGCTATATATTACTGTTGTACCAAAAATATACAAGTGCATTTGATAAAGGTTATACAGGTCTGGATCAGAACTGTATATTACTGTTGCACCAAAAATAAATTAATGAACTGTAATTTTCTCTGTATTATTTTTGGATGTGATTACTAAAGCTCGCTATGTGTCTGCTCTTTTTGCACTATAGATGTTATGTGGGGCATTCAGTATCAGCGCCGGAACCGACGCCAACAGCCAGAGCAGGCGCCGTGATGTTGGATCAAGTTGTTAGGATTAGTTTCAGTGATTAAGTTTGTTAGGAAGATTAAGTTGTTAGTTCCTGGTTAGTAGCTGTTTGGTTTTCCATTGTAAGCCTATATAGGCCATTCGGTTTAAGTGATTAATCAAGAAAGAAGTTAATCCCAGTTCCTGTTAGTTTCCACCACGGCTCCGGGGAGGTGAGGCGTGCGTCCTCGCCCTCCCGTCGAGCACAGCTACGCGCTATGCCACTTAGGGCCGGCGCCTAACAATAGAAAATCAATTTATCTCAATTTGTTGCACAATCCATCTATAGCTTCAATTCTATTCTAAGCTATCTAATCTTCCCAACGCCAATCAGCTGCTGCATTACAATGGATTACATTATTGCTTTGCGAATAATATGAGAAGAACCAAAGAAAACATGATGGATTGGTGCAAGATCAAAGGACTGGCATAGCTGTCCACTTCTCTTATTCTTGTAGGCTTTAGCTGGTGCAATGGTTTCAGTAGCAAAACTAGGCTATGATAGGCTGATGCCTGCCTTAACACGCCAAGACTCCAGGTGCACACAACATAGTAGATCAGAACAAAGGATGCCTGCATTGGTGCCATCCTCCAGGAGGAGAAATGGCACCACTGGCAACCAGTTTGGCTGATCGTTGTTCGTTGCCTACCTTGAGTTCACCGTTTAAATTATATTTGACATGTTCTTTACGGAAGTGAAAATTTAGTTGATTATCTGTTTACCAAATAGGCATATATTAGTTCTATAATTTGGTTGTTTGTGAACAAGAATTCTGTTGCAAGTTATAGCTGAAGATTGGTAACTCTATAAAAAAATTAATTATCATGACATAATAGACATTAACTCTGAACATATTAAATTATCATGACATCCCCACGATGTGCAACAGAATTTAACTTGATATAAAAAAAATGATGTTACATTGTTTTCTAATTTGCATTCAGTAATGCCTATGATATTTTACAAATGTAACTGACTTGTCCTTCAGATGCTTCTCATGTTCTACATTGGATGCATCCAGTTTTTATTGCAGCTCACTTTGAATCTTCTACCTAATGCTTCTAATATTTATGTCCTTTTTTATTTAATATGTGATGATTAGGTAATGCTTAGACTAGCATATAAAAGATTGGCTTGATTAGGGTTCTAAAATTGAAGTTTTCTTTGAAACGACTAATGTTATTATTTGCTCTTGCCATAGAAGTGGTTTTTCAGGACTATTGATAATATAACTATTGGTTTGGGATGATAAAGCTTCAGTTTAGGACGATGAGCGCTGCCCTGTAGGTTAAAATCCCATTTTAACTAAGTTATGTATTATTTGACTAACTTGCACTTTCACCCTC
This sequence comes from Oryza sativa Japonica Group, assembly GCF_034140825.1. NCBI lineage: Eukaryota > Viridiplantae > Streptophyta > Magnoliopsida > Poales > Poaceae > Oryza > Oryza sativa. Next base: position 32,215,981 of record NC_089035.1, read on the forward strand.
TTCCTTTAAACATACTGATAGTATCTGCTCATAAAATTATTGTGCTTGCTATGATTTAGGTATTAAAATCACATACCTTTTATAATCTATGTAAAAGATGTACAACCAGAAACCAATAGGTTAACTTGACAGATTGACCTTTACAATCCTACAATACCATCCATTCCAACTTTCTTTGCTGAATAAATATGCTGCTGTGTGCATTATTTGGTTCACATACCTGATTATTAGAAAATTACTGAAAACAGTTTGGATTGTTTACCTGTTTGTTTTTTTAGTATGGATAAATCATTACTTTGCTTTTGGTTGGTACCTTTTTGTGCCCCCCCTGCTATTTGAGATGTTTAATTAATTTCTTCACATTCGGCTAAATTTGTACCTGCTGGTGGTCCTTCAGTTAATTCATTCACAGATTACTTGACATCGGCAATTGCTTCTTTGATTCTTACAATCTGAATATATACCAAAAAAACAACTATGTTAACTTGCTTTTTTCACATTCAGAAAAAGAACATTACTAGGAAACAAGGATGCTTAATTGTTCTAATATTGTTGAGTAGTTCAATGCCATAAGATTATTGACTGCCAGTATTGATAAAAAAAATTGTATTTTTGCATCACTTCTCAGGCAGCTATGTACACGGGAGAAGCAATTCATCATAGCAAAAAATATTGCACTTCCATTTGCACATCAACAAAAGGGCCCCTGTGTGAATTCGGTGAAGGCATCCAAACCATATTAGTAGAATTTAGCCATGTGTAATATAGTTTTATAGTCCTATACTCCTATGTGCTCTGTTTCAATGCTACCACTATAAAACTACTATGTACTGTCTATCCTGCCATCAAACATGTGGCACATTTTGCTATTTAGGACTGTCCACAATCTGCATATATGTTGTGATTAGCTTTTAGCCTCTATAACAACTATCAATATAAATGCTCACGTCACAAAACTTCATTTTTTGCACTACACTAAACCTAAATCTCACACCATGTCGTTAGCCTATACTTGACCTTCACAGACCTTGCAAATAGCATTTGTTTCAGTTACCTACCAGAACCAACAGATGTAATCAATGATTTCCCTCTCCTGGCACCACTGGTGCAACGCGCGAAGCGCGCGTTCACCTCTAGTAAACGTACAAACATAGTGATTTGTACCGATACAGAAACAAATGTTGACAAGCAAACCATACATAGCACTTCTGAAATAGGCTCATAACTAGGTCTAGATCAGAAGCTAGCCCACGATTCCCTCTCTATTATGGATCCTGTGCCGGGTATACATCACAATGGCGGAAATAAACGAAATCCATATGGAACGCATCTGATGTTAAAACACAAAAGAAGTGCATAATAAACATACAAACATAGTGATTTGTACCGATACAGAAACAAATGTTGACAAGCAAACCATACATAGCACTTCTGAAATAGGCTCATAACTAGGTCTAGATCAGAAGCTAACCATACATAGAACTAAGGAAATAAGTTCATAATAATTAGGTCCACATTTCTGCATAAACAGGGTGCCGATGGTACATTAACGACGATAAACATCATCGCCCTTCCGACTCGACAGCTAGAGCTGCAGTCAAACATACAATCGAGTCGCTTTATTCGCCTGACCGCACGTAGGTATTCAGGCGTGAGGCAGCAATACCTACATGCAAAGCATCAGGAACGGTGGGACCATAACCAGACCGATGCCGTTTACATCTGGGATGAAGCGTGGAGTGGCTGCGTCTCCACATGTACGTATCCCTCCCTGTGTAAATGTCAGTGACCAAATTAGCTTTTGGATAATGGTAGAGTACGAGGTCCAAAGGTACAGGAGAAGTGAATTTTCAGCAGTAAGGAAGAACTAGAGCATACCAGTTACTCAAGTAGCATCATATTCCCAAAGGAGCAGCACAAAGGGCATGAAGAGCACCAGGCGTACTGCAATTGTACCCAAACAAGTCTAGCATCCGTGGATTTTGGCAATCAGTTTCATAACTCACTTCCTTTTCACCATCTTTGTCTGTTGGGATAATCTTCTCGGTCAAGGAAAAACCAAAAAGGCGGCAACTAGTTCTGTCAACCTCCCTTCCACCATTACCAGGCTTAGTAGCATTCCCAGGTGTTGAAGCCTTTCCAATTTTAAACTGGTCCCAGCTAGTTTCACTGAGCAACTTGTGCTGTCGCAAGGCTGGTTGGCTGTCATTTCCACTTTTGTCATTGTTCTTGCTTGCCAATTCAAGCTGTGGTACCCCTGTTTGGTATAACATAAGACTGGAAGGTGGAGAAGGTGGCACAGTTGACAGGGAGAGACAATATCCTTCATTTGCAGATGATAGTCCATTCATGGTAGCTGGGGTGCACACATAATTCTTTAATTCATATCTGCTTTTCGCTGAACATGCATCAGGCAACATTCCTTGAAACGGAGGAACTGTCTGAGAAATTTCTTGACCTTGCAAGACCTCTGGGAATCCAATAGATTCACCGAAGCTTACAGATTGGTGGGTATAGCCAGAGTACTGCACTGGAAGTCTGCTTGTTGAACTGCCCAACATGCAGCTTCGTGTATCAGTAAGGAATCTCCAAGCATCAAAAGACTTACTTTTTGTAATGTCGATTGACTGAGGAGAACAAGTAGCACGATGGGTCCTAGAACCCATCAATTCTTGACCTTGCAAGACCCTGGGGAACTTTTCAGTTTCCACCGAGTCTGGACGACCATTTCCATCTACAGGATTAACACAAAAACCAATAAGCATATAGGGTTAAAGAATTTATAGATCCAAGTATTGACCTCGTGCTCTTGGAACTCACACAGAGCTGGCACGTCCAAATTGCCCTGAGGGCATAATTTGGTTCTTTTAGAACTGGATGCCGACAGAGAATGAGCAACAGAGATTGAACCACCAACTATCTCAATCTCCCATGGAGATACTCTATTTTGGCTGTTGCAGTCAGTAGCATCCTCCCATCGAACCTGTATGAAAAGACAGCAAATCAAATTGCTAACATTAGCGAATTTGGGTAATATTGACAATAGATTCACCATAAACGATTTATAATGGACAAATCAAAATCTATAAAAATTCTAAGCTGTTAGGCTTCCTATGGGGCCTTGATAATGTGGTCTTGGTCCAATCCAATAAAAAATATTTAGCCCCACCTAAACAGACATGGATGCCATCATAAAAGGTGTTGATAGCATTAAAATGTATATGGTTACAGTTAGTAAATCCTCTAAATAATTGGTTTTGCACAACTTTGATGATCCTTACAGCTTACATTATGAAAGCAAACAAGTTCCAGCCCATATTAGCAAGCAATAATAACATGCCTCTAGTATTCTCTTCACTGTTTTGTTTCTCCTGTGTGCTCAATGAGCTTCATTGGGCGGCATAGGGCGACAAACATTGGCAACTGGCAGAAGACCAACGAAATTCCTCATCAAGAGAGTTTTTTTTAGCTGCCAACCAGATGTTATAAACAGCAAAACGGATAAACAGATTGTACACATCCTACATCATTATTGTCCTTTTCAATCCAAATATGCGTGAAACAATTCTCTATCTTATTTTTTATCAAGGGGCCAAACTCCCCATTTCTATTAATAGAAATGCAGGAACTACAAAGTTCTCAAACTACAAAAGCCTAGATACTTAAGAAATTTTACTCCAGCAGAAACAATTCTCTATCTGACATCTGCTAATGGTAAACCTACATGGGAATCTTGGGATCAGAAGTGTGAAAAAGAAATGCATGCGAGGACCATTTGTCTTAAGGTGCCTCAAGGACTTACAAGACCATTTGTTCTGATTCCCTTTAGATGGGTTGGCATTTTATTCTTGATATATCATCCCAATTGACTAATATGATTTGTCCCAACCACTAATGTGGGCTAAGCAAGAGACTGCAAAATGTAGGAATCAAAGTGATACAAATCATCTAATCATTTTTATAGCACACCATTTTTATTACGTATTGAATTTATTTCGACAACTTCTCAGTTCTCACTTGAGCATTTATTAATGTTTGCACATATTTACTCACAAACAAAAGATCATAGAACATCCTAAGTAATTTCTCTACTCCACAAGATCAGGCTTGGATTCAAAATTTGAGTTTGACAAGAAGGATGTTGCACCCATATTCAAGAGTTCAGCACTTCAGCTAACTTGATGAATTTATTTTAATGTGTGAAATAACCTCACATTTAATCCGATAGACAAAACAGTAACTGAAATTGACTATATGTGGTGCCCTAATATATGTTTCAAAGACTTGGCAGGTAGCCAAAAGTTAATGTTCCGTAGTCAACAAGCTTAATAAAAAAGCAGCTCAAATGCATACCAGAAGGCTTCTCCACTTTGAACCAGGCCATCTGATGGGGTCTACTTCACTAACACCGGCAATCATTCCAGAACGCCTACAACACAGATAGTAAGACCCAAGAAAGTATTATGCAAAAACAAAAAAAGATAGTTCAACTGAAAAATGCAAACCTCTCATTAACATCTTCACTCTCAAAATGAAACTTGAACCTCATTCCAATACAAACTGGATGGTTGAAGCTTTTCACGAACTTCCAATATGGAACAACGTACTCAGAAGCAGTAGCCCTACAAAGTCCAATGATTACAATATGTGAATGGATATATAGTCCAACTGCCCCAGAGAAAATGACATTGTATTGAGTTGGACCACACAAAATGAAACACTATATGTTTTATTCAGCAGACCTTGGGTTGTAACAAATGTGAAAAACACTTCCATGTTTCAAGGAATCAGCCACAGCCGACAGTGTGCGCATCTTTGAACTTTCGCTACTAAAAGCTTTGAAAATCGCTTCATTTTTAAGCTGAGTAGCTCTTCGAACACCCAATCTTAGCTCACCATCATCACCCCTGCAAACGCTTAAAATGCTTCGTTAGAAAATATAGACAAGAAAGCATTAGCTTTATGGTTAACACCTGGATCAAGTGATTACCGGAGAAATAACACCGCGTCCCCTGAGACCAGTTTCTTTTTATTGACAAAGGAGCTCCATCCAGTTGTTAAAAGATGCCTGCGAGGTTGACCTGGAATGAAAAGAATGTTAAAAATTCATAATGTCATACTTTGCTCCATCACATGCTATAACTACAAGATAACTTGTGCATTTCCCTTGTAATCAAAATGGAGATATTGGCTTGGACAACAATAAGATTGGAGAGCATCCTCTATCCACTGTTTCAAGGACACTACTATCTGAGCAAAATTGTACAGTTTTATTAACAGAAGTAATTTTCACTGCAGAGATAACACACCATATATAACAAAGTGATGGAAGTCACAAAAGAATAACATAAATTGTATCAGAAGATGAACTAGGAAGGAAATAATTTGCATCCTAGGGAATGGCAAAGACGACTGAACGCGCAGTTCAGACAGGCAAAACTACTGACCACTTAGAATGTCAAACATTCAAAGAGTTGAAAAGCTACACCTGCCATATATTTTGTAGCATTGACTAAAATACTTCCTGACCTCTTTCAAAGCTAAAACAGTCACACATAATTTAGCAATGCTCTGTATATGCCCGATCATCAAACATGAGTATGACGTACAAGTTTCCGATACAAAGGTATCAAATCAAACATTTACTAGCAATTAAATAAATAGATTGTGTAACAAGGGCATTGCATATCCCTTATCAAGTACTCGGATGTCACCTCTATAAATATGGCGGAACCTCCACTTTGCTCCATGCAAATCCTTGGCAACAAGCTCTTGAGAAGGCCTTAGCTGTTTGTGGTCCTATTAAGGCACGAAAGAAAACAAACTTCGTTAGAGTTACATCACAAGACAAGCAGTCACTTGAAGAGTCAATAGGAAACAAATCAAACTTCTAATCTCATCACCAGAGGTGGAAAGCAATCCTCAGCAGCCCGACGAGGAACAGAGAACCCTCCATGTGTGCTTGTATCAGAGGCCGTTAGTGTTTTGCAGAACATGTGCAGCATCCTGGACTTCCTTTCCTCATCACCATCCTCCATGTCATCCTCCCTTTCGATTCCACCACCATGCAAGTTCCTCTCAAATACCTGAACCAACCAAATGTACCATTGATAAATCAAATCTGTTAATAGAATTTGTTATGCCAAAACAATTCATCGTATCGGTACAATATACAAATTAGAGGCATGATAGATGTGCTAAATGAAGCTACATTGTGCAGAGAAAACGGCACTCATACTATATCAAGCTGGCCAAGTAGATCTAGTAAGTCCCAAATTATGTGGCTCACTAAAATTAGAATGAACCAACAATGTCTATTTTTAGACATCCAATAAAAATCAAAGCTCATTCAACACCCATCACATTGCAGCTTATGCCACGCCCAAAGCTGAAAAGAGGATGCAGGCAACCAACATTTGACGCCCCCAAGAATCTCATCCAATCCCCAATCCCGGAAGCACATGAATCAATAAGATAATTGAAGCAGCGTTGCACCTCGCCCTCCGCCCGCAGCGCCAGTCGCGCGTACACCTCGTCCGTCGCTGCATCCGCCTGCACAAAGTCCAGCATGTAAATGCAGCCCACCACGCGCGGCCTCACAGCGAAAACCCTACCACGAGCGACAGCGGTTCACTCACGCATAGCTCGACGTCCACGACGCGGCACGCCACGTGGGGAGGGAGGGCAACCGCCACCTCCCCGCGGATCCCGCCGCCGGCGCCGGCCGCGGAGAGGTGCCCCTGCGGCAGGTACACGACCGCGCTGCCCCGCCGCGGCAGCGACACCACCGGCCCAGCGCACGCGTGCCACAGATCCCGGCACACCGGCCCCGGCGCCGGCGCGTCCTCCTCGCCGCCGCTCGCGGTGTTGTTGAGGTCGATGCCCATGGCGGTGGCACGCGCCCGGCCGCCTCCCGCCGCTGGGGATCCGGCCCAACAGTCGGTGGCTCGCTGCTCGCCGCCCCTCTCGGACGGCCAAGGGGGCCGGTAAAAAGAGGGGAGAGCCATCAGCGGCGGCCGCGAGGATGGGGAGGAGGAGGAGGATGCGGACGACGCCATTAATGCCTCCGAGGGCGTCGCTCTCCAGCCATCTCCTGCTCAGCGCTCAGCCCGCCCAGCCCATGCCCCCCCTGCTCCGCTCCTGCGGCGACCGCGCGCCCTCTTCCTTCCTCAGCTGCCGCTATCAATGCCGGTCGCTGTTGCCGCTGCTGCTGCTGATGCTGCTGCTACCCCGTCGCTGTGGCTAGCCTGCGACAATGCCCATGCCTTTATGACGCGGGCGTCGTGGTGGTGTCGTCTGTTCCGTCGCGAGCAGTGGCTGCTGCTGCTGCTGCTGGCTGGAGCGAGTCAGCGAGTGGGCGGGCTGCAACGGTGCGGTGCGGGTGAAGAGGCGACGGGTTGGTCGCGGTTTCCTTTTTCACTTCGGTTTTAGCCCTTGGCGCGGTGCGGGGGCGTGCTGCAGCTGCAGCGCGTTTACTGGCTACTGTGGGGCGGCCGTAGTGCTGGCAGCTGCAACTTTGGGGGTCACTGTTCCCCCACCAGGATGCCAATGCCACCGCCAGCGCCTCGTGGAAAGAAAAGGAAGCACAGTGCCGTCATCTGTTCTTAGCACAGTTCCGCTTTGGATGGATTCAGAACGGTGCGATTCCGACCCTTTTCATCAACACATGGTGGTAAAGTGAAGCTTAGTACATGCGTTGGTACCTGGGTGTGCTTCATCTGCGAAACTGATGAAACAAGCATACAGTGGAAGCATCTTGTGTTGATTGCGTCTCATTTGACGCTCTCTGTTTTACGGGACAGCCTACCCAAGTGTGATGAATTGATGCTCTTGGCCGTCACGACCAGTGTTGTACTTCTGCACGTTATTAATGCCCAGGCTGCGAGCATATACAACGTTTGCACGATGCCGTTCAATGCGACGCAGTCGACGGGTCTGACCAGCTCTGTCACGATGCCCTCTCTCTTTTTTTTACTAACAGTATACTCTTTTCAGAGATTTTTAATACTCACCGTGCATTCAATAATCGTTGAGTATCCGACCGGGCCCCTCCGGGCGACCACTCGCGAAATCGCGAGTTCGCGAGTCGCAGGCTACTCGCACAGCATGCAGGAGCAACGAAACCAACAATGATACCGCCGCGCCGATCCCTGCCTTGCTGGTACTCCTCCTACTCGGTAACGTACCCTACTTGCCGTGAGCCCGTGAGGCAACGTGCGGCTTTACCAGAGTCCACCCGTTTCCCCCTACGCGTGCCTGCCTGCCTACCTAGCGATGGGTGACGGCGCGGCAGCCGATGCCGCCAGCCCAGAGCGCCACTGCATGCATGCGGTGCACGGCCGCGAGCCACTGTTCGTCAGCCAATCTCGCGCGGGCCGGCCGAGTGATGAGACGAGGCGGCGCGCTCGGCTGCTATCCCGGGGGAACGTCCCCCGCTCCGCTGCTGTGTCCGTGGCCGTGGCCCACGCACAGCTCACGCACCGCAGGACTGCAGGAGTAGTAGTACTCCTCTGCCCTCTTCCCTTTGCTCGTCTTTTGGAACGAGAGGGAAGCAGCCAAGCAGGGAGACGGGCGCGCGGGCCCAGATCCGCCTTTTTCAGGCGAGTTCCTCCTCCCCTCCCCGTTGTGGGATGTGGATGGGATGGGTGATGGAATGGGGGCGGTACACGGGGTGGCATGGCACGTCGGGTGACAAGACATTAGAGCCGTTCTGCTTTCGCGACGACGGGCCCGGCCCGTTGCTGCCGTGCTGGTCGTCGACCGAATACGTTTGGCTCTTCGCTGCGTATGCGACGTCCCGGGTGGACCTGCGCTAGCACTAGCAGCCTTCTTCGATTACGAGTACTGCTGCTTTGGCCTCGCTACCTCTTGAATCTGGTTGAGTCACGAGTTCACGTGCGATGAGAAAGCATATCAAAGTACTGTACTAGTCATCTCTTTCCTTTCAGAGGGGTGTACTACTATCTTTTACCGGCGCGTCTTTTTGTCTAACACAAAGATACTGGGAGTACAGACATACATTATTATGGCACGGCACGGCACGGCACCATAGTTTTACAAAGAAACGGTCGAAAATATGGCTCATTCTAATTTTCCAACGAGATCACTATATTTATGGCGTCGTTATATTTTTAAGTACATAATCAGTTTTCAAAACTTGCATCGTAAATTCTCAAATTTACACTCTAAATTTTAGGGAATTAATATCATTTCCAACCATAACATTATTTAGTAAAGTTGCTAAAGTTGTTCCTACATTTAGTTTTTTGCTAAACTTTAATAAGCACTTAAGAAATCCTACCAAAAATTTTGATAAGCTTTATTTTGGCTAAAATTTTAACATCCCCTTATTCTTACTCTTGTGCTCGAGAAGAAGTGAGCATGTGCTACAAGGAGGGAAAAACACAACCATTAACTAGCCAACTTGTTGTCACGAACGTTGCTTCTAATTGCTTGAACTAGAGTGGACGTGTTGTCTAATTTGCTGAGCTGCACCTGCATCCTAAATGGCCTACAAATTAACTGTAACTGACCAAGAAACATGGCGACAAAAAAATGTAGTGTTACCATCATCCTAAATGTATTGTTCATGAAGATTGTTATGCATACGATATATCTGTCTGACTAAATTTGATTAACGGTTATAACATGATATCTTTTGATTGATTTATGAGTACATGTCTCTAGTTATATAATCGGATCATACGTATAGCAGTACTTATTGTCCAGAGCTTCAAAATTATAATTAAAAGTTGTTATATTTTTAGAGTAGTAAAATCGATTTCGAATTACGCACTACTCAAATAGCGCTTTGCTGGTCTATTTGGGGGAGCTTCTAGCAGCTGCAGCTTATCCAAGAATATCCAGTTGCTAGAAGCTCACCCAAACAGCTCAGCTTTTTATCCAGATTCTGAGAATCTGTAATTGTAGAATCTGAAAAATGAACTAAAAGCTAGAAGCGGGTTTTTAGCTTCTTCAGATTCTCAGCAGCTGCATTTTAAAATCTTAACCTACTCAAACATATCCCGGGGCCTCTTGGGAATGCCTAAAGCTTCCCAGCTCCCAGGTGGCTGTGATTGGTGAAGTAGTCCTATGCTTTGAGCGGCGCGACGCTGGGCCGCTGCCTCGCTGGGAAGATTTCATACGATTGCGAAATCTCGGCCTGCTCGCGCATGCACTTCGTCGTTTCCACGCGAGGGACTTGCTGGATTGCAAGAGAAAAAATCCACATGGACACGGTCGAGTTCATAAATTCCTATTTGTTCATGGCCCATATATGTGCCTAATTCAGAGAAGGCCCAAGATCCAAGCTTCTTATTTGAGTACGTCTTGGGCTCTTGCCACTCTCTTGACGAGGCTGAGAGCCTGAGAGTACTGAGGTTGGGATGAAGACATGGGCCGCGACAAGCCTGGTATGTGGCTTTGCAGTTTTGCACGATGTTCAGCACCAGGAATTTTTTTAATTTTTACATTTTTTATTAAAATATTTTTTTAAAAAAATTCGTGTTGCAAAATTTACAAATATAGATGCCTCACACCTTGACGGTTTTTTAAAATGGCTCTTCCAGAGGGCATTAAGGGACCTGAATGTAAAGTTTTTATTTGTGTTCAAACCATTTCCGTTGGTTTTAATTGCTTAAAAAACTAATAATGCTTATTCGACATTACAAATGATTTTAAATGAAAAGGTAATAAATTATAAAGTTGTAGATCTCATCGATATCTATAACTTTTATATAAAGTTCATCTCCGTCTGATGTCGTTTGTATTGTAGATTTGAGATTTTGTTAAAATAGGTTTTATATTTTGTAATGAACATTTGGGCAACTAACAATCTTAAATGAAAAGGTTGTTAACTACGAAGTTGTAGATTTCCTTGAGCTATAAAATTATGATATAAAGTTTGATTTCATACAACTTTATATGATACACTTTAAAATTGCAAATTCATAGAGTTAATAAGTTATACTGGAAATTATACATTTAGACCCCTTAACGCCCTTTGGATGGGCGTTTTTGAAAAAACTCTCTATGAGGGTGTGAAGTGTCTAAAGTTGTAATTTTTCAAAACAAAAAATTACTTTTAAAATATTTTAATTAAAATTTAAAAATAAAAAAAAATTCTAGCACCAGCTGATGGCAACGACGATCCAACATGTAAAAAAAGGGCGATGTACTTTCAAAATTATAAGACAGACTAGCAAAATGCCCAAGTTTTTTTTAAGAAATACATTACAAACGTAGACGCTCACAATGCGTGTGCACTCATCCCTATAAAACACAAGCACACCCTATCCCTATGAACACCTCTAGAAGACCGGATCGGCATATTCTGAGATTGGCGAAGTCACCATTTCACTATGATCATGTCATCGTTGCCAAACTTGTTGCCAAAACGAACAACCAACATCGACTTCCCATGGTGGAATCAACCCAAGCCAGCAAAGCACCACTTACTACACACGGATAGCAACAGGACCCATAAAAAAAGATTGCAACGTATAAATAATTTTGCTAAGCTTCATTGCACTCCAACAACGAAATAACTTCGACTCAACCCAATAAAAACAAACAAATAAAGTCGGTCATCCACCACAAGACAAGAATGGAGAAAGGAAAGGTGAAGGCCTCCAAAAGTCCACCAATGACAAAAGCTGCATCAGGAATATTCTCCAAAGCCACGCTCCAACAAGAGATTTTTTACTGTCCTTGAGGAGAGGAGGTACCATATCCTGGCCGTTCGTTACACTCCATCTAACGGCTGGGAAAGTTTCGGTACCTCGTGGTACCGCACCACCGTGAGAGCAGGTACCGAATGGCTTTTGATGGTGGGAGGGCACGATTGTACTTTCGCATGTACTAGTGCAGGTAGCGAATCGAGCGAATCCCCATCGGTCTGGGCGATGAGTTCAGCGCGGTAGATGCAACAGCCTCCCGAGCAGGGGGAAATCGCAGCGGCGACCCTAGGGGAGGTAGGAAAATGCAGGGACGCCGGCTCAACTACTACTCGACCTCCTTGGCTCCTCCTCCCTTAGAGGCGGTGATCGTCGGAGTGGACGATGACAACGGAGACCTATTAGATGACGGCGGCGACGGACTGTAGTCAGTGCCATGCTCCTCCCACCTTCCTCATCCTTCGGTGCCCAACTCCCCTCAGCGCCTCCACTCAGGTCGGGTCGTCGGGAGATGTTGAAAATGATTAACCCGCCCATTGATTAGTTCAATCGGATTTTTTCCTTTTCCGATATAGGTGTATATGTTTGTTTGCACAAGCAGTATCGCAGAGGGCAAGATCTGGTTTGGGAGGTATTCATGTGTTTCCCTCGAATCCCTACCCATTCAATTTTTCTTTTGTTTTTTCTCCTCTTTCTCTCGTGCTCATGAGAAGACACATGTCGCAGTCCATGGCGATGGAGATTCCTGGCCTCGATGCGCGACGGCGGCGCGATAGCGGCAACGGCCTCCATGCGTGACGACGGCGCGACGGCCTCGATACGATGGCGTGGCGGGCTCGATGCTCGACAGCGGTGGCGGGCTCCCTGCGCGACAGCGGCGCGACGCAGACGGCTGGCATGGACGGCCGTAGATGGAAGAGATGAGACCTTATTTTTGTTAGCCCGATCATACCCCTGATAAACTAACAGTTAGATTAAATTGATATCTCGTACCTCATATTACCTCGTGGTACCTCCTCAAGGATTGGAAAGATGCTCCTCCCACAAAGGACGCGACGTGAAACGTTGCTTTTTTTTTTTTTTTTTTTTTTTTGCAAATATGCCGTTTTGGCCATTGGTCGGTTAGCTTATTTCTTCTCGCGAACATAATCTTTTATCGAGCATTATAGAGGTTCAAATCAGGGCTGGCATTTCTACCACTCCAACCATCATAGACAGGATATTCAAGTTTGTTACTACTATACATTGTTTTTCCCTCAGCATCCCACCAAATCGGCACCCGAGGAAAGTTTTACAAGTGCGCGATGATGTATCCACACGAGTACAATATATATCAATTAACCAGTGCGAACAAGGTGATAGTAATAATAACTCAGGCTCGCATCAACACTTCGCATCGTGTGCTTGCAACTCACGGCTCATATCATGGGAGGCATTTAAAAACTCACGCTGCCAAAATGCTCAGTGGCCCAGTGCTGAACTTATCACTTGTTGCTCGTCCTTGTTCGTAGCTCATGGCTTCAATCACTGCGAGGCCGAGGCCTACGCTAATTCCTCATAGATCTCGCATGCAGGCAGCAGCGTGTCCCAATTACCATCGCGCACAGCGGCGCCATGCACGCACGCACGCTCTCCCCACAATCCCCGCCCCTTCACGCGCTGGCGAGTGGCGCCTTTTGATCTAACCTGCCCGAGTTTGCCTGATTGCTTCTCTGTTCCCATTCCCTTTCTACGCACACTGCTGCGAAACCAGTGCTCCTCACTGCAATTGTACCACACCGCTAGTGGGCACAGATCGGCCCGGCTATATATCAGTGAGTGCGCACGGAAACAATAGACAGTAGTAGTACGAGCTGCAGCGCTGTAGGCTAGCTAGCTGCCAACCCACCGACGCTTCCATGGCTTCCACCTCCTCCCCTCCTCGCCACCTCTTCTTCCTTTTCGCGCTCGCGTTCCTCGCAGCTGGCGCCGCCGACGCGTGGCCGGCGTGGGGCAATGGCCGCATGTTCTTCAGCAAGGCGACGCGCCCCGAAGCCGTCGAGCTTGACAAGGTGGCGGTAGCGACACCGGCAGCGGCAGCGGCGCCGGATGCCACCAACTCCAACCGCGCGTCGGATGAGTTTTCTCGGCCGTCCAGCGGCGGAAGCCACAACCGCGGGTACGGCCTCTACGGCCGCCCGGAGGAGAGCTACCCGGAGGCCTACTTCCGCCGCGGCGTGCACCACGACGCCGATAAGCTGACGACCACCAGCGCGGCGGCGGCCACGGCCGAGCAAGAAAAAGAGGAGGAAGCGACACCGGCAGGCGACGACGACGCCTGGCTTGGGTACCCCGCAGACGGCAGCGGCAGGGGGCGGCCGCGGCCGTACCCGCGCGGACAGCAGCAGCAAACGACCACCACCAATGCGGCGGTGGCCACGGCCGAGCAGGAGGACGCGGCGCCGGCACGCGACGGCACCGGGCTTGGGTACAGCGAAGACCGCAGCGGCAGGGGGCGGCCGATGTCGTACGCGCGCATGCGCGGCGGACAGCAGCAGCAGCAACAGCCGCAGCAGCAATACGGGATGAGCGACACGAGGCTGTACCAGAACGGCCGGTACGGCTACGACGTGAACACCGGCAAGTACGGCTACGGCCGCGAGTCCAACCCGGTGCGGACGCGGCCCGAGGAGTTCAACGGCGGGAGGAAGTTTGGCGGCAATGCGGCCGGCGGGCAAGAGTACGCGAACGGCAACTATCAGGAGGAGTTCGGCGTCGGCCACCGTGCCGGCGAGCAGGTGAGGAGGTATGGCAATGGCAATGTGGCCGGGCAAGAGTACGAAAACGGCAACGATCACGAGGAGTTTGGCATCGGGCAGCGCGCCGGCGTGCAGACGGGGAGGAGGTATGACAATGCGGCGGCAGGGTACTACGACGCGAACGGGCAGTACATTCCATGAGTATCTCAATGATGTTATACTGCGAAGCGTTTGTAGTACAGTGGTAGTATACTCGCGTTCACCTCCTTGTGTGCTGGAAGTAAGTTATGTTAGGTTACTTCGAAGGTAGATCGAGCTGGTCGCTCGCCCGCTCTCGTACGTGCGCTTGTTATGGGGTGATTGAAGGGATGAATCACTTTTGTCGGATAACTAGTGGAATGTACTCGTCTCACTGTACAAGAAATAATGCATGCTACAGTACTATATGTCACTACAACTTTTTTGCCATTGCCGTTCATCGTCGGTGCAAGAGGCGCTTCTGCCTGCTACTATGGGTAAAGAGTAAAAATTAGGCCCCACTACGCAAACGATGATTGATTAGGAGCATCTTGTTTGTCTCTGTTTTGTTGGGTTACACAGACAGCCCTGCTTGTAGCACGTGATTGCTCTTTCAGTAGCAATGCCATTTTTGCTGGTAACATCTCTGCAGTAAACTGGGAGAAATAGGAGTTGTGCCATTTTTGCCGAACATTACTGGAGTCAGTATTCTATCGTGGACTCCCGCTGGATAGTGCACAGTTGCACACTATAATTTGGGCCATTTTGACGAACTAACTCTATGTAGGCCATGATTTGTTCTCCCCGATCGAGGCGCATGCATAACGAAAGTCACGGAAGTATTGCCCCCACTTGGATTTGGATGATCCGGATCCTGCTGTCTGCACCAAACAACGAACCGAAACCACGTACCTACCGGGGCATTGCAAACGCTGCGTACGATACAACCAACCCCGTCGGTCATTAATGAACGTAGCGGCCATTGAGTTATATTTCCAGACTCGGCTGAAAAATGCTTCCAAGGTAGAGAGAATTGGAGCACGGGGCAACGGGCGCAGTGTCCCAGCGGCATCTCGTACACGAGTACAGTAATAATGAATCGGCAGGCTGTATGTACCACGGTGTACCAATGAATCGGCAGGCTGTAGTGACCACCGTGTACCGCTACATAAGAGCAGGTGCTATAGCAGATTATAAAAAACGGAGCGATAGATTAAGATGTGATTAATTAGGTATTAATTATAAAAAAAAATTAAAAAATAGATTAATATGATTTTTTAAAGCAACTTCCCTATATAAATTTTATACAAAACTTGTACCATTTAGTGGTTTGAAAAGCGTACACGTGAAATACGTGAAAAACGAGGGAGGTGGGATGGAAACCCATGGGGAAGAACACAGCCTAAGAGCATGTACAATAGCAGGCTATAAGCCAACTATAAATATATTTTAATGAGATAATAGAGGAGAGAAGAGCAACGAGCTATAGATTTGTAGCCAGCTGTAGCACGGACTTCAAGACACAATGTGTATACAACAGGTGGGACCATGTATTAATAATATAGTATGTAACTATTGTATGAATTGACTATTAAATTAACTATAGATGATTTGGAGCTAGTAGTTGGCTATACTATTAACCTTGCTATAAAAGAGTAGAGAGAATAATAGTGGACTAAAGATTTGTAGCCAGCTGTAGCACGGATTCCAAGATGTAATATGTGTATGACAGGTGGGACCATGTATTAATAGTGTAGTATATGTTTAAAGGTAACTATTGTATGAATTGGCTATTAAATTGACTTTAGATAATTTGGAGCTAGTAGTTAGCTATACTATATATTAAACTTGCTCTAAGGCTGCGTTCGTTCCCATCCCAGCCATTCCCAACACTCCCTCCTCGTTTTTCGCGCGCAAGCTTTTCAAATTGCTAAATAGTGCGGATTTTCTGCAAAAAGTTTCTATACAAAAGTTGCTTAAAAATCATATTAATCTATTTTTTAAAAAATAGCTAAAACTTAATTAATCACGCGCTAAACACTGCTTCGTTTTACGTGCCAGGTCTAAGAGCAAATATAATACATAGTAGACTACTCACTACTCCCTCCTTCAAAAAAATCTGAGACCTATTTCCTTTTTGCATCAATACCAAGAAACAATTAACTTACTCATCATGTGGCAAAACCAATGAACATGCAACCAATAAGTACTCCCTCTGTACTCGTAAAGAAAGTCGTTTATGACAATGTTTAAGTCAAACATTAGAAATATAAATCATGAATAACTCTCAAGTTGTGGAGTTTGAAAATATAAAAATTATATAAATAGATTTGTCTTGAAAAATACTTTTATAAAGTATACATATATCACTTTTCAATAAATATTTTTATAGAAAAAAGAAGTCAAAGTTATGTTTTGGAGACCGTGTCACTGTCTAAAACGACTTCCTTTATGAGTATGGAGGGAGTCCTAGAATAACTTCTTGGTTTTCGATTAACAATTTAATTTAGCACGTAGTAACTACAAATAGGACTTAGATTTCTGGAAAAATCAAAGAATGAAATATGTCTCAGATCTTTGGAAGGAGGGAGTATAAGCCAACTATAGTCTTATGTGGAGGAAAGATAATTTGAAAAATGGAGAGAGTTGGCCCTCATGCAAGAGCTAGTTAGGCCATTCCCAACCCAAAACACTAGACATAATTTCCATAAATTCCACATCATCAAGAAACTAGTACTAGACACTACTCTTCCAATGCAAACACCACTATTCCATACTTAAATTTAATACTACTTACCTCACACGATGTCTTGGATATTGTGTAGAAACCATGTCTCATGCAATATATGGTTTCATTCTCTTTCCTCATTTATTCACTGGCCATATTATTTTTTATCCTAGGTGACAGCTTATTTAATACTATGGACACCATCCTAGTCATTGGGTTGGGAATGGCCTTATTCTAGTCATTGAGTTGGGAATGACCTTATTCACATCCTTCAAAATAAATACATTAAATGTATAGGTGAGAAATAGAGAGACGAGGAGAAAAAAAAAAGATAACCTTATACTTATGGATGGCTCTATTATTAAACTTGCTCTAAATTGACCGTGCGCCTCCGTAGGAAAAGCCCACCAAACCTCTTTTGTTCCGCGCCCGCTAGCATTAACGACCCCGCCTTTTTGTTAGGACGCTGATTGGCATTGGCTGGACCGCAAGGTAGGTGGCTAGCGGGTGCCACTGCCGCGCTTCTCCTTCCCCACTTATCCTGTATCATCCACTAATCCCCCGCGCGCCAGCGCGTCTCTCCCAGATAATTGCTGCCCGTTCTTGCTCGCACCGTCGCACGCACGCACGCCGAGTCACGCGTATCACGGAGCGGAAAAAGTGCACCCAAGGTGACATCGAATTACAAAATCGTTCCTCAACCACAAAACCGGATATACGGCGTCCCCCAACTAACCAAAACCGGTCATAATAGGTCCCTCGGCGGTTTTAACACTGGTTTTGTCCTATGTGGCAGCTGACTCAACATGGGACCCACGTGGGCCCCATATGTCAGGCTGCCACATTAGCACATACTCTATTTCCCCCTCTTGTCTCTCCGTGTTCTCTCCTTCCTTCCTCCTCCTCGCTCTCTGCTCTCACACGAGCGGCAACGCGCGCGGCCGGCGATGGTGGCTCCCGAGTGGCTGCGCGCGGGCTCGCTAGCCTCCCCATTCCCCTAGTGCGGTCGGCGATGGCCGCGTGCGGCTGCTGCCATCATGCGGAGATTGACTCGACGACGCCGCCATCAAGTCGCTGCCGTCGGGCGTCGGCGATGGTGGCGCGCGGCTGCGGCCGGCGGGGGAGGCGGAGGAGGTATGCACGGACGCCCTCGCCCTCGTCGTCGATGTCGCCACCGATGAAGAGGTCCGCGCCGCTCACCAGTTCGTAGGCCTCGTCGTCGTCGACGCTCGCCACTCCGTTCCGGCCGCGGCCCAGCGGACAACTGACGAGAAGCCGGCGGCGCGGCGCCCCCGTCACGGACGAGCGACAAGAAGCCGGTGGCGTGGTGCCCCCACTCGAAGCCGCCGCCGACGATGAGGCCAAGCGGCGCGGAGTCGTCGGCGCCGCCGCTCCCCATCCGTAGCCGCGCTCGCCTGTTGCTGCTGCGGCCGCTGCCTCTCCGCCACCGCGAACGCCCGCCGACACTGCCTTTTCCCTGCCGCTGCCCTCCTCTTCCCCGCCGCTCATTCCCCGTCGGCCGCGCCGACCCTCTTCGCTGCTCCTTCTCCTCTCCGCCTCTCCTTCCCCGTCGGCCGCGCCGTCCCTCTTCCCCGCCGAATCGGTGACGCCACCGCCACCACATCTGCCCTCCTCTTTGCCGCGCTCCTTCCTCGCCAGCCGCCAGCCGCCTCACCCCAACGATGATGCACGGTCACGGCAATGGCGCCGCGCGGCACGTGGGGGAGGAGGGAAGGCAGACGACCACCACGGTCCTCCCCGCGTGACGGCAACCATCGGCGGCGCTCCCCTTCCCGTCCCGGTCTCCCGCGCCGCCCTCGATTTGCTCCCCTCCCCTTCCCCCGCTGACCACCGTTCCCATCCCCACCCTCGCCGCTGCTGCCGCCGCCGTCGCCGCCGCCCACCTCGCTGTCTCCACGCCCGACTTCGACGCCGCGGCGGGGGCCCTCTTCGCGCGCCGCGCGGTCGAGGAGGGTGGGGCCGCCGCGCTCACCTCCGACGAGGCCGATGCGGTGCCATCGCCCGCCGCTGTTCCTCTGCCTCGTGGGCCTCGTGGGCGGCGGTCGGCGGAGGAGTCCGCGCGCCGCTCCTTCCCCCACGTCGCCCATCGTCAGCTGCCGCCGCCCTCCTCCTCCCGCTGGCTGAGTTAGAGAAGGGAGAGAGAGATGAGGAAGGGAGAGAGAGGAGGGAGGAGAGAGAAGGTTGATGTGGCAGCCTGACATGTGGGGCCCACGTGGGTCTCACGCTGAGTCTGCCGCCACATAGGACAAAACCGGGGTTAAAACCGTCGAGGGACCTATTATGACTGGTTTTGGTTAGTTGGGTGACGCCGGATATCCGATTTTGTGGTTGGGGGACGATTTTGTAATTCGATGACAAGTTGAGGGACCTTGGGTGCACTTTTTCCTCACGGAGCACGGCGCGGACCGGCGGGCTGAGACACTCGCGGGCCGTGGCGATGCTTACCCAAGCTGGACGCTGTGAAATGGGCCGCGGGTTACAAAAACGAAGTACGCGTTCACGTTTCCCAGGCCCATCTAACCGTAGGGTTTTAGCGTCTCGCCCCCGTCCTCTGCCGGCGTAGCGCCACCGCACTGCGCACCCGCCCCGACGCAATGGCCACCGCCGCCGCCGCGAGATCGTTCCTTCGATCGGGAGTCGCCTCCTCCTCGTCCATCCGCGGCGCCGCCGCGAGAGCCGCATCCCGAGCCGGGCCGGCTCCGCTCCCGAGGAGGCTGCCCGCCGCTGCTCCCCGTCTCATCTTGAGGTACGCGCGAGATCTCGGAGTTGAGGACTTCTGGTTCACTAGGAATTTTTGTTTGCTTTCCTTGATCTGGATGGGGAGTTTAGTGCTTGTGTTTTTTTTTGTTTCCTTTTGGATTCTGCAGGTCGCCGGTGGAGATGAGCAGCGTCTGCTTGGAGACGCTGATGCCCATGCACAGCGCCACGGCGTCGGCGCTCATGACGTCGCTCCTCGCTGCCCCTGCGTGCAGGAGCTTTGGCTGGCTCTCCGAAGGTAATAATTTCTCCCTGATCTCAATCCCGTTAACTGCTTTTCCAATGGCGGTACATTGGCTTTGAGTTATGGAGCGCATTTGTTTGTTGCTGGACTGTAGAGTGGAATAGATTAGGTGCTGGTTTGGACAGATCAGAAAGACATCAAGCACTATTAAGTGGTAATAGGATGAGATGTTTGTTAGTTGTAGCTGTGCTACCAAGAGATGTATTATTGTTCATCAACACCTAAGTATAATAAGTTGAGGACCAGGCTCTAATTTAGAGTCCTACATGAAAACAATCGGTTCAACTGTAATTATGAATTCGCATTCCTTTGTCTACCAAATGGACTGTCCCACATTATTTATTTCAATTCATCTTTGCTGCAGTGGGCATTCCGCTTACAGCTTTAATCCATGTTTATTGCAGACTTGTAGTCCTTGTTTCCAACTCCTTTAGAGCATATTTTTCATTGTTCCCTGGTCATTTTGGACACTTGTTTGTTAGATGAACAATTCCAAACATGTTGGATTTCTTATGTTTCAACTCCTTTACATTCTATACGGACAAAGCCTTGCTAATATAACGTGACACATTCCTTAGGCTTTTGGCATTATGTTTGTTAAGTGTCTTCAGTGCACAAAATTAATAGCCCCATCCTATAATAACATCAAGGAATGAGTGTGATGACAAACCTTATGCAAACTATATAGCACTCTCCTAGATTAAAGTTAAAATGTAATAGTCCTGAAGTTTGTCATGTTGAAACCAATCTTATATTTTCGCATGGCCCTTGTTGTAGGGAATGAGTGTGATGACAAACCTTATGCAAACTATATAGCACTCTCCTAGATTAAAGTTAAAATGTAGTAGTCCTGAAGTTTGTCATGTTGAAACCAATCTTATATTTTCGCATGGCCCTTGTTGTAGGTCAAGACGAAACTAGATGAACACCAAGCACCAAAGGTGAATAAACCTTAAGGATTCACATACTAATAACTGTTGATGGATAGTTCCCATCACTAATTTATGGCTCTGAAGGATTTACGGAGACAAGATACCTTTATTTAAAGGAATGCATTGTACGCTTCATCATTAATAAGTAAACATGTAGCTGGAGTGCAGGAAATGAAAACCAAACTATGTTTCATCGTGCTATTCCACAGTCCGGATAATTTAGAGTTATCCTTTTGTTGTTTTTTCTCGTGTTATGTCACAAGCATACATTTAGACCTTTTGTGTTGCCGGATCAAAACTCTCCCAAGAGCGACATTTTCAAATCATAGACCATTTTAGTTCGATCGTTTACCCCCTTAGGTTTTATTGAAACTGTTTGTAATTTGTAGGTTTAATATTGAAGTAGAGTTTCAATTTATAATAATGTGCTAATCATCATGAATTACAAATTTGAGGCAAAAGGGACACTGATTCTTTTGTATTGGCCCAGCTGGCAATGATGACGTGTGACAAACTCTAGGTGGAATGTAGCAGATTATAGTCCCGTCAACTCAAATCTACAGGTCTGGCAAGGTTTTAAGGAGCATCCATGTTAGCATATATTCATAGTCATGTTCTATTAATTTTCCTGCCATGGTTTGCACAAAAAATGAAAGATGAAGACGCATATAAATCTCTGCCAGGGTACTTGTTTCTCCTTTTAATTAACTAGGAACTACATGATTATGTTTGTTCTTTGTGATCATTCGGGACCATGCTATTCGATGTCCTTGGACCTTACCTAATGATGTATGCAGTTTATTTGTCCTGCTATCATGCTATTGGAATTATAATAAGCTACAATGAAACCATGATTATGTTTTTAGTTCTTGTATATACTTGTTTTTTGACACATTATATATCTCTATAGGTCTGTGATTAGTGACAATGGAGGGTGTCTGAGATGAAGACATGCTAGTATTTACTTTGTCATTTCTGTTGCTTCATGTTTTATCACTTTGTAATTCGTGGAATTAAAACAAAAAAGAAAATTTATTTCTTTGGCTGTAACTTTTTACGCTGTCAGTTAAAAATTGGATCTTAGATTGTTGCGTTTCTATTTGTAGATGGATGATTTGTTGTTATCGGAGCCTGATGTGACGATAGCTGCTACGAGATACCTCCTATTCAATTTAAAGTACTTTCCGTCGGCGTCTTCTGAGCGACATGTTCAGTATTCTGGGATTTTGGTCTGTGTAAGCGTCTACAAGATTGTTACCTGATCGTTGCGACGCTTACCTCCGGTTGTCCAACTGATTTTACTATTGATGGCCTACTACTGATTAAGTCCCGCTGAGAAAATAATGCTGAGTTGGAAATTTTCTAATTCTACATTGTTTTGCTTCTATCTGCACTGTTACTGTATTATGTACAGCGACAGTTTCGTACCTTATTACTACAGCAGTACAGTATTATCGTGTTGTATTAAGCTGGAGACGCCGTTACTCTCTGTTCCGTTGACGAGCAGTATCAGAGGCCTCTATCTCCATGGTGGCCATCGCGTCCCAACTGTTAGAGCATTGTAATTCAAGCTAGCTTCTTTCTAGAGGGGAAGGTGGTGCCATATATAACAAACAACGATGTAGGGAAACACTCAGCATCCAAGAAACAATTTTTGCCCATATGGACCAGAGGTTCAAACATAAGATTACTACGGTTCGAATCAGAAGCACTGCAGACAATTTATCTCCTAGAAATCATATCCTTTTAGAGGCTCAAAATGCAGCAGCAAATTGACTGATCATCTCACATCACATTTGTTCTTACAACCACAACTGCTGCAGCACCTAATAGGCTAATACCCATCCGTACATAGAAATGCTCGATAGGAGGACATGAAGCAGTTCAGACCAACTGCTACAACCTAACCTCAGAATCTCCTTCATCTTTCACTTTCTTGAGCCAACTCAAAAGGTAGAATTTGACCAAATAGGCTTGGAACACATAACTTCTGAATAACAACGAAACCAACACGATCTCACCCTTCAACATTGACAAGTTCATACTCCACAAGTGAGAGATTGTTATCCTCCTTTACGTTGAAACTTGCCGGTTCAGTCACTTCAATGCGGCCCCATTTGTCCACAGCAAGCCTCATTGATCCTTTGAACATATCAATTTTTGCATTGCGGATAATAACAGTGCTGTCAGCCTTCATCAGGTCAACTGTAAATAGAATACAATTGTTAGACATCACCCAAGTAAAAACTTGTTCACTACATAAGTTAGGAAGATATTCTTGAATTACGTTTGTACTATAATACGCAAAAGGTCAGGGACTGGGCATGTTATGAATCTAATTGTCCATTCATGTGAATAATCATGCATAGGACATGTACTTATCATTTTGGAGTAATCATTTATGAATTACACTTACGATAATAAGCAAAGTAAAATTAGATATGTGCATATACGAGCAAGGCATGTTAAAATCTATCACCGATAAAAAAAAAAGACAATCATCCAACCAGCTTCAGAAATGATGTGCTCAAAAGCATATACTGTCATGCATATATGAACTAATCCAAAACACTAATTAGGCAGAGGGTGAACTTGCGCAACTCAAGAATAATCTATCAAATGCCATTGCAGTTTCATGCACCCAGAGTTTTCAAGCAAATATTTCTACAGAGATTAAGAACTAAACAGAAGGCAATCAACTAAAACATGCAATGATGCACAGTTCACAAGTACAGACGTACAGGTACTTACATAACCTTACACAGATAAATATAGAAAGTGACACCTGTACCATTTGGGTTACACAAATAGCCTCAATCTTACCAACTGGATACACCAGCCAGCAGCCAAGCATATTTTACATTTAAATCCAAATTTTCGGAACCAAACGTTAATCTTAGTTTGGTTGTGCTAAAAACCACATGCTGCATTACATGGAACACAGTAGTATACTCTTGCCTGATATCAGATAAACACCTACAAGTACATACTATCGCACATTATTGTACCAATTTAACACTAAGCATGCGACTTCAAAACCAGCCTCGTCAAAGGAAGCAAACGTGGTAACGGAAACTGAATACTATGCACAGAATGGGGACACAGATCGTACCCTGCTCGTTGCGGGCGGTGAACAGGATGCAGCCGGTCTCGTCGCCGATGAGGCACTCGGCGATCCTCGTGGGACGCGCCGCCGGGCCCGCTCCCGCGGCGGCGCGGCCCTTCTGGACCACGGTCTTGGAGCTGAGCACCTTGGCGACGAGCGTGTGGCCGCCCGTGCCGGGCTTGAGCTGGTCCACCTTGACGAACACCGGCTTCCTCTTCGCCGCCGCCGCCGCCGCCGCCATGGGTACGGAAAAAAGAACACTGGAGAGTAGTAATGGATAGAGATAGGAATAGGATTACACGGAGGGCCAAACCCTAGATGAGGCGGGGAGAGAATTTAATAGGCGATCGAGGAGGAGGCCACCACTAGCGACGCGCGCGGCGGTGACTTGTTAAAACCAGACGCTATCATTACCGGGTCCAGTAGGATGGATCAAAAGGAGTATTATCCGCTTCTCCTTTGCCAAAAGGTCAAGAAAAAAAAAAGGAAGAGGTTCAGTTCGGTGGGAATTTGGCCGCCATGAGTGATACCCTATGCTATGCTACTATGCCCCTGAGTAGAGTAGTAGTTATTTAGGGAATAACCTGAGTATTTGTTATTAAAAAAAATAAAAAAAAGACACTCACATACGCCACCGTGTACATGAGCATCGTTGAAATATTAGACCTATCAATAACTCGATATAAATACTCCTTTATCCATCTCATTTTAAGTGCAGCCATAATTTTTCGTGCCAAACTTTAATCGTCCGTTTTATTTAAAAAATATTAAAAACATAAGTCACACATAAAGCACTAACAAAAATACTAATTAAAGAAAAATATGACGAATAATCAAAATTAGATACAGAAACTTATGGTTAAAATGAGATGGAAAGAGCAGTTATGTTCCACCGGATAAAAACAAACTGAGCTACGCTCATCTCGCGAATAATGATGTGATTATTTGATTCGAGTTGGATATGATAGGACGACACTTTCGAATAGAGTTTTCGAGCATCACTTCTAAAAGCATCCATCAGATAAACTTATCTTCATAGCCATCATTAACTCTTATTAGCATCTTTGCGTGCAAGGGAAGGGCAATCAACCTAAACCCGTACCTTACGTGTTGTTATTATGCTCGACCAAGGCACCAAGCTGCACCGAAAGTCCAAGGTTGCCCATCGAAGCACCAATTGTGCCTCTACTAATTTTCATTTAAAGCAATACTTCGAAGCATTTGTGCTTACAGTTACAGACGATAGAATACTCGCTGCATTCTGCCAATGAGGCAAATCTTTCAGGCCAACGTTGGCTAACACCACCAGGCAGCATCATTCCAACATCTTCCCAGGAAATGAGAGAAATGACACCCAAAGGTGAACCTTCAGAAGGAGGGCAATTGCACTTTGATTTTCCAGGCGCAAAAAATGGAACATCCAGCCAGGTTAACAAACAAGCCATTAGAGTTCACGGGTAATGCTGCAACAGAATCATCTACATACAACTAGCTCTAAGAAGGTGCAAAACTGGAGAGGCCTAAATTACTCAGTACAAATCTGAACATCTAGAGTAAGATGACTGAAGCTAATCAGCCATCTAAAAGGTTCAATATGGATCTAAGCTATATCAGTAAACAGAAAGCCTTCCACATTGCATAAGAAGCTGTACAGAGGTGACGGAGGACGGCCTAACTGCGATAACCTTGTTAGAGCCTGGCAAAAGAAAATCAGCAGTCAGAATCATCGGAAGTAAGACTGAAAATGCACAGTTTGATCTTTACAATTGCAAGAAATATGACCAAGTTAAGCCCCTGCTATCGTTATCTTGTGTTACAGCAGATGGTTAGTGTACTGCCATAAAACAGAGGTATACGTTTTACACAATTTTCATAAAAATCACAGTTCAGCTTTGATTGGTATAGGTATGGTGGTAGTGCTAAGCAGGTGTCATCTGTGAGTCTGACTATAACCAATAACAGATGGAAATACAAGGGCGAGCTGATTTCTTCATTAGAAGCATCAAAAGGTTTCGTGCAAGTACATAAAAAGCAGGTAGAGGATAAACATGAGACTTTTATACTCCCTCCGTCCCTAAATATTTGACGTCGTTGACTTTTTTAAATATGTTTGACCGTTCGTCTTATTAAAAACTTTTGTGGAATATGTAAAACTATATGTATACATAAAAGTATATTTAACAATAAATCAAATGATATGAAAAGAATTAATAATTACTTAAATTTTTTGAATAAGACGAACGGTCAAACATGTTTAAAAAAGTTAATGGCGTCAAATATTTAGGGACGGAGGGAGTACCTATGTAACGACAGTATTTTGTTAATTTTAATAAGTAAAATTTTATCAAAGTGACCACACTTTCTTTGATGCACACTTAGGTTTCTGTTTGACAGGGAAGGTAAGAGCTATTTACTGAAAGCTCTTATTGGACAATAGGCTCTTTTCTCGGATCGATAAGTTTTTGTCCCCCCGCCCGTAATGAAAGGAGATACAACCAGATCCAAATAGAAACTAAATTTTGTCTTTTTAGTTCTTATGTAAGCATCAAATTTCCATAGCAAAATGCGAACAGTTTAAAATATAAAGATATATCTGTTAATCCAATTTAATGCTAAAGAAAATCTAAATAGGCTTCTCACAAAAAAAAAATTCTAAACAGGCCAAATAATTCATCAAGGCTTATTGTACTGTACCTCAAACTGCAATTGTTTTCTTGCCAGCAAGAATGCGGGATATCTGGAGGCCTCTGCTGAAAGCTTCATTGAAAAGTACCCTCGTCTGCATTTCCTGAAATCCAGGCAACCAGGAAAAGAATGCAACTGGCGCCATAACAAACACCCCAAGCAGTATCTCATACAAACGTGCCACAGAAACAACACTGGCCCAGACCACAGTAGACTCAATGAATGGTCTAATCACTTGAGCAATGGAAATCAAGCCCCAACCAGTAGGAATGAATGCCAAAAGGCTTGTGAAGATGTCAATGATTTGAAATTTAGTAAATTTCAGAAATATTATCAGCACTAGCACTGCAAGAATAATGACACCAGATTGGATGACCCGGTAGTAAAGGTGTTGTTTTGCAGCATACTTGTCTCGAGCATATGACATTAGGACAAAAATGCCGAAAATCACAGCCACACAAATCCAGGAAAGCAGATAAACAGCAATACTTCTGCTTTCATTTGCGATCTTCAACTGGTATACAACCCCATACTGAAAAAAGAAGTATCTGAGATCTAACAATATTTCTAAAATCTTTCCCCAAAGACCAGTTGTTCGTAGATGATCCTGCTCCTCAAACCACCAAACTTCCCAGCTGTGTTCAGCCTTAGAAAAGATACTACCAGGGTACCAGATCCAGTTCATGAAATCATCAAAGTCATACACTGTTTTCAACCAATCAAAGCCAGATGGATTAAAAGCAAATGGAGCCATGATCCATGATACCACTAGAAACCAGCTAGATATCATCATGATTATGTAAACAAGTGTATCCCTTGCAATCACACTGTGAGCTGCATACACAGTCAATACTATTCCAAGTTCTATTGCCTTTATGAAGTGGCTCCTAGCATACAGCCTGTAATTTTCAGCAAAACTCTTATGCTGCACAACAAAACCACGGCCAGTAGCACGATACTTAGCACCGCCATGAAGAATTGTCCGGCCATAGTAATGGCTTTTCGTCCCCATGGAAAATGTGTAGAACACGGACGAAAACATCATTTGCATAGTGAAAAAATCCCAGACAGCAGGCAGAAAACCCTGTTCAAGAGAGTTCTCTATAATCATTGGCAAGGCAGTGAAGAGGCCAAGCTGTATGACAAATTGCTGATTCAGAACGGCACCCAAGGCTTTATTGTTGGTAGCATTAGCGCTACCCTGAATTCCAGCCTCAAGACCACTCAGAGCTAGATAGAGGCGTCCCCAAACAAATGTATAAACTGTCAAGACCACCATCATTGTGTTGAAGTAGAATCCTACTGTTGTATAGAACACAGAAAGACTCCTAAAGAAATCCAGCCTATGACCAAGTCTGTAGATATCCCTACTTAGGGTCTGTTCACCATTGCCACTAGAAACCTTTGCTTCAAACATCGATATCTGATTGAGCCCAACATCACGTCCCTTACCAACCTGGATATACTCATGGTGGCTAACATTGCCACCGCGTAGGGTACAGTTGAAACCTGCAAATATGTCCTCGCTGATATTGATTACTCTGGATGCCTTGCTTATACCACCTCGGGTTAAAAACCAAAGGCGATCAAATACATCAGGATGCCCATAATGCATCCGAACCTTCAACGGATTAGCTAGAACTCGCTGTCCAAGGGTAACAAAGCTTGTTTCTTGTGCAGACATGAACCAAGCAAGTGAAGACACCGATCCAGTAAAAACATGCTCCCGGACGCCCAAAAGCGTTGGTTTCTGGCTTCCATGATAATAGTCGTACTGTTCTAGTAGGTTACGCATCTTGAGGGCCTCCTCAAAATAATTATCCTGGTTCATATCAATCGTTTGCACAGCATCACCTCGTGTGAATATGATGGCATGGTTCTGATTTTCAGGTTTTCCCTCCCCAAGTTTCAGTTGACCTGGCAACCTAATACGGTATATCTCAACCTCTCTCTGTAAGACAGGATCAAATTTAACAAGGACAGAATAGTATTGCGTATCACCAATCTCAGGATGGACCTCATCGACATAAGCAACACGGAGGGCATCATTTTTCTTCATAAGAGTTAGGATATCTTCAGCACGTTGATCTTTCGCCTTTTTCTGGTTTCCATATATTTGGCAAGCGACCACATAGGTGTACTTCATGATAGCAGCACCATCTTCCTGGCCTTTAAACAATTGACTTACAGTACTTGTTCCTCTCTCTAACCTCCTTCGAGGTCGTTGTGATAAACCCCCGTTCATGGGATATACATCATTCTCATACTGAACTGAACCAAAAGAAGCCAGCTGTTTTGTTCCCTCTGTAATTTCTACTTCAGATGCATTATCAAGAAAAGCAAGCATCTTGAGAGCCCTGTAGTAGTACATCATTCCCCTCACAGTCCGTGCTAAGGTCTGCCCCCTGTACGAGGCCCAAAGTCGGAGATCCTGGAATTTTCCAGCCCAAATGCCATCATCACTAGCCATTCCTTCCCTTTGCATGCGCTCTAAAAAGTTTTTCCAATCATCTTCATAAATCTTTTGAAGATAAAACAAGATTGAGATGCCATCTTCATTCTCACGACGAAGCTGGTCCTTGTTGTACAGAACATCTTCATTGTAATATGGGGTTAAAACACTGAATGCCATCATCCTCTGAACGGTGGGAGCACGAGGCATGTTCATGAACAGGGAGTTGCTGAAGAAAGTTATGCGCCGACGAGCCTCGGGGTTCTTTGGAACATCGTCCATAGAATCCCTGGATGTGAGAATCGTATGGAGTCTTCTCACCTGCTTATAGAAGCTAACATCATTGTCATCTGGGCATTTTATGGCATCCTGAAAAAGCAGCTGAGATTCGGTTGGTCTTGATAGTGCTAGCCCCTCTCGCCTCAGCTGTTCAAAGTCCTTCTTGATTTTTGGAAAATCATGCACTGCAAGATCATACAGATCCTGCAAGGTACGAACTATCTTGATCTGATCCTTGTCCTTCAATAGAAGCTGCTCCACTAAGGAGATTACATACTTATGAATTTGAGGTAATAAGGTTAGCCTATATTCTTCAGTGAACTTTCCATATTCCATTGCACCATCAAATGCAAGGAATAGCTGATTGACAATAATGTGTTCATTAGTTCTCTCCTTGATTATTTCCAGCAGCAAGTGACGTATGCTGTCATAAGCTTCAATTACTGCACATCGCCTGTACTCGTTGTTACATATCTTGTTCCAATGTGTCCTGTCATCAGCCACCAGCTCTGCTGCCTGACTGAGAGCAAGAAGAAGCTCATTTTTTAGCAGCAAACAAGGCCACCGTACCACACGAATTCTCCACACAACTGCCGGCAGCTCAAGAAGCCCAAGCTCTTTATCACTAATGATGTCCTCTTCCCTAAATGTTTGAATGATCTCATTCCAAACCAGTGCAAACCTCTTAGCTTCCACCTCGTTTGCTTCAATCTTCCTATATGGACGGCCAAACCCATATCTCAGCTTCAGCCGATTGATTGCATCATAGAACTTGCTGCGGATGCCACCATGAACGGTATCCAGGTGCTCCTCTGGCATTAAATTGAACTGCATTGCACTTGCAAAGAACTGGAACCTCAAGCGCAGCTGCTCAACACTGCGAATCTCCCCCAGATGCGAGAAAAGGCCGATAAGCGCCCCTGTTAGTGATGAGAAGACTGCATACCATATCTGGATATCCATGAGGTAAATGATAATAACTGGGAGCCACAGGATGATTACTGCAAGGCGCTCTGTGTGAGGCATGAACTCAAACCAGTTACGCTTGATGTCATGGAGTTTGAAGATTACCTTTGTTGGCCCCACCATCGGCTTAATCTGGAGAAAGTAGCTGAAGCTAAACTTAGAAACAAGGAGGCACACCCAGAATATGGAGTACTTG
Organism: Oryza sativa Japonica Group; assembly: GCF_034140825.1. Lineage (NCBI taxonomy): Eukaryota > Viridiplantae > Streptophyta > Magnoliopsida > Poales > Poaceae > Oryza > Oryza sativa. Next base: position 32,246,778 of record NC_089035.1, read on the forward strand.
ATGTTATCAATGAGACCTTCCCTCAGACCACGGCCAACAAATGTACGTGTTTGGAACCACCAGGTCAGCACATATAGAATTTTCCAATTGGTTTTCTCCAGAAAATTTCGAATCCAAGGGATGATGAAGAGCACAATCGCAAGCACTTGCGGGATGACAAACACAGCAGCTGCCTCAAGGTAATTCAGCACTCTGGTATTGGCAGCAAAGGACCACCTGCGATCTCGCCACCGCTGATCCCACATTCGCTTATAGAGCACACTGAATGTGATTGTCCACCCTGCAGCAACAAGCACCTTGAGCACCATCCGAACAGCCACTGTTTTTGTCTCCCTCGACACGAGACTGTACTGAGTACCCGCATCAAGCATTGCCTGAACAAAGCGCAGTCCACCCCAAGTGATGAACACAGACAGCACCCGGACCTGGATGTCCCGGAATCTGAGGCTAACCCATGGGGTTTTACCATCCCATGCAACAATCATCGCAGCTTGAAAGAACAGAATATGCATCACCCATACCCTATCGAAACTTCGGTAGACATTCCAGAATGACCGCTGCTCAACAAAGCCAGTCTTGCCAATGCGCCCAGTCTTTCCAGGCTCCACAAAGAAGCTCCTCGATGGATCCAGCGGCCACCGGAGCCGCTTGAAAACTCGTCGGCTCCAGAAGTACTCGTTGACATCGTCGTAATTCCTCCACGCCGAGTGCGGCTTGGTCCCGTTCCGGCTGGCCTCCACCTCGTTCTTGAGGACGTTGTAGATCGGAGTCACCACGCGGATGAGGAAGGCGTCCTCGCCGCACACGGCGGGCATCGCAGGCCGCCCTGTCTCGATGTCGATGGACTGCTCGACGACGTGGTGGAGGTCGAGGGCCATGTAGTGGAAGATGTAGCAGAGGCACTCCGGCATGAACCTCAGGTTGGCGGCCTCCCCCCAGATGAGCAGGTACAGCGCCGTGTAGAGGAGGTCCATGCGGACGTCGTTGCCGGTGGCGGCGCCGGTGCGGCGGCCGCCGCCGCCGCCGCTGGGCACGCGGAAGTGGCGCTTCTGGCCGAGGTAGGCGCACCAGGAGGTGTAGTTCTTGAGGAGCTTCCTGCGGATGCCGCGGGCGACGGTGAGGTGGAGGACGTCGATGGGGTGGTCCTTGGGGAATCCCGGCGCGGCGCGGAGCTGCGCGTTGGCGAGGAGGAGCACCAGGTGCTCCCGCTGGTTCCGGACGTTGTCCGCCTGGAACCCGAAGGTGGCGCCGAGCCAGTCGAAGATGTCGGCGCGGTGCGGGTCCCAGACGCGGGCCAGCGGCGGCGCCGGGAAGTCCGACGCGTGCGACAGCGCCTCCACCGCCGCCCGCACTTCCGGCACCTGCAGCGACGGGTGGTCCCCGTGCATCACCACGTCCTGGATCGGGATGATGTTGTACGCCGCCTGCACCACCGTCTGCTCCCCCGAACCCGCCGCCGCCGCGGCGCGGCGGTTCCGCAGCAAGCTCATCTCCCCGTCTCACGCAGCCAGCTGCAAAAAAATCACTCGACGAGTGTGAGCCCTTTGAAGCGAAGAAGTACACGGGATGATGGGAGGAACCTAGGTGGGAATCACATGCTGCGCAGCTGGTTTATTCGGGCTGCCGCTTTTGTTCGCTTGTTTGATTTGCTTGTCTCCTTCGGATTAGGCGGAAGCGAGGCGTGCGTGATCGCTTCAACAGTTTGCATCATAGCCGCCGCCTAGTAGGCGGGTGTGGGTTTGGGGCTCGGTTTGGTTGCTTTGCTTGTGGGGTTTCTAACCATGCCGCTAGTGTTTCTGTGCGCTGGATTTTCCGGTGGGGGCAAAATGAACTAATGATGATGGCGATGAGAAGATGTGACTCCTTTTTTGGAGGAGGGATATGCAATGGATTTGTGATCTACTGGTAGGCTACGGATTACTGATGCACTGTAAGCAAAAAAAAGGGGAGGTCAGCAAAGCAAGTCTACAAGTGAATGGGACAGATTGGTGTAATGGTCTGGAGTAAATCTCACCATCCACTCGCACTCAGGTTTTGTTAGCTTGTGTTGTATGGCATCTGGTGTGGTAGGAATCGATGAAAGAAGATAAAGGTAAGACCATACTAGTATATACACCCTATAAGGCTCTGTTCTTTTGGTTGAGTTGGGAACCCATCCCTCCGGTACGGAAAACGAAGCAGTCCATTAGCACGTGATTAATTAATTATTTGCTAATTTTTTTTCAAAAATGGATCAATATAATTTTTTTAAGCAACTTTCGTATATAAACTTTTTGCAAAAAACACACCGTTTAACAGTTTGAAAAGCGTGCGCGCGGAAAATGAGATGGGGGAGTTGGGAACTCCAGGAAACGAACAGAGCCTAAGTAAAGTGCTCAAGCTACGGAATTTGGGTGAGAGCAAAGGTGTTGATTTGAGAAACCAGGAGTGAATTTTGTGCAGATGAGTGTGGTCTAGCCTTATATTCACTCCATTTTCAGGAGATGAAACAGAAAGTGGTCGATGCATGAGAAACTTTTGAATTAGGGAGTGACAAGAGCATAACTTTTAATGTTGGTGGTCATATGGCATAAGGGTCTCTCACTTTTTTTAAACATCTTTTCTACATTTGGAAACCTTTTCTTTTGAGAGAGAAACAATTGGATACTATTGCTTACATGCTATTCACGTGCGATGTCCCCCTAAAAAACTGAAAGAACTACTAGGCGTCAGATATGGATAAAATAACAGGGGAAAAAATTACAGCAGTTAAGTAAGTACAAGTTTCAAAGATGGTGAATGGCGTATCAGTTCTTGAACCTCAGACGGGATCGATACCTTGACCACACTGAATAAATGTTATAAAACGGTGATTTTATTCTTCTTTTGCTAGGAGCATCAAATTTTTATGATGTCACTGACAGCAACTATCATCTTTCTTTGAGGACTTGTCGTTGTGACCCAGGAACACTTGTCGTATGGCATATTTGGTGCTAAATCCTTCTGTGTTACGCCTCTAAGACGCTTTTTTGGCTAAGCTTTTATTGAGCTTGCACTGCCAGCTTTCGGTGCACTAGAGTAGGCACTAATCACAAAAGAGCGACACCTCACAGCCTATTTCTATCACACCGCAATCTGAATCTCTCTGGATGTGGATGGAGAATTAGAAATACGGACTATGGAGCTCGTAAACGGTAAGGTCTATTCATTCAGAAGCGAAGATAAAAAAAAAAACTCTATATAAAATCGGCGGTAGTAAGAAAACAACTACCACTGGGTGTTCCCGGCTATTTCTACCCATGATTTGAATTTGATGAACCCCTAAACAAACCATATGTTGCTGCCAAAGTGCCAATTATTTAAGCGACCGCACACGCTAAACGCTATTGCTCGCGTTTTATTATCTGGGTTGAGAGGTTGACGCCAGAAGCAAAAAGGCTCAAGCAAAGCATGCAGGAGGAGATCCACCACACTCCACTGCACTGCACTCTGAATAAAGAACGGGGGACACTTGGTGTGCGGGTAGCCGCACGGCTCGAGGAAATCCGCCACTGGAAAGTGGGACCGGGCAGTTTCGCTACTGAGACCAAGGGGTTTGACCCGCGGGACTGTAACGTGGGCCCACCTGTCAGGCGCGGCGGAAAACGGCAGAGAGAGAGAGAGAGAGAGAGATGGCGCCGGCATATTCGGGGGGAGGGGGAGGAGGAGGAACACGTCAATCGCCGCAGCGGCGGAGGCAGCTGCGTGAACCGCCACTGGCCTCGTCGTCGTCGGCTCGGAATCGAATCGAAATCGTCGGTTCCGGTGGCCGTGGGAGAGGAAATCCCCTGAGCCGGAGAAGCTCGAGCTGGCGAATCTATGGCAGAGGCAGCGGTGACGAGCTAGCGAAACGGAGAGGGGAAGGGTCTCACCGGATGGGTTGGCCGCCGCCGCCGCCGCCGCCGCGGCGTCTCAGCTTGGCTCAGCTGCTCCTCGATCTCTTCCTAAAACCTGGTCGGAATTGTAGGAGAATCGAGATGCTGAGAAACAGGAAGAACAGATTCATACAGTGAGATTGCTATGCAATACTAGGTATTAGTAGATATAGTAGGTAGAAAGAGATTACCCTTTATTGAGTTTTCGTTCCTCCCTGCTCGGCCTCCCAGGTGTCAGCGCATTTGAGATGGTTTCGCCGTGGAGGTGGAGCACAGATACCACACTCCTCTTTTTTCTAGCCAGGCCGCGCTCAGGATCGTAGGCCCGTTTATTTTACTCGTGAGCTCAAGTTCCAACTCACACATGCGTCAATCCGAATTCAAAATTCTAGCCCGTTCAGTGCATATCCGCACGCTTGCTGACGTGTGGAAAATGCTGTCACGACACCCATACTCGGGTGTTCTCGTATTTTTTTTAAGTAAATTTCACAAAACTACATGTTTTATGGTTCAAGTTGTAGAAAACCACACACATTTTAACACTTGGCACTTAAGTATATATATTTTGGTAGTTTAGTTTCACAAAACCACACTATCCATGAATGGATTTACCCGCGAGATGACGTGGTTGTTCCATCTAGGATGGGGACGTGGCATCCTGTTAATTTTGTCTGATGGCTGGTAATATGATGCCATGTCCTCGTCCTATGTGAAACAACCACATCATCTCGCGAGTGAATCCATTCATCGATAGTGTGGTTTTGTGAAACTACACGACCAAAATATATGTAATTAAATGCCAAATATCAAAGTGTATGTTGTTTTCTTCAACTTAGACCATAAAACATGTAGTTTTATAAAATTTACTTTTTTTTTTATTAGTCACATAGTCACGCAACTTGATTGAGCAAAGTGAAAACTGTAAAAGAGGAAATACCCATATACTATCAGAAAATACCGTCTCTGCACTTCTGCAGGTAAAAGATGCTCGATCAAGTTGGAACAATTTACATGCAACTTTAAAAACACAAGTAGCAACTGGCAACAATCACCTGACATTTCACACCGCAAAATGACAATATACCTGGCAATAATTTGGATTAGCACAGATCTGCTGAAATGGTCCAATTGCAAAGAAGTTGGTGGTACACGTGCAGGAAGTACATGAAGATTAAGATCAATGTATAATATGTACATCGTACAAATACGCAACAGTCAACAGATGGCATCACTTCAAATCTTATTTATTCAACTACTACACGATAGTACCACTCTTTGCACACGTATGAGCGCCGTGCCGGGATGGAGAGAGGTCCAAACCCAACCCAGGACGAAATCACCACGCACGAGGGGGTGCTCCGGACCCTGCTTCGTTCAACCGGTCCAGCAATGTGTTGAAATCCATCGGCTGGCCACTCTCGGTCATCCTCTGAATAACATTCATCACCTGCTCCCTGGGATATCCCATGGTGATTGCCTTCTCAATCATTTCCCCATAAGGATGGCCGCGCATCATCTGATGCGAACCTGGGTGACTCATACCAACATTACCTGGAGCTGGAGGCATCTGAGGTGCCTGGGCTGCTGAAGGACCACTTGGGGGGTAGCCATATGCAGTGTTGTAGCCATGTGAGCTGCCCTGCGGCGCATATTGTGGCGGGCCGGCATAGCCCCCCTTACTTGGAGGTCCGAAAGAGCCCTGGCTTGGAGGAGGTAGCTGCTGCCTTTGCATGTTGTGCTGCGGTGGTGGCATGCCAGGTCCTCCGTATGAATATGGCACTTCAGAACGGCTCCCCGCTGCCGGAGCAACCGTGTTGTATGGTCCTTGCATAGCCATGCTGCCAGGTAGAGTTTCAGGGGGAGGGTTCAAGGACTGGTGGGGTTGATAATGAGGGTAGTTTGGTGGAGTTTGAGGCCTCATCTGATTTTGTACAGGAGGATGCTGTTGTGGTTGCATTGCCTGAGGAGGAAGCTGAGTGTTAGATTGCTGCGGTTGCACTGGTGGCGGAGGAAACTGTTGAGCATTAGGCTGCTGCACTGGTTGAGGAGCAAACTGCTGAGTGTTAGATAGTTGGGGCTGCTGCATTGGTTGTGGAGGAAACTGCTGAGTGTTAGATAATTGGGGCTGCTGCACAGGTGGAGGAAATGGCTGCGAGAAAGTCGGCTGTGGCTGGGCCACTGGTGCAGGAGCCGGCTGGGAAGATTGCTGGGGCCACTGCTGCTGGTAGGGAGGGAAAGACTGAGGCTGGGTTTGATTTGCTGCCTGAGACTGTTGAGATGAAGCATGGACAGGAACATCTTGCGTTGCTGAAGGCCTTACTGGCAAGTACTGCACCTCTGGTTGTACTTGCTGCCCCTGTGTATCCTGAATGCCTGGAGCTTGACGCTGTGGGTAGTAAACAATGGCTTGGCTAAGAACATAACGGTCCTGCTGTGGTACAGAAGAGCTAGGTGGCTGCTGCACTGTCTGATCTTTGTACTGTTGGACTGGTTGAGAAGCTCTAGGTGCAAGGGATGAGTTCACCTGATGAGGCAAAACAATCGCCAGCTGCTGACCAGGTGCATCTGCCTTTTCTTCAAGCGTCTTTTGCTCAGGGAAAGATGGTGTTGGCATATCTTCCTTCTTTTTAGATGTGTCATGTGTAAGTTGAAATTTGGCTAATTCCTTCTGAGTTTCAGCTAACTCTTGCTTGTCCCTAAGGATTTGAATAGATCTGTGCACCTGCATCATTTGAAAATTTGATTAGAGTTGAAACTTGAAAACTTCTCAACAGAGAATTAATGCTCAAAGATATAAAATACAGTACATAAACAGTAAAGAAATTAAACATTTGGAGATTGAATTGTTGGTTAATAATAAATTGTCACATCTTCTGAACTTGGATACGGTCATGTGCCCATCAACAGCTCTGTGATAGCCAAAATGTTTTGCAACGTGCATGTCATTTTAGACTGCAGGACAATCTCGATGAATACCAAGAATGAACTATACTTAAATATTCTGTTTGCTAGAAATACTCGAAGTTTGTGGTCAGGCCTTAATCTCCAAATTCTAAATAAGTGTCATCTTGAAGCTCGTGGTAGCACCTAAGACTCCAAATGGCCATTATGGCTCAACAGATGCATGTCTGGCATGGAACATATGAGATGATGTATACCCTTAGCATTTGTGCACTCTGAACTTATAAGATGTTAGAACAGATCCATCACAGGGATCACTTATTTATCAACCACAGTTGCCAATTTAAATACAGAGGAGTGTTGCCAATCCTGGTTGAGTCACAGGGTATACATTAGACATACTGAGTATATTCAAGAGTGGATTCCAGGCTTCGAGTGCACAACAGGCAACAAGACTAGTTTATCAGAAGAAAGTACAAAACAAGAAGGACATTTATGTGCATTAACCTCTGAACAGGTCAGTAGGGAGCAGCCTTTGAGAGACCAGGAAGACATCTCTCCCTTTGTCTGAAAGGGACGGTGGTATAGCACCATCACATTTCTTAGAGATTGGAAATGGTGTACTTTTTGTTCAAAGGAAAAAAACAATAATCACAGCCCAAAATACTAAAGAACCATAGCCCACAAAAACCACAACAACTTAGGAGATTAGGGCCTCTAGGCTAAACATACATAAGCCTAATATTTCCCTATGTATTCACTAGATGGTATTTTAAATACATATAAGAATTGGAGCATGCATTTAAAGCGAAGGAGCAAAATCACATACACAGTATAAAGAAAAGGTAAGTTGTCACAACAAATAAAGAAAACATGTACTGTACATGTCAATCAACACAAAAGGCTACTCCATCCGTTCCAAAATATAAGCATTTTTGTCTGCACGCGGGGATGTCCAAATAGGCATATAAATTTTGAAATACGTGCAGAAATGCTCATATTTTGGAATGGAGGGGGTATAATATATGGATGAGTATATGACATGATCATAATTACACTGGATGCAAAAGAACTGTCCCCCTTCAGTGCAGAAACTGAAAGGGTGGAAAATGTGAAATACTGGATCTAGTCTCAAAATATATTTTTTCTTAAAATAGTGATTTACTTACTTCATGAAGATGTTTCTCAAGAGACTTCAATCTTTGATCAGTCTCATCACGGAGCACATCACTTCGAAGTTCACCCATGGATCTCTCAAGCTTATAGCAATAGATCTCCAGTTGTGAAAGACGATTAGTAATTCCCTCAAGCGATCGCAGCAAATTATCAGCATATTTCTTCATGCACTTCTCAACAGCAAAAAGTACATCCTCCTTGCCGTAACTCTCTTGTTCATAAGCTTTTCCAAATGGTCTCCCCAATCTACTGTCGTGAAAGTCCTGCTGCACAAGTACAAGAATGAGGGATGAATATAGCACAAGGATTTCTACTATTATAATCATTAAATTAATTTTGCTTGTAAAAATGCAGATATCTTTGACAAATTTCATTTTTTAAGAAACAAATACATCAGATTTTTGTAATGCTCTCTCCAACTATGTCAGTAATAGCTTAATTTGATTATTTATATAATTTTGGACGATGCAGGAGAACTGCGCTTCATTTCATTAAGAAGAAAGAAATATTTACATAGGAGGGATCAAGGAGTCCCTCCTACCAAGAACACATCCCAAAACACACCAACCCACAGGTGATTATTTATATTTCACCTGTTAGAACATAGAATACCATCCTCCAGCAACACCAAGGGTGTCATCAGAAGTTTCCAGAATGCTATAATGGACTTTCAACATTCACCCATAAAGACAATAATCTCTAAACATAAATGGACTGAACAAATAGATAAGCAAGACAATAATCCCTAAACAGACTGAACATATAGGTAAACTTATCAAGTACAAAATCAACGTCAATCCACCTTTTCTCTAAACATTAGATTGTGTTCCTTACCTAGAATAGCAATGTCCTGGACACATGGTCACTAATTTATATGTAACAAAAATTTTACTGAACATGAAAACTATAGGCGGTATTAATGTTACGTGTGAATCAAATAGTCATGACTTGCATAAATCTTATTCAACAGAATGTCAGAAAAAATTATCTGAAAACTATATCCTATAGGCATCTTTCTCTCTCGTGCAGTGGCCCTCACAGAAATAACCCACTGAATATTTCAATTGATAGCTTATTAAATGAATTTCTCATTGACTATCTCCAGCCTATATTGACCATTCAAGACAAACCTACACTGCACATCAGGAATTCAGTGTGGGTTTAATCAAAATAAGACCTGAAAATCCCAAGTATAGCAGGTACCATATAAACCTTGATGCACACAATAAAATAAATCCATGATATTCTCTGAATTACAACAGATAGGCATAGCTGGAATAACACATTCGTCAGGAAGAAAATGAAATAGCAAGCGATGGCTGCATAGTACCAACGAGCCTATAACCAAATCGATGTGAACGTTACAATTGGGCAAAAAAAAAACTGAAACTATTCAGTGCTGTTCAGCCAATTTTCATCGGACCGTTTCCACACTATTCAGTTGAACGAATAGATTCACGGGAATACGACACCGCTGAGGCGAAATCGTGCGGCAATAAGCCTCGGTCAGAGCTCTGCACGCGATCATCACGCACCACGATTCACGAGGGATCAAAGGTGGGTTGCCGCCGAGAGAGGGCGGGGGGGGGGGGGGGGGAGGAAGTAATACCTTGTCGGCCGGATCGGGGCGCTTGGGCTCGGAGGGGGCGGCGAAGTCGTCGTAGGAGCAGAGCACGTCGTCGGCGCCGAAGTCGAAGCTGCGGGAGCCGCGGCCGGCGGGGACGCCGGAGCCGGACATCGCGGCGCGCTAGGGTTTAGGCGAGACGGGGATAGCTTCCTTGGAGGGGAAGGAAAGGGAGGGGAGGGGGGGAGGGAAGCGGGGGTTGGGTTGATTGGCACTGGAAGGAAGAGGAGGGAGGAGGATGACGACTTGGTGGTCGGTTTGGTCTGCGGCCGCCTGGGGTGTTAATTAAGCAAAGGCGTCGCCGTCCCGGTTGCTTGTTAGATGGACGCTCACATTGACGGAAACCTGCAGCGCCTCTGTTGGAGAAATTCTATCCTTCGGTACTGTCTTCTTCAGCTCACGTTAAAATTAAAAGTTTAGATAGAATTAAAATAATGTGATAGAAAAGTTGAAAATTTATGTATAAAAAAGTTTTAATGTGATGAAAAAGTTGAAAGTTTATTGAAAAAATTTGGAACTAAACTCGGCCTTAGTTGGAAAAGAAAATTTTTGGGTGTCACATCGGACGTTTAACCAAATGTCGGAAGGTTTTTCGGATACGAATGAAAAAAATAATTTCATAACTCGCCTGGAAACTGCTTGACGAATTTATTCAGCATAATTAATCCGTCATTAGCACATGTGGGTTATTGTAGCACTTATCGCTAATCATGGACTAATTAGGCTTAAAAGATTTGTCTCGCGATTTCTCCCCTAACTGTGCAATTAGTTTTTCATCTTATCTATTTAATGTTCTATGTATGTGTCTAAAGATTCGATGTGATGTTTTTAAAAAAAAATTTGGGAACTAAACAAGACATAAGGGTATAATCATTGTTTTCTCTGCAAATTTTTACAATCGTCCAATCAGTCTATAAAAATCAGTTGTATATTCATGCTAAGTACAGATATTCACTTACCGTTATTTTTAAAGAAAATCTATTTATATTATATATATATATAACGGTGAAGCCAATACCTATATTACAGTTGAGCGGTTACCACTCTGTTGGTTTTATCAAGTGATAACACCAACATGATAACACCAACAGAGTTCAGGTAACTGCTCAACTCAACTGTATTTATAACACCAACAGAGTTTAGGTAACCGCTCAATTGTAATATAGGTATTGGCTTCACTGTTAGATATACAAAATATAAATATATTTTAGAGTTTATCACTATTGTTACTATTGTTACATAACTTTGGGATATCCAGTATTGTGGTTCAAGAATACGAATCCAATACGACCACTAGTTAAGGGAGTCAAGGTGAACTTATTCCTTCCATCTCTATCTCTACTATTATAAAAAATAAAGATGTTTTTGCCGGTACCTTGGTATGTCATCCATATATGAGTCGGTTTTTAAGTTCATTCGTTTTTGGAAATACATATCCTTATTTGAGTCGGTTTTTAAGTTTGTTCGCTTTGGAAAATACAAAATGATTTCTTTAAAAAAAACTCGCATGCTAATTTGAGACAACCAGACTCCTAATTGTAGCTCATGTTTAGATTTTCTGAAAAAATATATATCCAAGCAGATTACTTGAGACGATCGGACTCCTAACTGCAATTCATGATTTTCTAAAAAAATATATATCCAAGTGAATACCCATGGTGAATTTCACCTTAACTAAACCATATAACAATAATAAAATTAAAATAGCCTTCAACCATTGCAATGCACGAACATTTTTTTTCTAGTTACTATAAAAATTGACGATGCTTCCGCTGATTCTTTGGTATGTCGTTCGTATTTGAATTGGTTTTTAGTTCTTTCGCTTTTGAAAATACAGAAGGAGTCGTGTAAGAAATTCATGTTAACTTGGGACGAGAGTCAGACTCCTATATGCTTCACAATTCTCGCTATCCCATAAGATAACAACGTACACGATATATCTATCATCCCAATAAGAGTTCCTAACTAGATATCAATACTATCAAAATAAAAAAAATCCCATATACTTTTGCTAACAATAATACAAATAAAATAATATTCATCGTTACAACGCACGGATATGTTTTTTAAGTTAGTGAAAGACGGAAGACTGTCAGCTCACAGGCTAACATCCATAAATTGGGCCGAAGCAAGGCCTTCCGTGGCAAATCGAAAGTCCGAAACGACGTTAACTGATTTAAGCCCGAAGGGCCTCATCGCAGAAGAAGCCCACAACCATTAGGCCGTAACAATGGCCCGCGTCATGGCCTTCTGCGAGCCGTTTTGCTGGTAGGCTACAACGACGGCGACGAGGCGGGCCTGTTTGGCACAGCTCTAGCTCTACTTCCATTCTTTCTGGAGCTGGAGCTCAGCCAAACAGCTCCACCAAAACTGGGAGTAGAGTTAGGTGGAGCCCTTTCACAAAATGTACTAGAGTTGTGGAGCTGGGTTTAGGTAGCTCTACAACTTCACTTCAAACTCAACTCCTGGAGCTAAATTTAGAAGTTGGAGTTGTACCAAACAGGGCCAGAACGTTTTGACCGAAAAAGCTATACGCTCTCCCTTTGATCTTGACAAGAGCCTTTTCCACCGAGCTAGCCATTATTTCTCATCCCTTTTCTCAGTCAGATGACGTGCTGGTCGTCCATTTGTTAATTATTTGCAATGTGGCACAATCATGATTCATGACCTATGTAAAGTTGCGCATATTTTTCTTAATTTTTGATGGAAAAGTTTCTAAAAGGAACCTTTATATGGCCACATGCTCGGTGTCGTGTATATATATGTGTCACCCGTACGGATGATTATATTCGGATTGGCAAATCTTCGATGGTAAAGTAGCAATGCAGGGACATCGAAAGCAGCAATTAGCATTTGACATTCGTTCGTAATTCATATATAAATATTTGCTGAAGCTAGCTTTGTCACAACAATGTTGGTAATAACAATACAATTCAAACTACAGCGTATACAAAATATATATGCTAGATAGCTGCAGCGGCTAGCGTACGTATACATATGCATGGCTACTACTCCCCGGATGGCCGGATGGATATGCTACGATGATATATATAGCTAGCTGCAGAGAAAACATTATTTGCTGCCAAAAGAATAACCCGGCCGCTACACAAGTTGCTTGCTACCTGCTGCCACCCTTAGTTACAAGGGTTTAGTAGTACAACTATTGAGCACCAGTCGATCAACCTAAGCCTCTCAGAGAGATTATTTCTTTGAGATCATAATAGCCTCAGACGAGATTATTTCACGAATAATGCTCGATATATATATCGGATCGTCGTCTAGTAATGGTGCTGAGGGTCCGGGCCGCCCGGCACTTCCCGCTTGCCGCCCTGTAGGCTCCTCACGTTCCACCTCCCCGGCCGACGACGTCCACGGATACCAAATCCGCCGCCGCCGCCGCCGCCAGCCACGTCGTCGTCGTAGTCGCCGCCCGGCGGAGCGGCGTACTCTGCCAAGGCACGGGCCGCCTCGGCCTGCGTGGCCGCGAGCCCCACGACGACCACCAAGACCAGGCAGAGCACAATGCAGACGCAACTACGAATAGCCATATCTCAATTGATCGATGAAATTATTCACCGTACGTACGTGTGTGTGTGTGTGTGTCGATGAGCTATAGCTAGCTAGCTTAGGTTCGTTTGTGTTGTCATGGCCAGGTGCCGGCGCGAGGTGTGTTTATATAGGGGGTGTAGAGGAGACGGTGGAACTAGTGCAGCGACGGTTACAAAAGAAACATATAAGTGTGGGGGCCAAAGGGCGCCGGCCGGGGGGCGTTTTCTTGGATAAGTTCGGTACTAATCTCAACTACCACCGCATTGGCGCATTCTACGTAGCCTTTCTTCTGGCCTCGTCCGAGTGGCCACTGGCCACCACCACCACAATTGCTGGTGCTGCTACTAGCTAGTAATAGATCAGTACCATGATGCACACCATTGCCACTTTCTGCGACGAGGAGGATATATATATCCCCTTTTGGCTTTTGCATTAGGCATTAGAGTGTGAGGTATGCTAATTGCAATGGCTGTACTACATGTAGGTTGCTGTTGGATGAAACTGTCAGCTAGCTAGGCATCCTAGACAACGAGTGCTTGGAGTTGTCGAATTCACAAATGTCACAGGTAAGATGGAAGAAATTAATTAAACACACAGTAAACATTGAGTAGAATCAAAGCCAAGGACAAGACTAGTAGTGTAGCTGAACTGGCTATGCGCCGAATGCAGTACCGCCAGCACGTACGGCGCCAAATTACCTGGATAAATTCCTAAGTACAGCATGAGATATTGAGCTGAAACCAAAGGCGAATCAATCTGGTTCAGAATTGCAATCCTGCATTCAGTATTACTGGGTCCCCTGGCTATCAACATTTGCAATCTCGACTTTGATACGAAGCTACTGATATCCATACCTTTTAGTGCCACCAGACATTACAATAGGTAATATGGAAGGCAATTGTAAAATATGAAAATTCAAAAGAATTCTTTGACCAAATCACTTTGTAGCATCAAAACAAATATGCTCGATCACCAACCATTAGTATACGAGCCCGCTACGTAGCTATGTAGACAGTGCTTAGTGGAAAGGAAAACGAGTAGCCAATAAAATCCAATGCTTGGATGTAATTTATATGTCAATATGTCATTTTGCTCATCTATGTGCCTGCTTCGTCAAAAGGCTGTAGTACCTCGAAAGGTTAGTTAATGTTTCGGTTGCAGATTTGCTCTTTATATCTTTGCAACCGATTAGCCACATCCTCTGCATGTAACGGCTGTCTGACCTCCTCATAATGCAAGAAGGCAGCTTGCAGAATTTTATAAGATAAATGGTCGAAATCAAACCCAAGAGATTACAAATAAGAACCACTTGATTGTTAACACAGAGTCCACGTTTCGGGTTCTAAGTGTCTGTTTAGCTGAGAAATGATACGGTCATTTGACTTTAATTCGATCCTGTATGACTTGCTTGGTTTGAGATACGAAATGGAGTGATCCATCCGTAACTTCGTCCCTCAAAAAGTCAAAACATATGGTTACTGACAAAAATTAGGAATTCTCTTTATTCCGTCAAAACCATGAAATAATCTCACGATGAAATACTCGCACCAGAGAAGCCATATTAATTAACTGAGTCGGTTGTACGTCACAATCAGCAGATTCCATGGTAATATAGAGGAAAAAGTTACTGAAATCATTCCAGTCAACAATCTTTCTACATACTGTGTTAAGTGACTAGATGCAATCTGTTTCGAAAGCGACAATGCTGTTCCTTTTACACCACACCTTTTGCCACTCTCTGGATGAAAGCAACCTTTTTCAGATAATAGTAAAAATATTGATCCACCTAGAACCTTAAGCGATGACGTTATTCTTTTTTTTTTTAACCTTACATCTATTACCTGAATATAAGTGACTGAACGATCGCTTAGGATATTTCCAACTCAGTACTTCTCATTTTCATTTGCATAGCAGATGCAGGGAACAGAAGCAGAGTGATCAATGAAGATGCCTAGTAGTTATGTACCATCTATTACAAGATCATATAAACAAAGAATCTGCAGGACAGACGAAACTAACTATTTTGTACAGGATCAACCAAAACTAATTTGATATCCACCATGATCCAAATGTTGAAGTGATATACGGTAAACTGGCGAGTCAATGTAAAAAAGAAAAGGCGCACCTCCATTGTTTATCAAATGCAACTTCACCTGAAACATTGCTAGCTAAATATTTGTGAATCTGTTTGGCAACCTTGGAGAAATGTGACCATATGACAGGCCTTGGTTGGAAATGCATGCCTTTACAAACAATTTCAGCTTCCTTTAAATAACCAAACTTTGTATGACAGATTTGCTAGCTAAGTACTTGAGTATCTATCATACCGTATGTCTGGCAACCTTGGAGGAATGTGCGCCATACGACAGCACTTGGTTGGAATGGCATGCCTCTAATCACAACCTCAGCTTCCTTCAAATGACCACACTTGCATAGCATGTCCACCACACAAATGTAATGCTCCATCTCAGGCTCGATTGAATATTCAGACTTCATATGTCTGAATATATTCATTCCTTCATGCACCAGTCCACCATGCCTACAAGCTGAAAGGACTGCTGTAATTGCTACCTTGTCAGGTTTGAAGCCATCCTCTTCCATGGCTTTAAACCATGCCAGGGCCTTACGAGAAAAACCATTAAGTGCAAGGCCAGAAATTATAGCTGTCCAGGAGATAATGTTCCTATCTTCCATTTCCTTAAAGGCTTTCAGACATTCTTCAATTCTACCGCACTTAGCATACATATCTAGCAACATATTATGAACATAAGTATCTAAGCAACCAGAATTGGTCTTGATGATAAGCCCATGAAGCAACCTACCAAGAACAAGGCTATTAGACTTTGTACAAATGCTTAGCAGGCTCACAGATACATAGCTATCAAAATGATGCCCCAAAATTCTCATCAGTTCGAAAAATTTAAGAGCTTCAGCATAATCACCATTCCTTGCACAAGCAGTGATAAGTATGCTCCATGAAACAGTGTCATTACATCCCTGATGTAAAAGTAGCTTCTTCGCTTCGTCATACATGCGGACTCTGTTATATACCCCAGCTAAAACATTCATGGAGACAGCACAGGAGTCAGGATCTAACATACCCCCATAAGCCAAAGCATCAGAAACCATTTCATGTGAAGCATATGAAGATATAATGGCACTTGAGACATAGTCATAGCCGTCGTAACCCAATCTTGTTACCAACGAGTGAATCTGCAACAGATCGAATACTGATGGGTCCTTGAGCAAAGAAGACAAACTAACCTCGTTTGGCATAACACCAGATCGCAACATCTCTCTCAGAATAAAAAACGACGTTGGAACATCAGTATCTGAGTGACAAGAAATCAGTCCATTCCAACGTGTGGTGCTATCCTCAGGAGCTTCTTCAAGAACTTTGTGAGCATCCTTCGTACAACCACATTTTGAATAGAAATCAAACAGTGAAGTGTTCACAAATGGTCTCGTATTGAGATTGTGTTTGATAACTTTTGCATGAATGGACTTCCCATGTTCATGTCCATTTATACTGGTGCAGGCATAAATTACACTGCTAAATGTTATTTCATTGGGCAAAACACTCCAACCTTCCATCATCCAGAAAAATTCAAGGGCTCTCTGAGGCAAGCTTCTCCTAGCGAAGGCAATGATCATTGTATTCCAAGAAACCACGTCTCTGAACATGAACTCACTAAACAGATTCTCTGCCAAAGACGTGGAACTGTGAGTACAGTATGAATTCAGCAATGAGTTTGCAACTGTTGAGAAGGAATCTATCGCAATTTTCTTCACAAGCCCATGAACTTGCTCTGGTGTGCCAAAAGCAGGAAGTACTGCCACAAGAGAGCCATCAGACACGCTGTTACCGCTTCGAACCAGCGCCCTGAACCAGATCACAGCATCGCAGGCACGTCCATGCTGCGCAAACGAAGAGATGAGACAGTTCCAGGTGACGACGCTCCGCACAGGCATTTCGCCGAACAACCTGAGTGCATCATCAAACCGGCCATTCCGCCCAAAGAACCCCACCAGCGATGTCCCGGAGTAGGGGTCGCTGTGGAGCAGCCCGCTCTTGAGGATGTGAGGGTGCAGCTGCGCCGCGCAGCGGGCGCCGGCCGAAGGCGAGGAGAGGATCGGCGCGAAGGTGAACGCCGTCGGGGCGACGCCCGCGGCGAGCATGCGCGCGAGGAGCGCAAAGCCCTCGGCGGCGCGGCCGGCGCGGGCGCGGGACGCGATGAGGGAGTTGAAGAGGGAAGCGGAGGGCGGCGCGCTCGGACTCGGGCTCGGCATTCCGTCGAGCGGGTGCCGGGTGCGGCATGGGGGGGACAGCGGCGTGTCACTCCTGGCGCGCCGGCGAAGGCCAAAGGCGTGCCGTCACGGGCACGAGATGCTCGCGGTGCGCACAGCTAATCGCGCGCCCCGGCGACCGGCGGCGCCGCAGCAGGCGGGGCGGCGTCGAGGCGGCGCGTGGCAGCAGCGGCAGAAGAGGGGAAGGAAGAATCGCAAACGAGCGCGCGGCGACGTTGCGATGGGCTCCTCACCGGGGGGTATCTGCCCGAGCGCGCTTGCAGTTGGGCTGGTTTGGGCCGGAAATACGCGTGGCGGTGCATCGGGCCGAAACTGCAAGGAAAGCGCGCGACGGCTTCCGCTGAGCAGGCTGTGCGTCATGATAGACCGGGCCAGTTTTCCTGCAATTTGCAACATAAAAAACGTTTTTTTTTTTGCATTGCATATCTGATGATATTTGCATATTTTCTCTTTATCTGTCACCATATTGCGCAGAGCATTTTAAATGATCTTCAGTATCTTCGTCATATCCGGGTTAGCATTTTAATCGATCATCAGTATCTCGAATTCTTGGACATATGTACCACATGCAGACTTAGTGTACTATAAAATGCCGCCCTGGATAATATAGGGCCGGTTCACTTTGATGAAAAAAAACCTTACCAAATTTTGGCATTACCAAAAATTTTAGTATAGTTGCCAAAATTTTGGCAACGTGCCAAATTTTGGCAGGATTTCTTATATAATTACTAAAATTTGGCAGCAAACTAAATATAGCCATTTTTTTGGAAACTTTATCGAAATTTGGTAAGGTTAAAAATGGTATCAAAGTGAACGCCTATAGTATAGCTAGCTAGGCGGGGTCTAGATCCCCTAGAGTTGGCTACAACTCTATCAGGTGGAGTTGCCATGATTTGTGCCATTCCGTGTACCTCAACGGCTAAGATTAAGCCATGTTAACATTAATATATACTTAAAACAAGTAATTAACCGTGCAACAAATAAACTTGCATCAACAACATGTCACAGGATTTTTTTTTTACTATAGAATTGTAGAATTAATACAAGAATTTCATACTTCATCTATTTTATTAAAAAATTATACATATTAATATTGATATGGTTCGCTGTTGCATATATATGAAAACACTGTGTTGGTATATACTGTTGCTTAGAGTTGATCGACTGTACGTGGTTATTAAGAACAAAAAGTTTTTCACTTAATTTTTTGTTGAGAACATAATCAAAATAGAGGAAGCGCGCGTTGAAAAAACTAATTTTTCTCTCAAGCTATAACCATTAATGTTGAGGAGTTAATTTATTAGGTAAATTTGATGAGGCATGATCTCAGCCGTAGGAAACAGTGGATGGTATAGATTTGGCCAACTCTACTTGGTAGAGTTATACCCAACTCCAAGGGATCCAGAGCAGGGTGTGGATCCCTCGGAGTTGCCTTCAAATCTATATAAGTGTACCAAACATCCCTGAACTGACCGATCCATGAACTGACCGATATATAGCCCATCCATGAACTGACCGATCGATCGATCTCCTTTTGCTTGATATATATATACTAAGTGTTCTTTTGGCCGACATGGAAGGTACAGGGCGGCGGCCGGCCGCGGCAATGTTGGAATCGTTAGCGGTAGGTACCAGTTGATAAGGCATTGGCGTTTCTCCTCATGCATATGCAATGCATCTGCTGCGTTGGACCATGATCATGTCTGACTTGGATCATTAGCATTAGCTAACTATACTAGAATATCAATAACATGCTAGCCAGAGTATTGATTAATTACTAGTATCTTTAATTTCTGGTGGCCGGCAGACCGATCGAGGCCTACTGCCTGCATATTGCCGGTGTGGCGGTGCATGCCTTGCTTATCTTCTCTTGACAGTAAGCATTCTGGCCTGTGCCTGCACCGACCTTTTCTCAAACTAATACCATGGACGATTTGAGTTTAAAGGTTTCTCTCCAAGAATCTTTGTGCAATGAAGGATTTAATTGTCTCCCTCATTTTAGGAAAAAAAAAGCGTGTCATCCCATTTAAATTACAATTGCAAAATTTAGCTGAAAGATTATTCAATCTTGAGCTGAAAGTTAAATCAATTGTGTGATCCTTTAATTGGAAATGACAAACTTTTAATTGAAATCCTGACATGAGAATCGTTAGTGGAGCCTCCGGGAGCCCGGAGTGGTCGAGTGGAGCGTGGTTTCATGAATATTTCCAGTACAATGCACTGAATCTGAATTGCTCGATCACTACAATGGAAAAATTCTAATTGCGCACTCATCTTGAATTGCTCGATCCAACCACCATATCTCAGCGAAAAATTAAGAGAGAAACATAAAAAGGCAAGACCAAATTAAACCGGATTAGTATACACACGCGCACCAGCCGCTAATGAGATTAATGGAGATTGAAAATAAGAAACAAGAAAGCCAATCGCTTCGACGATTTGCAGAATAGCTAGCTAGTGACCGAAGCTCTGGCTAGCACACGTCATATAATATTCAGTCGACCGTCAACCTCTAGTCTAGTAGTATTACGCTTTCTGAACCCTGAAGAGGCAAAACTAAACGTACCCTACCTGTATTTTAATTACACCATCCTAACCGGCCAACCCAACAACCGCTCGATGAACCTGTTCGTCGATAGGCTGCGTCTGATACCAAGGCCCCATCGAAAAGCATATGAAACTATGAACAGAGCAGAAAATTAAAAGGTTTAGCCGTGACGTACGGCAGCTCGATCCATCGAGCACAATCGATTTAATTTGGTTTAAGACCTGAAAAAAATAGTTAAAGCAATGCAACTTGTGTAGATACCAGCAATTTTCTGACGATGGCATATCATATCCAAAAAGTTCTTGGGTCTTTTAATCGCAAAGGGTTTTTTTTAAGGCATGGACTAGCTTTTGATCTCTCTGATTACCCTATTCGTTAAGAACCTATAGAATGAGAAGATCGTGACAAGGCACGTCGCAAGCAATGACAAAAATGAAAAGTTGCATGCTTACCTCGATCGGTAGATAGGAGAAGAGCAGACTAATTAAAGAGTTAATGCTCTTTTCCTTGATTGAAAACAAGAAACTAATTAATGCTTGAGTGACTGTTGTCAGAGCAGTGTGAGTCCAGAGCTACCTTTTTTTTTCCTCCGTTATTCTTGGCATCGGTCGAGGTCTTTCTTTTTAGACCTACTGCGATAATCGTCTGTCGAGTCTTGCAAGGCCACACGTACGGAGATGAGCTTTTCATTTCACGTTTTACTGGATGATACTTATAATACGACGTTGCTACAAGAATTTACATGAAGCATTAATTGTTAGATATAGATGATAAACTTTGGGTGTGTTTGAGGAGGAGAGGATTGAGTGATTGGGAAGATACGCAAAACGAAGTGAGCCATTAGCTCATGATTAATTAATTATTAACTATTTTAAATTTTAAAAATGGATTAATGTGATTTTTTAAAAGAACTTTCCTATAGAAAATTTTTGCAAAAAACGCACCGTTTAGTAGTTTGGGAAGCGTGCACGCGGAAAACGACGTGCTTTCTTCCTCAAACTCACTGGAACGAACGCTGCCTTTGTAATGATGACATCATGATGAATAACTTTAATCACTTTGTTGAATTTTGTAAATCGCAGTTCTGTTCTCGAGCCCAAAGAGTGAACTCTTTAATGGGGTGGCCTTGGTAATACGACGTTGCTACTAAATTTTATACTAGAAAACGTGATACCTTCCGGTATTTTTTGAATGATGGTAAAATTACCCCCTGAAGAATACGTAACAAAAAAAAAAAACTAGAGGACGTATGCACACGAACATGGAGACTCGTCCTAAGCTGTGCCTGTGGGCTTGGGTGAACTGAGCACTTCCCGGTTTTTGGCCTGGTTAGCCAAGATCAATCAACAATTTATTGTAGGCTTTTAGACATTGTGTGTAACCATCCTAGTTTTATTAAAAAAATATGTAGTAAGTATTATTTATTTTGTTATGACTTACTTTTGTCAGTGAAGGTATTTCAAGCATTCATATCATATTTCTCACATTTATACAAAACTTCAAATAAAATGAATAATCAAACGCGACATCAAGTTTAAAAGACAATAGCACCATATATTTAAAAACAGATGTAGTATTTGTTGTCAGTAGAAAGTACATTTAGTGATTTACTCAAGCGTATATATTGGACTGCTGGTCACTAGCTAAAACTTGAGAAGTTATCTGGAGTTACTCAACGATTTGATGAGCTGCTGGGGTACGAAGAGCCGGGTCTTCCAGCTAGCTTCATAAGGTGGTGAGCGATATGTATTCGAAGCCTCACCCCTTCTAATTATTTGTATAATAGGCCATTTCCTAATATTCACGTCTTTATTTGATGAACCGCTGTACGCCTGTACCTAGTGCTCCATTGACTAGTGCCATGTCAATGTTTCCTTCTGAAAAGTTCATCACTAAGAAATACATTCACGTTATGGTCAAGCATGCAGCAATATTATAGGCTCATCATTGATGCCGATTTTCTATGCACATATGGGGCCGCGATATATATGCGCAGAACGGTGCCTTTCGGCCTTACAGCTATACAGCACATAACTAAAGTTGGCAGCAGGTGCATCCCTTCGTACACAGCCGAAGTCTGAAGCTGCGTGTATAAATTGCTTCCTATACTTTATTAATTTGCTTATTAATGTGTCGGGTTGTTTAGTTCACTACTTCACTTTATCAAGCCACATCTTAATCATATTATAATTATTAGATAGGTATTTATTTCGCGGCCACAACTTAGATTTACCATACTTTCTTATACTTTAAACTCCTAAATCATTTATTTTTTTTCGAACCATACCACACTTGTGACATAATAATTCATGGACATAATTTTTTCTACCATGATCACACTTTAGCTAAGGTTAGCTGTCGCAAAATTAGTCACCAACCAAACAACCCCTCCTTTCACATGACACAGGAATATAGTGTTGTACGTTCATTTTCAATGTATACAGTCAATGCATGTTAATTGTGTCATTGTTAGCTCGGATATATATATCGTTGACGAATGATTATATTTAGCTGCTTCAATTTGCAGCCCAATTTAAACTCTAGCACTGTCCTTTTAAGTTGGTTTCTTGAGAAAAGCTTGTACGAGTACATACTCCACTGACCGACCGCTGATCTTATTGATCTATATGATGGTACGTACAGAGCGGATCCGATCAATGTTACTAAAACTAAGCTTGTGCGCTTTGTCGAGTAGATTTGTACTAGAAATAGAAAATCAAAGTGAAATCACTATATTAATTATTCCCTTCCGATGGTGTTTCACAGGTATGCATGCATATGCATCGAAATGAACTCGTCTATATTGTCCATCTATCTGACAACATACAGTGCAGAACGATTAATTAGTCGAGTTCTACAGTTCTACACTACACATGGTCTGATCATGGACAAGAACACATGCCGTACAAAGCGAAAAACAGAAACAAATCAAGACGAAGAAACAGAAGTGGTAAACAAAATTAACCGCAAGATCGAACACTGAAACATGCAGCACTGGGCGATCGACGACCATACAAAAAAAAACCTCCTTAATTTGTGTTGATGCAGACGAGGCGACGACTACCTACGACTGAGAGAGATCAATGGTGCTGGGGATCCGGCCCTCCGGGGCTAAGCCGCTTGGACTCGTGCGCCGCCGCGCCGCCGACGACGACGACCGCGCCGCCGCCGCTCCTCCGCCCTGCAGCCTCGCCGGCCGCCGCGGCGGGCACCTTCATCATGCCGGCCACGCCTGCGCGGCCGGCGACAACGGCCGCCTCCTCCGGCGCCCGTTCTCTCAAAGCCCTGGCCGAGGCCGAGCGCGCCACGGCAGAAAGCATCAAGATGGCGCAGAAAGCGAACACGGCCAGGTACGTACGTGCCGCCATGTCGCCTGCTGAGATGGCCTCTTTTTGGGAGGAAATTAAAGCTGATGGATTCTAGCTAGCTGGGGCTCGAGACTTGGGTTTGGGACAAAGCTAGTTCTACGTACAGGTCGATCGTTAGGTTGAAGGTGATGATGGGTTTGTGTGGAGCTACACATCTAGGCCTGCATCGTCTTATATAGCCTATAGAACCTTGTGGCGTCCACGTAAGATAGATATGATGCGTGTGTAGCTATAAGCTAGTAACGGACATGATCTCTACAGTCGAGGGCAAGCTGACTAAGAAACCATGCAAATTAAGACAAAAGTATGTTAACTTTGCCACCTCTTCTAAATGCTCAGCCACTAATTAGAGAGAGAGAGAGAGAGAGAGGCTACAACGAATTGTCTTCTCGGTTTATTAGGGGCGGCGGCCAAAGTGTATTCCGACTATGATAATAGCTATACGCAGGGTATGCACGCATAAAGCTAAATATATCCGTGTGTTTTTAGGTAAGCACGTATTTATGCATGGATCAAAAAATACTCCCTCCATCCTAAATTGATCATCATATATACTTATACACCAAGACCAATGATAATTTAAATGACATCAATCAATACACCATGCACACACATTCTCCAATAATGCATGTATCAATTAAAAAACCATGTCAATTACACCTCATTACTACCAAATCTATATTTCATGGCAGCCATTTTGGGTTTTTACTGGCGGTATTTGGAGCCGCCACAAAGCAAAGGCCAATGAAGATGAAGCATCTGCGCTGGCGGCGAAAAACCGCTAGAGAAGTTCATTTTTCACTGGCGGTCTATGTAAGGCAGCCGCCAGCGAAAACTGACTTATGTGGACTGCTAGCGAAAACATATTTTTGCTAGCGGTTCCTCATTTTTACTGGCAGTGGATGGCCACCAACAAAAATTTGGTTTCACTGGCGGCAGGTAATGAGACCCGCCAGCGAAAATAATTTGGAAGAAAAATAATCAAAACGGAACCGCAACCCTAGCCAGCCGTCTGCAATAAAAATTACACCAAAAATATCCCCAAAATCAGATTTTCGCAGCGTGTACATATTCAAATCCACTTCCAAATTTTCGAGCATCGATTCAAATCCTCATCCAGAGTTCACAGCATACAAGCATTTTGAACATGGAAGTGAACACAGCATACAAGCATTTTGAACATGAAAAAAAGAAAAAGAAAAACAGCAACAACAGAAGAGAGGAAGGAGGCCGTCGTCGCCGTCACCGACCGAGCAGCACCGGTTGTGCGAGCCCCGTCGCCGAGCATCACCGCCGCTGAGCTCTTCTGCTGTACCAAGCCCCGATCTAGGAAGCCGGGCTCACCAGCGAAACCGTGGGAGGGGGAAGGGTTGGGGGAGGGGGAGGAGGAGGAGCTCGCCATGCCCTCTGTCACCGTTGTCGTCCCGTCGCCGTGCCCCCGCTTCCCATCGCAGTCGTCACCGCGCCCCCCGTCGTCGTCGCGCCCCAAAACAGCTCCTCCCGTCGCCGTCACTGCACCCCCACCTCCCGTTGCAGTCGCCGTCGCGCCCCACGACTCCTCCTCCCGTCGCCATCGCCGCGGCCCCCGACGACCGCCTTCCGTCACCGCCGCGCACGGTTGCCTCCCTTCGCCGTCACCGCCACCACCCGAGAACCGTCGGCAGAGCCGCCGCCGATGCCGCCTGGAGGAGAGGACGCCGACGCCTAGGAGGAGTGGATCTGTGGAGGTGAGGAGGAGAGGAGAGGATTTGAATCTGGATCTGGATCTGGTGCTGAGAGGAGAGGAAGATATTTTTATTGTGAAGAGGTGTGTGGGATTTTAGACTATTTGCCATTCCCTTAGATGTAGCATTCCCAAATGCCATCTTCCCAAATAACTTAGACAATTTGCCCAGGTCCCCACAAATCAGCTCTCCTCTGCCATTTTACACCCAATTTCGGGTCCCATGGCTGCCACATCACCAACCAAGGTGGCACTGAGAGCGTGAAATGTCTATCTTGCCCCTGCCTCTTCTCAACTGTTATGTTTTAACATAAAAATTACACAAATTGCCACTGACACTAAAATTGAACAACTGCTCTCATAGGAGCACTGTTAAGACATCCCAGTCACTCTAATCCCTCGTTCATACCATCCCAACCCAAATTGCACAATCTGACAAAATATATCAGCCACATTGCACCATAATAACAAGTATATAACGCAATTCAACGGAACATTTCTTAGAACTAAAATAGTATAGGCTTCAAATATTGTTTTCTGCATTTCTACATAGCACGTCTAGTAGCAAGCATGGCTGGCCTTAACATTGGTCTTTGCTGCCATTAAATACATAAATAACCCCATCTTTCTTGAGTCCAGTTTCATGTAACAAAAGCAAAAAGGCAACATCAGTTCTGTTTTTTCTTTGGAGTCAATTTCTTCTTGGTTGGTGGTAGTGGCTGTGATGGTGTTGCTTCAGTCATAGCCAAGCGCCTCCTTGTCACTGGTCCAGGTGAATCTTGTGAGCATCCTTCTCTAGCAATAGTTGGTGTTCCAGTTGTCCTTGTTTGACTAAGAAAAAAAGATGTTAGTTATGCAGTCATCACAATAATGATCATGTAATTAAAAAGAAGCAAGGTCTCTTTTATATCCTAACCTCCTAGTGACTCGAGCAGGGCTATCAACTAATTGAACTCTAGCAACCTTTGATCTTGTTGGAGTTTCAACAATTTCCTTAGCAGTTTTCTTTTTCCTAGCTTTTGTAGCAATATTCTTTGCCTTCCTCTTCCTAAAAAAACACAAGTAGAACACAAGTTGAAGACAGTGAATAAAGATAGGACAAGTTAACAAGTTAAGAAAGGAAAGGAATGAATAATTGAAGCAAGTTAAGACAATATAGAACAAGTTAACATGTTAGAATTATTACCTCTTTTTGGTCCCATTAAGAGGACACTTTTGGCTGCTCTGTCTATGCCCTAGCCCACCACATCTTGGGCATTTCACCTGCCTTCTGATCTTTCCTTTCCCCTTCTCAAGACAAGAAGGAATCATGTTTTTCCTTTGCCTAGGAACAGTTCTAGGCTTGGGCACTGGTGGCTGCAACTTAAAATCTTTGTTCGCTGTTGGCCATTGGGACTTGTCAGTTATGCAGGGGATGACACCTTCATATGCAGCCCTAAAGCAACTAACAGAGAAAACGGGATCAACAAAATCATCCATGATTGGATTCCTTTGTTTGGAGATAGCTGCAAGAGCATGAGAGAATGGCTTCCCTGTTAACTGCCACTCCCTACATGTGCATTTCTGTTGGTCAAGATACACAACATGCCTATAGACTTCAACACTATTATGGAGCTCAGTCACTTCAGCTGTATCATCCGCTCCCTTCATGACTCTCATGTTGGCTAAACCTCTAGTTGCTGCCTTTAGTTGTGTGACAATTGCAGGTAAAATGTTTCTGCCTTCTAGTTTTTCTCCAATCTTCCTTCTCTTAGCCCACAAGGCTGCTGTCTTCTCTCTGATTGCATCTGCTAGGGCATCAACTTGCAGTTCCTTGAATTCTTTGATCCATGCATTCCATGACTCAGCCACATTATTAGTGATGAAGTCACATTTGATCTTTGGTGAGAACTTGCTCCTTGCCCACAGAATTTTATGATGTTTGTATAACCAATCACCAACATCAGGATCAGCTGATAAAACCTTATCCATGTGATAGTCATAGATCTCAGACCTAAAAGCTCTAGCAGCTGGCCACAAGTTACCATAAACTGTACCAGTTTTCCTCTTTGTCAAGTTTTCCATCAAGTGCCTAAAGCACTCCCTCTCCTCACAGTTAGGAAAAACCCTCTCAACTACATTTTCTAGGCCCTTGCAAGCATCTGTACATATTGCCAGGTCTTCCACATGTCCAATACACACTGCAAGTTGCTCCATGAACCAAGTCCAGTTATCAGTGGTTTCTGCATCAAAGAACCCAAATGCCATTGGGTACATCCAATTATGCCCATCTAAGGCATTTGATGCTGCCAAGTGGCCATTCCACTTCCCATTGAGGGCCGTAGAATCAATGCTAAGGTATTTTCTGCATCCTAACAAGAAACCTGTGATGCAAGGCTCAAAGCAACAAAAGAACCTCTCAAAGTGAACTTGACCATTTACTTCCTTGGTACCAATTTCAACTCGACTGCCAGGACACCTCAACTCTATCTCAGCCTTAAAGTTATACAAGGAATCAAAGCTATCATCCCATGAACTCCCAAATCTTTTGTATGGCCCTCTCTTTACCCTTCCAAACAGTGGAGTAAGGAATCTGTACCTTGTACCGCTCCTCTAATATGGTCTTTAGCTCCTTGGCCCCACAATTTGGCTTCTTCCTCATAATTGCAGCAGCTCTATCTGCTACCCAAGCTTGTGATGCCATTCTTCCAAGAACCCTGCTAGTAGAGGAACAATCATGCTTTCCTGCATTTATTTGCACCTGCACATCGATACAAAGCAAGTTAGCAGCAAGTTAGGAAAAAAACAAGTAGTTACCCAAAAATTAACAACAGGGATTATACCCTAACAGTCTTATCATGTTGAGTTCTGCCAACAATCCTCCATTGACAACCATCTGCTGTACAGAATCCCCTAAACCTGGTAGGGTCAGACTTCTCAGTGCCAAGCTCAAATTCTTCATTGATGGCATATTGCCTGACAGCCATTTTGGGTAAATAGTGTCTACATTCATGATTGGGTCATCTCTGTCCCAGTCCCTGTTTGGCTCAACACCCACATCATCATTCACAGGAATAGCTGCTTCTGTCATTCCTTGCTCTAGGTCAACTGGTGGAAACTGACTAGTTGTTGCCTCATCTGCTCCAATATCAGAACCACCTAGTCCCAGCATGTCAAACATCTCATCCTCATCAAATGTAACATGACAGGATCCACCTTCAACTGTCAATGGCTGGATGTTTAGTTCATCCCAATCAATACCACCATGAGCAACAACACTAGGAGCATCAACATTATAAGCACCGACAGCACCAGGAGCAACAACATTGTAAGGACCAGCAGCATGAGTAGCAGGAGCAGGAGGATCATCATTCACTACAGAGCCAGAATCAATAGCAGCTATAGCAGTATTGGAGCCATCTAAAGTGTCTGATTTGTCCATTATATTAACAAGCAAGTTCATCACCTTGGTATCAAATCTATCAATGAATTGAGAAATGAGCACCAAATTGCTTGAAATCTCAATAGTTTCACATGTCCTATGGTCAGTTCCATAGAAAATAGGTTTCTGCCTACTACCCCAGATGACTTGGCTCTTTAAATCCTCAACCATACGGTCCATGCTAACTACACCATTCACCCACCATGAGTGCTCTTGCCCCTCCATTGGCAGCTCTGACCCATCATCCATCTTAGCATCATATGGGGGGATTCTAACGTTTATACTAAACGCAGTATGACGATCAAACCTACCCGCGGTAAAGAAACATAAGGAAAAAAAGATGGAGTTAAGCTTTGTATCTAACAGTGGCGAACACAGGATTAAAATTTATGTGGTGCACATGGGAAAAAAACATAAGGCTGATGACTGAAATAGAAGTAAAATATTATTTTGATCCATTATTATATATGAATTAATGTGAACATACTAAATAGTACAAAGTTAATCAATGAAAAATAATTCAATGCTAATACATAGCATGGTCAAACCGGTACACATACATAAAAATAGTCATTTGCACACTAGTATTATCAGTGATGTCTTGTGGCCAACTTGTGACCTTGATGATCAATGACCAATCAACATGTGACCTTTATTATTAATCCAAACAGATGAATTAGTAACCCTCACATTATGCACCAACTTGTGACCTTGATGAATCAGCATGTGGACTAGTGCACCTTGATGAATCAGCATGTGGACTAGTGCATGCACGTATGCTGCTACCTTGCACCCTTGCCGTATGCGTGTACAGATCGATGTATATGTTGTGGACAGACTTGCCGTATGCGTATACCATGCATGTACGTGCCCTAGCTATACTAGGA
This sequence comes from Oryza sativa Japonica Group, assembly GCF_034140825.1. NCBI lineage: Eukaryota > Viridiplantae > Streptophyta > Magnoliopsida > Poales > Poaceae > Oryza > Oryza sativa. Next base: position 32,276,176 of record NC_089035.1, read on the forward strand.
AGCCATAGAAAAAATACATGGAAATAAAGGATGAGATTTGTGCCTTACCCCGGCGGGCACTCAGATGGAGCCATAACCCCCAAAATCCAAACCCTAGACAATCCAATCTGCAACAAAAACAACCAAATCTGAGACAAATTGTTGCCAAACTGAAAAAGAGAAGGGGGAAACGGATTTATCTCACACCTCGTTGGCTGTCGCAGCTCCGTCGCCGGTGAATCGACAGCGCCGCTGCCGCCGCCGCAGGAGTGAGACCAGGTCGACTGAAAACGAGAGAAGAGAGGGATCTGTGGTGAGGCTGTGTTATGAGTGAGAGGGGCAGGGGTAAGATGGACATTTCACGCTCTCAGTGCCACCTTGGTTGGTGATGTGGCAGCCGTGGGACCTAAAATTGGGTGTAAAATGGCAGAGGAGAGCTGGTTTGTGGGGACCTGGGGTAAATTGTCTAAGTTATTTGGGAAGATGGCATTTGGGAATGCTACATCTAAGTGAATGGCAAATAGTCCAAAATCCCGAGGTGGGTGGATAAGGACACATGGGTGGTGCTAAAATATGGAGGTTGTTCTACCACCAGCGAAAATCGATTTTCACTGGCGGTTGCTTAAGTGGGCCGCCAGTATAAATAATTGTATCTTTCCTATCAGACTATATAACCCAACCGCCAGCGAAAATGAACATATCTTCGCTAGCGGCCGGTATAACGTGGCCGCCAGCGAAGATCCATTTTCGCTGGCGGTCGGTGCCCCCCACCCCCTCGTTATGACTTTGCTAGCGGTTTTGGCATTTCTCCGCCAGCAAAAATCATAGACCAACGCCATGAAAAATCGTTTTTCTAGTAGTGCCTTTAGCATACACATTCTCCATTGCTATATTAATTGTATTCTAATGAAATCCGTATCCATGCGGTTATATGATGATTAATTTGAGAAATTTTGGATTTCATTATATGATGATCAATTTGGGAAGAATGAAGTATGATCTAGCAGAGCAAACCCCAACGGTTAGAGTGGATAAATACTCACGCCGACGATAAGTAGCTATAGTTTTGGGGATCAGGGTATTTTCTTTTACGTCATACTTTTCATAATAATCATTAAACCATTGTACATTGTTAAAAAAACACTTTTACATTGCATTGTGTTTTTTTTCTAATACACAATGTATAAGAGAAACAGGATTTAAAATATTTTTTTAGGAAACCTGCATGTAGTTTATTTAGCTGTCGTTCTAGCATAGGCATCCACGCCATATCGATGTTGTAAAGTCTGATCCTTTAGTCATAAGTTGCTTTTTTTTAATAGAAAAAGGTCAGAGACCTGGCTTCTATTGAAAGCCCGAAGGTTGTGCTGGGAAATCCAGACATTAGTTTACAACATAGGGAGGGCGAGACCTCTAACAAAGTGCAAAAGGACTCGAGCAAGCTACCACCTCTAAGACCAACTCTAAGACAAAAGAGACAGTAGGGACTGCTGCTAAACATAGCAGACATCAGATAAGAAACACACAACCAAGACAAACCAAGACAGAAGACAGGCAGAACTGTGGCAACCAAGACAACTCTAAAAACAAGGAATCAACCTATCCCCAATCTATTACTTCCAGTATTAGCAGCAACGATCTTCATCTTCTCTTCTAAATCCATCATCCTGTCAGCTTCTTCAGCACGCCCTAAAATCTTCCACTGCAGTGAATAAGAAGCAATTCGAAAAGGAAGCATTAGGGGAGAGTAAACCAACTGGAAGATATAACTTTGACTGCATAATTCTTTGTATAAATTGAAAAAAATGTTATACAAGTAATTTATATATTTAAATGTAGCAAATTTCCAAAACTACATGACATATGTATCGCAAAATTACTGATTTAAGTTCCACTGTTACAAAACTACGTATTTAAGGTACAATATAGCATACAACTAAAGATTCGATTGTCAATTTAGCTATGAGAGAACCGCATATTTTAGATATTAGATCTTTGGCATTGTTGTTCTTATGGAACTTTTAGAATATATATGTAGTTTTGTGAAAAAAATATCACTAATTAAATATGTAGTTTCTTTAACCAATATTTTCATGTGTAGTCTTGTTATAAATTTACTTTTAAAGATATGGTTTTGTGATAGACATTCTTCTAAGTTTGTAGTTTTACGATAAATTTGCTTCTAAAATACTCCCTTCCTTTCATATTATAAAGCATTTGACTTTTTACCTAGTCAAACCAAACTTATAGAAAAATGTAGTATTTTTCAATACAAGACAAACTTATGAAAGTATAGTCAATGTTAGATTTAATAAAATTAATTTGATATTTTAGATTCTTCTATAAACTTTTTTTTGAGAATTACACAGTACAATGCAGACACTCACAACGCACGCACACTCACCCCTATGAACGCACGCAAACTCTACCCCTATGAGTATCTTCGAAGACTGGGCCGGCAAATCCATCCTATAGATTGATAAAGTCAACACAGACGCCTTGCTGTCGACGGGTACATCGCCTACCACTGAAAACACAAAGCCGTTAAAGCCAATTCGTTTTCATGGGGAGTCGAACACAGGACAATCAAATATGTACATTATAGATTATGTCAATATCCTAAATGATACGTAAAAAGAGAATAGGAGAGTATATACGTTATACTACATTTTCGTCATAAACATTTGTGTTTGGAACAAAATTTGGTCAAAATTGTAAAACTTAACATCCAATTTTATATCAGAATAAGCTTATAAAGTTTAATAAGTTGTGTTAGTATTCTTCAACACAAATTTATGCGCATATTTTCTATTAAAACTACGCCATTTGAGAAAGTACTAATTATCAAAGTTTCAAATTTTAAATCAAATCTTAATCATCTAATGTTTATGACTAGCTAATAACATGAGTTCTTTCACACAGTACCTACAAGTCCCAACAATTGGCACCATCGAGTACTAGTACCCAAGGTTTAATAAACCGTTTTAGATGGGGTTACGACCACCCCGCGGTTTGGCGGTTATCATTGGCACCATCAAGAACTATAACACAGGGCTTAATAAACCGTTTTGGATAGGGTTACCGTCACCTCACGGTTTGACGGTTATCACGGTAACCGCGAAAACCACACGGTTATCGTGAAGTATACCGTGGCTTTAAAAACTGAAAAGATTATCACATATAATAACCACAGTGACCGTACGGTTTTGTTAACCTTGCTAGTACCACTATACTACGACCTACAACACTCAGATCTTCAGTAAATACAACTATATATCAATCGATAATCTGTCATCGATTTTTGCCGACAACGGTGTATTGAAGATCTTTTCAGCAGATTGAGTAGCGCCATTTTTATTTTTATTTTTACCGTCAGAAAACAACCTTCTTCTATTAGGTGTTGTGGTGTAATATGCCTCTTATACTCACCGATAATGACCCAAAAACTTTATTTCCTTTCATCCATCAAATCTAACATAAAGGAGAGTCCAACGTTGGACGTAACGCACGAGGCAGGTTGCTTGGGCGTTGGCTTCCACAATGCATCAGGAGGGGGCAATGGGAGTATTCCGTTGAGAAATGTGGACAGATTTGAGATCAGATCATGCACGCAGCATCAGTTGCTGCAGGTTGTAACTCAAGCAGATTCGACTTTCGATCCACGAGAAGATTGCCAGCGTACGGTATGATTAAGTATAGCTTTAGTGGACCATTCGATATTTCGATTGGTAGTGCTGTTAGTGTGTATCTGGTTGTCCAGCCTAAGCCTCCGTAAATATCCATAACCTGTCTTCCACTTAATTCTCCCCCTCCCCCCCCCCCCCCCTTTTGTTTTTTATCTCTACTATTATAAAAATTGAAAATTGAAGATGTTTTTACCGGTATTTTGATACGTCATCTATGAGTCGGTTTTTAAGTTCGTTTGCTTTTGAAAATACATATCCGTATTTGAGTCAATTTATAAGATATTCACTTTTGGTAATACAGAAGGAATCATATAAGAAATCTATTTAAAAAAACTAGTATGCTAACTTGAAACGATCAGACTCCTAACTGCAGCTCATGATTTTCTAAAAATATATATATCCAAGAGATCTCACAGTGAATTTCATCTTAACTAAACTATATAACAATAATAAGATTAAAATAGATTTCACCCGTTACAACGCACGGGCATTTTTTCTAGTAATATTAAATAAAAGAACGTTGTCAGCTTTGGCTCTTATGTTTCCCAAAACAATTCAGATTATATTAAATAAGGGGACCAAAACAATGCAGATTATATTAAATAAGGGGAGAATATAACCCTATTAAAACATGGGAAGAAAATAAGGCCTGCCACCTGCCAAATATAGAAAGAAAGAAAGGGCATTGCAAGATATATGGGCTGATGAGCAGATTTCAATGTTAGCCAACTCCGCCACATGCAAAAATATGCTAACAAGAATCGGGCATTATTTTCATCCTCCAATAGAATACAAAACAGGCATAATAAGGGATTATTCGGTAAATAGGATTTTCATATAAAAATAAGAAAAATAAAGATAGAATGTCACGTGCACTCCATTCCTTATGAGTTTTCCCAAGAGGTTTTACTTCATGTTAAGAATCATATGAACTTAGTTTGTAAGACTACAATCCTTAGGAATTTGGGTGGATCCATTACTATGAAACGAATTATACATATAGAAAAAAAATCCTAAGGATTCAATTCCTATAATAATCTTATGAAAATCCTCTAAACCGAATGAGCACTAAAACTTCGTCCTTACTTGAGGTAAATATGAAATATGCATGATTTTGAGAGTTAAGGGGACAATACATAGCCCAAATTAATTGCAGGAATGAAAAAAAGACGTAATAGAAAAAACACATGATTCTGATAGGAATGGAAATGTAAAACAAAGGATTATAAAAAAAGGAAAAAAACACAACACAAGAATGAACGTTTGATTGGACCACAGAAAAAACATAGGAATCGGATAAGAGAGATAAACTCCAAGGAAAATTTCCAAGATCCTTTGTATAAACTAGGTTTGACCCAACCCAATCCATACCGTCCCTCCAACCAAACACATGCTTACAGTTTCATGGTTGAGTAAAAAAACGAACTAAAGCCTGGGTGTTCTTTCTTTCTCTTTCCTTTGTATAAAGGTAGACTACTAAAATGCCTAAATATACCAGTTCGTGGCACTAACGTACTAAAAGGCATAAGCAACAAAGCTAACCGACTTTAAATCCTACAAATCTAGGCTACGATGAAATGGGACGCTAGTCATCCAGCATCATTGTCTAAACTCACCATTACTGAGTAATTTTTGTCCATGGCATAAAACCGTATGCAATAGCACTTCTTCAATCGCATTTTGCCCAGGACAGACTATAGAGCACCAGGGATCAACAACAAGGGGTACTCTAGTCGTTCGGTCCACAAGGACACAGTTCACGACGCTACGAGCAATATCCACACAATTACGAACTAAAGTATGCGCACATGCCCCCCTTGAACCGTGTTTCTTTTTCTCTGCTCTTGGTCCAGTGGAGTCATCCCCAATTCCTAAGTACAAATTCCGCATACTTCCCAGAATAACAGGTGTGTAGCAACTAGGAAGGGTATTTCACAACCCGCTGGACTAACTAAACAAATGCCTTCACAGGAGCAAATCATGGATCGTACGTTCTTACATTGCATTTACAGTACCGGTGTTCTTCCTGGGTGAAGCACAGTCACTCCATTTTAGTCTCACATTAATGCTGCAACAAGATAAAAAGAAATTGAGTTAGCTATGAATGATGAGGTTGAAGAAAACTTCAGTCATGAAAAATACTGGTTTGGTTCAGAAATTCGTTGCTTGAACTAACAGAGTGTAACTACTTCTACGAGGATGCAATTTTGATAAAATTTATCAAAAGTTGTGCATCCATTTGGAGCAACATAAGAAGCACTGAATCAATCCAAAGTGAATATACAAGGAAAATTTGGCAAAAATTTCGAGCCTTATGAATTGATCGGTCCTGATGATAACTCCATCTTGTACAACTAGCTCCATGAAAGACAATATCGACGAGTAAGTAGTTAGAGCTAACAGCAACCATAAAGATGTCCTGGGACTCCAGCCAATCAATATTTAACCTTTTCCATCTTAAACAAGAAAATAAAGTAGTCTGATAAAGTGATAAAGGGTGCATGCAAGGAACATCCAAATGCTGTCCAACACAGGAATTATAAAAAATCACTTTGCATGTAGCACACACAATTCTACTAAATAAAATAATATCCTTATGGACGAAATCCTGAAATGCTAAACTAAATGAGCAAGTCAGATAGAGAAGTATGTTGACTTAAGAATCCGGAAACAGAAGTGTCAACATATGCTGGCGTTGACAAAACTTCTATGAGGCTAATAGCTCACAAACCACAATTGCTGTTGCTCAATTAAAAAAATGCACATACAAATAAAAGCCATCATGTGTTTCATTTTATTATTGTAGTCAATGAGACTATCTTGTCTTTTGAAAAAAATATATATCCCAGTCGATGAGAAATATGACAAGTTGGGTAATACGAAGTTAGGTGGCACTAATATAACACTGAAAACACTCACTGTTCAATCAGAGATGATAAGAAACTAATATACAATGCATACATGTATAGGAGACATGGGAATGGCCAATGGGGAAATAGAACAAGAGATGGTGCCATAATCCTTATGGTAGTTGATCACACTATAAAGGTCTAGCACCTCTTATGAAATATGACAGATAGATCATCTAAGACAAATTACAAGAATATTTAACTGAGGAAAGCACAGTGTTTCATGCTAACGTATCCACTTTTATTTTCAGTTCTGATGCTTCCATTGAACTTAGAACTGAATAATGTAAAAATCCAAATCTTTTTTTTCTAAAAGCATAGGAAATTAGCATTGCACTACTAATATAGACAAAAATCATGCATTTACTACGCTAATCACTTCCCGGTAATTACATGAATATAATCTTCCCTGTATGGCTACTTGAATACAAACATGGATAGTACCCTGAATCTTATTGTAGAACATGAATCTGAATATACCATTTGTTCTATATCTGAGTGTTCTATATCTCAAACCATCTAACCCACTATTCCACTAAGGCCTTTTTAGGATGGGCTTATAATACAAGAATTTCCACACTTAATTCTCTGGAGGAGCTGGTGCAAGGTAAAGCGTTTGGTTGAATGGATTGAATATAGGAACGGAGGATCCTGAATGAGATACTGAAAAGAGGGAATTAGGCCTCTAAGACAGTCATTCAATCATTTTGCTCAGACACTCAGGAATCATCATACACAATGGCCCCTTCAGAGATGACTATTATTGAAAATCAAGAGTATCTCTGTTATGAGCGGTTGGTGTGATGCTCATAATAATCTCCATGCAGATAATGAAATGCAGCAATCTCCACACCAAGATAGGGCATTACTATCCATCACCTTATCTTCTTCAAGTGATTAGGTATTGTTTTTCAATTGCCATCTGAAAACTCTCTCTACAGTAAATAACTAATGCAAATCATAGTAGGTTTTACTAATAGGATTTTCAACACAGTTAATTTAGAAAATATCACTTCCTCTTTTATCTTCATGTGGGAATAATTATGTTAAGGTCAGTCACAGAGATCGAGAAATGGGATGAGATTGATAACTTACAGCATCAATGGCACTAATATCCTCGAATAAAACCTTCTTGGATCTCAGATTGCTAGCAAATTTCTGAAGAGCACAAATGTTAATTATGGTTAAGGAATAAAAAGTTTAATATTAATAAATGTGAAAGTGCAGTGATTAACTGCTAAAAAAATAAGCAGTAGGATATTTTATCCTCAAACATTGGATGGTTTAACATCAGCATTGTATTGTTGTTAACAATAGCCCGCACTGCTAGCTCTTTGGCTTCTTCATGTTTCCTTTTCAACGAAATGCATAACTGCAGAGTAAGACAAGCAAGTTAGAATATTTCTCATGCCATCAGGTGGTGACTTAATTTAGACTGCCTACATGATGACATCTGTATATCAGCATTATGGTAAAAAAAACAGGTCAGCTAAAGGAAAATAAAATAAAAGGCAGCCGCTCCAGACCAGGAAATTACATCTAAAGAGTTCTGGCTACAACAGTAAAACATTATTTCATAGGTTTGTGTGAAAAACTTAAGTGATCCAAAATCCAAATTTGAATTACGCATATATCAGTTAAAAGGTGCATAAGCCTCTGAGCAAACTTAAAGAGAATCATGTTGACAACAATAAGACACAATCTGCCCATATATATTGCCACTTGATTTAGATGGCATAGCTGTGAAGTGCTACTTTGACAAAACTATAAGGAACTATAAGAATTGGATTCAAGCTAGTGCCATCTGATTTCATCAAGTCTAATACGAGCACCATGCAGCCCCACCTCTTTTTTTCCTTTCTGCAGAATAATCGCTGCATTACGGTGTGAACATTCAAATAAGGATAATAAAGCATTGGACAGATTTACTCACATCTTCAAGCTCCTTTCTACAAGCCTCAGCTTTTTGTACATTTACATCATTTTCTAACAGCGCAGGCAACTCTAGTTCAGAAATTTCCCCCATCTCACATGATATTGCTGAAGCAATGGCATTATCCATGCGTGCTTTTGGAGTTCCACTTCCTGGAATCTAATAAGTGAAATCAAGAAAGTAAGGATATGAGAACAGCTCAATACAACCTGGTTTCAATGGCAAGTCATTTCATCTTTCCATGGTCTCAAGGTGAAGCATAACCATTGACATTGTTTTTGTTTCTGATTTAGATAACTTATAGAATGGTTGACTGCATAACACATCAGCCTTCATAAATTCAGTTATGGCGAAACAAAATATATGCAGTAATCAGATATATTCATGGCACTTACTGTTTTATTTCCCAACTCTGAAACAGTTTCTGGTGATGTTCTGCATGGTAAAATAAATCTATTACTTCCAAAAGAGAGAACTAGAATATTCAAGATACATTTTTATGCATTAAAATGCAATCGAAACAACAACCTCACAGCTGGAGATTTCATGATGTGCTTCAGCATAGCAGGAGCTTTTGGATCTGAAGCTGATTCCTGAGAAGGCAAATTAACAATATGAACAAACTACAAAAAACTAACAATAGCGAATTCTCCTAAAAAAATGTACATAAAAAATTGTATTCTTTTATCAATAGCTTAGTAAATTTGCTGCAGATAAAAACCTTGCTTAAAAACTGACTTTTGCAGGATATTTCATTTATCAAATCAGTCCATTAAAACCCTGTGAAACTGTGCTTAAAGATGAACAAGTAAAAAACTACCACCCGTAATATAATCACTGACTCAAAACAGTACAACTTAAATGTTACATCTGTGGATTAATGCTTCATGCTTTTAGGATTGGACAATTTTAACACGTCTGTTAACTTGATAGATTAGTTGATGACAGAAGTCAGTAGATGTCATAGAAATTTTCTATAAGGGCATGATGGATTTCTTCAGTATGACATGGAATTTCATAAATTAGGAATTTGAGCTATTACATATGGTCTACCACTCTTACCATGAGTGGATATCGTCTTCTGCATGTACTTTTTAACACTTGGTATATCCAGGGTGAATTTTTATGCCGTGGAAGGGCATAACATTCCTCACAAACTTTGATATGAAATAAGCACATACAAAGTTACAAACAACAAACTTGATATGAATTGACAAATCAAATTTTTGAGTCTGGAAAATGTAAGCTTAAGAAAAAGTATTAGTTGTAATCCTCAGATGAAGACAATGAGGGTTAAACCACACAGGGATACAAGCAATAGGAGAAAAAGGAAATGATTTTTTAAAACATAATGTTGCACCAGTGAATAACCTTAGGAGTCTTTTGCATCATGGATGGGCTAGGCAACACATATTTTCCTTCACCATAGGACTTTGGGTTATTGGATGTTGTTACAGGGGAACCCTTCCTCCCGCTCGTTTCCATCATATCCTTCTCCAGAAGCAAGTCAGACTTTGAACTTATGGTGCCTGCTTTAGTAATTCTACATTCATATAGATGATTTCAGTCACTTCTTATGCAATATGTTTAGAAAAACACAGTTAATAGTTCAAATTCCTAATTTATGCAATATGGTAGAGATACTATACTTTGCTGCTTTCAGTTGAGAAAGTGGTCTATTGTCAGCTTTAGGAGTGCCTTTTCCTGCATCAAAAACATTGGTACTTCCCAAGAGTGACCGACTCGCAACGGTCTTATGTCCATTGCTATGTGCTGGGCTGCTAGGAGCATTCAGTGTAGAAACATTGCCTGTGCTAGGAGACTCAAGTCTGGGAAAAGGAAGCTTGTTAACCATCAATGCAGTGGAAGGATCAAGGGGATAAAATACGGTAAATATAGAGCATTCTGCTGTACTGGAAACAAGAAAACAAGTAGAATGGATGCAGTGCGCATGCATTCTATTCAATACACCTATTCCAAGTGCAAACACATCCACCATGAAAACATACTAAAAGTATGTGAGGTATTTACAGTTTCCATGAAATACGCTAACAAACACACCAAACCTTTATAGTGGGTTTCTTGTGAATTGATTTTACTCAAGTTTATACTAGACGGGACACAAAAATTATCAAGGAACTATCATGTCCATGTTAAAATGTTAGATCAGAATTATGAAGAAAACATAGCAGTATTGTGCATACATTAAGTAAACACCATTATAATAAAGTTTTTGAACCGACACATTCCTGATGTTGCAAGGTTGAAGGGCAGCAGTTTCTTACCTAAGTTTGGAATTCTTATGATCTTTGGCATTCATGGAGGTGGTCAACAGCTCATGTAATGCTGGCTTGCAGAATGTTTTTGACGAAGCAATTTTAGGCCTTTCAGATCTTGCATTAGCTTGTGTGCTTTCCCTGCATTTTATAAAGCACATTCATTATTTGATACAGTATTAACATTTTATGAGTACATGCTAGCCATCAATCTGTCTACAGTCTACTACCTTTTCAACTCAGTAGAATGTGTATTCATCTTTTTTACCATGTTATTGGCACTACTTAATTGATTTAAGGTTGTTTCAGAAGTTAGTTGAGGAGGCCTGCTTGCTTTAACAATTGAAGACTGGGGCGGAAGAGACAAACTCCCTGCTTCATTCAATGATGCGGGTTTGACATTTCTCATATCCCTGCATGATATTTATCATAATAGTGTCACATGGTAACAAATCACTGTACAAAATTACATCTCGGCTCACATAAAGGAAAAGAACTCCCTTGTACAAGCAGAATTATGATATGCTACACTTAATCCTACATTACTGATATCTGATTTAAGATACATTATCTGTTAATGAAAATAATCACTGGGTAAGCACTGAATGGAAGAATAAAGGTCTTATGTTGTTAATAAAGAAACTTATAGCAAAGACAAACCTCTGCATTGATGAAGAGAGACTCTTTGGACCTGAAGTCCCCTTTTCAGCCTTCTTTGTTTCACATGATGTTTTCTTCAGAAGCTTCATTGAAGTTCCTCTAAACCTTTGGTTATCAGGACTTTGTGCATTAAGACATGCACTTTCCCCCACAATCTCATTCTGGTCATTTTGGGAATCTGATTGGGCCGTCAATTTTCTTGAGATGGAGGGGCACGTGGTGCTGGTGTTCATGAATTGTGAACTAACTGATTGCCCACTATCATTATTCCCCCTTGATATATGAACTTTACTAAGTTCCACCAAAGGAGCTTCTCTACAGTTCTCAGCAACTGCTGTTGTAGTCACGTGTGTAGGATCTTCACCAGGTGTAGAACTGCAAGGAAGATTCTGAGAAGGCTTGTTAACAGCTGCTCTTGATGGGTGTGTCTCATTAGATTTCTCTTCATGTGTATCAGTTGAGAGCAAATCTACTTTATTTTGGTCCATTCTTGCAGGGCTAAAGCTGAAAAAATCATGCATACCGTCAAATGAGTTAGAGGAATAATGTTTGAAGCTGCACAGTTATCGTTCTTTACATTACCCTACCTTCCCAAATGAGTAGGCCTCAGAGTACAAGCATCATGTGTTTGCTTTTGTTCCTTACTAATGTTACCTCCCAGAACATCAGAGCCCTTAACTGAAAGACCTTTTCTTGGATCCTTGTCACCCTCTGAAGAGACAGGGTTGACCTTTTCTACAAATTTACTCATACCATTCTCCTCAATTCCCAAGTTAGCATCAAGATTGAACTTGCCCAGCCTTCAAGTAAACAAAACAAAGAAAATGAAGCAACTAAATTCATGATTTTGTGTCATATTTATTGGTCTTCACCAATATAACTTACTCACTAAAATTATTCACTGAAAAACTTACTCATTGAAATCAAAGGAAAAGGAGAAGTTGTCCTTTTCAGTCCCTTTTATCCCTTCAGAAAGATCGTTGCCATTTGAGTTGTTGGGCTTCACCTTTTTCTTGAGAGGACCAGAGAAATCTAGATCAGACATGCCCATTTTAAATGACGACAATTTGTCAAAGGCTCCATCAAGCCCAAAATCATCCCTGATAAAAGAAACATACTGTCATTCCCAATTACTGCGGCATCATATGCTAAAGGAAACTTTCAAGCCTAATACTCACAGGTTGTCAAAGCTGAATTTCTTGCTATTCTTCGGAACTGACTCAACGTCAAAGTCAATCGTGTCATTTCCTGATTTTGGTAATTTCCAAGATGAAAGAAAATCATTGCCAAAATCTTCACCTGCGGACATTAAAAAGCATTCACCATTTCAAGTTGTTACGATGGAAAAGGAAGAAATATTTCCTACCCTACTGCACAAAATTAAAAAAAATATGCATTTCATGAGCAACATATGTAATTTCCTGCAGGCAGTCATATGTAAGTACAATGAACTTGATTCAAAAACAGTTACATACCAGGAGTATTCATCTTACATGAATCAGATAAATTTGATTAAGGTGCAACATAAAAGCAACAAGGCATATGATGCTCTATTGTATCATACCAAGGGATGAACTTTTAGCATTTGCAGTAGATGCGGCTCTTTTTCGTGATTCATCCATGGTGCCAACAAGCTTGGGCTGCATGCAATAGGAAAGGATATAGGTAACCACTAATAACACAAAACAGAAGTGTGACTATAGATTCAATTTGGTAGTTATATGATCGTTAGATACATGCAGAACGTCCAAAAAAAAAATTGTACATGTTGATGAAACTATATCCACCTACACGTCACTTAAAACTTGACAAATCACAGATGAATTCTAGAACAATATGAATTATAGATGATCAAATTTTCAATAAAACCTTCTTCTCTCTAGAACAATACTTCTATTCAGATAACACTATGTAGCTCTGGAGAACAGAGGGAAGGGAGGGAGGGGGGGGGGGTAGTTTCTCAGAGAAACATCAGGGAAGGTGTCTGCATGCAGTGGCGGATCTAACATGGGACATCGTGGTTCAGTTAAACCCCCAAACTTTTGGGGAACAAACAAACTGTTATGAGTATTAAGGTTAAAGCAAATTTCTAGAACAGAAGCTAGGGTTAACGCAAATTCGAGAAAAAAAGTGCGTGGGTAGAGGGAGATGGGAAAGAGGATGTGCATAACGGATGCGGCGGAAGCAGCAGGACGAACGACGGCGACCCTGCTCGCTCGCTCGCGCGATGGATGGGGATCGGCGCAGACGGCGGTGGCGGAGGATGTACTCACCAGGATGCGGCGGAACCGCGGAAGCAACAGGACGAACGACGGCGCCCTGCTCGCTCGCGGTCAGCGGAGGCGGAGGCGGCGGCGGCGGCGGGCAAACTGACGACAGAGGCCAACTACACGTCAAAATGGCGAAGGTAATTTAGTAATTCCGCCACCCGGATTGCACATCCCATCCCCACACTACCAAACGGTGAAATTTAAAAAATGGAAATAATCCCATTTTTCAAACGGAACTTCTGAGCTGAATTTTTAAGACGGTGAATTTTATTTTTATTATTTTATAGGGTTGAAATGGTGGATAAATAGATATGTTTGGGCAATGCCCTATTAATCAGTAGCACGATTCAGCGAACGGTCATACTGTATTGACCCACGTGTTGAAGCTGGAGGCCAGGCACAACCTTGTGAGATATCATTTGGGTACGTGGGCTGTGTGAAAACCCGTTAGCACAAAATTGATAATATACCAAGGAAAAAACTATGAAAGAGTTTCTTGCATCCTATCGCATAAACTTCAACAAAACTATGGTAAGATCCTCCGCTCACCAATAGCACATTCATCTTCCTCCTCGTCAAGCTCCCTTCACTTGCTATTTCCTTCACCCCGAACTAGTGAGCTCTCAATGGCTGACACGCTTAGTGGTTGTGCTCACGAAAAGGGTAGACCGCGTCACCACGTTGTCGTGTAGACCTACGTCGGCAAGCTCACACCATTGTTTCCTCTAACACAAGCCCTAGCTTTCTCAATTCTTTCGTTTTCCTTTCTTTATAGCTCTTGTTCGGACGACAGTTGCTCAACTAGCAATTGTTCACCAGTCGTCAGTCGCCATCATGTCACAAGGGCCAGGTTGCGTCCTACCATTCCTAGACCATGTGTGTGCTGGTTTGCTATATGCAATTGTCGTGTTGGTACGCTAGCCTGGTAGCAGCCCAAGCACACCATGATTAGACTAGTCGTACCAGCACGACCCACAACTAAATGGGTCGTGTTGTTACTGGGGCATGAACTATACACGCGTGCTCGGGCGTGCACGAAAATAAACAACCCATTTAACAATCTATAGGAGGATTTGGCAAACTCATAGCCATTCTTCTATTTCTATATATGAGATCAATTAAGACACCTCGGTCACACTTAATTAATTTGATTAGAAGGGAAACTATTTTTTAAAGATGTTTCCTTCCATAGTAGCGATTGCACTCCAACTAACGTAAAAGAAAATAACATACTCATTTCCCAAAATAACATGCAAGCACAATGTAATCTAGAACACATATCCAATTCTTCTTGTTTTTATTAAATCGATTTCAAGTAGCGTTGTCCGAGACAAAAAAAAATATATTCAAAATACATAATGAGGATAAACCGATCTTATGGGGATATACACATATGTAATGCTTGTCAGGGATATGGATACCACATACCCGATAAGAATAAACCGATCTTATAGGGATATACACATATGTGATGCTTATCTCATTGGTGAAAATAAAAATATTTTCTCACCAAATCAACACTGCTTAAGAGAGTTAATTAGGAGAAATTAATATCAGCCGGTAGAAATAAAGGGATGGTTGATATTTTACAATTACACCAAATGGTTTTAGCAACATCTCCGAGGGATCCACAGGTCCACACCACACAAGGAGTCGGAGTCGCGGCCGAGCGAACAGGAAATATCCTCGGGATATCCAGGACGATGATTTTCTTTTGCTTCTTAGGCATTACGCAAGGGTACTTGGTCAACCAGAGATATGAAATATTGATCCATTTTATAATATTTTTAAAATTATTTTTCCTTTTTACTTATATGTTATTTAAACTAATATTTTTTAATCGAATAGGTAATTATTTTTTCATGGTTCCTATACGGCAAGCATTGAAAAAATATGATCTAAGACCAAAAAGGAATCAAAATCTTCTGCACCCCACGTCAGATTTACAGCTTACGTTTCCAGTTATTCCATAAGGGGATCGGGCACCTATATCCCAAGACATACATACCCATTACATGAAATGTGCCAAAACCTTAAGCAAGCAAAATTATAGTATAAATATATGAAATTCACGGGTATGCGTAGCAAAAGTGGTAAGAAAACATGGTATGTGTAGCATTTTCTTTCTGAAAGAGAGGGCATTTAACCCCTCGTTGAGCACCTCAGCATAGGAACTAGCATCATTATATCCGGACCAACAATGCGTGATAGACGTCGATCATGTCGCGGTATTTTTTTTTCCCACAAACCATGTTTGTTGGTAAATGTATTACTACTACATATAAAAGAAAAGTACGAATTACCCTCTCCTAACTATCGCGGTCGACCGAATTATCCCCCTAAATTTGAAAACCGGACATCCCTCACCCCCAACTATGCAAACCGGATGAATTACCCCCCTTGACCCAATTCACGGTGGTTTTGGTCTACGTGGCAGTCCAGTCAACAATTCTTTTATAAAAAAGTAGGCAGACCCTACCTGCCAGTCTCTCTCTCTCTTCTATCTCTTTCCCAATCTCTCACTCTCTCTCTCTCTTCTCTATCACGGGCGACGGCAGAGGCAGCAGTGAGGTGAGGCGAGCGCGGCGGAGGAGGAGGTGAGGCGAGGCGACGGCAGTGGCTTCGAGGAGAGCGCGACAGCGGATGAGGCGAGACGAGCGCGGCGTCGGAGGAGGCGGGGCGGCGGCAAGGCAAGGCGGCGCAGGGGGCGGGCGCGAGCGGCGATAGAGGAGGCGAGTGGCGGCGGGGTGCGGCGGAGGAGGCGAGCGCGATGGCCGAGGACGAGCTCCTCCTCCCCTTGCCACCGCCTACTGCGTCGCCCCCACCCCTCAGCCACCGCCCGCCTCTGTCCTCGACGTCCCAAGCGTCCTTCGCCACCACCCGTCGCCATCCGTTCCACGCGCGCCACCGCCTCTCCGCCATGGCCACCGCCGCCAGTGCCCGAGCATCGTCCTCCACTCCTCCGTCGCCATCCTTGTCCACGTCACCCTCATCCCCTGTTGTCGCCGCCGCTGCTCTGTCCCCCGCCTACCACCCGTGAGAGAGAGGAAGGGTGAGAGGGAGAGGAAGAGTGGAAGAGGAGTATGACAGGTGAGTCCCACAATTTTTTTATAAACATAATGCTGACTGGATTGCCACGCGTACGCCACGTAGACCAAAACCACCGCAGATTGGGTCGAGGGGGTAATTCGTCCGGTTTGCATAGTTGGGGTGAAGAATATCCGGTTTTCGGGTTTATGGGGGTAATTCGGTCGACCGCGATAGTTCGAGGGGTAATTCGTACTTTTTCCTATATAAAACTCCACTCGCTCTTAGTAAATTTGGCTAGAACATTATTCGCTGGCCCTGTAAAAAAGTACCTCCATCCTAAAATATTGTAATCTTATATGGATTAGATACAATCTAATATTATAATTTGTAATGCTTATAGTATTATGCTATTGTTATATTTTAGAACAGTGGTTGTAGTAGTTTGAGGTTGGGCCCCCTCTTTTTCCTTTTCCCTTTCAGGAGCTCGGCCTTGTTGCGGTGCGTGGAGCACACAATGGGGTAGGGCCCGTTGCTCCTGCCTCCTGGGCTGTGAGAAGTTCAAACGGGCCAGGCCCAGCCTCTTCTGTCCATGCTGGGCTCCATGATGTGGCGCCTCCTTCAGGCAAAAGGCCGAGAAGCCCGACATCCACACTCATCCACCACCGTCGGGCCCCCGGCAAGGCGGCAACAACCCTTTTTATCCGCGCCGCGCCGCGCCGCATGCACGCCCGTTGCTATCCGCGTCTGCGGATGTTGCCGGTGCGCGGTGCGCGGTGCGCCTGCCTGCACGCCACCAGCGAAGCGACGAGCGGCGGTGGCCGCGCCCGCATCCATCGCCATCACCCCACACCCTCTCTGCTCGCTCATGCGTCGCTACAGAGCTTCAGGGAAAAGGGCGGGCGGGCCCAGCGCGCCAGATCCGTAAATCGGCATGCGTTTCCAAAAAACTCCTCCCATTCGCGCCCGGCCCGGTCTCTGCGCAGGCATGCATGCAGACGCGGCCGTGACGCGTCGCACTCGGTGTCGGTACTATACGGTATCGCCCCGCCTCCGGGCCGGCCGGTGTCACGCGCCCCCGCCCGGCTCCAGTCTCGACGACGACGTACTCGCGCGCGCGCGCGCGCGCTACTGTTCCGTGGCGTGGGACAGCCGCCGGCCTCACCCTCTCTCACCCCATCGGCCACCTCTTTCGTGCCGAATTGTCGCGGTCTACCTCGTGCCTGCCCGGGGCGCTGTCCGGCGTGTCCGCGCGCGCTTTCCCCGCCTCAAAGTCTCAATAATTGGACACATGCATGTGTCCTTTCTTCCTCGGCCGCGCGCGGCTGCGGCTGCAGCTGCTGCTGCGCGCATGCATGACGATCGATCGAGCGAGCCAACAGCGTAGTACACAGGGAGGGTGACGCGTCACATGAGCGCGAGGCGTGCGGCCGGTCGCGGAGGCGGAGCTAGTAGAAAGGTTCGTTGCATTGGGTTTTGGGGGAGCAGCAGTACGAACGTACGAGCTGGCGTGGCGGGTTGGCGCTAGTGACGCCTAGCGAGTAGCGACGGGCCGGCCGACCGAGCGAGCAGGAGCTCGCAGTGGCAGCGAGCGCGCGCGCGCTTTGCCAGCCTGCAGCTAGCCGCGCGGCCCCGCAAGCCCGGCGGGACAGTTGGAGACCAGGAAAAGGCTGAAAAGAAACGCGGCGCAGGAGGCCGGCCGGCCACCGAAGCTAGTGGTAGTACTAGTATAACGGATCAACACGGCTGGTACGTTTTCTACCTGTTGGGCACTGTACGTGTTAACGCAATGGAAATTTTGAGAACGATTAAGCTTATACTGACCATGCGCTTAATTAATCATATCGAGACTTGTACTACATACGTAGTATACACAACCACATCTAGCAACTAGCAAGCTACGTACCAGTCAGGGGGGTTGGCTGCTATCCTAACTGTTGGCCGGCTTCTATACTTATGTTAACCGTATATTCAATTCTGCAACCAAAGGTATCATCAGTGGCATTAAATTCTGAAATCCTGTCATTCCTTCTGTAGGTGTATAGCTTCAATGTATGTCTAGGTCGCCTGATAATTAATCGATCGGTATGATGAAAGTGAGCCATTGCTTGCTCGGGATTCATGTGATCAGCATTTACAGCTACAGCGACTATATATACAGACATTGAGATGCAGACAAAGCCGAGATCGGGATTACTGTTTACCGTATACCGAGAGGTAATAATTTCTGATCTACAGGGAGGAAAAAAAACAATCATCTTCACATATATTTGTTTGAACATTTGTCCTCTCGCGAGAATTATAAACATCGAAGCGCTGCGATTTCAGCACGTGTAAAATCATATCGTTTCTTGCAGATTACAATATTAAACCCAGCCGCTATATTACGGGCCTACGCATGTGGGGAGACTAGCTCGATCGGATTCTTCCATTTCGCAAAAAGAATACGGTTTTGCTATAATTATATCGCCATAAATATTCTCTGATTAAAGTTCAGTTTGTTAGCTCTCCAATTTCCTTATAGATTTTGTGCAGGACTGCTTTGCCATCGTGCGTGCAAACACTAGTTTGTACTTATGCATGCACGCGTGCTTAGTTCGTACTCCTTGCTGTGATACTGATCAGTATCGTTTTCTTTTGCGTTTTCTTTTCATGCAATTGTGCTGCTTGCTGTGATTTTTTCTTTACATATGTAATTTTGGGACTTACATTGTAAATGCATTTAAATTATATATATAATTTAGAAACTTACAATATAAATACAAGCTGACTATTTATTTTAGTGAAAAATATGGTATTATAAATATAACTACACACAATGAATAACTCGCAAGTAATAATATATAATCCGGGTACCAACTAGTTAGGGACTGCAGTGTCATAAATCACCTGTACGTGCATGGTAGATCCAGCCGATTGTAGTCCTTAATGAACAAAAAGATCAAGGCACAAATAATTTTTGCCAAGGACTTGATGATTTGGCCGGATAACCTACGCTTATTTAAGCAGTGGAGGACACGATATCGATCATGAACCTACGAATGATGCAATATAAGACCAAAGTGATTCCAAGATCTTATTTCTTTTCTTTTTTAAGGTAAACCTCAAGAAACAGGATATGAAGTTTTTCTATTTTAAATTAAGAAAAAAAATAGGTGGTCCATTTTATTAGAAAACCCGACGTGAAAACCTAACAATTGCACTATTAATTAGAGGAAAACCAGCAAATTAAACCCACACGGAGAAAAAAAAAAGATAAACTTGTGGTGGCACCACTACTGAGACTGACACATGTCATTGTTGCCAGTCTTACCACAAAACAGATGAGTAGTTCCGACTGACAAACAACTATCTCAAACCACCTAAACACCCCTACCGTGGAGCATAAACTAATGGAGTAGGCATGAAGCCTCGAAGAAGGAAAACAAACATCTAGAATAATGCCAACACCCATTGAGAACACTAGACTAGATTTTCACCCGGATAAAGAGAGAGCCACTTAATGATGACTTCAAGGAGGAAGACGACGCCCACAAGCACCAATGTTGCCAACACCAGTCAGAGACCGGGGGTAAGGCTTTCGCCCATAGCTCCGTCAACCATCAATCACATGTGCAAAAACGGACATGAAGGTGTTATGGGTTATTATTGTTCGGCTAGCCACACCCGACACAAAAGCTCCGATTCCGCCACAGTAAACACAACCACGCCACAAAAGAAAACGATACTACACAAAGATCCTTTTTTTCCTCCTTTTGGAGGGTACAGTCGTTTCAAGATCTATCAATTCAAAACCAATAAATTAATTAAAGGTATGACCCCCTTAATCCATACACAGTTAATATATATATGTACCTGCACGGCGAGAGGAAACCCTTCATTAATTCGTGCCATGCATATGCTGATATGCAACTAACCACGTTTATCTGGTTTCATTCAGTATAGGCATGTCCTCATCAATCATATTTTGCATTGATGCCGAGACAGAGACGGATGGGCAAGTGTACATGTGTTCGATCTTCAGAGGACGATAGATGTGTCTGATCATCGCAAATGGGAGGACGATAGATGTGTCTGATCATCGCAAATGGGAGGATAAGGCCGAAGGGAAAACCGATCATGGGACACGTTTTATATCTGGCAAGGAGAGATTAACCCAGTTTAGCAAACCGGACACGCCCTGGACCCTAAACCAACCCGGCCAACACAGAGGACACCCCCAATAAAACCAATTGTCTGGTCCAAATAATTGGTGCGTATGCATTCAGTGCACGCGGGCAAGAGTTGATGGATCTAGCACACGTTGCAGCCTGCTACTTGTAGTAGTTATTGGAGAAAGAAAAAGACTGTACCTGTGTGATTGCGATGTCGGGATTTACTAACAAAGATGGCAGGCAGGTAGCTAGTATAAGTTCTATATATAAGGAGTCTTTAATATAAGTACTGGGGATGATCTGCCCATAGTAATACTATGTTCATGTCATCATGTGTAAAAAGTCGAGCGTAACATTGTTAGTAGGAGCTGGTTAGTTTTCACATGAATAGTCAATACCGAACTAACTAACTTCATTTGGGAAATCCAGTCACATTTCTGTATATATTGCGGAGTCAAAAGGACAAAAACATATTTATAGCCAAATTAATTACTATATACTGTCTCTATCCTAAAATATAGTAATTTTTAGCTATGAATCTAGACAAACAGTTGTTCAGATTCATATAAAAAAACTTATATTTTGGGATGGAGAGAGTATATGTCTTCTTTCCTCAAAATTGCCTTAAATATCTCCTATGTTGGCTGCGATACTATCCTCTACCGTCTAATTGCCTGCCACACTGTATAGCATACTATAAGTAACAACTAACAAAACCCTAGATGCCCAGCCAACATGAAACTGAATGGAATTTCATACTACCTTCATCAAAAAGGCTCTAATTCTAAGTAGTTATCTAGGTTCATATGTCCAGGTTTGTAGCTTAAAATAAAAGCTTTTCAGCATGGATATAGTATGTGTAAAAAAAATAGTTACAAATCAACCGACAAAATGTTACAAACGTTTTTTTTACATCATAATATTTCTTTTGAAGATTTGCTACTACTCAAGTCTGCATTTTTGTACATATATAGATATATACAGACCCGTTACTTAAGGTGCAATCAAATATAATACTTTGTTGCATATTACACGTCTTTTGACTTTTTTCTTAGTCAAATTTTTTTAAGTTTGACTAAGTTTTTATAAAAATATACTAACATTTTCAATAAAAAAACATATTATCAAAATATATTCAATGTTAAATTTAATGAAACTAACTTGATGTTCTAAATGTTGCTATTTTTTCCTATAAAGTTGGTCAAACCCAAAAGACTTTAATTAAGAAAAAAATCAAGCGACTTATAATATAAAATGGAGGGAGTAAAAAACAAATCCACGCAAATGGAAATTAATTCCATCATATATATTTATATGAACACTAGGCCATGTTTGGAACGCTGGATTTGCTTTTTATTTTGTTGGAATTGAACTACTTCCTATAAAATTCCTATGAAGATCCAACGCTAGGCCTACAAAACTGAAATTGAAATAGATTCAGTTAAATCCCTGCGTTCACAGGGAACACTTCAACTCTAGACGAGTATAAATAGAGTAACATAGACTTACGAATAGAAGTGCTAAATAACTGAACGTATTGTACACATGAAAAACTTTTATATAGTCAGTAACTTCAAACATTAGGTCCTGTGCTCCATCCTGTCTAGAATTGACAGTATTTTGCTCAGGAATTTCACATGAAAAACAATTAACTCTCGCGTATTTGAAGCTTTTCCATTCCTAAGTTTCATAGTACAAATATATTAAAAGGTGCAGTGTATCTACTGAATCCGAATATATGCTAGCTAGCTTAACGAAGATGAAACCCACCCAAAAAAGATGTGATGCATGACCATCACTATAGTTATTCTCCATCACAGTTGTGCTCAGCTTTGCAACTGAATAGACACAACGAAACAGTACACAATCAGCGGGTGGGTGATCTATCGATACAATGCATGCGTGGGCTTCTCCTATTGGTGTAGCACAGTCTTCTCGAGAAAGAGTCGAGTGATGAGAGATTGAGAGGAGGAATTCAATGTGGGCTTCTCCCACGCAATTAAGGTTGGGGAAATTTGAGGGAAATTGGAGAGATGGGGGCGTGATCTCACCAGAGCTAGCTTCTGTCCTGCTGCTCCTGCACCCTGACTCCTGCTGCCCCTGTGAGCCTGTCTGCGGCGCCCCCCTCTCCCTGCATCATCCTATCGATCTATACTTCCATAGCCCCACCCTACCAATCTCTCTCTTCCTCCACTTTACTCACGAAGGAGAAAAAAAAAGAGAGAACAAAAAAATGAGTACAGATATATATATATATATATATATATATATATATATATATATATATATATATATATATATATATATATATATATATATATATATATATATATATATATATATATGATCGCTTGAATAGTGATAATTAAGCAAAAAACACACATGCTTTTTAACAATTATCTTGCCTTTTGGGAGCTCTTTTTTTTTCTTGATCTTCTTTTGGCACCCTCTAAGGGTAGCCAGTACTGCGAGCTGAGCTAGCAAGAGCGAGCTGCGCACAAGCACAAAGCGCTAGATTGCCAAGATAAGATCTGCACTGGGCTAGCTGCGCTACGCTGCGCTGCCCTCTTTTCTTGTCACTTTCACAAAAGAGAGGCCGGCCGGGCGGCTGCACTGGGCGCCGCTATAGCTATTAAGCTGCTGCGACTGTGTGTGTGCGTGCTTGCTCTGCCCATGGAGCTGTGGGGTTCCCATGGCCACTGTATCTTTTTTCCCTCTCATCAGGATGGCGAGCTGAGCTGAGCTGAGCTGAGCTTGGCAAACCCCATGCAGGAATAGAATTTAGCTTCTTGTTTTAATTTTCGCTCTTCTCCTTTCCGGTTAACTGTGGGTGAGAGGGAGCTCAAGCTGGAGGAAGACAAGAACCAGTTGTCCAAGGGCTTAGACCCTTGGACGAGCAACCCTACCGCCAGCGCGAGCACCTTGCACTACCTGCTCCAGGAGAAGGAGAGGGCGCAGCAAGCGCATGAGCAGCTTCAGATCTACCAGCAGCAGCAGGGATTCGGCAGCTTCCTGCAACACCGGATCAGGCAGCCGGCGAGCCGGGGGCCGGGAGGTGGAGGCGGCGGCGGCGATGGCGGCGGCAGCAGCGGCGAGTCGACGCCCGTCGAAGCGCTGGCCACTGCATTCGGGGCAGGCCGCATCGTGCGGTCCGCGGCCGGGCGCAAGGACCGGCACAGCAAGGTGTGCACGGCGCGCGGGCTGCGGGACCGGCGCGTCCGCCTCGCCGCGCACACCGCCATCCGGTTCTACGACGTGCAGGACCGCCTCGGCTACGACCGGCCCAGCAAGGCCGTCGACTGGCTCATGCGCAACGCCAAGGCCGCCATCGACGAGCTCCCCGACCGCGCCGAGGCCCCGCCGCCGCCCGCCGCGGCGTCGACGGAGCAGCCCGAGGCCACCGAGCAGGCGACCTCGACGTCCTACGGGTTCGGCAACACTACCGGCGGCACCATGACCAGCGCCGCGTCGGCCGCTGCTGGCTCCTTCCTTCCACATTCGCTGGGGGCAGATCGAGTCTCCGACAGCGTCAAGTCCCTGTTCCCCTCCTCGTCCACAGCCAGCGGCGCCGCCTCCGCCGGACACGACGAGTACAGGGGATCCCCGCCGGACCTCCTGTCGCGCACGACAAGCAACCAGCAGCCGCAGGAGCTGTGCCTCACCCTACAGTCGAACCAGCACCAGATCTTCAGCCATGTCTCGTCGAACCACCACGGTATGATCTCGAGTGCAGGCGTTCCAGGTTGGCCCGACCACAGCCAGAGAATGCAGGCATGGCATGCCCCGGAGAACAGCACAGGAGACGGCCGCGGCGGCGGCAATGGCGACGGCTACATGTTCGCCATGCCGTCGCGGCAAGGGCTGGACCAGAGCCAGCTCTTCTCGCATGGGGAACCCCTTCAGTCCAGCGGTCGCGGGTGGGCGTCAGCCCGCGCATGGCTAGACCCCCTCGCAGTCGCAGCCATCCACCACCAGCCGTCGACAATGGCTGCCGGACAGGTCGGCTTCGGCCATCTCGTTGGCGGCGCCGGTGGCGGCGGCGGGTTTATGGGGTTTCTCGCGCCGGCGGCGCAGCGGCTTGAGGGCGAGGAGGAGCACGGAAGTGAGGTGATCAGGTGATGAGAAGAGACTGAAGAATTGATGCATGGCGCGCATGCAGGAGGTGTGTGCTTTCTATTAATTAACACACTTCACTGATCTGCTTAAGGGTACGTGTATGTCATTTCATGTAGGATTTTGGCTGATGAAATTTCCCTCATTATTATCTGCTGTCTTCATGCATGTGTAACCAAGGCTTAATTAATTATTAAGAGTACGTTCCCTTGGAACTAGGCAGCTGTTGCTGTTGCATTAGTTGCTATTGCTGTTTTCCCCTTTATTCTCGGCATGGACAAGATGTGATGATGAAGAGATGATATGGTCTATGATCTTGATGGCTTTTCCCCCCTTTGGATCTTTTAATGTTTCTTATATCTGATTATTCTGAAGAAGATTCCGGCCTTTAGCCAATTCGAAGGTTGTCCTAGATCCTGATTCCATAAAGGCGCCAATTTTTTTTTGCAATAATATATCGGCAATATGGGAGGTACAGGAGGATGAAAGCAGTAAAAGGGATTCAGATTAAGAAAAAAGTTTGGCTAATTAAGAAAGAATTTAGACCACTGCAGCTGTTGCTTCTGTTGTATTTCCATGGTGATAATGATAGGAGCAGGGCAGGAACACAAGGGGGGCATCTGCTCTCTACTATAACTATCACTCTACGCTCCTCTATTATTGGAAGAGTGAATGGTATTTTTATCTCTACCTTTCCTCTTTCTTTTCTTTCACTGCTTTGGGTATAGATCCTTTTCATTCACAGACTGAATCTTCTGAAATTGAATGTCATACCGTACTTCTGACAATTGTAGTATGAAAGAGGCTGAGGACAACAACGTATCAACATCCTACCATCTAATTCGGCAGTGGCTAGTAGTGCAGTAGCTTGTCATGTTTGTTTCTTCTTGTTTCTAGGCTGGGACTTTCCTTGTTTTGCATGTAAGCCTCCATATTCTCTGAATTTGCTTGCGGATTCATGAAAATATTACATGCATGCATATCATTGACGATAATATTTACTCCTTTTAAAGGGCTAGCTGCAGCAGCATATGTTTGTGTTCGAACTTTCTCCCCATAGCCGGACCATTAATTAAAATGTTCTTTTCTCTAAAAAAATTAAAAAGGGCTACTGTTTGAGTACATTGTTCATTTTAGCATATTGACTTTTGCTATATATGTTGTGGCCAAATATGACTCGAAGATCTATATATAGTAACATTTAAAAAAAAATGCACGACGGTTCAATAAAGGAAGATTGCTATTATTTTGGCAGAGAAACAATTTTGTGTGGTTGAAAGCAAAAACTATGGATTTTTACCAAATGGGTACCAGGCTAGCTACCAGCTGACTCCCGGCCCCATCCCCCTCCCTCCTCAACTTTTAGATAAATAATCATTTCTTATTTACATAAGTTATTATATAATTTTCTGCATGTCATGGTTGGAACTAATGTTAGTTTTGTATGACAATCTATCTATATATGCATACCTTTACTAAATGGGCGCTCTGAGAAAACTCCCATATTAACTAGATGAATACACCGCCGCGTTGCTGCGAAAAATTAAGTTGCATAATATAGACAAATAAGATGTAATTTGATTGTCAATACGAGAACAATTTGATACAATTTTGAGACTAAAAATAATTGAGATTGCATGTTTTTAAGAAATAAGAGATAATTTGGACCATAGATATATCATCTAAAGGCTAGAAATAATTGGGGTGATGTGGCTTAATGAGAGAAAAGAGAAATAGCATTAACTACAGTTAGTGGGATGAACTATATAAGTATATATGATATATGATCACATAATATTTAGGCTTTAAATGTAGGTCATTTTATCATGGCTGTAGATTTTATTGAGAATCTGTATTAAACAAAACATGTGATTTCTAGGAGGTACCTTGGACTATTTAGATTTATTTTATTTCCTAACTCCAAAATTTGATATTGATAGATCGATATGGAGTTGAACCTATCTTGGATTGGATTTGCTAGAAAACTTTCTTAAGTTTTTTGCCCCCCAAAAAACTTTCAGATTTGTGACCATCGGATCGCCTTAAGATTTGTGCGTGAAGAGAAAAAGTTGCAAGAAATAAATTTTCAAACATGTCACGTGTAAGAATTTAGTGCTAGCTAATCAAACCATAGTTGAATGCAAGTTTTACATAAACTATATAGTAGTTACAGTGCAGTTATACTGTTACAGTGTAGTTACAATGCAGTTACACTTCAATTATACTATAGTTATATCTGAAAGTTTTTTACTCAAAAGACTTGCGGTATTTTTTTAGATACTTCCATCTTGGATTCTCGATGTAGCATTTTATTAGTTTATAGTTTTAAAATCGAAAATCGGTACGTAGTAATTGAGTTGTAACTAATTACTAATATGGATCTTTTCTTTTAATATGATCCCCACGAATTCAGAAAATAACATGTCTTTATTGCGTGAGATTGATGACTATTATAGCTAAATTACAAGAGATGTCTGAGAATTGAACCTCATTTGTTTCAAAAATCAAGCCAGCAGAATCCTTAATGATAATATACGCAAGTCATATGTATGAAATATAAGGGAGTCTATGTCATATATCCCATATGTACCATATAAAATAAATTTAATATTTATCCATATTGATAGTACTATATATGTCACATATCGTACTATATTGTTTTTATTTGACAAAGTGAGTATGTTGATGAGCTAGGCTCAAACAAACCTAGTCTATCCTAGGTAGGATCGATTAGCTTGAGCTTAAAGCTGCCAAGTCTCTAGACTTAATTGATCATCAGCTCGATCGTAGCTTGAGGCCTAGCGCTGTAGCCGTAGGACCACTTCTCCACAGGGAGGAAAAACGTAAATTTTGCCAAAAAGCATGATTGTCCTTTTTTAAGACTTAAAGTTATTATATGGTAGATTAAAGACCAAGTTCAGGGAAATAATTAATCCCCGGTACATCATTTGGATAGAACATCTTATAGTACACAGGACCATACTAAGTATAAGGTCGAGCCAAGGGTGGGCCTAGGATTTTTTGACGAAATATAATAGGGTAAAAATAAATATTTATAGGTAAAACCCCTAGTATTTGGCATGTATAGAATCACATAGTATTAATGGAATATATAGCATACGTATTATGTACTGAATATGAATATGGGCTCTTAGGTTAAATACAACCTTTTTTCATACACATACGCATTACATACCATATATATATTTTTTGTAAAAAAATAAATCTTGGATATTCATCCAAATACCAATAGATTGAGTTGGGCATGCCCCAGCAGGGGTCGGAGTTGCAATATTACCGCATCGACTACATCCATTGGCCTATACTACTAGCATGTACATTGTTTGTAAACCAGTGACCCTTCAGCTACCTTCACTGAAAGGGCATAATTTGAGGTTTGTTGATGAGCTGTAGATTTTGTGTAAGCTTTACTAGACACGAGTACTCAATAAAAGGGTTGTCGTGGAGTTTTCTGTCAAATATGTAGAGCATTGACTACAATGATCAGACAAACGGATGGCATGTGCTCTACCCAAACAGAGAATTCAATATGGTTATTGCTGCAAAAGAAGCCTCTATAATCCAACCAATCTTAACCAAGAGAGGATTAGGATAAGGGCGATAGGATTGTTGTCATGTCAACCTTGACCATATATATAACACGGTGGAGGGGATAGATATGGTAGTGATTTGTGTTCGCCTTAATTAGTTTTTTTTTTTTTGGGGGGGGGGGGTGTGGGGCAACAAACGGTTCTTGGTTGACAAAGAAGCAGGAGGCACGCTTGGGGAAATAATACCACCTTGCTCAATTCTTCGTTTTCCACCACAATTGACAATGTATAAACCCTAAATGTACCACAGTCCATAGAGGTACAATATGCCATGAATAACCCAAAACGACATTCTTTCACTCATTTCACAG
The DNA here is from genome assembly GCF_034140825.1 of Oryza sativa Japonica Group. NCBI lineage: Eukaryota > Viridiplantae > Streptophyta > Magnoliopsida > Poales > Poaceae > Oryza > Oryza sativa. The sequence goes on from NC_089035.1 coordinate 32,305,105, forward strand.
AAGGAAAAAGTACGAATTACCACCCTGAACTATTGCGGTCGACCGAATTGCCCCCCTAAACCCGAAAACCAGACATTGCTCACCCCGAACTTTCAATACCGGACGAATTACCCCCCTCGACCCAATCCGGAGTGGTTTTGTCCTACGTAGTATACACGTGGCAATCCAGTCAGCATTTTCTTTTTTAAAAAGTTGTAGGACCCATCTGTCATACATCCCCATCCCCTCTTCCTCTCTCTCTCACGGGGTGCGCAGGGGGAGAGGTGGGCGGTGGCGCGAGCGGCGGCGGCGGGCGCGGCTGGGTGGCGAGCGGCGGCGGCGACGCCACCTCCTCACCACAGCCGCTCCACCCCTTCCCTTCCCCTTCTTCCTCCAGGTCCGGCGGTGACGGCGCGGAGGAGCCGCCGCGGGGGCGTTGTCCTCCGTGTCGCAGCCGGCATTCGCGCACAACGCGCGCGTGGCGGCCACGACGGCGTTCCTGCTCGACCTCGGGGGCCTCCTGGTGTTCGTCGTGCTGCATTGGCCATGCTTGTGCGTGCTATTGGGGGATTGATTGGTATTGGTTTGGAACGATTCGGGCGCCATGATCCGGAGGAGGATTCAGTGAATTTCCCTCGCGGTTGCTCCGACCAAATTTTCATGGCCACATTTTTCTTTCGGTGGATGGCTTTCGTGTCATGGGGAGTTGCAGCGAATGGATGCGATGTAGCCACGCGTGATTCTTGCGAGGTCGAAGGGCAGAGTGATGGATTTAGTAAAAGAAGTGAGAGTTTTCCTATCTGATTATCTCGTCCTCCATATGCTGTGCTAATTCTGGTTAAAGTGAGTGCCAACGGTTAAAGTTCTTTTCATTCATACTTTAGCAAAGCACACCAGTAATGCAAACAGTCTTAGAGTCTTATGTGATGATACCTTCAGTGCAAAAGTTATTCTGAAGACTAACAAGCCGGCGGCGAGAGGAGGAAGAAGGGGAGAGGCCGGCAGCTGGCCAAGGCGAGCTCCTCCTCGTCGTCGGTCGTCGTCCGTGGCCTCGTCGACGGTGTCGTGGGCCAGCGGCTCCACCGTCATGGACTGGGTGAGCCCTGAGACACCGTCTCACGCCGCTGCCCACTGCCCGGCCCGTGCGCCGCCGTCTGCCGCTCCCTCGTCTCGCGCCGCCGCCTGCCCCTCCGTGCCGCGAAGGTGAGGTCGGAGCGGTCGCAGCCGCGGTCGACGGAGACCACCACCTTGGCACCGAGGTGCTTCACGAGGCGGACGGCCACGGCGTTGCCGAGAAGAAGAACGCCACGTCGGCGGCGATGAGCGTAGCCCGGTCTCTGCGGCCACCGCGGCTGGCGTCGCGCATGGCGACGAGCTCCTGCCGGTTCCCCTCCTCGTTTCGCGTCGTCGCCGCCGCACACCGCCGTGCCCGTGCGTGCCTGCGGCCACGCGACTGACGCGAGAGAGAGATTGGGAATAACCAAATAAGTGAAGAGTAGGTATGACAGGTGAGTCTCACCATTTTTTTAATGAAAAATGCTGACTGGATTGCCACGCGGACGCAATGTAGAAGAAAACAGCTCTAAATTGAGTTGAGGGGGGTAATTCTCCTGGTACTAAAAGTTCAGGGTGATCAATATCTGGTTTTCTAGTTCAGGGGGTAATTCAGTCAACCGTGATAGTTCAAGGGTATTTCGTACTTTTTCCTTTACATAATGATTTGTCATGAGATGCTCTTGTTTTTGCATGCTCCTAGATCTCTCCCCTGCCAACTCTCATGCTCTCATGACAAATCATGTTTGGTACGCAACGTGCGCAGTTTTGTGCCTTCAATAATTATGAAATTAAGTGGGCTTTTGGATGACATCTCTAATCTCGTAGCAGGAAATCATTACTGATCATAAGTTCGTAAGAAGAAAAATTAATCAGTAGAGACAGATTGTTTCTGTTACGTCGTTAAAGGAAGTAAAAGCGCAGAACGGAAAAGCTGCCATTAGGGGTAAAAAAGTTAGTTCTCTCTCTATCTATCTCTGATCTCTCCCTCTCCCCCCTGTGCATTGCAGAAATGCAGAGTGCATTGGTAGCGAGCTCAGCTCAGCTCATCAGTCATCAGCTTGCTCGATCAGACAGCAAACATGATAGGTAAAGTATGGCATGGCACACAATGATTGCAGGCTCTCTTTCCCATTTGAAGATGCTGAGGATAGGTCACTTTCTACTGCCATAGGAGCAGATCCCCAGTAGCCAGCTAGGCCACGCTCTTTTGCATATAGTGCTCACAGACCGTTGTACTTTCTACCTCTATCTTATGGCTAGCGGAGAAGTAGCTAGAAAAATAAACGAAATAAAGATGCAAAAGAATATCACCGTCGATCTCCCACATTTTTCTTCCTTGAAGTGCTCTCTCATTTTAGACGAAATGCTCATATGTACCTGTCGGTTTGTCACATGTAGAACACTTCTTATCGGTATAGCGATCAAAAGAAAAATATCGGACGCTTCAATTTCCCAACCAACTACATGCTTCTCTCCCCACGCTATCACACACACATATTATTATTTTTTAAAATGTTTTTTTCTCATAAATTACTTATCCGATATACGATCCGATTACATCACTATATCCGTTGTAATTAATCTTTATAACAAGATATCACATGATTATATTCTAACTAAAAAACACGTATTTTAAACCGTTGAAACTCAATGTTTCATACGCTATAGCGACATGTTTCATTGTGTGTTTTTACCATGTTTCACAAAAAAAAAATTCAATTGTTGATTTTTTTTTAACCTTGTATGACTTAATGTTTAATCAGATGGTCAACTAAAATATTTGACCACCCGATTTTTTTAAGGGACTCGGCCATCCGATATGTAGCTCTCTGTTAAAGTGTGTGTGTGTGTGTGATCTAGGTCACTATATTCATTTGGAACGAGAGCTTAGCTAGATGGAAGTACTATACCTTAATTAATCGATGATCCGAGAGATTAATTATCCCTCCGTTCTAAAATAAGTACAGTTTTGCAACGCTTTACCGTTCGTCTTATTTGAAAAAAAATTGTGATTATTATTATTATTATTATTATTAGATGATAAAACATGAATAATATTTTATGTAAGACTATTTTTTTTAAAAAAAATAAAATTTTTAAATAAGACTGACGGTCAAACGTTGGACACGAGTACTCACGACTGTATTTATTCTGGGACAGAGGTAGTAATTAACTAATCAAGTAATAAATTAATTAGTACTCTGATGAGATGCAGCTCTGGATTCAAGGAGGCATGATGGGCTATGGCTTTTCCGGCCGGGAACGAGAAGATCTCTCTCGATCGCTACTCTTCCGGACTCCCGTTGCCGCCACCCCCCTCCCCTCTTCCTCTCCCTCCCCCCCCCCCCCCCCCCCCCCCCCCGCGGCGCCCCCGCGCCGCCGCAGATCTAGCCTACTTCAAAGAGGCAAAATCTTTGTCGCCTCCCTCATTGGTATCCTTTGCTTTGCTCGTCCAACGCGATGAGAAAAGCCGCGCCCTGCAGCACACGTCGCGTTCGCCCCGTCGCCGCAAAAACGTATCTGTGCTTCTCCCCTCGCGCGCGCGCGTCCGGCCGGTCTCTCGATCACCTCAGCTTGTCCCAGCCGTCACCGTATGTCCGCGTTGCGCGCGCCCGCGCGCCTGTGGCCACGATGACTATACAAGACATGGGCGACGCGCTAGGTTAGATCGATCCTTCGCCGGTTCGCCCTAGCGGCCAAGCCAGTTTATAGCCATTCCGAGACGAGAGGAAACCTGCACCTTATTCTAACCAGCTACCGACCAGATCGATCGCATCGCGTCGTTTTGGGGGATTCGCAACACGTACGTACACGGAGATGAGCGCGCGCCTGCAACGTCGATCGCCAAGACGGCGCATGTCGACGATGGAGTCCATGCATGACGGATGCTCGTGCCAAAGGCGCCAAAAGATGGCATTCCCGCGATCATGCGGCATTGCTTCCTCTTCTCTCCCCTTTGCGAAGAATCATGCTGTATCCTTTTTTTGTTATTGTTGTTGTTGTTGAGAACTGAATCATGCTGTATCGATGCCTGCCCGTGATGAAACATGCTGGTTTAGTTTGGGTGAGGCCTGAGGCGGCGCCTGTGCCGTTATTCGGCCCAGCAGGCAGGGCGATTGTCGGGCCTAATTAAACGAAGCTAAGCCGACCAGATGGAGTTTGCTTGGACCACGCGATGTTGTATACTTGTATATGGGCCAAATCAAAGAATAACCCTGCAAAGCTATACCTTGGGCCAACTATAGTAATTAAAAGCTTAATTCTTAAGTTAAACATTGGGCCAGACAGTACAGCCATGTCTCGTTCAGTCGTTCGCATGCTATAAGTTCGAGAAACAGATATCGTTGTCATTCCTTTGGCTAAGCATCAACAACGGGGAAACTAAAGAAAGTGCAAGTGCATGCACCTCTCTGGCTCGATCTCTCCGGTCTTTACACCTGATAAAAGGGAGCTCAAACAATTTGGCCATTCCCGCTAGAGTTTTGAGGCAATCAAGGTGCAGATATACCCGATGAAATTTGTTGTCGAGTATTGTAGCCGAAGAATCTTCTGCCGCTTAACTATACAAGCAGCTCTGCGGCAGCAGCACCAACTTTAGTGTACGGTGTCTTCAATTCTGAACGTACTACTAGGAGTACTCCATCTCTGTAGTTTGAGCCAAAAAGGAGGGCATTGCCACTGCAGCACTGCCATGCTGCATGCATGCCATCCCAGGCTCACTCACACAGTCATCCTTCGGACTCGTCCGCGGACTCTGGATGAATGAGAGCAGGTTTTCATCACTGCTCTACTAGTGCTCTCGACGCCAGAAATTGGCATCAACTGAGGCATACTCCTATCCTACCTGGCCATGGGCCACCTGGGGCACCATCCTACGACTGCTCACTGGTGGATTCCTTCGTACTCGTCGGTACGGCGCCGAAGCCTTGAATTTCGTATCAGGCCGTGAATGAATCCACTCGAAACAAGTGAACAAGCCTTTGGAATACGGATATGTGTTCTGTTGATCCAACCTTAGTACAGAAGTAAAGTGTACTCCAATCAAGTACTACTCCTCCACATCAACGAACTTGACAGTTGACAAGACATAGAGGCACTTGACAGCCGTGTTGCCATACAAGGAGAGCCAATTAATCAGTTCACAAAAGCTCAGTTCACCCTGCTGCGATTACTCCCGTAACCATCGTGAACAATGAATAAACAAACCTTCACGAAACAGCCAACCAAACAGCTGCCGAGTGTCACCACCAACCAACCAGCGCAAGATCTCGCATGAAATCCTCTTCCTTTGTCTCTCCATCGCGGGGGCTATTTGCTGCGTCGGCGCACCGTCGGCCGCCTACAGGGCCAACACCTGGCTGCATGGCCCGCGGCTGCCGTGCCGTGCCGCACTCGCGCGACGCGCGCTTCCCTCCGGGGCTAAGAAATCCCGGGGAAAATCCGCACCGAGCAACCGACGTGTTCCGCGGCGATTCGAGTCGCCATCAAGTCGCATCTTGTCGTGGGGACATGGGGGACTAATGGCCACGTAGGAAACTCAAACACCCGCACCGTCGAGGCCCCGCCTTTGCCCCCACAACCGCGAACCTGACAGGCACACGAACCGGACGAGCACTCACCAACCCGCTGCGCCCAACGCGAGCGTCACGGTCAGTCGCACACGTCCGAGGCCTATAAACCTAAACCTGCCACCACTAAACCCTCCCAAATCAAATCATTAGCCAAGGCCAAGCAGGCGCGGCTGCTTAGCTTATAAAGAGACCAGATAGTACTACTCAGCTTAGCACACCCAAACCGCGCGCCATCTCACCAAACCAAGGGAGAAGCTTAGCTCCGCCAACTAGCTCGCGCTCGCGTGTAGCGGATAAGCGGAGTATCGATCGATGGATCGGACGTCAGCCGTGCCGGGGAGAGTGAGCGACCCGGGGTCCGCGTGGTTCGGCGGCGGCGAGAGGAGCTCGTCGGCCGGGCCGGGGCGCAACGTGCGGCTCATCGCCACCGCCGTCGCCGCGTTCGTGTCCGTGCTCGGGCTGGCCCTGTTCCTCCACCTCTACGTCTGCCACGTACGCCGCCGGAACCGCAGGCGCGCGGCGGAAGCGGCCGCGCTGGCGACCGTGAACGCGGGGGCGCCGCCCAAGCAGGTCGGGCTGGACCCGTCGGCCATCGCGGCGCTGCCGACCGCGGCGTACGGGAAGGTGGCGGGCGGCGACGCGGCGGGCGGCACCACCGAGTGCGCCATCTGCCTCGGCGCCATGCAGGAGGCGGACGCGGTGCGCGTGCTGCCGGCCTGCCGCCACGTGTTCCACGTCGCCTGCATCGACAAGTGGCTCGCGTCCAGCTCGTCGTGCCCGGTCTGCCGCGCCGGGGTGGAGCCGCCGCCGCCGCCTCCGTCAACGGCGGCGGCGAGGTGCGTGCACGAGAAGCAGGACGCGGAGAAGGAGGAGGCGGCCGCCGGTAGCTCGGCGCCGGTGCGGGTGCTCGGCGCGTCGCTAATGAAGATGCTGAGCAGGGAGAGACCGTCGCCGAGGAGGCAGCCGGGAGTCCACGCCGTGGAAATGGAAGACTTGGAAAGCCAGCTGCCGCGGCCGCAACAGCAGTAGCATATGCGGCGAATAATCAGCGGCCATTTTTAAGCCATTTTTTGTTTCATTTTTCGCTTCGTTTATACATCAAGCGTTCCATGTTGGTTCAGTATGAACTACATAAGTGTGTAAGTGTTTTTCTTTATTAGGAGAACGAAAGTTCTCCATTAGGTGTTTGGTGCTTGTAGCTGTCAAAGGAAAGGAGCAGACCCGTCTCTTGTATTTGTACAAAGAAGGGAAAGTGGATAAAGCTCTGATGGAATTTCTCTAGGCAAAGTGGGAGTTGCGGTTGAGACCCATAGATTTTTTTTTGCCCAAGTGTTCCCCTTTTCAGTGCTTGTTTGGATGAGGATGATTTAACTAGGATTTTGTAGTTCAACGGCTGTTCACTCAATTTAAGGGAGACAAATCCTAGTAGTATATTTTTGAACTGCAAACAGCATGATCACGGTGACGACGCCTTAATTACACTAGGTAATCCTGTCATTTAGGGAGATGAGAGAAGAGGACGAGCAAACAAGACGGCACTGAAAAGATAAAGTACTCCCAGATTTACAAAGTTGGACCTGGGAATACCTTTATCTTTTGGGACACTGAAAAGAGTGCAAAGTTTATATTTTCTTTGTCATTGACATCTTTATGATTTTTAGACTAAAAGACGTTTCCCCGCATTTTAGTTTTAAACCCTCTTCGAAACACATAGTTGTAAAAAACATAAGAATTGAAAAAACTCTAGAAATAAAATTAAAAACACAGAAAAGCTTTAAAATTGTATTGTAGTAGTAGTTTGATAAACACGTAGGAGTAACATAGGAATTAACAACCATAAGAAGATGAAAATACGTGGTAGAGTCTCTTGCTTGTTTTCAATGGGGAGAATATGATTTAATCCTTTATTTCAAAGATTTCTTAAGATTTTCTTCTATAGGATGGAAATTCTTTAAATTTCTTATACTTTTCATACAGATCAAATGGGCCAGTCTATTGACTTCTGCTACAATATTCTACCCCAATTACCATGTTCATAAATACCAACAGGAACAAAATCACACATTTTTGGACTACAGCGATTTTTACAAGCTCTAACATGTCATTTTCGGACGAACAAACATTTTTGGGTCACGGTAGGTACGCTGTACGCACTAGTGCACTACATATGCGTATGGGTGGCATGGCATGCATCTGCATCTCCAAGTCAACCGATCAATACCCAAACATTTCTCTACTATTTCAAATTTCAACGTGGTACCAGTGCGCCGTGGCGATCGCAAGTGCTCCCAATCAACGCAGAGAACAACAACAGTGCTCTTCACTGCTCAGTTACGCACGCACGCACCCGAAGCGCGCGAGTCAAATGCAAGCACCAGTCAGCTCCACACTCCACTGCTCCAGCTAGCTACTCCACTGGCGCAAGGAGAGGAAATATATAGTAGTATATATTTACAGTCAAGGTCTCGCTCTCGCTGGCGTCGCCATCGCGATCGTGCCAGGTCTTGCATTGCAGGAGCGCATCGGTTCTTCCCGCCTCGCCTCTTTGCGCAGTCACGCTGCCAAGAAAGAAAGAAAGAAAGAAAGAAAACAAAAGGGAGCAGAGCGCGCGAGGGGAGGGAGAGAGTGAGTGGTCTTCCGACTCAAAAGCTTGGAAAAGTGGGAGCACAGATTTGTTCTCCAACTCGAAAGCAGCGATCTGTGACTTGGAAAGTCGCCGGTGACGCCTGCCGTACCGGCCGGCCTGGCGAATCCGGTTGGATGGCCGGAAAAAGATCGTGCACACACACATACACACACAAGCTAGCAATCCGTCGAGCCGACTGATTAACCGAGCGGTGGTTGGTTGGATCGCTGCCTGACTCCGGCCATGGATGAGCAAGCAAGCACCAACCCGAGAGACAGGCGATTCAGCTCGAGTTACATGTGTGCATATAAGTGCTTATGACCTCCCCCAGTGCCTTTGAATATAGGGTAGTCCCAAATCCATGTGTTGGGGGCGAGATAAACATGCCGATGTCGCTAGCATCGCACTCACATATTAAATTGGATGGCTGGTAATTGAGCTTTGTGGATTATACAAGTTTCAGGGGCATCAGGAGTGAGTGCAGAACCTTACCAAACATGCTCCCAACTATGATCATGATTATACTAAGATGCTGCAGCTTGGGCCAATCGAGGGCACTAGGCAATAGGACTTTAGAGGGAATTGATTCGCCCATAGGTGGATGATCAAAAGCAACAGGATAAGGTTATTCGATAGAAGCATCGCGTGATTAATCAGTGCTACTGCTACGAAGCCATAGGATAGCATGGTTGAGGATAATGATAGTACCACATTTGGAGTAGCCGACTAGGTCCTTTCAGACATCTTTTTCACAATCAGAAGAGATTTGCTTATCTATGGGCGATGATCTGATTCTGGATAACCCCTCACTCCCTATCCAGAGGCAATGTTTGCATCAAGCGAACACGCTCGTACACGCACTTTTTCCTACGAAAGTTCAGACGGCTAACATATCATTTGATAAGTATAGTTTACATATTTATAAAGTTGTTGTAGCGCAGGTCTAAAAAGTCTGACCACATACAATCCTTAAGCGGGTACTTAATTTTAACAAGAATGACCGTAGTACTTTTACAGTGATCCATGTTAGTAATATTCTACTATGGTACTATCACCAGTAAAAAAATGATTTGAGGTATTTATTATAATTCTACTGCTAGTAGAAAAAAAATGTTTCTACTATCAATAATCAATTGTTTATAGATAATACTACAAATAGACGTGATACATTTGACAAGAAAAGTATTCGATATATATTGATTCTACTATCTCCTGCTGGTTATGCACCTGAACACAGAGGAGTATTATCTTGTCCGTTCATCTTTAATTGGATGGCCAAGATTAGCTGAGAGTTACCCTATCATGCTTCTTTGACTCGCCTCTTGCAAGACAGAGAATCCAAATGTATATTGGAAAAAGTGGGCCAGAGAATCCAAAATTCAACTTGGGCACTTGGGCCTAGTTGGCAATTATCATGTTGTGTTGTGATTTGTTTATTTCTAAAGTTGTTGAAAAATGAATTTGTAATCATTACGGAGTATAATAACTTATTTAAGAAATCAAATTATCTTTAGACATCACATTATATGTTATCTAACTGTTAATTCTCTCACAGTAGTTTCATGTTTTTCAAACACAATGTTGACATCATTTCAACCTACAATTGAAGAAAAACAATTAGCCAAACTGAAAAGATTTAAAATTAGCTATCAAACAAAGTCATAAGATTCATCGCAAGAAATGAATCACCAAAATATCAAATGGAACCTTGCTCAAAATTTTGCCAAAATGCATGCCAACCTAAGCACAGGCCAGGCCCAAGCCGCCAGTTGAAGCTGATGCCAAAGCCCAGTCCAACATTTTTTCCCGGTAACCCTTGCAAGGGGGAAAAAAAGGAATAAGTTCGTCTATAAACCGCAATAAGATCTTAAGCCGGTTTTAGCTAACGTGATGTCTACGTGGTGTTGATAAATTCAGAAAAAAAAACATGGGACTCACATGTCAAGGAGTATTCGATTAAAAATAAAAAAAATTACAGTCAGACCCATGTCATGACATATTTCTCTGTAGAGGGTTGATGACATGGGTCACATTGTAATTTTTTATTTTTAGCCAAACACTCACTAACATGTGGGTCCTATGATTTTTTCTGATTTTGTCAGCACCACATAGGCATCACGTCAATCGAAATTGCCGTCAAAACTGCCTTGCGACCTCATTTGCATTGATTTTGAGAACGTGTCATATCAGGTATCACGGTTTATGGACGAATTTTAGTCTTGACGATAAATTAAGTAACCTAAAGTAAACTTATTCAAAAAAATCTGATATGATTAGGCTTGTTCTTTTTTAAAAAAGGTATGCCCAATGGATGACATCAAAATTCATGCCATTTTCCAAACCAGGTATGCTCGTTTTCTCTTTACAGAGAACATGATCCTCATCTCATCTGGTGTATCAGCAACTCGTACTACCTCCGTCCTCTAATATAAGGGATATTTACTATTTTTTTTAACGTTTGACCACTCCTCTTATTCAAAAAATTTATACAAATATAGAAAACGAAAAGTTGTACTTAAAGTACTTTGGATAATAAAGTAAGTCACAAATAAAATAAATAATAATTCCATTTTTTTTAATAAGACGAGTAGTCAAACCGTGCAAACAAAATATCAAAATATCTTATATTAGGGAATGGAGGGAGAAGTAAGAAGATACAGGCCTACAAGGGGTCCCGCATGAATGGAACCACAGGCAGGCCATTGACGTCTGAAGAAGACGGTTTTCTTCCATAGTCAACCAATTGATACTACTGCCTGCAGTGTAAGGCCTCTCACAGTGCGGTGAGCTGGACCGGTGCTACACAGTGCCAGCTCGGATTGAAGCATACGTGGCAGAAGGAATCGCACCCTAGCAAACCTCCTCGCCCCCAAGTAGAGCCGCGCGAAACCTCGCCAAAACGAGGGTGCGAGAAGGAGAGGAAGACACGAGGCGCGCACGCTGTGGGGTGTGGTTCTTGGCCGCGCTGTGCCCTCGCGCCGCATCGAGTGGAGAAAACCCTGATTCGCCCATGATTCTTCCCGCCACCGAAACACCTCAAGCAAGAACGCAGAAAAAAGAACTCGATCCGTCCCAAGAACACAAGAGGAATCACCAAGAAGCATCACATCTCACATGCACAAAAACAACAATCAACAATCTCGCCGCCGCGTGCCCGCTTCCTCCTCGCCGCGGCTTCCCGTCGGCGTCGCGACGTCCGCTCCTGCCGCTGCCCCCGCCGCGGCCACCACATCCGCCACCACGACCCCTAAATCCGGCGGCGAATCCGGGGCCCCGTGCCGACAACCGCCACCACAACTCGGATCCGGACGAGCCAAGAACCGGCGGCCGCCCGCGCACCGGCGTCCCTGCGCCGCCAAGAACCGGCGGCCGCTCGCGCACCGGCGAGCCGCCGCCAAGATCGAGGGAGAGGAGGTGCCGGCGAGCCTCCGGAAGACCACCGAAGTCGCCACCGACGACCGCCGCAACTCTGGAAGACCACGCCGCCAACTACTGCTTGGGACGATAGGAGGAGGCGGCGTGGGAGAGGAGAAGGAGGCGCTGAGGCGGAGTGGGAGGAGGCAGCGAAGAAGACGAAGGAGGAGGAGAAAGAGAGGAGAAGACGGGGGTAGGAGAGGAAATTAATTTCCTTCGGTCCCCTCGCTACCCTCCACCAGGTCACGAGCGTTGTGGGTGCCGGTTTCCTTGTACAGTGTCTAAATCCAACTAGGTCACGTAAAATAGGATCCTTGTACCGTGGGGAATGGTGTCTTTAGGCTAATTTTTTGGACTAAGACCCTACCACCGGTGCTTACACTGTGAATAGCCTAAGAGAAAATATCTTATAAAGGAATCACCGAGCAAGACAAGAGTGACTGTTTATGAGGTTTCGAAGAGATCCCACAGTGATTCCTAGGGACAGAAAAATCAACGGCGTGCGTGTTTATCCAGCATGCAGAGGAACTTGTCCATAGGACTCGAAACAGATAAAAATAGCAAGGTGCCAGAAGTCATTCATGCACAAAGTTGTTGACCATAGTCACAGTACCATCCAATATCCACGGCTAAACCATTTTAACATAGTAATTAATTAGGGCAACTGTTGAGGCCCACATGACCAAACCCTAGACAATTAACTGACTCTAGGTTAAACCCATCAACAGAACATTCTTGTCTAACTTGTGCCCTGTGAAGCTACACCTCATCTTCGTTGCAGATTCCAGAAACTCCATTGACAATCATGCTCTCCTTATCATTCCTCTGATCAGGTTGTGCTAATTCATCTATCTGCAAAGTAAGTGCAATGTCAGGATCTGAATATGTCTGCTTTCCTTCCAGCACCGTAGCATCATGACATGTTATGCTCCGGCATTGTGCCAAAGAAAAACTGAAGAAAGATACGAAACACACGTTTGGCTTATACTAACTTAATATTAGCGAAATGGCTTATTAGCCATTAAAAATAATTTATACGGAAAACCCTAAAATCAACTCTAAAATTAAGTTTTAAAATTTAAATCTGCGCTTATGCTTATAAGCTGAGGCTAAACGAGGGGGTTGATAGTAATTGGGCTTCGAAGCTTCAGTGCAATTAGCTAGAGTGTCATATTGGATAAAAAACCTCAGGGCCATCTACTTTTGATGGAAGTAGCAAGCAATTTTATGGCAAATTTCCAAGTCGTGGCAAATATTTGTTGCGTTGGCTAAACAAATTGCTCAAACAGCAATCGTTCAATGTACTTTAAAATTCAGCAGCACAAGACCTAAACTCACCACTACAGCGCTACTGCAATGATCCCCTTCACCTTCCCGCTCTGCATCTTTTGTCTTACTCAGCAATTCTTTGCCCAATTCTTCGCCTTCCAAGCCTGCGGGTAGAACAAAAATGAGTTGGTTTACTAAAGTTTTTAGGATAATGGAAATATGAAGACATAATTCATAGTTGAGGCTTGCCATTGTTAAGGTCGGGAATTGTTGTTGAATCTTTCAGTCTTTGCAGTCCATTACTGAGGTATGTCATGCATTCTGCTACTCTTGTCAAATGCCCAACAAGATCTGAATATTTCGTGAGCCAAAGCTTTTGAAACTTATTAAGCCTCTGATAAATGTCCAGTTGCTGCATCCTAACAAATTGCTCCGTCTCATCAGCTATGCCAATAACTTCCAGAGATGAACCATCACCCTCCTCACGTGACATCCTGTTCCTATACTCTAGATATGCAGCAGAAGTGTTCTCAAACAACTTTCGGTATTGTTGAATGGTGAGACGCATCAATTCAATGTCATGTTCGAATTGACTGATCATAACGTGCCTTGCTCCAAGATCCTCCAGTATGTCCCTCTTGGTGGCTGCAATCATATAATCCTTTTGTGTTATCATGTTAATCATGCGCTGGTTAGCAGCTCGAGCATCCATGAGAGCCTTCATCTTATCCAAGAAGTTGTCATCCATGCAAGCTTTAATTTGCTGTGTGCAGGCAAGGAAAGATGGAAGCGTTTGATCATTTTGAAAGCCTTCTGTTGCCCTCTGTTGCACAAAATAATTGTTGAGGCCAAAATGTCCATTTTGAATGTTGGGAGGGACATGACCAACACCCACCTGATCATCATCGTCATCCTCTTCATCTTCGATCTCAATTATGCTCTGCTGATTTGGCCCTGGTTGGGGCTTGGCCCCGGAGATCACATTCTGATGGCTTGAGGAGTCATCTTGCTCATCCATTGTGCGAAGAAGGCTAAGGAGAGACGAATCATTCGAGCTCTGATCTTTGGCGGTCAAACCAGCAGCAGCATTACCTCCCATCTCACAGCCCGAAACCTCGATTTCTGAAGGCAAGCTTTTCTGAGATCCAAGCTCCGCATTTCCCTCGTTCACTCCATGGATCCATTCCCCCAATCCAACAATTGAACTTTTGTAACCCACAAGATCAACAGCATTGAATTGCTTGCGCTCTCCAAAAACTGGCATCTCCTCCAAGTCTCCAATGCTCTGGCTGCTCCTCTCCACCTCTGCTTCAGCCGCCTGGGTACGAGAATCTCCACACTCTGCGTCAATCAAGTCCGTCTCCTTTTCATCTTCCCACTGGCATTGCCGCGAAAACGCCGCGCTTTTCCTTCTTTTCCCAAGAGGCGAACTCCCATCAACCTCGGCGAAAAGCTCGGGCCTTTGGTACTCGATCAGACGGAGGAGGTGCGGCGCGTAGCGCCGTGGCTTCCCGCTCACCAAATCCATCTTCAGCAACTCCCAAAACAACCGGCACCAATCCACCGCGTAAGCCTTCCCCTCCTCCACCAGCCGCAGCGCCACCGCAGCCTCCCCCGGCAACTCCCGGCCACCACCACCACCGCCTCCCAGCAGCACGCGATCGCGGAGGAACCCCCTCGCGGCGGCGATCGCCTCCTCGGAGCGGAACACGGACGCGTCCACCTCGGGGCCCAGCGCGGCCGGGCCGAGCGGCAGCCCGAGGGCGGCCGCGAGGTCCGCGGGCGAGGCGGAGACGCCCGCGCCGCGGATGGAGACGGAAATGCGGCCCGAGGCGCGGTCGTACGCCGCGGCGAGCTGCTCGAGCTCGGCCTCGCCCGCGGGCGCCGCGCGGTGGAGGTCGAGCCCCGCGAAGCCCCCGAGCCCGAGCGCCCCGAGCACCGCCGCCGCGCCGGCGCCGGCGCCGCCCCGCCCCCGCTTGCGCGCGCGGAGGGTCGCCATTGGGGACACGCTGGGGTTAGGGTTTGATGAGGCTGGGGTTGAGTGGAGCTTGAGTTAAGACTGGTTGGAGTTGGGGTTTTTCCTGAAAGGGGAGGGGAAGTGGTGGGAGTGGGCGACGAGACGAGCAGAGAGAGAGAGAGAGAGAGAGAGAGAGGGAGAGGAGTTTGGTTCGTGGATTGATTTGAACGAGAGGGAAGTTTGCAGCCACGCCCCCTTCACAGCTCGTACGCCACTGACACGTGGGACCCACGTTAATAACGGGCCCACGTATCAGTGACTTGCGGTAGGGAACGTCCCTGTGCGCTCCGAGATTTGGGGGAATCAGGACGCTACTGTTTCTCGTGATGCTGTGTGCGGCTGGTGTGTGGGCGACTCCGTCTGTGGCGCCCAGGAAGTCGGCGAGTACACCCGCGTGAGAGCACACTGGTGCGTGGCGAGGTGCGAAAGGCTTCTGAATTCTGATGGGAAAAGGAGATGATCAGATGAAGTACGAAGATGGAAGCCGAAGAGACGAAGGTGCAATTGACCGGGCCCACACACATGGAGACCTGGAGTACATTACACGCTATCAGTATCAAAAGTGTCAGTACAAGTAGTAAAAAAAAAAAAAAAAATCCTGAATTTCTATTTCAATGTCCAACGTTTGACTGTACGTCTTATATGAAATTATTTTTATAATTAATATTTTCATTATTGTTAGATGATAAAATATGATTAATATTTTATACGTAACTTGTCTTTTTAATTATTTTTATAATTTTTTTAAATAAGACGGATGGTCAAACGTTGAACACGGAATCCCATGTTTGTCTTTTTTCGATGGAGCAAGTAGGTTTCTAGGAAGAACATTTACTTATAACCCCCATTCCAAAGCACAGTAATTATCATTTGCATATAAAGGCCGAATTTAGTTCCAAAATTTTTCTTTAAACTTTCAACTTTTCCATCACATCAAGGGTGTGTTTAGTTCACGTCAAAATTAGAAGTTTGGTTGAAATTGGAACGATGTGATGGAAAAGTTGGAAGTTTATGTGTGTAAGAAAATTTTGATGTGATGGAAAAGTTAGAAGTTTGAAGAAAAACTTTGGATCTAAACTCGGCCTAAAACTTTCCTACACACATAAACTTTCAACTTTTCTGTCACATCATTCTAATTTCAACCAAACTTCTAATTTTGGCATGAACTATACACATCCAAAGTTTTTTTTTGACTGAAAGTACTGCTAGGGCTTTGCCCAGCAGTTTAAATTTTATAAAATATAAATATGTACAAAGATACAAAGGGAAAGCAAAACAAATATGCTACAAAGTTTGTATCCAATTAGAAAGGGAATGCTTGAGTGGATCTTTCATTCTGCACATATGCAGAAGAACTTCTTTAACAAACATAGATTTCCATGACTGAATTGATGGCTAAACAGTTTGAAAGATTAATCCATTCCTTTGCTTCCAAATATGCCATGCTGCCATGAAAAAAATTTCAAGGAAACACATCCAAAGTTAAGTGAAGATTGGGTGACTAGTGCTCTTATTGTTGTAATGTCTCTCAACTTCTCAAGACAAGGAAGGGTAATGTCTCGTGGGAATCAGGGGTAAGAGTAAGCCACCGCGCCAAATTTATTTGATTTGAGAGATAGTATACATACCCTGCACCTGTACATTTGAGATATACAGCGTGGAAGCAACTCCTGATCAGCAACCAAGTTTTTATTCTTGTGAGTCCTTCACTCGGGACAAGCAAAAGTTCAAGCTTGGGGGGTTTTGTTGACGGTCGTTATCGATCAGTTTCGCCCATCAATATTACCAAAAATAAAGGAGAAATAAGTTATGCTTGCAATGCATATTGTGTCAAAATAAGATATATTCCACTAGCACTAGGCTTCCTAACCTTTTGCATATAATAAACATAAAATAGAGGCGATTCGACAATAAAATGGACGATTAATCACGGACGCTGTCAAAGATCAGACTTATGAACAAATGGATCAAGAACACAGAATTGACATGACTAAAAATGGCCAAAATTCACAAGTCTGAAGATAGGAGAGGACAAAGAGGAGGCCTGTCAAACCGTCGGCTGGTTGGGTCAGCCCAGGGTTCAATCGAACCAGCCGTGGCTCCGTTGGATCCAGGTTTTGGCTAGACGGTTGAGATGACTCCCTAATGACGGTTGGAGGGTATTACCAACCTTTCCAACCGTCGTAACCGTTATTCTCAAGCTATATAAAGCCCTCAGCTCACTCCCTCCAACACACACCTCAAGCAAGAAGAATCAAGCTCTCTCTCGCATTGTAGCTCCCGAATCCGGCGGCTGCAGCATCAAGAGGAGGTGTGAATCGTGAGGACGAGGAGGCGTGAATGCATGATGGTGTGAGGGAGACCGAACAGCGGGTGGATCGATTGATCTGCATGGCGGCGGCCGCGACGAAAAAAATCCAGAAGATGAGGAGAGGCTGGGGGCAGGTATTTGCGGCCGCCGGTGGCAGGGCTCGAGGGCGACAAGCGGAGGCGGCAGCCGATGGCTGGGCGCGGGCAACGGTGGCAAGCGATGCGGGGCGGAGTAGCCCCCTAGGCGTGAGGGTGACGGGCGGATGCGACAGGCGGCCGGGCACGAGGGTGACAGGCGGAGGAGGCAGGGATTCTACTACAGGTGGGGCAGGGCGGTCGCCGATGGTAGGGCGCGATGGCGACGGTCGTCGGCGGCAGGCGATGCGCGGTGGAGTAGCGCCGAGGACGGGGGTTGGCGGCTAGTTCGGGCGACGAGCGTTGGCGTCAAGCGGCGCTGGGTGGAGTGGGCGGCAGAGGCGGAGAAAAAGGAGAGGGGAGTTGTGTCGCGATGGGAGGCGTCGCTCGATAAGGATGCGGAGAGAAGCGCATCTGCCTATTCTGAACCGATGGATTTGACGATCGAATGGTTCATATTCCGCGTGTCTGCCTGGAATGGCCTCACCACCACCACTACGGACTTTTTAAGTAGTAGAGATACTACTCTGGTATTGTACTACTTTCCGAGTATATGAGTACCAACTTTATCATACATTCAAACTATATTGATTATGATGCTAGCTTATCTGGAAAATGCAATGGTGTGGGTATAATGATCGTGCATACGATTGCTCTATGTCATGACGATGATATTAGAGTAGTATTTGGTAATTTAAGCGTGGTGTTTAGATTATTGGATATCATTATTTGTGGTTATATGCTGCGGATACGTCGAGGTGGGCCGCTGATGGTGACAGCTTAGCACTGGTATTCCTCCGCGCGTGTATATAATCCTAAGTTACTTTTCTGGGGAGGGTACTTCTCCATATTTAGCCCCGGTTGGATGGTCATGATGGATTGTCGTAAGAAACTCGTTAATCAGGGGTGGCTTCTCGAAGCACCAGGAGTGCATTGGAAAGAGGGTATTAGCAAAGTAATCATATATCTTGGATGTATGTATAATATGCATGTATATTAGAAGTATAGGAATAGATTATTTCTATTTTCTTCCCACTTAGCTTAGATAAATTATAATGAGAGTATATAATTCTCTTTCTGTGTGTCATTCTACCCTATTAATAATCTTAACCCCTGCTTAAACTTTGATTATTACATGTAATATATAAATTATTAGTATAGTTCTCTCTAATATAATCTTTCCATGGGATTAAATAAATACGATACCCTTGGAATACTCTCCGGTGAAATGCTACAATGGTATATCCGTGCGCTTACGGATGAAGTCTGCAACCATAATATACCAAGAGTGTTTATACGCCATTACTGGGAATTATATTTCTACTGATGCCGTTGAGAAATAGCAACACATACTCAACTTACAAGCATATCAAAAGTCTGTTCGCGATCATACCGGTTGATCAAGCCAAGAACGTTTTTTTTAAAAGCAACTTTCCTATAGAAAACTTTTACAGAAGACACACCGCTTAGCAGTTTAGGAAACGTGTATGTGAAAAGTTGGAGATAAATTGGGAAAGGAAAAAGTACACCGAAGGTTCCTCAACTTGCCATCGAGTTACAAAATCGTCCTCCAACCGCAAACCAGATATATGACATCCCTCAACTTACAAAACCGTTCACTTTAGATCCTTCAGTGGTTTTGACCCCGGTTTTATCTGATGTGACGGCTGAGTCAGCGTGGGAGCCACATGTCGAGTGTCCATGTCAGCCCTTGTTTCTTACCCCTCTTCTCTCCCTTCATCCTTTCTTTCTCTCACTTCTGTGTGCAGGCTGGCGGCTGGCCGGCGGGTGGGGAGAAGGCCGGCGGGGTGATGCGGGAGAGGAGGAGGACATCAGTGGCCGGCGACGGGCGGCGACGCGGCAGCAGGCCACCGCACCGGGTGGGGAGGAGGCCTGCTGACGGTAAGCTCCGAGCTCACGCAATCTCTCCAAGCTTTCGTTCGAATTGATCGTGTCGAGCGGCGCTGCGCCGTGGCGTGGCGTGCAGACGTGCAGTTGCGCGTGGTCACCGCGGAGAACGAGCTAGAGGACGCGGCTGCGGCGGGAGGCCGGTGTCGACGGTGTCATGGCGGACGTGTAGTGGGGCATCGTCAAGGGCGCCGGGCCGGCGCGGTACGAGTGGCGCGTGTACAGGGAGCCATGCATCCCGCTGCCTCGTTGAGTCCGCGACGTCGGCGACGACGACTCCGACGTGCACTACACGAGCCCTGGCGGCGCGAGGAACCAGGAGTACCTCACCATCGGCGTGGATGACCGGCCTCTGTTCCACGGCAGAACTCCCATCCAGGTACACCGATTTCATAATTTGTGACATACTGACATTGAGATTGCAAATTTACATATCACAACCATGATCAAATTTAGGATAATCTAATCGACTTGATAGATTGTTTATCTGCGACACTAGTTGTATGCCGATTTCATGAAGCGATTCAGAGAGAACATGGCCGGCTTCTTGGACTCTGGCCTGATTGTGGACATAAGAGGTTGGGCTTGGCCCTGCAAGTGAGCTAAGATACCAATCCTACCCGGAGAGCCAAGGTTGGGAATTCCCTGACATCGGACAAATACCTCGAGGAGAACTTCAGAGTGGCGGCGACAGAAGCCGGGCACCCGAAGTGGGAGCTACCGGACGCCGCCGCCGGAGAGTACAACGACACGCCGGAGGACACGTTTTTCTTCACCGCGGACGGCGGCACGTACCTCACCGAGGCGGGGAGGTTCTTCCTCACGTGGTACTCCAACAAGCTGGTCGAGCACGGCGACAAGATCCTCGACGAGATGAACATGGGCCCCGCCGGCCTCCTCACTCCGCGTGGTGGCCTGTGGCCGCGTCGCCAGCCACCGACGCCCTCCTTCTCTCCCGCCTCGCCCCGCAGGCCTTCTCTCCACCCGCCAACCTGCGCAGAGAAGTGAGCGAGAGAGAGAGAGAGGAGCAAGATCAGGCCGACTACTGAGTCGGCAGCCAGCATTGTACGCCCGTGGAGCCGTGATCTCCGTGGCCTGCGGTGCGACCGACGCGGCGACGCCATGCGGGAGCACGAGTCGCGCGCGCATGCGCGGCGGCTCCACGCCGGCCCGTTGAGGGTGTGTGAGGCGGCCAGCCTTGGTGGCGCTTCCCCTCGTGATGCATGCAGGCATGCAGCCGCTGGCTAGGCGATGGATCGCACTGCAGTGGTTCGCCGGCACGCCGATCTCCAGAAGCTTTCGTACACGAGCGAAACGCTGGCGTTCGCGTGGCCGACGGCGGTCTCATCGACGCCTATGCGTAGCCGCGCCGTAGCTTCCCGGCGAGTTGCATCGCAAGCCTCGCTAGATCGTCGGGACATGAGAGCAAGAAATACCAGCACATCAATCTGTAATTTAGAAATCAATCTAATAACGAGAACAGATTGGAACGACAAACCGGTGAACGGAGAGCTGCTGATAACGTGTTGTAAACCAACGCGCCTATTAGCGGATCATCGGATTCGTTCCCTGTCCCTCCCACAGCAATAGAGGCGTGAGATGATGTAAAACACCCGCGCCCATTCCTTTGCCCTCAAGAACATTGCAGAAGTAGACAATGAACACAGATATATGGTGGAGCTCTCTCTTCATTATAGATCTGATCTGAAGTGTAAGCCAACCTTAGATGTTACACCCTGCCCCTATATATAGGGGTCTTAGGAGAAGATAGATATTATCTCTACTCCGGTTCGGATTGGTCCACGGGAAAGGACCTTATCTCCCCAGGAGATAATATTCTCTAACAAAATCTACCGAAGGATCTAAAGTGAACGGTTTTGTAAGTTGGGAGATGTCATATATCTGGTTTTACGGTTGAGGGACAATTTTATAAATCAATTACAAGTTGAGGGACCTTCGATGTACTTTTTCCATTGGGAAAGCACATAAGAATACAAGGCAGTCCAAGGGGGTGGCTAGCACGCGCGTGCGCGCCAGGAAAGCCAGCTGGCGAGCACTCCCTGTTCTCTTTAGTCTTAACTACTTATATTAGTTAATATACTTAACACTAATGATAGTAATTAGGAAAGATTCTGGAGATTTTTTGGGAGATTTTTTTACTAACAGATTAAAAAAATTTTAAGTTAGATTTGAAAACTTTCGATTTAAGTTTTAAATTTTAAAGTCAAATTTTAAAAACTTTCAACTCAAATTTGAAAACTTTCAACTCGAGATTTGAAAACTTTCAACTCAGAATCGAAACTTTCAACTCGAGAATCGAGATTCGAAAACTTTCAAGTCCAGATTTGAAAATTTTGAAAACTTTCAATTTGAGATTTGAAAACTTTCAACTCAAGATTCGAAAACTTTCAAATCGAGATTCGAAAATTTTCAAATCGAGATTTAAAAACTTTCAAGTTCAGATTTGAAAATTTTCAACTCAAAATTTAAAAACTTTCAAACTCAAAATATGCTAAAAGATTTAAAAAATAATCAGAAAAAAAGTGTGAAAAAAACGAAAAAATCGGAAAAAAAAAAGAAAAAAAAGGTCAGAGGACGCGCGCCGCCGGCACGCGCGCATTAGCTTTTTCGGCAGTCCAATCGTACTGTATCAGGCCATCCTTACTGCTAAACCCAGCCCAATAGAATATCAGGCCTAGTTGATGAAGCTTTTGCCGTGGTGTTTGGGCCTTGGAGTTGGCAAAAGTGCGTTTCTTGTGTTGATTGCTGAGCCTTCATTGGGCAAAACGAGTTGCTTTTCGTTTGCAAGATTAACGGAGAGAACCGATCCAACACGTCGTCCGTACAGAGGCCGTGAGAAAAGCGTGTGCTTAACGGGATCCAAGTTGCGGAAGATTCCCGTGTACAGTAGTAGTATTGTGGAAGCAAGCAAAAGCGCGGTGAGATCTCTGATCCCAATGGATTTGCGAACATGCTGCTCCCGATACGCGGCAGCTGTTACTATTTCCCCGGTGAAACGCACGCGATCCTGACAGTATATTCTATCTTTGACACAGTCTGACACGCGATGCATATTCTAGTCACTGCGCCGCAGCACAAACTCAGATGCAATGACGGCATGCCGCGCGCCTCCAACCATCGATCTCCCACAAAATTTCGTGCTCGTCTCAGGCGCGCGATCGGTATAACCGAACGAACCGAGGTGACCGGCACCGCGCTCGACTGCTTGCTTTCGAGGGCACCGGCCATCGCAGTCTGTCGCGCGCCGAATGACGATCGATCGACGCGCACGCAACCGGCCATACTACCGGTCCATCCCGGGGTGACAACGAGGGCTAATTGAAGCCTGTCACTGTACGCGATCGCTCGATCGAGCTGCAACTTGTTGATGATAGCCGATCGGTCGATGATGATGATGACGACGACGAGAGGAGGAGAGATCCGCGGCCGGCCGGTTGGATGGATGGATCGACAGCGGCACGTGGATGGGGGGATTCCTGCCCACCTACTTAACTGCCTTAAAAACCGTTGATCCCCCTCCACCAACTTTGTTCCCGCGCGGGCGCCGCATGCAAACCGATGGATGCATCCATCCATGGACGGGGATGGATCGACATCGATCGATCGAGTCGCGTTCGAAGAAGCCTAATTAACGAGAGCTGCTGCTAGCTGGCTCAGGCTGTCGTCATGTTCCAAAAGTCTCGTCCCATGTGACCCTCCAATTCCCTCCGTCGTAGTAACAAGGTGGCGTGGTGGCTATAGCGCTTTGCAGCTAGCATACTGTAGTAGTACTAGCATGCTAGTATAAAACAAAAACCGGCAGATCCATGTTGCGGCGCCGTCCAACGCGCGCGCCAGAGCTAGGTGGTTAGCCCAAGCTCGCGAGATCGATCGCTACTATAGGCTAAGGACACGTACATGGCGCAGCTCCCGCCCAAGATCCCGGTGGCGGCGCCGGGGCACCACCAGCACTGGGCCTCGGCCGGGGGCGCCGGCGACGCGGCGTGGGCGGATGAGTTCGCCGAGTTCGCGGCGTCGCGGCGGGGCGCGCACCGCCGGTCGCTGAGCGACTCCGTGGCGTTCGTCGAGGTGGCGCCGGCGGGGTGCGGGGCGGGCGGCGAGTTCGACAGGCTCGACGACGACCAGCTCATGTCTATGTTCCCCGACGAGGGCGGGTCGTCGGCCCCGGGGTCCGACAACGGCGGCAGCGACAGCGACGGCGGCGGCGACAAGCACGCCGCGGCGCAGAGCGACGACGGGCAGCACGCCGCCGGGGAGCCGACGCAGGAGCAGGCGGCGGCCACCTCGCCGACGGAGCTGATCCGGGACCCCAAGAGGGTCAAGAGGTAAGCGAGCGAACGCGCCCGGTTGGGCACTGCGTCCATGCATGCATCTAGTGATCAATTACAAATCACTTTACGACACTATAAATTCCTCGATTAATTACCGTGTTCTCTTCTTTGGAAATGTCTTCAGGATACTGGCTAATCGGCAGTCGGCCCAGAGGTCGCGAGTGAGGAAGCTTCAGTACATCTCCGAGCTCGAGCGCAGCGTCACAACCCTGCAGGTATACATACATATACGTGCAATACGAACATATCAACGACGACAACACCAAACTCAAAACTAGTTATCACACCCTATACCAATCCGCTCTTCGAGCTCTAGCAAGCCGAGTTGACGCTCGTTTCGAAACGCGGCACAATTCTGAATCCTAGCTAGGAAACCGAACACCCTACCTCAACTCTACAAACTCACGTCAGATCAACCGTTCGTGGCTGTGCAATCTGCATTCTGTGCGATGTAGTAAGCGACCCGTCGATGAGTTTCACGGACAGAAGTGGCGCCAGTTTGAGACCGACCGATGGACACAGCCACACTGGTTGGCTGGCAATAGCACACAATGTGGCGAGGAGATGAGCGAGAGCGTGAGCCCCCACCCTCGTGCATATGCACGCCTGCGGATGTCTTACTTCACCTCACCCCCCGTACGGCACCAACCAGCCCACGTAGACGTAGTGGCAATGGCATGTCATGCCATGATCCAGACGCACATGGTTCTGCTTCTGCATGGATGGATTGGCCAGTGGGCAGTGGTGTGTTGTGCGTGGTCCCTTTCCTAGCTAGCTTAGCTTGCTTGCGCGACATCTGATTAAATTAGTGCCCTATTAAGAAATGTGTGGTAGTACTACTGTTTGTGCAAGTAGTAGTACTAGCATTTAACAACTGTTGTGTAGTGTACTCCATGTAACATGCTCCGTTTGTGTGCACAGTACGTTGGGTCATATAGAGCGCTCTGATCGTGGGTGCACATGGAGGGATCGGTCGAGACAGTTACAAATCAAATGTGTATCAGTAGCGTATCCGAACAAGCTAGATGCAGGGTAATTCAGGGTGCCATTAGTGTCTGACCACTACGGCTAGATCTTCTTTGACAAGCAGGCATCAGTTTGGTTTATTCCCAAATTAAACATCGCCATTTTGGTTTTGTGTAAAATGTGATATGTTTTGCAGAACGAGGTATCCGTGCTGTCCCCTCGGGTGGCGTTTCTGGATCAGCAGCGGACGATCCTGACCGTCGGCAACAGCCACCTCAAGCAGCGGATCGCGGCTCTAGCACAGGACAAGATTTTCAAGGATGGTGAGTTAAATTTGTAGTAAAATTTTTTACTTCTCTGCAACATGCTGCATTTTCTGTTGCTGCTGCTTCCCATCATGCCTGAAGGAGCATCTCTTTACTTTCCATTATCTGAAAAAAGAAACCACTCATGAGAATTAATCAATAGCCTGCATGTGCAGCTCATCAGGAGGCGTTGAGGAAGGAGATCGAGAGGCTGAGGCAGGTATACCAGCAGCAGAACACCAAGTTGTCCGGTGGTCTGGCCGCTGACCACGCACATGTCCATGGCGGCCCGCCGCCTGTGCGAGCAGAGAAGGAGCTCATGAGCTAGCTGATCAATTTGCCTACTGTCCCCTGTGCAGTCTGCCTTAGCATTAACTTTGGAGGGAACATTGCATCATGAACCTGTGGATGTTTTCTTCTTCTTCTTCTTTTTGTTTTTTTATTCTTTTACATTGACTTGTGTATTCTTGATTCGGATGTTGATTGGAGTTCTGGTTTACAATGGGAATTGTGGGAGATGTCAATAAGAAAATGTGAACTGCAATAAGATTAACTGTGATTTTTGAAAGCAGTGCTTCACCTGTAGATGATCGCTCGTGAATATCTGTAATGTGACGGTTGAACAGAACTGAAATTAAATTGCTGAACATTTGAAGAAATGAACCTACTACGACGACAATGGCTTCAGGCTGTCCTAGCCTGTTACAGGCTGACGGCACCTGACCTCTTGTGCATGATTTGGTTCCCGCTTCTCGGTGAAAGAAACCACCGGAGGCGAAAAACCTGCGCAGCATATCGTTATCGTGGAACACCGTTACTGCTCCAGTTTCAAGGACAAGTCGCACAGCGTGCAATACAACATCTGCATTATTCAGAATTTGCAGTATATGGATCTGGATCAGCGATGATTAACCATGCTACATGTGGTGTTCTTGTCTCAAGATACTGATTTTTCCTCAATTTTCGTTTGCACGTTTTTTAAGATTGATAAACGGTATGTTTCGTGAAAAAAAAACTTTCCACTTCCTCCATCCTACTCACTCAGACGTGGAAAACATAGCACAATTTTCAAAACTGATCACTGACTTCAAATTTCTCAAGTATTACAATTTTGTAGCAATGACATCATAATCATATAAAATGACAATCAAATAATATTATTTTCATCAAATAAAATTTAATTATAATAAAATAGTCATTAGTTAAATATTTGAAGAGAGTTGGGGCCTGTTCACTTTGATACCATTTTCAACCATACCATTTTTGGTAAATTGCCAAAAAAAATGTCTACGCTTAGTTTGATGCTAAATTTGGTCAATACATAAGAAATCCTGCCAATATTGCCATCTTGCCAAAATTTTAGCATTTACCAAAACTTGGTAATATTTATTTTGGCTACAATTTGAACAGGCCCTTGAATTTTAAAATGTGTGTTCATCTATAGAAGTTGCTTTAAAATATCAAATAAACTTATTTTTCAAGTTTGTAATAATTATAATTCAATTAATCATACGCTAATGGTTTTCTCGTTTTGCATGCCCTAAGTTTTCTCGTTGTACGTGTATTATACTACGCTTTTCACAAAGCGATCTTTTTTTGTTCCAACAAACTGTGACAGTGTGA
This sequence comes from Oryza sativa Japonica Group, assembly GCF_034140825.1. Lineage (NCBI taxonomy): Eukaryota > Viridiplantae > Streptophyta > Magnoliopsida > Poales > Poaceae > Oryza > Oryza sativa. The sequence goes on from NC_089035.1 coordinate 32,331,636, forward strand.
ACGGTGACTAGTGAGCTGATGCGCTTCGCTTTATAGAAATCTGAAATCTCCGTGTAATATCTTCGAAGCCAGATGGCCGAAGAGCCTCAGGACTCTGTACATTATCCAAGGAGATAGTACTCTGAAATTTTTGATGTACAATTTCTAGATTGAAATTAATAGAAACTACACTATAGATGTTCTTCACATATAAATGTATCAAGAAAAGAAAAAAAAACTTTCCCGCATTATAGTTCTTCTGCCTAATCTTCATATTTCCGATGGGAACTACTCCCTCCGGTCTTAAATAACGAGTCGTTTTGGATCTTTTAAAACAAAATTATACAACTTTTACTATTAGCATAAATTTTAAAAGGACTTCAAAAGTTACATAGGTGTAGAATATATCATTTTCCTATACCCAAAACATATACTTCACATGTTTTTATAATCAAATTTAACTCGTGCTGACTGCACGTATTTAAAACTGACTTGCTTTTTTAGACCAGAGGAAGTGCTAGACAGATTACCAACTTTAACTAACAGACTGAGGCATCGGCACAGGAACATCAACACCCAAACTGCCAAACATCACTTGTTCAAAGCTCAACACACCTATATACACCAACACTCGCGACGACCGTGCGAAAGTACTCCTAAAAAACAGGGCATGAATTGCCCGGTAAAAACCATAACACAAAAAAAAACTCATGGACTCATGCTCTCTCCAGCAAATTCAGAGCGCGCTAAATTTGCAAAACTGAGGCAAAAAACGCAGATCAAACTACCAAACTGGAACCTGGTGGTGGTACTAGTCACTTGGAGTCTAAGCGAAGGCCATGCACTAATCGCTAACGCGTAACGTAGGGGCTACTAGCTAGCCGGAGTTCACTGATCACTCCCACAACGGGCTACTGTACAGTTGATCCGTGCAGGAGGCGTCGGCGCCGTAGGACGGGTAGTGGAACGAGTAGTAGCTCCTCCCGTCCTCCCACTCCATGGCCATGCCGTCCATGTACCACTCCTCCCCCGGGCACTCGCCGGCGACAGCGAACGGGCCCGCGGTGGCGTGGTCCATCTCCTCCATCCAGAACTCGGAGAGGTACGGTGGCGACGACGCCGGCGGGTACCCGCCGCCGTCGAAGTCGGAGAGGATGTCGTCGAGGCCGCAGTCCTCGCAGCCTTCTTCTTCCTGGTGCGGGTGGATGGAGTTCATCAGCTCCTGCCCGTCCCAGCCGTCGCCGACGTCGGCCGTGAAGAAGCCCAGCTGCTGCTTCCTCTGCGCTACAGCCTCCTCATCCTCCTCCGCAGCGAGGGACGCTTCCAGGAGCTCGACGAGCAGCTCGCCGTCCATCTCCGGCACCTCCACGACCGTTTCTTCTCCTCCTCCTTCTTGCTGCTGCTGCTGCCGCCGCCGCGGCCGCTGCTCCTCGTGGATGCTATCCATGGGAGCTGGATACTGCGATTGATACGCTGATCAAGATTTAACTGTGCGTGAGGACTGAGGCCGCGTTTGTTGTGTACGTGGCTGTGATCATGGCGAATGATCGATGAGGAGAGGGCGCGCGAGCTTTATAGCGCACGCGAGGTGGGACGGGACGACGTCGTGGCACGGTACCATCTCTACAGGGAGCCGACTGCCGAGTGACCGGGCCGGTCTCGCACCTAAGCGGCATGTGGGGCGGACGCCACTCGCGAGCATTGATGGGTTAGTGCTGCCGCTTTGCCCCGATCGAATTGTGGATTGCTTTTCGCGCGAGCAAACCCTCGATATAATCATTTCACCCAGTGCTCCAGCTGTCACCATGAACAATCAAATTAGCATATACTGGCTCCTTAAAAAAGTCCAACATATATAGTATTGGATTAGACTTAGGCCGAGTTTAGTTACAGACTTTTTCTTTAAACTTTCAACTTTTCTATCACATCAAAACTTTTCTACACACACAAACAAACTTTCCTACACATACAAACTTTCAACTTTTCCGTCACACCGTTCCAATTTCAACCGAACTTCTAATTTTAGCGTGAACTAAACACACCCTTATTAGTTAGTACAATGAACCTATATCCAATTAAATACTTAGATTGAGTTTTTTTTAACAAAAGAAGTAGAACTGTAGGAGTGCTACTTAGTACTCCCTCCGTTCTAATAAAAACCAACTTAATATTGTATTTGATATAATCTAATACAATAAATCTTGAAATGAGCAATCTTATTATTGGAACGGTATAACGGATGTAGTGAGTAGGAGTACTATTAGTAGAACGGATGCAGTGACGGGAATAGAGCAAAAATATGAATTACTGTGTGGCACAAATTAAACATGGTACCACTATGACGAATTGACGAGACGTTCCTCTCACCAAGTTTGTGCAGTAGCAGCGTCCAAAGCAGATAAGGGGACGCGGTACGCGGTAGGTGCCTGCTAGCTCCGAAGGCCTGCCTGTTCAACACTAATGTGTGTGGCAAAGCCAAGCTAGCGACGCTTGGGTGCAGCCCTTGAAGACGTCGTGACGAGATTCGGTCCATATCCATCGCACAGCCGGCCGCACAGGTGCATAGCCTCTGCACGAGACTCCAACTCACTCCAGTGTCCAGTGGCGCCGCTTTTCTCAGCACCTACGACACCCCTGAGGATATATTTGTAGTATCTCGTGTGCGGTGTGCCTGATTTTGTTCTGTAAAAGAAAAAAGGAGGAGGAGGTGGAAGTGGAACGGTAGCAAAACCGATGGTAAAAAAGAGGGAACAGTCTATATGCTCCACACTTCCAGCGACCAGTCCACCATAGGACACACTGACAACAGCTGGGTCAACCTGAGCATGGCATGTGACGGTATTCTCTGCTGGCTGCGTATACTAGTCAAAACTATATTTTTGGACGGCAGTGTAAGCGGTATAAAACTATATTTTTATTGGACTGTCTGTACACTAGTCAAATGAAAACTCTTAAGGGAATTTCAGTCAAACTGTATGGTCACTCTTGATCAAACGTACTACTCTATAAAAAAAAGATAGATACAAATATAAGATACTCGTATGTTCAGATTTATAGTAATTTAATATCTTATGAGACGGGGGTACTTGTGATACATATATACATATACCATTTCTCAAACAACATATTCTCACCTCTCATCCTCCTCACTTGTGTTCCTTCCGTTTAAGTTTCAAGATATTTTGATTTTATTCTAAGTTAAACTTATTTATATTTATGAATCACGTAAAAGAATGTAGCAACATTTATAATATCAAATTAATTTTATTAAATCCACCATTAAATATACTTTTATAGTATATATTTAATATTTATAAATATTGCTACGTTATTTTTTAAATTTGGTCAAACTCGAAGATGGTGAGAGTAATAATTGTTTGATGTTAAAAATATTGTTATATTTTTTATATAAATCTAGTTAAATTTGAAAATATTTAACCTAGCACAAACCAAAAACATAAAAACGGAGAGAGTAGTATCATGGTGCCTCTTTGACTCCGCTCTTTCCATTCTCAACCTCTCTGCTATCAAATGCCCGCTATTTCGAAGAGCAACGTAAAATTACACCTAGCTTAGGAGCCAGGAAGGGAGAGATTGTGGCCCTATTTAGATCCCACACAAAAATTTTACACCCAGTCACATCAAGCGTTTAAACACCTGTATGAAGTATTAAATGTATGCTAAAAATAACTAATTACACAGATTGTGACTAATTTGCGAGACATCTTTTGAGCCTAATTGCTCTATGATTTGATAATGTGGTGCTACAGTAAACATTTGCTAATGATGGATTAATTAGACTTAATAAATTCGTTTCGCAGTTTATTAACGGATTCTGTAATTAGGTGGTGTCCGTATATCTGATCTGACACGCTAAAACTTTACACCTATAAAAGCTATACATACTGACTTTTTCTTACTAAATTCTTACTAACACTGATGTGTCATGCTATGAGTGCATCTAGATTTTTTTAACTTCCATCTACTTAAATCAAACGGTTGAGATTATTGTTAGTAAAAGTTTAGTAAGAAAAATATAGTACGTGTAGCATTGCTCTTAAGTACCTTCCAACAGGAGTGCAGACGAGAAACTGTAGATTGCAGAGAGCAGGCTGCAATCTCCTGTTATATGGGGACACGATCCGACCAGTGTACGTTACTTCACCGTAAGTACAGCCCTACCTCGCCAACTCGCCGGCGACAGTTGCACGGTAGTCGATCGGCATATCTACGCCTACCGGCCTACGCAGCGAGGTTGCCGTCACCAGAGGAATATGGCCTGGTGGAGCACATGGCTTGCTTGGGCCTTGCCCGCGTGACGGCGGTTTGGATACGGTCCGCTTGGGCAAAAAACCTCAGGTTCGATCGCCGCCGCCAGCACGCAGCCGGCAGGGCCCCTTTCATCTGCATGCCGGTCACTGCTTCGTAAACCAGGCGAGGCGAACGGCGCCCGGGCATCCGTGCCGCCACGATTCGCCCACCGTTCTGCACGATGTGCGTGAGATGGCGCAGCGCCGTAGCCAAACCACGGGCTTTGGCCGACTCTTTCGGCCGGATACGTATCCGAGAGACCGGCTTGGTTTCCTCTGGCCATGAACCGAACACGCATGCATGCCGCCCGCGACGCCTCGTGTCGTTGTCACATGGTTGGAGCGCATGGCTACGCCGCTGCGGAACCAATGAGTGGATTGGTCCTGCTTCTGCTCCTGCCTGCGCGCAGGCATCACAAGTGCTTTGTTCCTGCCTGAGTGGCCCTCATGGAATCCCAATTCTGAATAGGAACCGAGATCCAACATCGTATTAAGTTGGTGACAGATCGCAGTAAAATCGCTGCGACACTAGTCTGGTCATGAAAATGAGGCTTGTTTCAGCGGATCTGACCTGTTCATTCTTACTCAGGGTATGTTTAGTTCCTAGAATTTTTGCCCCAAAACATCACATCGAATCTTTGACACATACATAGAGCATTAAATACAGATAAAAAACTAATTACACATTTTGCATTCAAGTCGCGAGACGAATCTTTTAAGCCTAATTAGTCCATAATTAGCTATAAGTACTACAGTAACCTAGATGTACTAATAACAGATTAATTAGGCTTAATAAATTGTCTCGTGGTTTCCAGACGAGTTATGAAAATAGTTTTTTCATTCGTGTCCAAAAACCTCTTCTGACATCCGATCAAACGTTCGATGCAACACCCAAAAATTTTCTTTTCGCAAACTAAACACACCCTCGGGAGCTCCATTCACTTGTCGGATAGGCACATGTCCCTAGATGATTCCTTAACACATCCTATCTTACTATAAAGTTATCCCCACTAATACCTTAAACTTAACATGCAAAGATACCATATCATCATCCACTAACAAGATGCCACATCATCATCCACTAATTAACAAGATGTTACTCATCATCCACTAACAATCATCACATTTAAACATCATGAAAACATGCTATATCTTTATAGTTTTTATAATTTAAGAGCTTTTCAAATACAAACATGTTAAATTATCATCCAACATAATTCACATAATGTTTCAATGTATATTTTTATTATGTTTTATAATATCCTATATAAATATATAGTTCATCCTCACTTAGTGCTTAAATGATTAATCTATGGTGCAAATTATCTTTCTCTTTTTTCCTCTAATTAAGTCATATCACATCAATTGTTTTTAGCTTTTAGATGATTAATCTATAGTCCAAACTATCTCCCTATTTTTCTTCTTCCATAAAGTTATACCACCTTACTTTTTACGTTTGAATCACCATTCTACATACTATTTAAATCTAAATTATCATAAACCGTATTAATTTACTTAATCTGATGTTATCTAGCTATCTTACATGTTATTTTTTTTATTGTTTTTATAATAAATTCCCACAGCAATGCACCTATTAAAAGTAACAGCACAGCACCACTGGACCGGGACAGCACAGCTCAATTGACTGGAGACTGGAGACTGGAGACCAAGACTTCGAAGATATGGTACTACAGCCCCCATAAGGACTTGCTCGGTTAATCTCCGTGAGAAAGGGGATTGAAGAGAACTGAGAGATTAATTCCTTCAATCCCCATGGGAGAGGGATCAACTGAACAAGCGCTGACTGTTTAGTTTTCTGCCTGTTCGGCAGCCGATTAACCTTACATATACAAGCTAGACTGTAACTACTGGCTCCTCACTTCAGAGTTCAGAGGAACATTCACCAGGAGATATCAACACGGTGCACAGTATGCTCCAAAAATCAAGCCTCAAGTCCACTGAAAGCGTTTCGGATCTCGATCTGTTTATTGTTTACCCTTTGTGCATCCTAAATAGTTTAAACATACACTTCAAGCATCTATTTCTTGCTCTAATATTCTATCCAGTTTTCGTATTAATCAGGACAAGATGGTAGCCAAAACCTAGAACATCAGAAATAATGACGGAACAACGGCTTCACAATTGGCGGTAAAACCTTACTAGTCAGCTGAAGTAATTTCGAAAATTGAATTCACAAAATACACTACGACCTTTTCTGTAAACGTCGTGTGCCGATGTTCTTATACTCAGAGAACAATAGCATAACAGCAGTACTATGTTTTTCATGAGGTTAAATTTTTACCAGACCTACTAAAGCACCAGTTAATTCAGAAAAGACACTACATAAAAAATAAGAGCCTTTTCTATATCAGTGACATGTCCCTACGTTCTTACACGAAGCAAGACAGCTTATAGCATAACAGCAGTACTATGTTTTTCATGAGGTTAAATTTTTACCAGACCTACTAAAGCACCAGTTAATTCAGAAAAGACACTACATAAAAAATAAGAGCCTTTTCTATATCAGTGACATGTCCCTACGTTCTTACACGAAGCAAGACAGCTTATAGCATAACAGCAGAATTATGTTTTTCACGCGGTTAGATTGTTACCAGGCTTTTTGGGACAAAAGCACTATTCTTCAGCATTATCCCCTTTCTGGAATGTAGGAGATTTACCACGCCCCATTGTAAAGCCCCTTGTCCCATCCGGCATTCTCGGTCCAGGAATAGGCTTGTTCACATGATCAGAACCAGAAGTGGCAGGGGATGAGACATGGCCTGATATGAAAAATCATCAGTATGCATATTCCAGATAGAGTTAAAAAATACATATGTGGAGAAATAATCACAGGTATTTGATTTTTCATTAGTACAAAACTAGAGAACTACAAATCGATCTTGATTTCCTTCTGCGTGTTCATTTGGAATATCAAGTGTTTACAGCAAGAACTGTCAGGATTGAATTCTTCAGCTCTTGTTAAAAGATACCCGTAGGGAAAAAAAAACTAGTTACATCAATGTAAGTCTGGTGAACCTACTGTCATCAAGATGAAAACAGACTTAGCTTTGGAAATGAACAAGGATATCATTGCGCAAAAAACTAGGTGAGGAGATGTGTACAATGGTATTAGTTGCCTAAGATAATAAATATTGTTCAGTTTTTTTCCATAAAGAAGCAGAGTAACATGTTGACCATGAAGCCTCCTGCCTCCATCATGCACAGACATGGGAATTAACTTAAGTTGTATGTGCAAATGGAGTTCATCTGAGAAACATTTCACTCAGTGCAAAACAAACTGATATTGTGGATATTGGATGAAACTCAGTGGCATAAAATGTATCACCCAAATAATCTACAAATTTAGTAGGGTCAAAATAGTGTAAACAGTTTACCTTGCCCACTTGTATTTTGCTGAATCTGACCTCTTCCTTGAGATTTATATCGACCTTTTCGTCCTCCTTTAGCATTTACTTTTTGGTGTTGGTGCATGTCCTAAAGATATGCACAAATGACCTATGAGCAAAGACACTTGCAGAACAATGACACAACCTCCTGATCATAGCATCTAAATATGAAAAAAAAAACTAAATAGAATAATACATTTGAACTTCATGCTTGTATCATGTGTGCAGTTCAGTAAGGGAATGCAAAGGGTGAAGATGGACGTAAGAGAAAGTGAAACATAATTGTGCCAAGTGGATAATTGAAAAAAAACAATAGGTGTATGAAATAAATCAAACCTCATGGGAAATATTAGAGTTCACATTCTCATTGTCGAAAGCACTCTCCACTGAATCAGTACCACCATTCTTTTCTGATACCATCTGCTGCTCTACTTTTGAAGGCTGGCCCTGGATGGCCTGATTTTCTTTTGAAGACTGGTTATGCTTTCCTGATCCTACGGTTCGCTTAGCCAGCCTGACTTTCATTCCAGTCCTCCAATTGCTCCCATCGTTTAAGGTGATAGCCTAATTTGATCACACATAAACAACAATCTTTAAGATGTATTCATACGCTGGGAATCAAATGGGCCATTAAATGTGAGATAAGGGAACTCACAGCTTTCTCAGCTGCCTCTGCTGTTTCATATTCAACAAGAGCATGCACCTGCACAACCCTGACCTATTACCAACTTGAATACTGGGTGAAGGAAAGGATATATCCAATTTTATTCAGGAGACGTAAAAGCAACTAGAGATGACTAAATTTATCAAATATATTTTCCATTCAGTGACTGGCAACGAGTGGTAGTTTGTATGGCGGGTCAATCAGAAATAACCCATGGCTACAATACTTATTTTATCGATTACGAACCTATGACTACAATCAGTAGGTAGTAAAATCAAAAGGGCTGTAGTTTGGGTATCTATAAGATCTTTTAAGAAAATGTCGCTGAGTAATAACTGATACACACCTTGTTACTTAGCATGATGTCATGGTTCTTAATTGTTGCAGATTCTCCCACTGAATGTTGATCATGAATGGTTATCTTCGCAATTCTGGCACATATGAAGATAAAGTACAGTTCCAAAACAATATATTATGAGCATCAATCATTAAGTGTCCTCAGAACAATATAGCATCACAAACACAAGCAAACAACATACTTCCCAACTGTTTCAAATTTCGCATGTATGCTTTCCATGGAGAAATCAGAAGGCAGATTTTCCACCACGACTATCCTTTTCTGCGTGCAAGTTAAAGTTAAAACTTAGAACACAGATATTCCACAATACATATAAATAATGCATTTCAGCAAGGAGTGGGCTGGAAATTGACCTTAACATCATTCAATTCATTATTTGGCAATGGATGTAACCTCCTGACCCTTTTCCCATCTGGACTCACGACCTGAAAGTTAAGAACAAAATAACAGCATATAGTGATATACATTTAAATTATAACTATTAACATAGCAACCATATCTATCTCCCACTGACCAAAAGCACCACTTCCAAAGCATAGATAATAAATGGGCAATATATTACCAGCTTAGATGATGTCCTAAGTGCAGCTTCAATTATAGAGAGATCCTGACTGAGTTTCTTCATTCTTCTGAATGAGGCAATAACTCCAATAGGAACTATTACCAAAGATAGCACATAATTAGAAGAACCTTTGAGATTTTACTTCATATAATACATAATATTTGATGAAAGTTAACCCTAATGAACATCAATCCATATAGACTTGAGCACTATAAACTCGCTAAGCAACACTTAATTCACCCGACCTAATGTAAATATATTTAGTGATTCATGACAGAAGAGTACCCTATATCTAACGAGTCACTTATGATATACCAGTTACAGCCTAGAAATTCAGAAAGAATTTAATACCTGAAAATCAACAAAAGGTAAAAGTATAATTCCACACCATGCCACTGAGTTGTCATGCAATAAGTAGTGCTACATGGATCATTGTTTACAAGCTACTTCCCAAGCATGTACAAAATCCAGCGCATATGATACATACAGAACATCAGGCTGCTAAAAAGAAAAAAAAAAGGTCCATGTCTCGCAAAACGATTGCAGCTCTTGTCCCAATCTATGAATGAGGGCAGCAAACTATTGCTGTAAATGATCAATCAAAGAGTTCAAAACTAATCCATCCTACTTTAATTGTGAAGCTCAAATAAAAAGGGGCAGCTCAGATGAGTAAGGAGCATATCAGTTCCCACTGCAACAGCTTGACTCAGCTACCATGGAAGAATACCAGACAACATCGGTAATGGGATCAAGTTTCATGTATCCTCATGGCCCGACAGTCAAACTAAATGTGAGGAAATCTAACTGACTACAGAAACCATGAAAAGAGAGAAACAACAAAAATAAGTAAATAGCCAGCCCCCATGGTTTATTAATTAAAAAGTCCCCCTGATTATAATTTCAAAACAGAATGGAGTGAATCAGACAACAGTAAACCAGTATTCACAGAGGCCTAAACTAGCTTCTCGGCACAACTAAAGAAAGCTGCACCAGGAGTACCTATGTAAATGCCTCTCATAAGTACCTGTCATATTTCATCATTTTCACCTCCATTCCACTAATGTATGATCGACAAGGCAAAATAATGCAGAAACATAGGAGCTAGAAGAGTCACACCTTGTCTCACGGAGGATAGAATAAAAGAGAGAGAGAAGGGATATAAAAGAGCTTTCAGAACTTGAATCATATACATATTACTGACCAATTACCACATCTATTTCTAGACTTCTAGAATGCAATTTATGCGAAAAGCAAACCTGTCATAAACCTAAGTACAATTATCTCGGTGGCAAAATAATACAGGCAAATAATAATAGGGCGCATCACAAGCAGTTCAAAATGGGGAGAAAAGATACTACACACTTGGCATGGCTCCTGTCTCAAATACATATGTTTCTAAACTACCAGACTAAACCATCTAAACTTAGCATCACAATATATAGAGGTTTCGCTACATGAAGCAAAAGCATGCCACTTACCAAACCCCTGCTTGTTCTTCTTCACGAATTTAATCAGGAACTCATCCGTAGGAAGATTCTCATCGCTGAAGTAGTACTCCACCTGCAAGGATGGAACGTTTGACGTATGGATAGCACAACATCTCAAAAAATCCGTCGTCTTTGCAGGAGCATACAACAGAACATCTGATAGCCAACAGAGGGAAGGACCGGAAACTGGTGTACCTGTTTGACGATCCGGTCGCAGAGCTCGTCGGTGAGCACGACACCACCCGCGCCAGCCTCGGAGGGCTCCATAGGTACGGCAGCGGCGCCGGCTTCTGCGACGACGGGGGCCACATCCTCCTCCACCACCTCAAGGGGCGGATGCGGCAGCGGGTCTTCCTCCGCGACGACAACACCCTCCGCCTCCAGAGGCGGCGCTGGCGGCGGCGGCTGGTCGTCGGTCTCGGCGACGGTGAGTGGCTCGGCCGCGACGGCGTCCGCGGCTGGATCCTGGAGGTCCATACCGCGCAGCGGCGCAGGGGAGGGAGATCAGGGGAGCCGAGCCGCCGCCCCGCCGCCCGCCCGGTGGCCGCCGCTCGAACTCGCCGGCGGCTGCGGGTGGGTGGGAGGTGCGACTGCGTGCTCGAGTCCTCATCGTGGGTTGCAAGACGGGCTATATACTCTCCGCAGTGAGAGGCCTCTGGAAGGGTTAAACGGCCCGCTAGCCACTAATGGGCCTAACGGGCGTCAATCTTTCTTTCGCCTGTAGCCGCGGGCGACAACGCGTTTGTGGGCTCTGGACTGGAGTCATGGTAATTTAATTCCTTTCGTCGCGTTAAGTCGAAGAAATTCACGATTTCCTCTCTCTCTCGCAGCGAATGATTAGTACGAGTGGGAGAAGAAGGGTCGAGGCTCGAGGGGAGGGGAAGCGGGTTACAGCAGCGGAAATTCTAATTGGCGCGTGCGGCGCGCACGTGCCGGCCCATACGGCTCAAGACGGGGTTAGTTTTTTTTTTCGAATTTTTCCATATATATATGTAAACTTTCAACCCATATTTAAAAACTTTCAACTCCGACTTAAAAACTTTCAATTCCGATTCGAAAACTTTCAACTCAGATTCAAAAACTTTCAACTCGAGATTCGAAAACTTTTAAGTCGAGATTTGAAATTTTCAAATTAGATCTGAAAACTTTCAACTCGAGATTCGAAAACTTTCAACTCAGATTCTAAAACTTTCAACTTGAGATTCGAAAACTTTCAAGTCGAGATTTGAAATTTTCAAATCAGATTTGAAAACTTTCAACTCGAGATTCGAAAAATTTCAACTCAGATTCGAAAACTTTCAACTCGATATTTGAAAACTTTCAAATCAGATTTGAAAATTTTCAAGATATGATTTAAAAACTTTCAACTCAAAACATTTTGAAAAAAAAAATACGTGTGCTAAAGATTTTAAAAAAGTAATCAGAAAAAAAAGAAAAAAAGAAAAAAGAAAAAATCAAAAAAAAGGGAAAAAATCGTGAATAAATAAAAGGCCGATGGGCCTTGTGGGCCGGGGAGCAGCTGGCGCGCGCGCGCGTCAACTAGCAACCCTCCTACAGCGGAGCTTCTCCCCCATACGGCCGTCGGCAGCCCCTTTCCCCCTCTTTCTTCCCCATACGAAACCCGAGGCAAGTTGATGACGGCAGCGACGACGGCGGCAGGTTGACGACATGCAGAGGAGGGACGAGAGGAGAAGAGGAGAGGAGTGCTCGCCTCCTCACTTTCTCCATGTTCGCCTCAAAGCTCGTGCTCGGCGATGGCGACGGCGCGAGGCGGAGACTCTCGGAGATGCTGACGCGACGGCGGCGGCGGCAGCGCGAGGGGAAGGCGGAGGTGGAGGCAGCGCAAGCGGGAGGCAGAGGCGGCAGCGCAAGCGGGAGGCGGAGCAAGGCGGCGGCAGCGAGAGAGGTGAGAGAGAGACGAGAGGGATGAGGGGACGGCGGCGGCTAGGGTTTGGGGTGGTTAGTGTTAGTGGGTGTCATTTTGCAAAAAAGCCCCTCGTCTTATGATTTTACAGGGCAGTCCAAATTTACGGTTTTCTCTCCTTTGAATGAAAATATCCGATTTTTATAAGGGTCTCCACATAAAACATCCTCTCGAAGTACTATTCGTGAAGGACATGTATCGAATGACACCAAAAGCGAAGGACTTTTTCGCAAAAATTCCACCCCGCGCACTATTGCAATCCGACGCGGCATCGCCCAGCGCCCGCGCCATCGGCGACGCTTGATGTCCTCTAAGAGCAAGTTCAATAGTATAGCCAACTACTAGCTCCAATTTCATCTATAGCCAATCTAATAGCTCATTCATACAATAGTTACATACTACACTATTAATACATGGTCCCACCTGTCATACACACACTGTATCTTGGAGTTCGTGCTACATCTGGTTATAAATCTGTAGCCCGCTGCTCTTCTCTCTCCTCATTTATCTACTTAAAATATGTTTGCAGCTGGTTTGTAGCATGCTATTGTATCTGCTCTAATTCGACTCTCAAATCTCAACTACCAGAGAGATGCAGCATCATGTTCCACTTGAGTTTTGCTTTTCCTTTTTTTCCCCTGTCGAAGGATACCCCGGTGTTCTGTTTCTTTGGCAAAAGTATACTTCTTAATTAACAAGCTCATATGCCATCTCGACTGATAGTAGTGTTGTCTAGTGAGCAATATGGAACAGACAGAATCAGTATGCTGGAACCGGTGCGTAGACAGGAGGTAGTCTTGCAAGTGAAGAAACCTTTGTGTCGGGAAAACCGGAGAAATCCCTGCCTTTTCCACAGAAAAACCTAAAAAAAAAGGCCTACAAAGTTGGCGCAAAAGGTGACGGGGCATTTCACATCATTTCAGGATGGTCTTGTTTCGTTTCAGAGGCAGCAAGCATTACAACGGAGCAGTTCCGCACCGCACGCTAGTCGGGACTCGGGGCTCGATCGATCTGATCCTGGAACAGATTGGGCTCCGGCTGCCGGTGGTACGGGCACCTACCACGACAGAAAAACGGTGCAGGGAAAACCGACCAAATCAATTGGGACGCAAACGAGCGCCGAATTCTCCGGTAGCGTGCACCGCCGCAACGTGCGTCGGCCCGGCCACTCGTAAAGGCTCCCCGCCCAACCAGCCGGCGATCCTTTATCGCGGCCGCGGTACGTCGTGGTACTACGTAACGTCGTAACTTCGGAGAGAGCGCGGCATTGCAGAAAATCCACCGGATGACGACGGTGGATCTGCACAGGGCTCGGTCTCTCGGGTCGCAGATCACGAGTGGACCTGCCTGCCTGCCTGCCTGCGATGGTAAGTATCATGGCGTGGTACGTGTGTGGCCCGTATGGGTACAGGGGTATGGGGTACACGCCAACTCTCGACGCATGGCCATCTTTGTCCATGCGTTGCACATCGGTAGCGGCTACCAGGAATTTCTGCCGGCTAGCTTTGTCTTGTCTATCGCGCTTTCACGAATCACGCCTGGGTTTTACCGTAACAGTTTATTACGGTACGCGCTTTCATTCTCACCCTGCTGGACCTTTGCAGTACTTTTGTAATTTGTATTGCCAATTTGGCATGAAGTAGGAGTAACACTAGTTCCCTTTTGCATTTTGTATTGGCGTGAAGTCTACTCATTTTAGGGCCTCTTCGGATTGAGGGATTTTTGTAGGATTTTCAAGGGAATACTGTAGATAGGAAATATTTCCTTTCCTGACATTCGGTTCATAGGAATCGACCCAAAGAAAAATCAGAGGAAAAATTCCTTTCATGTGGAATCAATAGAGAAACAAAGGAAAATTTCCATCCACTCCTACCTCATTTTTTCCATTTCCTATGTTTTTTCTTTGCCTATCCGAACACATGTTTACCAATCCTATCTACAGAATTCCTGTGTTTTTCAATCCTCTGTTTTACACATACATTCCTATCATATTCCTACGATTTTCCTATTCCTACGTTTTTACAATCCCGTGATCCGAATAAGCCCTTACTGGAACCAGGAGTAAGTTTTTTTTTCCTACGGTGTGTCCTGAGATCCTCGATAGTGTATGATATCTTGTATCCTGCACAGCATGATGTACACGCATAGGTTGGTCCACACAAATAAACCAACTTCACTGCTCGGATCTGCTGACTTGCGATTGATTTAATACGGCATTTTGCATCATCTGCCTGGCTCAGTAGAGTAGAAATGTGGAATCGACGACGCGTTCTCTACGCGAAGTAGTACTGACCAAGTTTGACCGACCGCTGTGAAAATGTGAGCGCCGAGAAAATGTGTCGGTGTGTAGCTGTGTGTGTCTGTGTGCACTGTGCAGCAGCGTTCCACCCCGCCCGGTCGTCCCACACCCTCACTTCGATATCTGAATTTCACTGTCGGTTAGCAGCGTGTCATGGTGCGCACCCAAAAGTGAACGCTACTCGACTGCTCGAGCCCCTCAAAGACAAACACGATCAGTACTTTATTAATCCGAAGATTCAGACCCTGTTTGCTTCGTGGGTCTTAATCCATTAGTCCCTCTATTTTAGTCCATTTTACTTCCTCCATCCTATAATATAAGATATTTTAACATTTTACTTACACTGTTTCTCCACTCATCTTTTTTTTTTGGTTTTGTCCACTCATCTTATTAAAAAAAATTATGCAAATATAAAAAACGAAAAATTGTGCTTAAAATACTTTGGATAAAAAAGTAAGTAAAAAATAAATAATAATTCTAATTTTTTTAATAAGACTAATGGTTAAATAATGCAAGTAAAAAAATCAAAATCACTTATATTAGGGGACTCTCTCCATCCCATTTTAAGTACAGTCATGGTTTTCCGTGCTCAACTTTGACCGTACATCTTATTTGAAATTTTTTTGAATTTTTTTAGTCTATGGATCGGACTATTTTTTTTTGTCCGGATACTAATTTTAATCCAGAAACTTAATGACCCAAACATGGTCTCAGTAAGGCCGGGAAGCCCATAGAAGAAAGTGGCCACTGGCCACTGACCAGCATAGTGGATAACACACTTTGGATTATAGAAACCCGTATCGCCGGCATGCTCACTTGTTTACTCAATTGGGTCTCACTTTGGCAGACGTTGATGGTTTTGAGCCGCTCTGTCTGCAACCACCTACCTAAAGTGAGAGCATACGCGGGTACAATCTCACTTGAGCCGTCGCCGAATTCCCTTCCGTTCATTGTGCTCCACAATCATATGTACCCAGAAACGGTGCGTATATAAAGGAAACAAAACAGAATGGACTCTGAAACTGCTTTAGGATTAAGGCACAATGTAAAAATAGAAAGAGTACTAAGTCCTCTAAGATACCCTTAGGAGTATATTTTGAAAGTGATCTTAAAACAATGATTACACTTAAAAAGTAATCACATACATCATGTAAATTAACATTAACTTAAGGTGCATCTTGTGCTTAAAATCTACCACAAGCAAAAAGAAAGTATTTCTCTCTTATTCACCTGATGGACAAGAGCCGAAGCAGTTCTTTTTTTCATCTCATGTGGTCATCTTGTGTTTAAATCCTAGACATGATTACTTTAACTATGATCCATTATTCATGGACCGACTCCTAAGGTTACAACATACATCCACACCACAAACTTGAGCTTGCCCATTTTTATGAGCTAGCATTGTGCATAAGGTTTAGACATAAAGGAATAAACAAATATATCATTCATCTCTTTCCGCTCATACTTTGCTCTCTATCTTGAAATGAGGGGCTCACTTTAATAACCGCTCTTACATTGTGAAGGTGACAATATATTATAGTGGGACCCACCTTAAGACCAACTTCTGTTATACATTAAGCACACCCAATTTCTCTTCAGGTTGGTAAAGAACATCCACATTGTGCTCCCAAATCAGGTAATAAGCAATAATTTAATATTCCTACCAGTAGTAAGTATTGTGGACTCAGTAAATAGCTCTCAGCACTACAACCCGGTTGTAAGAAATAAAAAAGACATTGTTTTTTTTTTTTTGCTATGTATTGATCTTCACTCTCTCCCTTCATGCTACTGGTTGTTGTTAAACTTTATATTATCATTGTGGCTAGATATTATGGAACTTTTAAAGATGTTTATTTTTGTTGGGTCTACCTTATTTACTGGTCTGTAAATATACATTGGTGATACCAAATGTAAACAAACAATATTCTGGCGCTATCTTTACCATTGATGCTTGTCTCAAACAACAGACACTGTGTGCCCGTGGCTCCGTACCTGTACATTCATCGCTAATCAGTAATCACTGGAGTCCTAAAATATAATCATTTTTAAGATAGACACAGATATTAAAAAGTACTACCTTCTTTCTAAAATATAATAATTTTTGGTTATAAATCTGAACATAAATATTTATATTTTGGAACAGATGGAATAGGTATAGATGATTGAAGGAGGGTTGTAATTAGTGGATTAGATAAAGTAAGTGAAGAGAATAGTTATAATTGGTTGATAGGAGAGGGTAGGTAGAAAAACGGCTTCATTTTAAGATAAATTACTGTGCTAAAAATAGTTATATCTCGAGATAGAGGTAGCATGCTTCTATCCTGTCCCGGTGTTTGTCGTACATTCACGGATGAGCATATTACTGGTAGAAAAAAAGAAATATCTGATGCTCTTCGCAGCCACATTGCCTCGTGACTTCCCTGACTGGTGAGGGACTGCGGGCAAAACGCAACTGCACTACACAGGCCTTTTTAAATTTTTTTATCACATCAAAACTTTTTTATACATATAAACTTTAAACTTTTTCATCACATCGTTTCAATTTCAACTAAACTTTTAATTTTAGCATAAACTAAACAGACCCACATGCAAGTTCTACTGTACTACAATCGTGTGGGCAGCGGCGCCTTTTTTTGGTGCTCGACAAAGTGCTACCAAAACGCTGCGAAAAAAGCAAAAGGCAGCAGGGTGACCTCTAGAGTATTTTATTGACCATCGACGCCATTCTCACCATCCAGTGGTCACTGCTCCTCCTTCCTTTCCTTTCAGACCCCACGCCTGCGAGAAAAATAGAATAATGGGGGTGGCCAGCAAAGTGCCAAAGGAAAAGGGAATCGCCATCCCATAAAAAGCAGGGCGTGAGCAGAGAGCTGCCTCCAGCCCAGTGAGAGTAGGACTGGCTCGGCTCGCTCACTCGGTCAGCTGCACACACACTGCACTTCGGCTCACTCTCTCCACTGTTCTTCTTCCTCGGCGAGGGGGGAAGGAGGAGGCGAGAGCTCGAGGCGGCTAGGAGGAGGAGATGGAGGGAGATTCGGCGAGGAGGCTCGCATTGCTGGGGCTGTGCCTGGGCCTGCTTCTGCTGGCGCCCTCCCATCTGGCCTCGGCCGCTGCGGTGGAGGATGGTATGCTTTGCTGTCTCTTCGATCGTTTCTGTTTCTTGCCCTTGCTGGAGGATCAGTAGTGCTGCTGTTCTTTTGATGCTGGAGGATCCAAGGCAGTATTTTGACATATTTGTGGAATATTTGGTTGGAGTTTGTGGGGATGGGTAGTTTTCTGCATCACAGATCTCAGCAAATAGAGAAATCATGCGATTTAGTACCTCTCCGCATCCCACATTTGTATAACAAATGCGGAGTTCATTAGCACATATACATAGCACTGAGGAGAAATTTGAAGGGTGGGTAGGAGAAGAGAAAAATAATCCCCTAGGAAAATGGTGTGGTAAAGCATGCCAAGAAGTTAGCTTTGTGCCCTAGGAATCAAGAGATGTGGTTGCACTCGTGAGGAAGGAGTGTGATAGCCCCCCCCCCTTTATTTTTTTTTCTCTTTTTGTAGAGCATATGGTTCAGTATACCTGCAAAGTAAAGGTCCTAGAAAGTAGGAAGGAGCCTTGGCCCTTGATAGCTGAGATAACATTTACCAAGGCTGTGTTTAGATCCAAAGTTTGGATCCAAACTTTAGTCCTTTTCCATCACATCAACTTGTCATACACACCCAACTTTTCAGTCACATCATCTTCAATTTCAATCAAAATCCAAATTTTGCGCTGAACTAGACACAGCCCAATTATCCAAACCTGTCCTGTTACTGAAGTCTGAACAGCCAAAAACTGACCAGTTATACTGCCACTTGTGCCAAAGCTTTCCTGGGAATGTAGTTTTTTGCAGTGACCAGTGTAACCACTTCTTTTAAGTACATTAATTGGATAAAAATATTTATACCTGCTTAATACACATCCCCCTTCCTTACTTGCCTTTGAGTTTAGTCTGCATGTATATACCTTTATAAAATTATTCCTTTTCTATGATTCATGCAATTTTATGTTTGAAAATGACTAAAAACCCCCAAGTGAGCTGTCCTGTATGATGAGAGAGACATTCTGTTGGGTGCAGAATGCTGCTAACAAAACCACTTGAAAGATTCAGAAAATCTTCAGGCTTGTAACTGAAAGAGTTTCAGTTTCCTATCTTGTCCAAAGGAGGTATTATGAACCTCTATGCAAGGACGAAGTTGCATGAAAGTCAAAATGAAATGTGGCGTAGTAGTAAACTTGGATCCAGGCCGAACAGCACAGCAGCAGAAACCAGTGAGCCAGTGTCCTGCAAACGCGTTCAATGAACCGTCCAGTAAAAAGGTCAAATGGCTTATTAAAAGGATGGCCGTGAGGGTCCATGCCTGTCTCTTTAATTTTTCGTACCTTAACCTCCCCAGAATTACGCTACGGGCCGTGGTGATTTCCTCCGGACATGGGCAGCTCTGGAGTCTGGACCACTGCATGAGGCTCTCCATGGTGGGATGGTGGATAGGGTAGGGTTGGTGGATGTTTCACTTTCACCACATAATATCGTCGTGCATAGTCACATGGCTGTCCTTGTAAGGACATTGAAGCACAGTAAAGTGGCCTACCCGCAGTGCCCCAATGAAATGCATTGGATGTACAATAGAAAAACATGGACATGTTTTCTCTCCTATAGTACTGAATTAGAGGTTTTAGCTGTTAAATTTTGGCACAGGAGATTTAATTATGGTACAGTTTATCTGTGCAACCGTGCTTTCAACTGGGAGGGTAGCCATAAAAACAAGCTTGAGAAGTCACTCACTTATAAGAAAAACCAGTCCTAGAAATGAACTTTCCCAAACTCTACTGTGATGGTTCATTTCACTTGTTACACATGTTTCCGTAGAAAGGTTCCCGTAAATGTCCTAGGTTTTTATCTGAAATTTATTTTTTTTTGTCACTGTTATGCATTTGATTTGAGTTGTACAGTGCCATTCAATTCAGTCTGAGTTGTACATTATTTTATATATGTCATAATAAAGATAGTCCAGCGCATTGTGTACTAGGTTCAGTGGGGGATCATATTTACGGTTCGTCCTATCCTACAAAAGGGTAGAGCTACACAACTTAAAATAGTTATGGTTTTATTGCATTGCAGACTTGCAGTAGATGTACTTGGCTTCACTTGCATGGGAACGCTTTCACATATAACATGGGTAGATATTAAGTAGAGTTCTTGAGAAATATATTTTCTGCCTCTTGGTCTTGGATTGCAGCTGTGTTACTTTTGGAGATCTAAATTGACCTTGGCACTTACATGAGCAAGTGATCTCTTTGCACAACAGGCTTGCTCAGCAATGGTGACTTTGAGACAGCACCAGCTGGTGGTTTTGTCAAATCTGCTTCAGTTGCTGAAGGTGCATCATCGATCCCTGGCTGGACGATCAATGGGACAGTCGAGCTCATCTCAGCAGGCCAGCACCAGGGTGGCATGATTCTTATTGTTCCACAGGGTATCCTACAGAGCTTTTCTCCTTCTGTCCTCTGATCAATCAAGTTGCACCACTGATTTGTATTCGACATGTTTAATATTTGGATTTTCATTTCAGGGGATCATGCTGTACGTCTTGGAAACGACGCAAGTATAGGGCAGGTGGTGCAGGTTGAGAAGGGCTCAGAGTATGCTATCACGTTCAGTGCTGCCCGAACGTGTGCACAGCTAGAGTCACTCAATGTGTCTGTGCTCGGTGGTGCATCACAGACAGTGGACCTGCAGACATTGTACAACATAGAAGGCTGGGATGCATATGCATTGGCTTTTCAGGCAACAGATGAGCAGGCGAGCCTTGAGTTCAGGAACCCTGGTATGGAGGATGATCCGACTTGTGGACCTATCCTTGACAACGTTGCCATAAAGAAGCTCTTCACTCCAGACAAACCAAAGGGTATGACAGTTCTGCTTATCTCTATACCTATTAGAGTGTATATCCTTACAGGATGTCTTAAGAGAGCTAGAGGTGCTCTAGTTTGTATGGTTCTTAAGTCATCACTTGGTATTGTCTTCTTTCAACAGATACTGTGGTGTCAAATGGAGACTTTGAGGAGGGTCCATGGATGTTTCCAAACACGAGCTTTGGGGTGCTTCTCCCAACCAACCTCGATGAGCAGACGTCTGCCTTGCCTGGCTGGATGATTGAGTCAAACCGAGCTGTCCGCTTTGTCGACTCTGACCAATACACCGTTCCCCAAGGGAAGCGCGCCATTGAGCTTCTATCAGGGAAGGAAGGCATCATCTCACAGATGGTCGAGACAACCCCTCAGAAAGAGTACAGCCTGACATTCACATTGGGCTCAGCAGGGGATTCATGCCAGCCACCAATGGCTGTCATGGCATTCGCAGGTGACCAGGCCCAGAACTTCCACTACTCGCCCATGGGTAATGCCACAAGCCAGGCTGCGAATGTGACATTCACAGCACGAGCTGAGAGGACGCGGGTAGCGTTCTACAGTGTGTATTACAACACGAGAAGCGACGACCACAGCTCGCTCTGTGGGCCAGTGATCGATGATGTGCGCGTCTGGGGCTTGAATGGAGCTGCTGGGTTGAAGGCAAGTATTGGGCTGCTGCTTGGCATTGTTAGCATTGTCAGTCTGATGTTGTTCTGAATCTCTTAGTGATTGTGGTCGAAAGATATATAAACCTCTTCTGTAAGTATGAGGAGGCCACTAGTTTTGGTAGTAAGCTTGAAGTTTCTATTAGGTTGAGTAATGTGAGATTGTGAGCTTAGGCTAAAGCTACCTGAAGCTATGTATGGCTGTTTCTGTTGCTTTCTTTTGTGATTCAGAAAGTAACATGCCATTGTGGGAAGTGTGTGGTGGTTAGTGTGCCAAGAGCTTGTAATGTTCAAATATCATCCCTTCAATATATTAGAAATTTCAGGAGTTGATCCGATCTCCATTGTCTTCTAGTCTGATGAATGCCGTTTCAGACATGTACGCGTGGAGTGTGTTGACAGAATTCATCAGGCAATGCGTACAAGCAGAAAGCCACAAAAGGGTTGGTTTGTACCTGGAGCCTGGAGAAGTGGAGAGTTCATGTTCATCATCTGCTGCTTCCGGGGCCTCCTCGCGAGTGCCTTGGACGGTGTTCGCTGAGCTCCGATCGCTTGGCGTGCATCAGATCCCAAATCGTAGGACCTAGATAGTGGCCAAAGGATAAGTCCGACTTTGATATCTCGCGCTTCCAGCGGAGGGAGAGAAGGTAGCGAGGAGAGGAGGCTGGGTCAGGTGGGGAGGATGATTCATCGCGATGCCCTCTTCCGGCAACGTTAGGCGGCTGCAGGCCTGCAAACATCGGCCGATTTGCCGGACTAGCCGCGGGAGGAGGGAGCGAGAACAAGAGTACAAGACGAAACGGCCCCAGTGGGGTACCTCGTTTTCCCGTCGGAGCGCGTTCTTCTAAACTGAGCCGCTGGACCGAGAAGGCGAAACATCCATGTTAAACCCCCTACGCTGAACGGCCCCGTTCTGGCCCACACTAGATCCGGACCATAACCATCTGCCTCGGTTTTAACGCACTGTCCTCATCTTCCCGTTAGAAATAAGTGCACTTTGACTCCCTCAAATATAGCTCCAATCTAATTCGTTTTCCTCAACGTTATATTGTATATCTTGACCCTTAAATATTAAAACTGGTGTAATTTGCTTCCTCGGTCAATTTGGGAGCAATTTTCGCAGGCATGGCTTTTTATTTGATCAAACTACCTGAGTCAGTATGTGGTGCCCACATATCAGTGACCTCTCTCTTTCTTCTCCCCCTCTTTCCCATACCGATACACTGCCAGCTCCTCACCTTGTTTTTGCTCGCCGCCACCTTCTCTCCTCCAGCGCCGACGAACAAGCAGCCCTCTCTATCCAAGCTAGCAGCCTCGTCCTAAGTTACTGATGGTATTAGGAGGGGAGTATCCTTCCCGATGGCAGCAAGGGCAGAAAAGGGCGGTGGGAGAAGGCGGGCTGGTTGGTAGCACAGAGGGCGCGCATGATAGGGGCAGGAGGACTAGGCAACAGGAGAGGATAATGGTGAAGACGGTAAGCAAGGGGAAACAATAGGGATGTGTGGAGCAGGAGCTGGAGCAGGTCAACCAAGTGGCAAGCGGCACAGTGGCCTTTGCAGTGGAGAAGGCGTAGGATGCCTGAGCACGACGACGATGATGACACGTGCGACGCCACCGTCACAGCGGAGAACATCAAGTAGGCGCAACAGTAGGACTTGGGGACACACAACGAGATGGTTGGCTGGCGGCGGCGAGGAGGCAGAAAAAATCGTGCTCTTGTTGGCTGGGTTGTCGACGGCGTGAGGACTAGAGAGGCAGAAACGGACTCCGCCTTCGTTGGCTGGCCCTATAACACAACGTCCGAGCTCTTGTGAAGGGTTGGTGCTTCCATCGCTGCTCTAGGGTAGCAACCGCCGCCGTCCTCTCAGCCACCAACAAGCAGATTCTGTCAAGGAGACAACGGATGTGGATGTCACTTATGGCGGGCGCTGACCTGCTCAGCAGCACGATGTTCGACCTCTTGGCCGTCATCCTCCCAAGCGTTCACCAGGATACCGACGGAGGAGGAAAACCAAAGGGGAAAACCCGAAAAAGTAGAAGAGAGTTGAGGGGGGGGGGGTTGCTAGGAAGAGGGGCCATCGCCGATGTCGACGAGCTCATGGTGGATGTGCAAGAGCGTGCCATTGTTCACCCCCTATGACTGATAGAAAAGGAGGGGGAAGTAATTGTCGCCCACGGAGAGAGAGAGGACAATAGGATAAAGAATGGACATTGAGGTCCCTTTGCTGACTCAGCCAGCCAGACTAGTCAACAAGTCACGTCAACAAAAAGTACTAAGGGAGTTAAACTACCTCGGTTTTAATAGTTAAAGGGTCAAAATATCTGTATTGTGGTTGAGGGAGTACAAATCAGATTGAATATTTTAAGAAAGTCAAAAGTAGACTTATTCCTGTATGTCACTACCGTCTAAGACCAAGTCCTTCCGTCTCCGTTGCGAGCAATTTTACGGTCCTTGAGAAGGTACCATGAGGTACCATTTTTTCTATTGTAAATTTGGTACCTCTTGATACCTCGGTACTATGAAGTATCATGAGGTATCAAATTTTATACTAAATTTTTGGTACCTCATGGTATCTACTCAAGAACCGTAGAATTGCTCCTCCGTTGCGCTCTGGGCATGCGGAGCCGCACATAATCTGCGGCAAGTTGGCCGCGGACGGGCTCTCCCACATCCACAACTTCCCGTCTGCTCGCTCTTCCATGATACCATCAGATGACTCTAGCACGATGAGCGTGGCGTACTGGCGTTCCGGCCTTCGCGTGCACCTGGGCGCTGGAATTCCGGATTGGCTGCGAGCCACCTGATCCAGACAAAATCGCCCCGAGGGTGATCTTAGTGCTTTGACAAGATCTGCATGGCGGCAGCCTCATGAACATCGGCAAGAACATCCTAGTTGCACCGCGCACTACCATCTGGCCATTGCAGTGCCACCAGTCACCACTACAAGCCACTAACAAACCTCGCGCTTGTTGTTAGTCGTCACTAGCTTGAGACAACAACTTTACAGGATATGTATACTTACTGGTGCAGACACAAGCTCGATCAGCAGTTAAAACCTTTCTAACAAATCATTGAAGGAAGACAATCATTGGATGACTGGAGTTAATACTAAGCAGAAACAATCATCTATGCATCGAGTGGCAGAGAAGGTGAGAAGGAAATTTAGGGGAAATCAAGTGTTTCGTGTCAGCATGGGATGCTGAAAAAGGAGAGAGGGAGAAAGAAACAAAATTTCGCAGCTCACTCTAGTCACCGGTAGAACCGCGAACAAGTTGACGCGGAATTGGTGCCACTCGGGTCATTTGTGTGTCTGACTCGCTGAGTTGACCACACCATGGATTCGCGAGGTAACGTTAATTGGTGCCGCGCCTGAGCGCAACGAGACGACGACCATAAGCGAGTTCGGCCGTTTCATCATGCAGACTTGAAGCGGTGAAGCCCTCCCATGTGCTCTGTGAACCGAGCAAACGTTGCTGTCATGGTGTCACTGGAAAACTCTCGGGTTTTTGACTGATTTTGCTCTCACGGGCAAAGCTAGCATGCAAAGGTCTGCAGGTTTGTTGTGATCGATGGTGCACGGTAAAGGCGCCGGGCGCATGATCTTTAGCCGCTGCCAAGGCATGATCCGAGCTGTGCTGCACGATCGCCACTCGCCCTAGATACACTCGGCCTGGATATAACGATATAGCACGCTCGATCGATCAGCAAAAAGTAATGGCTTCCAGGTCGTTCTCAGTTCCAGCAGCAGGCACTAGCGTGGTAGTACATCTATCTGAACGACGACGGGACTTGGACACATGGGAGGTAGTACAGCCAGTAGTCTCTGAATTGCTGTGTGTATTAAGCAGCAGCCTGCTTTGTTTGTTTCTTCAGAAAATCCATATGCAACAAGGGTGTGTTCGAGGAGAAGGAGATCAGAGAGATTGAGAAGATACGCAAAACGAGGTGAGCCATTAGCGCATGATTAATTGAGTATTAACTATTTTAAATTTAAAAAATGGATTAATATGATTTTTTAAAGCAACTTTCCTATAGAAAATTTTTGCAAAAAACGCACCGTTTAGTAGTTTGGGAAGCGTGCGCGCGGAAAACGATGTGCTTTCTCATCCTATCTCACACAAAAGAACGCAGCCTAAGTCATTACACGTGGATTTTGGAGGAAACTTAAAAACTTTTTTCATTGCATTGGGCTATTATTCACCACACTTAATACACATTTACTGTATAGGCCATAATTGGGCTTAATCTATATTGGGTTGTGTTTCATTTTTACTGTTGAACTGAGTTTGAGATCGGCGTGTGCTTGGTGAGCTCATGTCATGGACAACTCTAATCCAGCACCATCATATGTATCTAGGGGTGTAAGTGGAAAATCCTGATACTCATATATATAAATATATATATATATATATATATATATATATATATATATATATATATATATATATATACATGTTTATCAGTTATTCTTTTATAGTAATATAAAATTTGAAAGAAAAATAAAACATAAGTATGATAAGTGGGGGAAAATAACCTGCTTATCCGTCCCACTTGCATCGCTATAATGGATGTGTGCAAACTCACTGTACGGTGCGGAATATGGAAAATCTTGTTTCGTAGAATCACAAGATATTTTTCTTTTCTCAATCCAATAATCTAAAAGCGAAAAGTTAACGGTAAAGCAACGACTACTTTAGTTATTCATCAAAAAGTTGGGTTCCAAAACTAAAAGAGCCAAAAGAAATATGCATAAAGTGCCCTCATACGTGCTATGCTGACTGGCTGGAGAGGAACAAAATATCACTTCCAGGACAAGGCAATCCTATTAAATAATTAACAATCTATTATATCATTAACTAAAATAAGTTGTTATGTGAGCACCTGGGGAGGTTCCCCTGAAGACTCTTTTCTTTGTAGAACCTTGTCCATTTTTCTATAATGGAAATGGAGGGCTATGCCCTTTGCTAAAAAAAAATCATTCACTAAAATAAGTTTAAAAAAACTATCTGAGACCTAAAAATTATCATATTGATAAAAAGAGAGAGAGAAATATACATTGCTTGATTGTAATGTGTACGGTTTCTATCCATGTAGATTGATTGATATAGTTGTATAATACAAAAGAATACCATATTTGTAAAAATAGAAGTAAGAATTGTACATGTCAAATTCAACTCTTAAAATCTAGTTTTGCGCAAAATTGTTTGGGAAACTATCCTATTTTTTGCATGGACATTATGTTGTTAATTTAAAACGTTAGCTAACCGACATTTGGCATATCTTTATGGTTTAATTAACTTTTCCTGTTTACTACATTTATCCTTTGATGGGTACTTTTTTAGCTAGGGAGTATATAGTATCTACTTTATGGTGGTGTTTGAGATTGATGAAGATGATGAAGTGGGTGCCCGTAAAACGAGAAAACCATTAACGTATGATCAATTAAGTTTTAATTATTATAAACTTGAAAAATAAATTTATTGTACCATTTAGCAATTTGAAAACATGCTAACAGAAATCGAGATAAAATCTACATTTTATGAGAAGACAACACGGCCTCTAATAACCAGTAATATTTGATACAGCTCCCTGGTCTGCTTCATTTAAGCAATCATCAGTGTCATCTAGTCTACTGTCTACACATGCTAGGGGAACATACTAGTATGTATATAAAATTGGATATATTCATTTTATCCTCAACTCTAATCTTATTTTAATCAACACCCTTTGCATAGTTTAGAGGGAGTATATCTGGATCTATTGTAGGAAAGTACCGACGGTCAGGGCCGGCCCTGGCCCTATGCAGCCGAGGCGACCGCTGGGGGCCCATGATGGTAGGGGGCCTATAATGGTGGGGGTGCCAACACCTAATACTAGTAACATAATATCTCATCCGATGTTGAGATCAATGATTTTTATTCAGAATTAAAGGTGTTGCAAGTGAGTTTGCCAGATTCTTGGATGTTCGCGCCTGAGATTCTGAAGTTTGTTATGGATGCAGATTTCTATCCAAATGTTGCAGTTGCCTATCGAATTCTCTTAACCGTACCTATGACGGTAGCTTCATCTGAAAGAAGTTTCTCAAAATTGAAGTTGTTGAAGAACTATTTGATATCAATTATGTTGCAAGAAAGGTTAAATGACTTGGCTATATGCTCAATCGAGAAGGATATCTTGGACACTATTGATCTTAATACCGTTCTCGATGATTTTGCATCAAGAAATGCCCGAAGAAATATCTTTTCATAGGAAGCAATGGATGTGATGGGATTCTATTCTTCATTAAGTTAATGAATAATGATATTAGTTCCAAGTTACAAATATATTGTTATTCGATGATTTTGCATCAAGAAATGCCCGAAGAAATATCTTTTCATAGGAAGCAATGGATGTGATGGGATTCTATTCTTCATTAAGTTAATGAATAATGATATTAGTTCCAAGTTACAAATATATTGTTATTTTGGTCGACTTTATTTCTTGATAATTATCAGGCATGTCAAATTTAATATATGGATGTATTTGTTTTCGTTTTGCAAGTAAAATTAGCGTATATATATATCAATAATTTTATATATAGCTTAGAGGGCCCATCGCGATGAGTTCGTCTAGGGCCCTCAAAATCATAGGACCGGCCCTGCCGATGGTGTGGTTATACAATTATGAGTGCATAACTTTATCTATAAGGCCAATAAGGGTTTAGATCCTAACGGCATATGACATCTATCTCTTTAAAAGCAAGAAGTAGTGGGCTATAAACCAACTACAAACTTATATGTGGAATAGAGATATAAAGAGCAGTGCTATACATCCGACTCAATCATCCAACTCACGTGTTGAACCAACCAGTAACAGTAACAGAGCTCATTGTCATTCATGTGGATTCAGCCAAAAACAAGTTTATATGTGTTGTACGTGGGTTGGACAGGTAGGGTCATACGTATAGTCGTTCTGATAAAGAAAAGAATATTAGCTCTCATGTAGGAGCTAGCTATACATATGTTTTAAGTTATTTTCATTAAATTCATAATGAGGAAAAATAGATTTTAGAGAAAAATAGAGTCAAGCTTATAGTTAATTTATTATACATGTTAGTTTTAATATGAGCTAATAGTCAATAGTTAGATATACTATTAAACTTGCTTTAACGGTACTCGTGGGGTGTGACTATATGCATGCGTGTGCATTTTTTATATGATCATAAAAAGAATACATGACAATATAATATTTTTCTTTTATTAATGTGGTAATTTGTATGTTTTTAAAAACTTAAACGCCTGATGGCTCCTTTTTCAACCTCCGTTTATATACAACGCACGATCACATATCTTAGTCAATCAAAGGAAAAAAAACAATATGCTATCTGCACTCATATACGTTCGGTGCAATATCATACTAGGGCCTATAAGTTCGCTAGTTGTGCGCATCTCGGATATGCTGATATGCTACACTCACTTCTTGTTGATGTCTAATTCCCGCCGCTTATGAAAAAACATGCATTGGCATCTTCAGGCTTTGCACAATAAAGACAATATTTTTAGCATGTCCCCCTACTGATCAGATTATCATGGCACACTTTAGCTCATTGAAAGAATATGCTGACCATTAGGCCATTAATCTTGCCCGCGAATTAACCTGATAACTAACTTAACAACCTCTGCGCGCCCCCACTACTGTAATGGCCACGCCACCATCGCCACAGATCAATCTGGCATCGACACAGGTCAGGAAGCATCTGACATTAGTGCACCATCACCGTGTCTGTGTCTTCAACACGGCAACACCTGACAACTGACGAGACCAAAGGTAATATTACCTCCGTCCCAAAATAAGTACAGCCGTAGATATCCATGTCCAACATTTAACCGTCCGTCTTATTTGAAAAATTTGTGAAAAATTTAAAAATATTTAGTCACACAAAAAGTACTATTCATGTTTTATCATCTACTAGCAATAAAAATACTAATCATAAAAAAATTTCAAATAAGACGAACAGTCAAACGTTGAATATGAATAGTGTAAAACTACACTTATTTTAGGATGGAGGGATTACTAAGCAGTATCATCATCTTCTCTAAAGCCGTTCCTGTTCCATGTATAAGTATGAATCCACTTTTAGTTCAGAGCAACAGTACGAGGTCTCCTCCGTTATAAATACGCGGCGACGCCGCGGCGACTCTGCAGAATTCAGCAACCTGACCTCTCCCGTTCTCCTGCAGCTAGCCTCCGGCCAGTCTCCAGCGCGTCGCCCTGGACCGAAATATTATGCCACGTTCTTCTCGTATGAATCTGTGGCCGCATTGCTTCCCGTGTTTCGACGATGGCGACAGATCAGGCAACAGGTTCAGTACTGTATGCAACTTCCCCGATGATCTCCTCCCGTCGCTCGGTGCTACCGCTCACCAGCCTCCCAAGCTCAGGAAATACCTCGTCTCGCCTTATGACCCGCGTTACAAGTACGCGTGCCTCTGCTTCCGTATATGCCTCCAAGACTGTTGTTGTTCATGGATATCGATCGATCAAGAACTGAAATGTACGTTTTGATGCTCCTTGTTAATTTTTACAGGGTCTGGGAAACATTTCTGATCATCCTGGTGGTGTACTCGGCGTGGATCTGCCCGCTGGAGTTCGCATTCCTGAGGTACCTGCCCAGCGCGCCTTTTGTCGTGGACGATGTCGTCAACGGGTTTTTCGCCGTCGACATCATGCTCACTTTCTTCGTCCCGTTCGTGGACAAGAAGTCCTACCTCCTCGTTAACGATCCGAAGAAAATAGCAGTCAGGTACGTACTAGCTAGTTAGTTCAGAACTTGAACAGCTAGTTAATTTCCGGAGATCAGGCAGACAGACAACATGGCACAGCTTAATTTTCTTGTGCTCACTGCATTCAGGTACCTGTCGTCTTGGTTCGTCTTCGATGTATGCTCGACTGTTCCATTCCACTCCATCAGCCTGCTGTTCAACGAGCACGGGCATGACCTTGGCTTCAAGTTTCTCAATGTTCTCAGGCTCTGGCGGTTGCGTCGAGTCAGTTCGATGTTTGCGAGGTAAACGCCACACGTGCCCTACCAATCCACTGTAAAATGGTTATACGCTAGCCAGTAGTCAGCATGTGACATATATATACTATACTTTGATACACCATATATAGGCTTGAGAAGGACATCCGGTTCAACTACGCGGTGATACGCTGCACGAAGCTCATCTCGGTACGTCCATGATACGATATCTTTTCCTCTGATCAGTACGTTCTATTCCTCTGATCAGTACGTTCTACTCCACCAACGAGCAAAACGAAACTTCTATCTGCATGGCAACACCAGGTCACCCTCTTCGCGATACACTGCGCCGGGTGCATCAACTACCTTATCGCCGACAGGTACCCGGACCCGAGGAGGACATGGATCGGCGCCGTGATGCCCAACTTCAGGGAGGACGGGCTGTGGATCCGGTACGTGACGGCCATGTACTGGTCCATCACGACGCTGACCACCACGGGCTACGGCGACCTGCACGCCGAGAACGCCAGGGAGATGCTGTTCGGCATCTGCTACATGCTCTTCAACCTCTGGCTCACCGCCTACCTCATCGGCAACATGACCAACCTCGTCGTCCACAGCACCAGCCGCACCCGAGACTTTGTACGTACTGTCCGATCCTACCAAAGCTTCTGTGCTTTTGTTCTCTGTATTGTGGTTTGACGATCGAAATGGCTTGTGCGTTATTTGCAGAGGGATGTGGTTCAGGCCGCCTCAGAATTCGCGGCGAGGAACCAGCTGCCGCAGCAAATAGAGGAGCAGATGCTGAACCACATATGCCTCCGGTACAAGACCGATGGCCTCAAGCAGCAGGAGACGCTAGACGTCCTCCCGAAGGCGATGCGATCCAGCATTTCTCACTACCTCTTCTTCCGGGTTGTTCAAGGAGCCTACCTGTTCAAGGGAGTCTCCTCAAGGTTCATCCAGCAGTTGGTGAGAAACGAGGCTGAATTTTGCATAAAAAATTGCGTAATGGAAGACCCTCATTAACAATTTGGTTGTATATATGCAGGTAACAGAGATGCAAGCAGAGTACTTCGCCCCAAAGGAAGACATCATACTGCAGAATGACAGCCCATCGGACTTGTATCTTCTTGTATCCGGAGCAGTAGTACGTAAAATCTAGTACTTTAATACTACCTATATATGTATGATCAGTGCACAAATCGTAACGGAAAATGAATTTCTACTTACAGGACATTCTGGTATTCCTAGATGGAACAGAACAGGTAATGGTATCTCCTGAGTTGCTGTTTCTGAAAAGACAGATAACGGGTTTCCGGACAAAGATCAGACGCACTTGAAAAAATGACACCTGGGGCCGTTTCATGTTTCAGGTTTACAGGAGAGCAGCTGAGGGAGAACTGCTAGGGGAGATAGGTGTACTGTGCAACAAGCCACAGTCGTTCACTTTCCGGACGACAAAACTATCTCAGATTCTGAGGATCAGTAGGACCAAGCTGTTGGGTATCATCCAGGAGAACAGAGAAGACGGCGACATCATCAGAAGCAACCTTCAGCAAGTGAACGTATAAGTGGGCTAGCTTCGCTGGGCGTGCTCAACGCAAGACAGATGCCTCTGTTGGAAAATAGCATTTAAGTTTTGAGCGGATAGCATCTAATAGTTTCTGTACAAAAAACTAAAAATGGAGGAAAGATCATGCGGTGGAACTGGTGAAAACTGAAAAGATTATCTGTACTAGAACATCATGCAGTGTAACTGGTGAAAAAACGATCTGTGTTCGGACAGATCTTGGACGTTGAGACAATATCACCTGCCTGTCAAAGAAAACTACTACTACCTTTACCAATCATTTAGGGTTCACGCAGTAAATAATGTGACTTCAAATCTGTGTAAGCTTGTAACAAACGAGATAGCTGTAATGTCCCGGTAAAGAATGGCTCGAAGAAATTGAGTATATATTTGGTTCCTTCTTTCGGACCGGGAAGATTTTATAGAATGGGCCTTTTTAGCACAACAAAGTTGTATTGGTTTTTGCAATAAGTTCACCTACAGTCCCTCAACTTTACCTCAAGTCTGTATGACATCCCTATTCCCCAATACCAGAAATGTTTTACCCCTCATGTTTAAAACCATGCAAAATAGGTCCTATAGCAGTATATATAGGTGGTTTCGCTGACGCGGCATCCTAGTCAACAATATGGATCCACATGTAAGTGAGATGAATAAAAACGTGGGGGTCAGCATCCCTTCTTTCTTCTCTTTTCTCTTCTCTTTCTTCTCCTTGCCGCAGAGCGTGGTGCGGCAGCGGGCGGCGACAAGCGGCTGGAGTAGGTAGGCGCAGCGGTGGCGCCGGGCGGAGCGGAGCAGCGGCGGCGGCGGGCGAGCGCCAGGAGGTCGCTGGCAGCAGAGGGGGAGCGACAGCGAGCGAGCGCGGTAGCGGGCGACTTAAAGCAAGCAGTCGGAGAGAGGAGCCAGCCGAGCAGAGTGGGGGCGGCGGTGGGCGAGCTCTCGCATGAGGCTGTCAAGGTTGATGTCGAAGTCGTCCGATGCCACAGCCGCGGTGCCGCCGCTTCTGCTTGCACCGGGACAGGGCGTAGGAGGTAGATGAAGATGGCCCGAGGAGGTGATGAGGTGGTTCCGGCAGAGAGCACCAGGCTATTGGGCAACCGTCAACTGGTCCGGAGGTCAGTGAGGAAGGCGGGACCGGCCATGCAGGCCATGGAGCGGGCCTGCGACGGAGTGGGCGGTGGATCGGAGGGGACCCGGCGGCAGTCCGGCGTGGTGGGGAGCTCATCCGCCGCGAGCGGCATAGAGCACCATACCGGGCTCCAGCGGTAGTGCGCGCGACATCCTTGACGGGGAGGTGGGAGACGACCTTGCTGAGGAGCTCGTCAGGGAGGGTGCTGATGCGGTCGACGACGTCGTGCGGGGTAAGTGCGCAGAGGCGTGTGGTAGCGGAGACGGGCGGGCTGGGGAGGGTGTAGTGGATGTAGGAGAGCACGCGTGCCACGGTCCCATACACATCATCTGGGTCGTCCCCGCGCCGCCGGAACTCGGCCGCCATTGCGCGGCCCATGGGTACAGGTAGCACACGGGTGTCCATGGCCGTCGCTCCGCTTGCTGCCCTCTTCCTGCCTCGCTCGCCCCCTGCTGCCGCACTAGCCCGTTGTGGCTTCACCCTCTGCCACCGGTGGCCTCGCTCGCTGAAGAAGATAATAGAAGAGAAGAGTAGAGAGAAAAGAGGAGAAGAGATGGTAGACCTCACTTACATGTGGGCCCTATATATATATATATATATATTGCTGACTAGGACGCTTCATCAGCTTAATGAGAGATCCATACTGCTATAGGACCTAACTTGCACGGTTTTATATAGTTTAGGGGTGAAGAATTCTTGTATTGGGGATTATGGATGTCATACAAGCTGGACGTAAAGTGGAGGGATGGCCGGTGAACTTATTTCTTGATTTTTATTATCATGTGGGCCTAAATACAAGGGCTGCCGGATTTATCTTGGGCCAAGCTCTTTACGCACACCACCGGGGCCTAACTAGTCTAAGATCCTAGTATGGGCTTTTTCTCAAAAGAAAAGGGGAGTAGGCCCAGAGATAAATTAAACGACTCAGACTACTCTTTCTCCCCGTTTTTCCGCCTTCGCTCCGCTCCACTGTCCCAAAAGGGCTAAAACCCTTCTAAAAAAAATAAAAAGCCCAAAACCGATCGAGTACGTCCACAAACACAATTCGGATGGAATATCCCGAAAATTTGGCGAAGAAATACCATTGGTGGTCTACGAGAAACTCAGTTCTACCACACCAAGCCCTCTTCACTAAGGGCTGTGTTTAGTTCAGCGTAAAGTTTAGATTTTGGTTGAAATTGGAGTTGATGTGACTGAAAAATTGTGTGTATATAACATGTTAATGTGATAGAAAAGGACTGAAGCTTGGATCCGAACTTTGGATCTAAACACAGCCTAACACGTGTACTACGAGAAACACACTGCGAACCGTCGCATCGCTGGAGGACGTTTGAAAATCGAAACCGAAGCCCGGCCACGGCACTGGACCACGGAAACTGGAAGCCACTCGAGCGCACCCACCACTCCGTCCGCACGCCACCACTTCGTCCGCACGCCCCCTCCTCCTCGGCTGCGCGGCAACGAGTCCAACGAGTCCCCCATTGGATTCCCTCCGCCGGCACGCATGACGCCTCCAGCACAACCAACGGCTACCTGCTGACTGACTGACTGACTCCTGACCGCCTTTAACTTTTAACGGCTACTCCACTCAAAGCGGCCCGCCAACGGGCCCCGCTGGGCCCCGCCCGCCCGGTCACCGGGGATTCGAACGTTTCGCCCTCCCTGCGACCACCAACGGCTACATCCCACCTATAAATTCCCCCTCACCACGCCGCCCATTTCCCGCACTGCAATTCCCACACTTGCACGCACACACGAACACCACAGAGAGAGTCCAGCGGCGCCCGGCGAGAAGCTTCAGCCAAGTCACAGCGGCCTCGGCTTCTTGCAGCTCGCTGCTCTTCCCTCTCTTGATCGTGTCTCGTGCCACACATCCTCGTTTCGTCATCTCCATGGCGGCGTCGACCAAGGCCTTGGCTCTCCTCTTCGCGGTGCTCGTCGCGCTCGTGGCGGCGACGGCGGCCGTGAGAGTGCTGGAGGAGGAGGCCGTCGAGCTGGGCGGCCTCGCGCCTGCTCCCGCGCCGGCCAACGCGGCGGGCGCCGTCGCGCCGGGGGCGTGGGCCGTGGCCGCGGTCGTCTCGCTCCTGGCCTTCCTCGCGCATTGAGATGAGATTCGACCCCTGAGAGGGCGCAGCGGGTAGTTTGCGGAATCTGTTGGGACGGGAATCCTGTGGTTTGGATTTCCGTTGCAGCGGTAGCATTTGGTGTTTATCTGAGGAGATTATTGCTGTACGTTTCTATAGTTATTTTAGGCGTGTTTGTTCTAGTCCGTTATGGAGGTGTTGTGTACTGCCGATCTCTCTTTTGCCTGTATAAGAGAGGAATATGGTTTTGAATAATACAATTCATTTACTATTCTTTTATAAGCTCTGTCCTGTGCACTCTCAGAAAAACTGCTCATAAAGGGCCAAAAATACTCGGAACACGTTGGTACTACACTCGGAAAAAGGAATAAGTTCATTTAGTGACCCTCAAAAGTGATTGAAATCTAATCCGTAACCTTAAACTACAAAACCGGATATCTCGACTCCCAAACTCTTAAAACCCACCAATTTGACTCCCTTGGTGGTTTTGGAGGACGGTTTTGCTGACGTAGCGCCTACGTGGCGGTATTGACCGGGTCTCTTTTACACGTGGCGTTGACGTGACGTTTAGGTGGCATTTAGAATTAAAAATATGTGTGGGACCCATTTGTCATTGACATGCAAAAGAATTTGTGGGACCCACGTGTCCCTTCTCTCTCTCCCCTCCCTCCTGTTCCTTTTCCTCCTCGCCGCTCCCTCTCTCTCTCTCGAGTGGCAGAGGCGTGGGCGTGGCGCGACGGCCTGCGAGCGGCGGAGGCGCGGGAGTGGCGGCGGCAGGCACTGGAGCGGCGACGGTGGAGGCATCAGTGCGCCAGCTAGGCGGTGGCAAGCAACAGCCGTCATCGGTGACCCGACCAAGCCGCACCAAGCAGGATCCGCGGCAAGCAGGAAGCGGTGAGCAGCGGAAGCCGACGGCTGTTGCTTGGTGCCCCTTCCTCGACGTCGGCGAGCAGGAGGCGGCAAGCAAGCCCAGCGGCGTCGCCCTTGCTGGACCGCAGAAATGGTTTCTTCTCAATTCTAAGCTTGCTCTGCTACTTCATTGGATCCGGCGGCCATCTACACGCAG
Organism: Oryza sativa Japonica Group; assembly: GCF_034140825.1. Classification (NCBI taxonomy): domain Eukaryota; kingdom Viridiplantae; phylum Streptophyta; class Magnoliopsida; order Poales; family Poaceae; genus Oryza; species Oryza sativa. The sequence continues at coordinate 32,368,092 of NC_089035.1, forward strand.
CGGTAGGCCAATAGCTGTCATCTTGCCAGATATTTCTGTCCCACAAATACACTGAATCTTGCTTTGCTGCAAATGGGAGGTTTTGGTAGATGCATAGCATTTGGGGATCTCTTTCCTTTGTTATCTTTAATTTCCTTTTCTCTTTTTTATGCATGCGAATGATTTGTCCATGTAAAGGTGAGGAGTAGATTTTGGTTTTGGATGAGGGGTGATGCAACTATGCTAAGATTAGTTATTTTTTCTGTAAATGCGCAGAGTTAGCAGTAACTATTTGATGTTGATACGGATGGTGATGAAGCGGAGGAGGTGGAGAAGGAGGTCGCGTGACGGCGGACGGCGGCGGTGACGGTGGAGGACATCGTCGTCATCGACCCCGCCGCATGTGCCTCCCCCCGTCCTCCTGCTACTCGCAGGCCGCCGCGCCATGCCCGCGCCTCCGCCGCTCACCGCCGTCTCTGCCCGCCGCCGCTCCGGCCCTCGCCGCCGTCGCCGCGAGAGAGAGAAGGGACACGTGGGTCCCACAAATTCTTTTGCGTGTCAATGACAAATGAGTCCCACGCATATTTTTAATTCTAAATGCCACCTAAATGCCATGTCAACGCCACGTGTAAAGGAGAACCGGTCAATACCGCAACGTAGGCGCCACGTCAGCAAAACCGCTCTCCAAAACCACTAAGGGAGTCAAATTACACCGGTTTTAAGAGTTTGGGGGTCGAGATATCCGATTTTGTGGTTTAGGGCCACGGATTAGATTTCGATCACTTTTGAGGGTCACTAAGTGAACTTATTCCCTCGGAAAAAACATTGCTCACTACATGAGGACGATCAGGATCTGTCAATTTGATCCGTTTTCTCTTGTTCTTTTAGAGGAGGCCCATTAAGCTCTCCAACGGACCCAACTGGCCCGTGGCACATACGGCCCACTTTCTGTTCGGTTTCATTCAGAAGAAAGCCCACAGACTGGCCCGTTTAATTATGAAAACACATGCCTCGGCCCGAGTGTAGCGTGTATGGCTGTACGCATCATATCTACAGGGAGAGATGATCGCCAATTTGCGATCGCCCATCAGATCAAATGCACCTTTTGTTGAACGCGCTTTTGTTCTGGATCTCTTTAGGATAAGATGGTGGTGTCCCGTCCCCCTCCCCCAGGCCCCAGCTATTCCAGCTTCCGATCAAGCCGCCCGCCTTACCTCTCCTGGCCGTCCCACCCCACCATCCAAAGCTAGATAGCAACCACACGTGCCCGCGTCGATGCGGCGCAACACCTGTGCATGCACGCATTGGCGCGCGCGATCGAAATCGTGATGCGCCTCAAGCTAGCAGTAAACCACCTCCCCCGTGCATCTCCTGACTCCTGTTCATATATCCGGCCGCTGTTTTCCCCCAGTACTGTTGCCGGTCGCTGACGAGACACCCCATGTGTACGACGATCTCGCCCTGTGCTCCCCCACTGCTGCTTAGTTCGGTCGTTCGGTTTCGGTCGACACGGTCTAGTTATTTCGTCTATCTGTGACGAATCGCGCGCATACGTACGTACTGGAGGGCCGATCGGATCGAGGACTGCCACTTTGCCAAGTTGCGATGTTTTTGGTTTGGCAACGGGCGGGCAGCTGCAACTTTCAGGAGATGCACACCAGCTGTTCCAACGAATCGGGCCCTGTTGATTTCTCCACTCGTCCACATGTTTTTTTACACGTGAGCGAACTCTATCTCATATTCCTGGACACCTATATTATATTAGCATATCCATACGCATTTGACGCATGGACGCGTAGTGATAATCACCAGAAAGTTCAGATCAGGTTACTGTGTTATACTGTACTATGCTATATATGTATGCTTTGCTAGCTACTAGTCTCATTCAGATTCAGCTGCTAGCTGCTTGCTAGCTAGTGTACTCGTTCAGATTCATGCATTGGTAATCAATTACCACAATCGCATGCATATATGCCTTGATGAAGTGTCGTGCGCTCACTCCCGGGCTCCCGGCCCGGCCGCTCATGCAGATACACTTTAATTGCTTGGCTCGTGTTCTTCCTTCCTGGCGCACCAATAATTTGCAGCAAGCCTTTTCAGCCGCATGCAATGCACTACTCAACGGGATCACGGGATTATTGTAACGAAAGTTTTGGCACGCATACACTGTTTGTCAGGCTAGCTAAATGTTATAACAGTTGGCCTATATATGTCACCACTAGCTAGCTAGCACGCAGAGATCACAAATGGATTTAATCATCGCACCCAACAAGACGGCAACAGGTAGGCAGCAAAACGCGGATAGCCATCGCTAACATCTCCGGGGATTCTTTAGACCTCGGCCACTAACTTATTTACTGATGCTTCCAGCAGCAGTGAAGCCTAACAGTGTCCTGATAACGGGAGCACGATCGATCGCAATGGCGAATTATTGATGCTAGCAGGGGCGGATCAAGATCGATGATGATATATTATAGGAGTAGTATATACTATACTCCCTAACAGATATGATGGGATCGCCGAATGACTTTGGTTATCATGCCTCGAGCCTATCTCTGACGGTACTGGTCGCCGTAAACATCACTGGCGATTCGAGGGAGGAAAGGAGTTTAGCTGGTGACCACAGGGTTGACGGCCACTTCTCCTTCAGAGTTCAGACAAGACTCCCGTGCGATGTTAACCGGAGGAAGTTGCATTGCCCGGCCCGTACCGTGTCTGAACCAATGAAGCGTAGCGTAGCGCTCGCACTCCATCAGAATGAGTAACGACTAATCTTATCAAGAATCAGAAACACTGATGAGCAGTTGCACGCGCACTGATCAGAGCTTCAGACAACAGGTCGACACAATGTCTACAAATATGCATGCCACAGCGATCAAGAACACATCCTAGATGTCTTGAGGTTACGTCTCATGAGAGATCAGAGTAGAGCGTAATTAATCGTTGAAATCTCGGTCGTTTTCAGATGTCACACCTGAGAAGCTCATGTATCTAACCGGAATCTGAACCACTGTTTCAGTGTCTTCTCCGAGGAGCTCGGGACGTGCATGCGAGGAGGAAAAAAACGCACTAATCTTAAAAGCTGGATCGAGCAGGTAGATTAGATCTCGCTTAATGATTATCTCTCTATCTTCTGGATGATCTACTGAATAATCAGCAGCTCCTCACACCACACAATTATGAAAACTATCACCGTCAGCTATAGCTTGTCATGTCAGAATAAACATCACTACCGTGCCTTTTGCAATCAGCTTGTGGTCTAGTGCTTGGAGAAATATCCAGTTCCCTGTATACCATCAAGTCATCAAACCATCAGAATCAGGACTCCTATGTCACCCAGTGCGTCAGTCATAGTGATTAGACCAAAGTAGTCCACTTGTACGTTCTGGTAGTCGTAGTACAAAAAGGAATACACGATATATACATTAATTATTAAAAGGTAGCCCGCGCAAATACACGGGCATGCGTCGTACGCTAAGTTTGAGACACTAAAAGCGATATATTAACCGGAGAACATCTACCCCAATTTCTCCATAAATTGTTTTTGTTAGCATTAGTTACTTTTATAATTTTTAACCTATTAGCTTTATATTATATCATATTTAAATAATATTAGTTATTTATAATCTTCTTCATCATTTGAAAAGAAGGTAGACTTATTTTCTTTTGAAAATATTTCAATGAAAGTAAAAGTAAGTGTAAAGCAAAAGAAGTGTGTTTTTATTTTTTTATTACACATATATTATCATGGTTTATTAGAGGATGAATTTGGTGGGACATAAAGCTCCACTAAATTTTATATAGCCTAATATAATCGATATAGTTTGAGAGACAACCCATCTATAAACATTTCATGTAGAGTGGGTAAGAGGTTCTACGCAATCTAACGTGAATACAATTGCACAATAATATTTTTGAAATGTGATGTACCATGAATACGCGCTTGTTTTTCTTATATAAGATAGATCTAATGATTAAAAATAATGGTTTCACTGGTTTAAAAGGCATAGGAGTATTCTAAAAGTATAGCTTAAAAATCATGGTTGTTTTAATATCCAACATTATTTTGAATTGAACATAGCTTAACTGGTTAGGTTCCTTGTGGTGGAAATTGCCCACTCGTGTTCAAGTCCCAGACTTCTTTCAGTGGTAGACAACGTACCCATCGACAGTGAGGCACTCATGGTGACTTTGTCAATCTCAAAATATGTCGGCCCAATCTCTCAGAGGTACTCATAGGGGGTAAAGTGTGCATGTGTGCGTTCGTAGGGGTGAGTGTGCGTGTGTTGTGAGCGCACTTTGTCTCTCAAGAAATAATCCAACATTATTGATAAGTTTATTAGTTATTGATAAGTTTATTAGGGACGGGTGGACGATGCGTAGTATGTACATGCTCGGGAGATTTTTTTTTCTCAATCCGGTGGATAGTAGTACGTATTGTACATGTGAGAATGAGATGTATTTTAAATAAATCTAATCTAATGATTTAAAAATAGTGGGTCTGCCGAATTAACTGAAAATCGAGGGTTGGATTTTTTTTTCTTTTTTATCAAAATTTGTAAGGTTCTATCTAATTTATTATAGTGCCACGTGGCAGCTTAAGGGCATTGGTAGGAGTCTCACGTGGTGGCTTGAGAGTTTTCTAGAAAGTTTAATGGATTTTTCATATATAATATATAGGTACACAGGACAAATACACATGCAGCTTTTGCTTGCTTGTTCCGAAGTTGAACATTACCGTTATATTATCATGTTATACAGAAAGAAAATTAGCTTTATCTTTACTTCCATATAATTTCTATTTCCTTATCAAGTAGAATTTGGTACATAATAGGTCATTTCTATCTTAAGCTCTGAATGATATATAGGTGGACAAACAGCTAGGATCTGACTGATTATTTTTTAAGTAAATCTTATTTAGTTATGAATGTTTTGTGATGCATCAAATTATGGTATAATCTATATTTTGTTTTTCTCATAATTCAGAATTTTTAGAACTTTTTGAAGTTCATAAATCTGTTTTAGTTATGCATGCCGGTGAAGTGATATATGATGAAATAGTATATAATGTCACTTTCTTTTAATAATTGTTCATATATGTTTGAATAACATGTAAAGGGTCTCAACAAAACTTAAATGAATATAATTTTACAAGTTAAAATATAGTCAACATGTGTCTTAAATTCTAATTGTGATTTTAATCATAAATAACACAATTGTACAAATAGATAAAAAATTGAACGTATAATTTTAAAGTTAAAAAGTTAGTATTATTTAAAATTTATTTTTGCAAATAATATGTATTTAGAAGTATGCTTATTTAAAATTTATTGTTGCAAAAGCTTTCATAGAGAGAGAATGGAAGGAAAAAAACGTAGAGGATTTCCTAAAAGAAAACGGAGGGAAGGATGGACGTCTTTTTTTTTTAAGGATGAGAAAAATTAAATCTAATCTAATGGCTTGAAGTGTTATGTCCACTAATTTTAATAAAAAAATTAAGGTTAGATGTTTATTTTTTAGGTATATAATTTAGGTGTTACGAATGTTAAAATTTTTTTAATCGAATTCCCCCTGTTAGCTAATACAAGGAAAAAGGAATTATACATAGAGGGGAGGGAGAGAGAGGGGCATACGTGGGGAGAGGGCGAACGTAACGACTGAGGAGAGAGGTGGGGAAGGTACGTGGTCTTTCTTTCCATTTCTTTATTTATATGAGATTAAATCTGATGGTTAAAATAATTAGCCTATCAATTTAAGTGAAAGTGGATGTTAGATCTTCTTTTCTCAGGATTTATAGTTTTTTTTAATTTATTAGAGTGCCACGTGATGACTTAGGAGCGTTTGAAGATGTCACATGACAGTTTAGGAGCGTTTGTAGAAAGTATAATAGACTTTTATATATAATTACTAATATTAATTTCGGTTTTATGTCATGTGAGTCAAAAAGAAAAAAAGAAAAAGAGGGATGTGTGGCCCAACGTACTAAATAATATCTATAATATATATAAAGAATATAATATATTACTGGTACGTACATATATTTTTGCATATATATAGGCTGGAGTTAATATCTATGAGTTGGAATAATTAATTTAGTTTTTTATTGTTGTGAGCGAAAAAGAAAAGAAAAGAGATAAGATGGACGTGGGGCCATGCCTGAAGTACGTACGTACTTACATGCACCTATGTGGGTTATGTGGGCCTTTTGAGATAAATCGGCTTGGCTATTTTTATTATAAATTAAATGGTAAAAAATAATGGGTCCACCAGATTAAATGAAAACTAACTGTTAAATTTATTTTAGAATTCTAAATTTATTAGAGCGGCATGTGGCGGTATAGAAGCCACTAATTTAAGTGAAAATCGACAGTTAGATTTGATATTTTATATTTTTTACGAGTCTAGTTGATTCATATTTGTGGAATAATATATTTTATTTTTATAAGTAGAAAATTCTATTTTTGATTTTTTCGATGGTACTATATACGTATATTTTTTGGCTTTATTTTTTTATCGTAAATACGCTGGTATGTTTTTTTCCTCCCTCATGAATCGTAGATTCGTAAGTAAGCCGCTCTTTTCCAAACGAACCGATGAAGAGAAGTTAAGCTTTATTGTTTTCTACATAGTACGTACGTACTTATGGAGTATTTATGTTTTTTCCCTGCCAACAGTAAGCTATTAGTTTCTTTTTAAATAAAATACATCTAATCTAATCTAATGGTCTAAATTATCGGATCCACCAATTTAAGTGAAAATCGACGGCGAGATTAGATATTGCCACATGGCGGTTTAGGAACGTTTGTAGTAGTGTCACGTGGTTTTTGGCTTTATTTATTTTATCGTAAATACGCTGGTACGTTTTTTTTCCTCCCTCACAAATCGTAGATTCGTAAGTAAGCCGCTCTTTTCCAAGCGAACCGATGAAGAGAAGTTAAGCTTTATTGTTTTCTATATAGTATGTACGTACTTATGGAATATTTATGTTTTTTTCCAGTAAGGTATTAGTTTCTTTTTAAATAAAATACATCTAATCTAATCTAATGGTCTAAATTATCGGATCCACCAATTTAAGTGAAAATCGACGGCGAGATTAGACATTGCCACATGGCGGTCTAGGATCGTTTGTAGTAGTGCCACGTGGCGGCTTGAGAGCATTTGTAGGAAGTTTAATGGACTTGTAGTATATAATATATAATAGAAGATGGTAGCTACTACCTAATCTCGTGGAACAAGTCTCCCGGTCTCATTGTTCATACTTATGCATGGTACGTTGCCTTTGTTTTGTTCTGTAGATATGATTTGTCTGTTAGCTTATCCGGTACTCCCTCCGTTTCAGATTATAAGACATTTTGACTTTAGTAAAAGTCAAACTGTTTTAAGTTTGACCAAGTTCGTATAAAAAAATAGTATCATTTTTAACCTAAAACAATTTTATTATGAAAATATATTCAATTATTGATTTAATGAAACTAATTTAGTATTATAAATATTACTATATTAGTCAAATTTGAAACGATCTAACGTTGACCAAAGTCAAAACGTTTTATAACTAAAACGGAGGGAGTAGTAATTAATAAACAACAAAGTCTAAAGTAGTTGGAGTCTGCCTCAGCGAAGCGGCACAAATCAGAAGCGTGTCGACCATAGAGGTCGATATACTGCAATTGCAATGTTTGTATTGAGGCATAAAGTACTTGTCTAGGTATATATAGGAGTTAGGCTGTGTTTGGTAATCTGTTTTCTCAACTCTTCCCTCTCGTTTTTCATGCTCACGCTTTTCTAACCGCTAAACAGTGTTTTTTTAAAAGGTTTCTATATAAAAGTTGCTTAAAAATCATATTGATCTATTTTTTTAAAAAAATAACTAATACTTAATTAATCACGTGCTAATGGACCGCTCCGTTTTTCGTGTATGGGAGATGGGTTCCCAACTCCCACCTCCGAACACAGCCTTATTATAATTTAGAATAGAGATAATATATCTCTGTCCCATAAAGACTTTGTGACCTCCAGCGCTAACTCCCACTCAATGAGCTCAACGCCTCAATCTACATCGCCAGCCTATGACTATAAATTGACCTCAGCTTTTAGCCGCCTCCACTCAACAAAGAGACATTGAGAGGGATGAAATAATATCTTGCATGTGGGCCCTATGAAATATTTTGTTATTTTGTTGATTGGATTGTCACATGGTACTATATATGCTAGCTCTGGCCAAATCCAGCAAACCGCCCAAGATGGTGCTCAAGATGGTTATTTGTCTGGTTTACAAACTTAAAAATTACTGAATACCTGATTTTAGTTTAGAGGATAATATAGACTACCCAATAATTGAAGGCGGGTGTTAATATGGACTAACTCAACAATAAACATCAATTTTGAATTCCACCAAATTTTATATTAGAGTTTTCAACATACTTCACTTTTTTATGCAATTATAGAAAACACGTTATTTATTTTAAAGATAGTTGATCACAAGCACGCAAACAATCAACTACCTAGAATCGAACTGAACATGAATGCTTGTAGTTACGACTAATTATTCTTTTATAATAATCGTCTTATCCATATATAGCGATGCATATATGTGGTGGTTGTTATTTCACAATCTCAGCATGTATCGGTCCGCCTCCGAGAGATGCATGCGTAGGGTATGGTATGTTCATAAGAGTGAGCGCGTCTGCAAGTTGCTAGCTGTTTATGAGGTGTTTGGAAAAAAAAATCTCTACTTAGCGTGATGGATCTTTTGATCAGGCGACGGATTCAGTCATTAATATCGGGAAACAACCGCGCGGCTGAATTTCTGTTTCTTTTCTTTCCGAGAGAGAACAATTCCGGGTCGATCACGAATCACACAACACACGTATATGTAATGATTGAACTAATATATCGAACCGAACTGTACATTTGGTCGGCTACGTGCATAACGAGGTAGGAGTAGTTCGCATCTCAACTTAGTCCGGCATGGCGATGATGGCTTGGGTCCATCATATCACGCGCCCGTGGTGTTCCATGCATGCGCGCTGAGATTCCAATCGTCCACACACTCGTAGGAGTAGTAGTTAGTGGCAGGCATAAGTCGTCGCCCTCTCGCCATCTCCAGCCCGTGCATCGCCACAGATGGTGAAATGGCGTCATGGCGGGATGTATACTACGCCCGCGGCCCGCCCTGCCCTGCACGCGCGCCCGCGTCGCGTCGATCGATCGGTGCTGTCGCGCACGTACGCCTCCAGTGGGTGATCGATGGCGCGCGCGCACGGCAGACACGGGCATCATGCGTGCGAGGTGGTGAGAGAGCGGCGCCGCATGGCACAATCATCGCCGGCCCCGCTCGCGCGCGCGGGCGGCGAGACAGATGTCCCGTCGGGAAAGCGCCCCGCCGGCGCCGGCCTCGCGCGGTCTATGCCTCAATAGCTAGCTGCACTGCACCTGGACGAATCCTCCTTTGCGGCGTATCCTCCGTGTGCGACGCATGATCGCAACAGCGAACGCGCTGGTCGCCACTAGACAGCGACAGCTCGATCTACTGTGCGTGCCCATTTAGTCACGAACACTACTTGATGATGAGATCCATGCAGACAACCACGTTTTCAGCTATTTGGTGTGGGGTATAACTTTTTCTTTTCTTTTCTTTTACTTTTTGTGATGTACAAATACAGCTGCAGGTTAAATTTACGTCTTCCTTATTTTTCCTTTCCCCGGACGAGAGGCATTTCAAAATGTACTATCTTAGCATGTTTCTTCTGTACCGAAGAGTTATCTTTTCTTAGCGGGGCAACAAAAAAAAAACGACTCAGCAACAGTTTGGAAATCCTCCAAGTCCAAATATAATCGTCCACTTAGTTGTGGCGCAAGCACAATTAAGCATCAGAACGGCCGGGGTCGCGCTCATCTTGAGCCACTAGCGCTAGATTAAGCTAAAGCACCACATGCATAAGTTTACATGCAGTGCAACAACAATAATATAGTGAGAGGATGGATTCTAATATCTCGGGTGGACGTCCATCCGTTTCTTGCATGTCACCTAAATGATTATGAAATTTTTTAAAAAAAATTCACAAGATAGGTTAATATGTAATATATCACTTCACAAACATGCAAGTTCAAATTCGACTTCTACAAGTTGTAACGAAAATAACAAATCAAACTCTAACTAGTATACATATATTCATAGTTAAATTTATTGTTTTTTTATAACTTGTAGAAGTCGAATTTGGACTTGCATGATTGTGAAGTGATATATTACATATTAACCTATCATATCAATTTTTTTTAAATTTTTCATAACCATTTAAATGACATGCAAGAAACGGGTAGACGTCCACCGAGTGTTTAAAATAGTTTCCTATAGTGATATAGTCAAAAGGGTCGATATTCCACACCAGCTACGCGCTAGATTGCGAAAAGCATCGAAGAAATGTTTGCGCAAGAACAGGCTTTTTTCCAAACAAGAGCCAATTTTTATTGTGATCCTCTTATCTCACGGGTGAGTGGTCATGCTCCATACGTATCACCCGTGAGACCCAGCTTAATTAGAGTCAAAAACTAACACTGATAATTATAGTTAGCTAATGCCACGCCATTTAATAGACATGTTTACGGAGTACTTAACTATACTTAATAGAGTTGTCTACGTACTCGGATCAATCGGTGATCCTAGCAAGCAAGCCCATTGATTTGACATCGGCGTCAACAAGCTGATCTGTCAAAGAGCATGTTAATTAATGAACAATCTTATAGTAGTACTCCACATCCCTAAACACAAAGGATTTTGGTTGGATGTGATATATCCTAATACAACGAATCTGAACAAGCTCCTGTCCAGATTCATTATACTAGGATATGTCACGTTCAACTAAAATCTCTTATATTTAGAGACGGAGGGAGTACTACACTGCTCCAGTATATTTATTACGATATTTCTTATTTAATCGACTGATTTTACCAATTGATTTTTTACCATGTACTCTGATCCAATCGTCCGTTCACAAAAGTTACGATTGGAATGCCGAAATAACCCGCGTGATATATAGCGACGTGGATACGCGTGACGTCTTCCTAATCTATTTCCCATCTTCTCTCTATATCGTGTCGTCCCAAACAACTCCTCCATAGTGTGTATCAATAAACACAAGCCTTCCTAGTCCATAGATCACACGAATTGAACCATTGGGATATGGTACCTCCTAAAGACAAGATTTAGAGGAAGAGATGTTTCTCTAAACAATAATTTTAAGAAAAAAAATTGTGAACTTTTGGAGACTGAAAACGAAATATTAGGTTTAAAACCTCACACCCCACTCTACTCGAACTATAAAAGGTCTCTGTTTAATTAGAGTTGTTAGATTAGAAGAGTACTCTTCATATGACCTCCGCTGTGGGATGTAGGATTGGCGTTAAGTTTAACGTCTCTCTAAAAATGTATCCTCGCTCCAATCTTATTTTTTTCTTCTGTTTTTTTTAATTCTTTGACCAGCTGAGAATGGCATGTTTGTCAAACCGTACCCCATATCTCGCTGCTCTCTAGATGATTTGGACGTCCAGACGGTCACGGGGCCATGCATGGTGCATGCACCACCTTGGAATTAATTCCAAAAGCTTCTCTGCTAGCCGTCCGTTGGAATTCGAGTGCCTCTTTGCCTGGAATTTCAACATATGTGTTTCGCAGTGACCATGCATGCATGAGTGTCATGGCTAGCACTTTCACCAGCTCAAATGTATCAGATCAAGGCTAATAATACAGCCGACCTGCTGGCTATAAGGTTCTTTATAGCCTTCTCTCAGTCTACCCATATAATAGTTAGCTCTTCACAATTAATACATGGCCCACTTGTCTCTCTCACAGAGTTTCTTGGTTCTTGTGTTCAAGCCAGCTGTTAGTTTACAGCCCGCTTCTCCTCTCTCTCCTCTCTTCTTTCCTCCAACTCAGCATTTAGCCGGCTTATAGCCTACTATTATACTTGCTCTTAGTCGCCACTGCAGACTATTTGGAAATGCAGGAATATATTACATAATTTTACATACAAGTCAGTTTAACCATAATAAATTTCTCCTATACGCAGGGCTGTCCATAGAAATATACGGCCCTGTGCAAAATATAAAATAAATCAGTATATGTACTAGCGACACAGCAAAAGCTATATCAAAGAAACGAATCTACGTATGACGTCTGCCTAGGTAGAATAAGAATCGTGGTACCAATTCATCAATTTTTCTTAGTAGTTAAGTAGAAAAATAAAATTTTTATTATTTGAAATAGACGTTATTGCATACAAGATAAAAAATGTATATCTTCAAAGTAGCCATAATTATGATTAAACACTTGTTGGAGTGAAGAAAAAACACATATATTGACATGTTTGGTAGCACCCCAGCTCCTAAATTTTCTCAAGTGCAGGAGTGGAGTAATGGTGCAGCCTAAACCCAGCTCCACCTCTTTTATTTTGTAAGAGTGCTCGATCCAGCTATACTTTTATTTTGGGTGGAGCTGAAGGCGCCGTGCCAAACAGTCCCTTAATTATCTGCCAGTCTTATATGTGTCATTTAACGATTTATCATCGAATCCACATGTCATACATATACGAGAGTCCACATGTTATAAACTATGAGCGGCAAATTATTAAATATCACATCTTAAAAGTAGCAAATAGTTAAATATCCCCGCAAAAAAAAAGTTAAATATCCCAAAGAGAAGCCCGTTCTAGTAGAATTCAATAGAGCAGAAAGGCAAAATCTTAACTAATTAAAAGATTTGGATTTTTCCAATCGTCACCTAATTTTTGTTAGTATACGCGCTAATTTTTCGTCCGTATATACTAAAAAAAAATTACTACGTGCTTGTGTCCGCCTTGCTCACGATCCCCTTCGTCCCTTGAACAACTTTTGTCCCTCTCTCCGTGAGAAACGGATCGAATCAGATACAAGCACGGACACATGAACAAATCAACCCAAATTCCCTACCCAAAACCTAATCATATGAAAAAAAATCGGAACAAAAACTTCTTGAAAAATCAAGATCAAGAAGAAAATAAAGATAAATGGAGTCGGAGAAGAGAAAAAATAAATTGTACACTGATCCTGTAGAAGGGGGAAATCGCTCTGTTCTCTGGGGTGGACGCACTGGGAGTGCCCTCGCTCGATCCGTGCCATCAGCACCCAATCCGGGCTTGATCCACGTCGCCCCCGTCCGATCCAATCTTCTCCAGTCTCCACAAACGCGCCTCTTATTCAGAACTCCAACCGGCACCAACGAGCTCCAGCTGCCAGATCCGGCCACAAAAGCTCGAGGTCGGCTAAGTCCGGAAGGTAGGAAGAGGGCGGGGAGAGAGAAGAGCTCGAGGAGATTACCAAATCCGGAAGCTCGAGACGCCGCCGTCGCCGCAATAATCTTCCTCCTCTTCTCCTGTTGTTACCGGCGTCGTCTTCTCACAGGCCGCCCCACCGCCTCCCTGCACAAGCTCCGAGAATCCCATGCACCGGATTCGGCATCCTCTCCTCCCTCCGGCTGCCAGATTGGCTGGCCACGAATCCAAAGTCACCAAGTGTCATGCCCCGAACTAGTCCCGAGCGGAACTAGCCCGTGACGCTCCAAATTAACCTGTTAATCGATACCAGTCCCAGGAAACAGTGCTGGTATCACAGGAAGACAGAATATCACAGCAACAGAGGTCTCTTTATTATAGAGTAGGAGTACAGTCATGTTGGGCTGCGGACAGATCCCGAGCTCACAACTGCATTACAAAAGGGAAGCGGAAGCCAAGACTTGGACCAACATCACAGGCGCGACTTGGGAACTAGGCCGAAACCCTAAAACTCACCGTAGCCGGCTTGCTCCTGGAAGAACTCATCGTCAGCGGGATCCGCTTCATCTTCTTCAGCAACTTGGGGGGGATTATTTATATAGAGCAAGGGTGAGTACGGGAGTACTCAGCAAGCCATGGGAAATAAGTGTTTAATGCAGACTTCAAAGAAAGGCCGTTGTTTTTGCGATTGATTTTATTTAAACTCTTTTCTGAAACAACTAAGGGAGTGCTTCTCAAACGACACGGATGAGACAGTGCGTCTCGTCCGGTCGGAGTATATGCAATGTATCAGTCTTTTGAATTGATCAAGATTGGCACCCGGCCAACAGCTTTCAAACGGCCACCCGGGCCTGGCTGATCCCATCAGCCGCAGATTTTCCAAACATCAAACCCATTCCACAACAGCAAATTTCACAAGGCAGTAGTCAAACAAAACTACGCTAGAAATCACCTCACATCCGCCCATGACCGTGGGCACGGTTGTTCGAACAGTTTTAATAACCTCTGCAGAGGGGGTACACTTTACCCACACGACATTACTAACCCGGATCATCCAGCTCGTGGGGATCAGCCACGTCGGGAGACCTCCAAGCTTTCATGACAAGGCATTTCCAAAGCCGACACATGTTTACCATATGCTGACGAGAGGGGTCCCAGACCAACAACAGGTTAGGTCCCAGACCATACTGTGCCAGGAAGCCCAGGGGTCCTCCCCGACACCACCCCGGCGAATCCACTTGTCTCTCAGCATCAAGGCTCCCCTGATTAGCTAATTACTCAGCCAGGGGTGTCCCATTCCACCCATGTGGTCGTACTTGTCTTATGTTCGGATGAAATTCCAAGGAAACGGTCCTTAAGTGCAAGAGCGGGAAACTGTACACCCGGTACGTTCCCCGGTCCTCAGTTTTGGAAATTCATTTAGTTCGCAAGCACCGACCCAAGTGTCGGGTTTTCCAAGTCTTTTGTAAAACCCAAGTTTTACCCAAGATGTTTCTCAGATTTTAAGTTTGAAGGCGACCGTTGATACCCGTGCAGAGAGCACGATTACCGAGGCACAACTAGGTGGGTACAAGGGAACATGGTATAACAATTACAATGGAAGGGTCAAATGCAACAAATTAGGTAGGTCCGCCAATCTGCCTTGCAAACGGGACAAGCAGATTAAGTGCGATCCTATCAATGCATAATATTTTTCAAGCAACATAATTAAGTTTAAATATAGGCTCAAGTTGTTCAAAGGTGGCTTGCCTCGCTCGAGATCTTGAGCTTGATCCTCGAAATCCTCGCACTGCGGGTCTTCGGGCTCCGAAACTACACGCGAAACGGGACAACTCAGCAAACGGCGAAAATAAAGCCCTATTATCGACCTCTAAGCGTGCCATTAGATAGATCTCGAGATTTGAGGAATTTTGGAAGTTGAACGGAGTCAAACGGACTTACGGTTGGGAAGATATTGAATTTCTAAGATTATTGGATTTTTGGTCTAAAGGAAAAGGATTTATTTAAATCCTTTTTGAAAAAGAAAAGAAAAGAAAAGAAGGAGGGAGGGAAATTAGACTTCCCTCGGGCGGCTAGGGCGCGGCCCGAGAAAAAAGGGGCGGCTCGGCCGAGCTTAATGGGCCGGCCAGCCCAAGAAGGCGGCCCAAGGCGCGCGCGCGAGCGGGGAGGGGAGAGAGAGCCGGTGGGCCGGGTCCATCCCGCGTGGTCCCGGGTGGGACCCGCTTGTCGGCGACTCGGCTCACCGTGAGCGAGGTGCACGCGGGGCGTGCTAGGGTTTGGGAAGGGAGGCGCGGCGCATGCGCGCGGTTCGCGGAGGACGCGGTGCGGCGGGCCCACGCGCAGCCTCACGGCTCGCGGTGGTCCGCGCGCGCGAGGGGGCGGAGGGAAGCGGCGGACCGGGGTTTGCTTGACCCGGTCGCGGCCGAGGTGGCGCCTACGTGGCTGCCACGCGGGCCGGCGGGAGGTAGATGACGACGCCAGCCGGAACGGACGGCGGACGACAGCGGCGAGCGGCGGAGCGAACCATGGCGATACAGGCGAAGGCGAGCACAC
Source organism: Oryza sativa Japonica Group (assembly GCF_034140825.1). Lineage (NCBI taxonomy): Eukaryota > Viridiplantae > Streptophyta > Magnoliopsida > Poales > Poaceae > Oryza > Oryza sativa. The sequence continues at coordinate 32,383,928 of NC_089035.1, forward strand.
TGGGATGTTGCACAGGACGAGGGGAGACGAGCCAATGGCTCGGATTCGCCGGGGGATGCTCGACGGCGGCGGATTGCGGCGGCGGCAACCGACGGCGGGAGAAGGGGGAAACGGCGATGAGGTCACGAGGGGCCGATTCCCGGCGGTGAGAGCATCTACGCGGCTACGGGAATCCGTTGCTAGCGTCGGATTGGGCGGAGCGACGCCGAGCGAGGCCGGCGACGAGCGGGCGCTACGGAGCACGGGCGGCGACGGCGGCGAGCACACAGCGAGCGGCGGCAACGGTCGGGGCGGCGCCAGCTAGCTACGGGAAGGCTACACATGCTACTACCGAAAACTAAGGGGAGGAGATGGATCGAGGAGGGAGAACGGGGGAATGCACTACCGAGATGAGGCGGGGCGCTGTGACGAGAGGCCGACGGCACGGGAGTGATCTCTCCGGCCTCGGGCCGGGGAAGAGGAAGTAGGCGAGCGCCCGGAGTCCCCTTCCGTGTCCTCGCTCGTGCCGGCTCCTCCGACACGTGCGACGGCGAACGGCGACAGCGAACAGAGCACGGGAGGCGGCGACAATGGAGTGGAGGCGAATGGGAGAGCAAAGGAAAGGGGGGAAGCTTGGGTTTATATTGGCGACAATGTCGGTTTGGTAGAGGGGAACCAACTTTGAACGGTCAAGCCAGCGAGCTGGCGCTCCGGCTAGCAGCCAAATCGGCGACAGGGAGGAGGGGAATGACGCCGGCGGAGGAAGAAAAAGGAAAAGGAAGGAAGAAAGGGGGCTTGCCCCTTGCCACTTTGGGAAAAGGAGGAGCTCTGCCTCCGTCCCTTGGAGGCTAGCGCGCGGAGGTGGCGGGGCCGGGTCGATGACGACGGCGATGACGGCGGACCGGTTTGGAGTGGAGCGGCGACACGGGCGGCAGACGCGGGGCAGGCGCGGCAGGCGCTGACGGCGGCGGCGACTGGCCGGTCGGCCACCACGGTGCGCACGCGCGCGGGCGGCGCGGCGATTTGGGCGGCATCGGCGGGAACGGCAGCGAGAGCGGAGAGGGAGGAGGGCTCGGCGCGGCTCACGGGCAGAGCGGGGGGAGAGAGAGAGAGAGAGCCGGGGAGGGAGGGGGAGATGGGCCGAGAGGGATTCGGCCCATCGAACCCGAGGGAGGCAAAATAGACTTTTGCGGAGGGATTTGATTTGGGAAGGATTTGTATTCGTGATTGAACTCGACGATAGATCGGGGATTTGAGATCTGAGATGGCACGGACACTAGACAACAAGCAAAGAAACAGATTTCGCAACTAGGGTTATTAAGAGATAGTTTTCTCGCTAGGCGCCACGACGGAACGGGCGCTACACCAAGCAACGCAGATGGATGCATTAGTGGCAGCGGGCTGAGGGGAATATCGGCGGCAATGAGGACGAGAAAAGAGGACGAGGGGAACGAACCGCTCACGCGATAAATTATCGGAGCGGCAATTCTGTTTCTTTTTTCCTTTTTTCTTTCTTTTCTCTAACCACTCACGCTCACGCGGATAAGGACGGAGGCAGCGAGCTGACGGGAATCACCCCAGCGAAGAAACGACGCTCTTTTTTTTTTCTTTTTTCTTTTCTCTTTTTTTTATTTTTTTTCTTTTCTCTTACTGCTTACAGTATAATTGTGACATATGAACATTAGATTAATTCGTGGATTAGTACTTTTCAGAAAAATCTTTTGTTACGGCATGTTTGCGTGTATAAGAATACTTCTAATTGACTAATTCAAATGTTAATATGATATTTTATATGATAGTATAGAGATAACTCACCTAACTAAATAAAAGGTGCTTATACACACCGTTTCTCTTATGAAAGTAACTAAATAAAATGGTATATTAGCTAGACTAAATAAATACAAGCAACCAAATAAAGGAGGCATGCGTATCCTCTTGGCCATATCAAACTCAGGCTAATAAATACAAGCAACCAAACAAAGGAGGCATGCGTATCCTCTTAGCCATGTTAAACTCGGGTTGTATAAGGGAGATAAGCCAGGCTAAGGAGATATGAGCTACCAAACACACGGGAAGGACGGGGTAGCTTTTGTTGATGATGCTGATGGTTCTTCATTCAAGGATGTTCTGGTCGAGTACTGCTTGAAGAACTTCTATTCCACCATACTTTAAAAAACATATTTTTTCAACTGTCACGTTTTATTTTGTTTGTCGGCTACGTGGACCACGTTGAATCGCGCGATTGAGTCATCCAACGCATTAAATCGCTTCGGTAAGGACCCCGAAAGTTAGAAGGAATTAACCCGCCTTGCTATCCACTTACCAATTCGATCCAATCGTTCACCATGCACACACCTGCTCCACCCTTATCCCTTATTCGTTTCTCCCATCTCTCAGTCGATGATGGGTAGGTACTGGCACCTGCTGGTCCCCTCCCTCGATCACCTATCCGTCGTTTACGCGTGACACGATCGGTCTGCACGTGATTTCGCGTACAGTTTTAGAAATGCTACACAATACTTGAGAAAGGGCGAGTATTATGAGAATATGAGTATATCAATATGCAATAGTAGTTTTTATCCGATTGATATTCTGATCAATACTTAGCCTAATAAATAATTTATTTGTCTTTTATCCATAGCTCTGTAGCGAAGCACGAGCATTTTGCTAGTATATATAAAAAAACAGAGTAAAGAAATCGTAAGCATATCATTGACATAAATTAAATATATAATTTTGGGGGCCCTAATTATATTTTTAAGGATCTTGTACGGTGGCACATCTTAAACGTAGGGACAGTCCTCTGTACGAAAACAAGGCTAAATTAAATACGCGCGCGAACCGGGACTCCTCTCTCAAATCCCGCTAAAACTACTATCAAATTGTTGCAGATCGAGGATGGTTTGAACTATGGACTTCCTTACAGAGATGGAAAAAATTTGTGTGCTCCGCATATATACACTAATACACACATCGATCAACATCAAGTGGCGCACGTACGTAGCTAGCCTTCCAAAGACCATGCAAACTTCTCCACTCAGGCTCCACCCCTCCACTCGGGCATGGGTCGCATGCAGTTGCCGTCACGAGGCTAGCTGCACGCGCCTTCGACGACACAACGTACGGGTATTTCTTTTTCCGTGTAGTGTCTCCTCGAGAAACGTAGAGGCAGCCGTCCACGCGTTTAATTAGAACGGAGTCAAACACTAGTTAGACCTGTACTCCATGCGGTACACTGCATGCACGCTGTCCGATTACGTGTTCCACGGATCGGATCCGTTGTTCTCTTGAACCGCGGATAAAACAATGGTGCGAGCACCGCATTTCTGCAGTGAAGAAACCCCCTTTTCCTCTGCATGCAGTCAAGAGATGATCCGGGCTACTAGCTTTTTTCTCAGATATTGTTACATGCACGTTACATGCCTTCAACCACAGCCTCGTAGTACAATGTTGCTTCACTCTTGTTTACGATAGTACACCGCTAAGGATCAGGGTGTCTGGAAAAACAAAGAAAATATCTTACAGCGTTTCTTTACGATGAAAGCAAGAATGAAATGATGAATAGTGAATGATTTCTGATAATTATTCGAAAGTAATTTATACTATATATGAAGTTCTTTCTTTAGAAAAACACCATTTAGAAACTGGGGAGGCATTTGCCACTATACCATTCTCATATAATGAATAGGCACTACTAAAATACCTACTTAGGTGCCTGTTGGAAACCCCACATGGATACCGGATTCCCCGACCGGCACCGATGAGGTGCATGGTTTGAAAAAAAAAAACTGGATTAGCTTGATTTGAACAAATGCTTCGAGCCCAAATATTTCCCAAATTTTTCTTCATCAAACACATTATTATTATCAACATCACAAATCACAAAATGAATCATAAATTTTTGGCATAATGCAATAATACTCAAATTAGAATACATCTGCTACCCAATACCTAACTATCCATTGCAGCATCAAAGGGAAAAACAACATCCCCAAATCCTTAACAGATAAGAGAACCGAATAAACTAAAGATCCCCAAATCCTCAAGATCAGCCGTCGCTTGTTGTTGGTTGTTGCCTCCATCATCGTGGTCCCATCCGCTATAGTCCGGATCTAGCCTTAATTAAGCTTGCATCAGCGCTCGACTGGGAGAAGGAGACGGGGAGCTTGTGGCAGCAGATTTCCCTGCCCTCGAGCTTGTGGCGACGGATCAGCTGGCATGAGGAAGTGAGGAGGAGGAGGCGATGCTGACTGCGGATGCGAGAAGTGGTTGTAGTGGTGGATGCGAGGAGTGGTTTGAGGCGGCAGTGGATGCGATGAGGAGGGAGGACGCGTCCGGGACGACGCTATGTGAGGTAGAGAGACGAGGCGGATTATGTGATCGAGTCACGCGTGGATGCAATCGAGTCTCGTGTTAAAAAAGTAGGGCAGCTGGCTGTCTGGTGGGCTCGACTCCCTCTAAGAGATCGATTTTTTAATAAATCGACACCAATGTCCTACATATGAGTGAGCTTTTTTGTCACGCCTCGAACTAGTCTCGACCGGAACTAGCCCGTGACGCTCCAAATTAACCTGTTAATCGATACCAGTCCCAGGAAACAGTGCTGGTATCACAGAGAGACAGAGTATCACAGCAACAGAGGTCTCTTTATTATAGAGTAGAAGTACAGTCATGTTGGGCTGCGGACAGATCCCGAGCTCACAACTGCATTACAAAAGGAAAGCGGAAGCCAGGACTTGGACCAATCATCACAGGCGCGACTTGGGAACTAGGCCGAAACCCTAAAACTCATCGTAGCCGACTTGCTCCTGGAAGAACTCCTCGTCAGCAGGATCCACTTCATCTTCTTCAGCAACTGGGGGGGATTATTTATATAGAGCAAGGGTGAGTACGGGAGTACTCAGCAAGCCAGGGGAAATAAGTGTTTAATGCAGGCTTCAAGGAAAGGCTGTTGTTTTCGCAATTTATTTTATTTGAACTCTTTTTCTAAAACAACTAGGTGAGTGCTTCTCAAACGACACGGATGAGACAGTGCGTCTCGTCCGGTCGGAGTATGTGCAATGTATCAGTCTTTAGAATTGAAACAAGGTTGGCACCCGGCCAACAGCTTTTCAAACGGCCACCCGGGCCAACAACTTTTCAAACGGCCATCCGGGCCTAGCTGATCCCGTCAGCTGCTGATTTTTCAAACATCGAACCAATTTTCACAACAGCAATTTCACAAGCAGTAGTCAAACAAAACTACGCTAGGAATCACCTCACATCCACCCATGACCGTGGGCACGGCTGTTCGAACAGTTTGTTAACCTCTGCAGAGGGGGTACACTTTACCCACACGACATTACTAACCCGGATCACCCAGCCCGTGGGGATCAGCCACGTCGGGAGACCTCCAAGCTTTCATGACAAGGCATTTCGAAAGCCGACACAGGTTTACCATATGCCGACAAGAGGGGTCCTAGACCAACAACAGGTTAGGTCCCAGACCTTACTGTGCCAGGAAGCCCAGGGGTCCTCCCCGATACCACCCCGGTGAATCCACATGTCTCTCGGCATCAAGGCTCCCCTGATAAGCTAGTTACTCAGCCAGGGGTGTCCCATTCCACCCATGTGGTCGTACTTGTCTTATGTTCGGATGAAATTCTAAGGAAACGGTCCTTAAGTGCAAGAGCGGGGAAAACTGTACACCCGGTACGTTCCCCGGTCCGCGGTTTTGGAAATTCATTTAGTTCGCAAGCACCGACCCAGGTGTCGGGTTTTCCAAGTCTTTTGTAAAACTCCAGTTTTACCCAAGTGGTTACTCAGATTTTAAGTTTGAAGGCGACCGTCGATACTCGCACAGAGTGCACGAATATCGAGGCGCAACTGGGTGGTTACAAGGGGACATGGTATAGCAATTAACAATGGAAGGATCAAATGCAACAAGTCAGGTAGGTCCGCCAATCTGCCTTGCAGATGGGACAAAAGATTAAGTGCGATCCTATCAATGCATAATATTTTGCAAGCAATATAATTAAATTTCAAATATAGGCTCAAGATGTTCAAAGGTGGCTTGCCTTGCTCGAGATCTGGAGCTTGATCCTCGAAATCCTCGCACTGCGGGTCTTCGGGCTCTGAAACTATACGCGAAACGGAACAACTCAACAAACGACGAAAATAAAGCCCTATTAATGACCTCTAAGCGCGCCATTAGATAGATCTCGAGATTTGGGGAATTTTGGAAGTTGAACGGAGTCAAACGGATTTACGGTTGGGAAGATATTGAATTTCTACGATCATTGAATTTTTGATCTAAAGGAAAAGGATTTAATTAAATTCTTTTTGGAAAAGAAAAAGAAAAGAAGGGAGGGAGGGAATATAGACTTTTCTCGGACGGCTAAGGCGCGGCCCAAGAGAAATGGAGCGGTCCGGCCGAGCTAAATGGGCCGGCCGGCCCAAGGCGGCCCAAACTCGCGCGCGCGCGGAAGGGAGGAGAGAGAGAGCCGGTGGACCGGGCTCACCACGCGCGGTCCCGGGTGGGACCCGCTTGTCAGCGGCTCGGCTCACCGTGCGGAGGGAGTACGTGGCTTATGCGCGCGGGCGGGGGAGGGACGCGGTGCACGCGCGCGGCTCGCGGTGGACGCGGATGCGGCGGGCCCACGCGCAGCCTCCCGGCTCGCGGTGGAACGCGCGCACGGGGAGGGACTGACCGGGGTCGGCTCGACCCGGTCTAGGCTGAGCTGGCGCCGACGTGGCGCCTACGTGGCGGCCACGTGGGCTGGCGGGAGGTAGACGACGACCCAGCCGCGAATGGACGACGGGCGGCGGCGGCGAGCGGCGGAGCGAACCACGGTGATACGGGCAAAAGCGAGCACACCGGGTGGTTGCACGTGATGAGGGAAGACGAGCCAACGGCTCGGATTCGCCGGAGGGAGCTTGACGGCGGCGAATCGCGGCGGCGACAACCGGCGGGGAGGGAAGAGGGAAACGGCGGCGAGGCCACGAGGGGTCGATTCCCGGCGGTGAGAGCATCTACGCGGCTTCGGGAACTCGACGCTAGCGTCGGATTGGGCGGAACTACGCCGAGCGAGGCCGGCGACAAGCGGGTGCTACGGAGCTCGGGCGGCGACGGCGGCGAGCACACGGCGAGCGACGGCAACGGTCGGGGCGGCGTCGGCTAACTACGGGGAGTCTACTCAAGCTACTACCGAAAGCTAGGGGGAGGAGATGGAGCGAGGAGGAAGAACGGAGGGAGGCACTACCGTGATGAGGAGGGGCGCTGTGACGAGAGGCCGGCGGCGCGGGAGTAATCTCTCCGGCCTCGGGCCGGGGAAGAGGAAGGAGAGGGCGCGGCCGAAGTCCCCTTCCGCGTCCTCGAACGCACCGGCTCTCCCGGCGCTTGGCGAAGGACGGCGGAGGCGAGACAGAGCACGGGGGCGGCGGCAACGGTGAGGAGGCGAATGGGAGAGGAAGGGAAAGGGGGAGGCTTGGGTTTATAGGATGGCAATGTCGGTTTGGGAACCGACTTAGGGCGGTCAAGGGCGCGAGCTGGCGCTCGGCGGTCGCGGCCAAAGCGGCGACAGGGAGGATGACGCCGGCGAGGAGGAAAAAGGGGAAAAGGAGGGGGAGAAAGGGGGCTTGCCCCTTTGCCGATTCGGGAAAAAGGGGGAGGGGAGCGGGGGCGACGCGGCAGAGAGAGGAGGGGCGCGGCCTCCTTCCCTTGGCGGCTTGCGCGCGGAGTGGCGGGGGCCGGGCGGTGACGACGGCGATGACGGCGGGCGGTTTGGAGCGGAGCGGCGACACTGGCGACAGGCGCGGCAGACGCTGACGACGGCGGCGACCGGGCGGTCGGCCACTCGGCGCGCGCGCGCGGGAAACAACGGGCGGCGTCCGCGCGGGCGCGCGCACGCGAACACGGCGCGCGGGAAGCGTCTTTGCGAGCGGGGAGCTCGCGCGAGGGGAGGGGCGCTCGGCGCGGGCGACTCCCGCGCACGCGCGCGCGGTGCGCGGGCGGGGCGGAGGGGGGAGCGGGGAGAGAGGCGCTCGGGGCGGCTCTCGCACGCGCGAGCAGCGTGCGGGCGGGGAAGAGAGAGAGAGAGAGAGAGAGAGCGGGAGAGCGCCCGGGGGGAGAGGGAGAGAGGGGCCGGGGAAGAGGGGAAGATGGGCCGAACCTCGGGGGAGGCAAAATAGACTTTTGCGGAGGAATGTGATTTTGGATTCGGAAATGAACTCGACGATAGATCGGGGATTGAGATCTTGAGATGGCACGGACACTAGACAACAAGCAAAGAAACAAATTTCGCAATTAGGGTTTTTAAGAGAAAATTTTCCCGCTAGGCGCCACGACGTAACGGGCGCTACATTTTTTTTATAGAAAAGGCACAAATATCGTTGGTGCCGATTTTTTTTTAAAAAAAAGGTACTTACAAGGGGGGTTATAGGTGTCGGTTCTCTCAAATAACCACTCGCAGGCACGCGTTCAGGTGTCGGTTATAGACTTTTCGGCACCTATAGTATCGTCTCTTTTTTAGTCAATATAGTACTGATGACGAGTGGCTCCGCTATTGACATATGTATATCTATTATTGAACGGATTGTTTCAGTAGATTATCTACTTATTAAAGAAATAAATATTTTGAGAATTAACAGACATGTTAGAATAAGAGTGGTTTAAGCAATACAATACTATAAAATTATTTAAGCAAACATGTTTTTAACCCATGAATATCACAATAATACTAATTCGGTAAAGTAGTTAAAATAAACTCGAGGTGTACCCGAATCACGAGGGCAGTTAAACGAAGGTGTCCAGCTGATTGTTGAGTCTCATGAACACATGAGATCGCACAAGGCCCAAGAACTCCACGTCAGGAGAAGTTAGTGATGCAATATACTGTACACACCGTGGTTTCCTGGCCAACTGATCTCTGTCCCCCCTGTGGTCAGATCTAGTCATTCGAAATGGAATATGGTCAACGACAGTTCCCCGGCCTGTACCACTGGAATCTCGAACGAAGGCAGTTTGGGGATTACTTTGCATGGAATGTCTGGTTGTACTACATGTGTGCGTGCTAGACATGCATTTCTGGCAGGTGTGCAATGGAGGAGTACAATAATGGAGGCTATAATGTAATTATGTAATGTGTGAACGTATCAACTTCAAGGAACATACCGTAGCCAACTTTATAATCCAAAAGGCAGTACTAGCAGATGTGTTTTATAATCCAAAAGGCTGTCCCATAGAGCGTGAGAAAAAGGCCTAGTTGCTTCAGCGGCATTGACTAGGGGCGACCTTTTTTTTTTATGAGATCGAAGTGTCCAACTGGCCTGCCGGCAGGCAGGCCGCCACCGTTGATCGCCGCGAAAAAGGCAGGATTAGATTAACAAAGGTTACGTGTGGCACGGATGTCAGCCGCGAGCCCGCGGCGCCGCTCATGATCGATCTGTGCGGCTTTGCTTTTCTATGTGCCGAATCAGCGGGATTATGCAGAAATCGTTCACGAGCCTCTCTGCATCTGCATGGACGTGAACGCCCCCGTGACTGATGAACCGATCCGATCGTTTATTATTGAAGTCCACCGTTCCCTCAGCAAAGTCAGCATTGCTTCCCTCTTCCCGATGCCATTGCCACCCTAGCATAGGTGACCCTCGCGGCCCTCATGCTGAGACCGCGAGACGGTGAGCACAACAATGGTACGGTCGTCTCGGTCTGTCAATATATAATCAGCAGTCAATTAATTTACTTACTTCGAAAGAAAGCTTTGCCTGCTCCTCTTTATCTCTTCCATAGGTTTCACCCCCATCGTTTATCCACGGGGAGAACCGGAGAAGAGAGCAATGGCGGCAATGCTTAATTATCTGCTGGAGTAAGAGATTAAAGCAGGCTCTAGCACGAGGGAAAACCCTTTAAAAAGACAGACAAGGCAGACGACGCATATGCATGCATGGTGACCTAACTAAGCAAGCACGGACGGTAATGGTATGGTGGAGTGTGAAGTGCGGACTAATAAAGCACGTATGATGTGAGGTTTGGAGTAGAAAATGAAGTGGATCGATCGGACCTGAGCACAAATCGGCGGGGTTCTCTCTCTCATACGTTCGCCGATCTCATCAAAACTACTTTTGCCAAATTAGATCGACCGGAAATTTTGGCTAGACCACAGCGGTACCATGCATGCTTTAATCGTGCGTGTGAGCTACTGCCGCTAATAATCTATCTATCTGTATCAATCGGATACTTCAAGAGAGTTCTCACGTTAACGTAAAAGAATGTAGTTATTGACTGGATGGATCCAGAAGCAGAATTTCATTGGTTTTAGAACCCTTTTAGTTTTAAAAGCATACTCTCATGAAACTTACTTGTAACTTAAATGAGAGTTGTTGTATTACTTACCTCCTTGCACAAATGTAAGACGTTGGTTAGTTTAATTTTTAGCTAACCAACGTCAAACAAAAAAATGGAGGGAGTATAAAACAAACTAACTAATTTTGAATGCTGAAATTCACCATACGTTATACAAGTTGTTTCTAAAATTTAAATTTTAAACTTGATTACTATTTTCTCCATCGAAATATTTTTTTTAGCATTTGACATTTAAATCACTAAAGGCATGTGTTTCATCCATTCTATTGCTAATTACTCATGCAGCTTATAATTAGCATTAGCCAATGGCAGGGGCGGATCCAGCATGGGGGCGGCGGGGTCTCGAGCCCCCACTACTGGCGTGAAGACTATGAGAGACCCCACAAAGACCCCACTAAAAATTTTTACCATATATAGATGGGAGGGGGACTGTAACTCTATCTAGTTTGCTCAGACCCCACTGCTATTTTTTTCTGGATCCGCCAATAGCCAATGGAGTCTTAATAGTTTTGAAGATCAAAATTAAAAAAATATAAAGTTGTTCTCCCAAGTTGCTGTATTTTAAAATATCCAAAATATTTAGCATAACCACAATATTGACAACAAATATCCCGTACCATACTCGACCAAAGATATTTCTTTTGCGTGTTCGCGTACACTGTGGCTAGTGGGTTTTTCACGTGAGGAAGATGTGCGTGCCTGGATAGCATATGCGATCACCTTATATGCACCTATGCAGCCATGGGCCGGCCGTTTCCCCGGTGGATCGTGTTCGGACACGTCGCGGCCCCTCCACGACGGCCTTGGCTCCATTGCCACCACCAGATAAAGTAGGCGTGCATGCGCCCCACCCCCAGGCGAGTCAGAGCAGCGCGCGCGCGCGCGCGAGCGAGCGACGCCGTGAGAAACCAGAGCACCAAACCGAACCGCCGTTTCTCGCGTCTCGCCCTCTCCGTGACTCTGCCCGCGGGGACCCGCGCTGCAGGGGGAGAGGCCCACCCAACCGGCAGGTGCCCTCCCCCGCTCTATATATACGCCCGACCTCTCCCACTTCTCCCCCACATGCACTTGCAGTCAGTGGTACAACACCACAGCAACGCACCACCGGCCATCAACCTCCTCTCCCCTGCTTCTCGCTCGCTCTCCTGCCCTGTTTCTTGGAGAAGTGAGCTTAAGTGAGAGCCTCTGTCCCTCGCACACGCTATTGGCCATGGTGGTTCTCGCTGGCCCGCCCGCCGTCGATCACATCCCGCTGCTGAGGTCGCCGGACCCCGGCGACGTCTTCTCCGGCGTGCCGGTCGTCGACCTCGGCAGCCCCGGCGCGGCGAGGGCCGTGGTGGACGCCTGCGAGCGGTACGGGTTCTTCAAGGTCGTCAACCACGGCGTGGCCACGGACACGATGGACAAGGCCGAGTCGGAGGCCGTCAGGTTCTTCTCCCAGACGCAGCCCGACAAGGACCGCTCCGGCCCGGCCTACCCGTTCGGGTACGGCAGCAAGCGGATCGGGTTCAATGGCGACATGGGGTGGCTCGAGTACCTCCTCCTCGCCCTCGACGACGCGTCGCTCGCCGACGCCTGCACCGTCCCGTCCTGCGCGGTCTTCCGGTGAGCCCTCAAAACCGACGGCGATATATAATATCAGCCCCGTCCGTTTCTCTCGGTTTTTTACCTAGTGTTTGACATGGTGCGCGCGCGTCATGCATGCAGGGCCGCTCTGAACGAGTACATCTCGGGGGTGCGGAAGGTGGCGGTGCGGGTGATGGAGGCGATGTCGGAGGGGCTGGGCATTGCGCAGGCGGACGCGCTGAGCGCGCTGGTGACGGCGGAAGGGAGCGACCAGGTGTTCCGCGTGAACCACTACCCGCCGTGCCGCGCGCTGCAGGGGCTCGGCTGCAGCGTCACCGGCTTCGGCGAGCACACCGACCCGCAGCTCGTCTCCGTGCTCCGCTCAAACGGCACGTCCGGCCTGCAGATCGCGCTCCGCGACGGCCAGTGGGTGTCCGTGCCCTCCGACCGCGACTCCTTCTTCGTCAACGTCGGCGACTCGTTGCAGGTACGTACGCGGTACAGCCCCGACCCTTGGCGCTGCCACGTGACACCAATTCCATCAACGCGCTACCTTCCTCTTTCTTTACCATACTTTTTCCTTTTTCCAGAATAATTCCCATTAAACTAGATGGTGTAGATTAAATTACTAAATTAAATGACGTGGACACGGCTGAAATGGCTGCGCCTAGTGAGCGGGTCAACCGGGACATCGTTCCAGTTCACATCGGTATTAAAAAGAAAGAATCATCATCTGGACGAATATACTAACCCAATTAAGACGAGACAAGCAAGAAAAGGAAAGGGGTTCACCTGCATGATAGCATATGGTACGATGGCCACAGCCCACACGGCAGGGACTGGGTTTCGTAGATAACTACGACACTCGAGACCCAATAACTGCCGCCACTAACGAGCAGATTCAGTACATGAACATATATATGTGTGTGTGTTAGGCATGAACACTTCTGTTATGCCTGCGTGGCATCTCATTGCGTCATCATGCACACACTCTTAAACACTTTGTGCACTTCCCATATACAGATGGACAATATTTCTTTATCCGTTAGCACAAGAAGCACAGATACGTTTGATTAATTTTTCGTGCTGACTATTACCGTATTACGCATGCTGATTATAACCGTATTACACATATGCTGATAGATATACATGTGGTTTCTTGGTCCTGTACAGGTTCTGACCAATGGGAGGTTCAAGAGCGTGAAGCACAGGGTGGTGGCCAACAGCCTAAAGTCTAGGGTTTCCTTCATCTACTTTGGAGGGCCACCGTTAGCACAGAGGATTGCACCATTGCCACAGCTGCTGGGGGAGGGAGAGCAGAGCCTGTACAAGGAGTTCACATGGGATGAGTACAAGAAGGCTGCCTACAAATCAAGGCTTGGAGACAACAGGCTGGCCCAGTTTGAGAAGAAGTAGCTAGCTAGATGCCTAGCAACAGAACTGGCCGGTCAAGCAACAACGACTTTACTGCATGGCAGCTAGCTACCTTAGCTATGTCTCACGCACACGTACGGTACACCATGACCACGAGAAGATGAAGCTGCTTAAGAGAGAAAAAGAAAAGAAAATAAAAACAGGAAGAAGATAATAACTTCAAGATGCACAATGTACAGCCAGGTTGGATGGATAGCTAGATTTTTCTCGTGTGGCTAATCACCGTGTGTGGTGAGGTGGGCTCCTTTCCTGTTTCGGAATACTGATCGATGGATGAACAGCCTCCAATAGTTAATGTTAACCAAATATAGCACAACAAAGGGGTTCTTTTCTTCCTTTGGTTGTTTCTTTTTTCCTCTTGCCTTTGATTTTCTCGTCATGCTTTCTGAGCATTAATTATGTGTGCGTGTATTTCGGTATACGTAACGTACTTTTACCTATGTGTGTATAGTACGTGGCTTGTGTTAACAAGTAAATATTATAGTCTCTCTCTTTCGTTATGCAACTGACTTCTGCGCGGTCCAAATGCATTGATGGAGATATATCTATTGGTGTACAATGTCACCTTCAAGATTAATGAATTTTCATCACTCAGGATATCCCTTTATTATTACATGTCATCTAAATAGTTATCAAAAAATTACTAAAATAGATTAATATGAAATATATCACTCCACTAACATGCAAGACCAAATTTGATTTGTACAAGTTACAATAAAAAGAACAAGTTAAACTGAAAATAGTTACCGTACATTCACATATATATTTGTTATTTTTGTTGTAACTTGTGAGAGAAAACCTAGATTGGATGAACGCCGTGCGTGCAACTGAACAATAACAAACTTACCAGCCATCTTAATCCGTTTGCATATGTGATAAGTTCAAAGTAGTTTAGCTAATCTAACACTGCCCCTCAATCTAAACATCTTATATTAAGATAACAACTTGTAGAAGTTAAATTTTAACTTACATATTTGTATAGTGATATATTTCATATTAATCTATCTTGTCTTTTTTTTAATTTTTTTAAGACTATTTAGGTGACATGCACGAAACGAGTTAATATCCCCTCCATGGATGAAATCATTTCCCAGATTTCAAGGGCTTCATTCTTATCAAATTTTGTTTTGCTTTTTTTCCCCTATCCTGCTTGGTGCAAGTGCATCGATCAGCTAATTTCTAGGATTCTCCATCGGAGCCTAGTAGCTTTTATCTTCTCTAACTGTCGTGCGTGCAACTGAACATGAGGTGCATAGGAGTCGTCTTGAGCAATTTATGGTTATCTTGTGGTATTCTCTTGTTCACCACCACAATAGACGTTGTCCGGGTCCCCCATGCATGCGTCCTTTTAAGTTGAATCAAATTTTTGCATCCTCCCTCCCTTAATCTCCAACCATGAGCTATATAACACCCACACTTTGGAATTAAAAAATGATTTTCAACTTACATCTCGTGCATTTTATGGTTGTCTTATGGGAAAACAATCAATTTTGCATGCACCTAAGTAGTAGATATCTACCCACCTTCCACACTGTTGGATGTGGCCTATATATAAATGTCTTTACGTACACACATAGGAGCATAAGTATGATATATCACAGGTTCATACTAAGAGCAAGTTTAATGCATAGTATAGCCAACTACTAGCTCCAAAATCATCTATAGCCAATGTAATAGTCAATTTATACAATAGTTGCTTACTACAAAATTAATACAGATCTGTAGCCGTTGTTCTTCTCTCTCTTCTTTTATCTCTTTAAAATATATTTATAGCTGGCTTATAGTCTGTTATTGTACATGCTCTAATACTACACCCCTCATCACTCGCTAAGTACCAGCTTAAGAGGGCCGGTCAAGATCGAAAAGGCCAGCATGGGAACAAAAACTGAATTTAACCGCCATTGTTTCATTTTCTAGCACATGAGTGACTGATGATATGTATTACAGCATGTTTCTAGTTGACTAGTTGACTACTTCCTCCGTTTCATATTATAAGACTTTAGAAAGTCTTATAATATGAAACGGAGGAAGTAGACAACAAACAGAAGCGGATTTGTGGTAATTACCTCGTGTTTGACCACAATATATAAAAACAAAATAAAAAACTACTTTATCCATCCCTAAAAGACTATAATTTCAGCATAAGTATTTGTCTCACAAAAACTGTATTTTTAGAGTAGGCCTACTAGCTAGATATTTTTAATATATTTTTTTCTCGTTTTAGCTATCGAAGTAGTAGTACTTCCTCCTTAATTAGCGTTTTCTCTCCATATTATCGAAGGATATAAGTTTTTTAACCTCCTAGTACTTAATTTGTAGTTGACTAACTATAGTCTTCAGGATGGAGGAAGTTATTAATGAGTACCTTTACGGTGATCTTATTATCAATAAAAATAATGTTAATTTATGAGTTCTACTATAAGTATAAAATATCAGGAATTGAGGTGATAGATATATATGATCTATCAAATTAGAAAATATAGATGGCCCAGATTGATTCTAGTGTCACGATCCATTACTGGAGAACTGATCTTTCGTGGGTCGGCCAAAAATCACATTAGCCTCTAAACTTTTTTTTGTCCCAGTTAAAAAGCACAACACCACTTTATAATCTTTACCAACCGGGACTAAAAATCATTTTTAGTTCCGGTTCAAAAAGCGTCTGGCCCCTACTATCTTTAGTCCCGATTGGTATTAAAAATCAACGTGTCATATGTAATGCCTTGCACTTATCCTCTCATCCTCGATCGCAAACTCCTCCTCATCTTTAACTTCCTCTCATCCCTTCCTCCTCTCTCTTCTCTCTCTTATGCTCTCCTTTTCTTGCAGTAGCAGCAGCGAGGAGCGAGCGAAGGCGATGGCGGTGGCGGCCCGTGCGGCCGTGTTGCCGACGCTGGCACAGGTGGCGAAGCGGGAGGGGAGGTACTTGGCACGGGTGATATGTTTGTCTGTAAATTTATTGATTTGTGATGTCTTTAGATCTGTAAATTTGTGATGTCTATTTGAGTATATTCATTCAATCTGTGAATTTGTGGATGACTTTGTGATGTTTCTATGAACGTGGATAATTTAATTGTTGAGTTTGGTTCAAAACCAATATGCAAACATCAAAAACAAATGACAAGAAAAAGAAAAAAAATAGACACGGTTGGTAACATCATCCGGGACTAAATATCGATATCTTTAGTCCCAGATTCGTGGTCCCAATTTACAACCGAGATTAAAGGGGTTACAAACCGAAACTATTATGGGTTTCTCCAGCAGTGACCATTATAAAACCTCTCTAGTGATAATGCCTTTTGGATTGGCCCTACTCCCTCCACCCAAGGCATGATAGTTGCATCTTTCACTAATGCTCGTCCTTTCAAACCACCCTCCGTTGCTATACTCTTCATTTGTGCAGCAGCAGAAACGATATATGGCTGAGGAAGAAAGGCCATTGAAGACAACCGTACCACCAGCACGAGCAGGAGCCATCCAGCTAGGTTACCATTCGCGTAGTAAAGGCGGCGCCAGCGGACTGTACGACCCGCAATCCAGCCTCCGCGGACCACGGGGAATAAAAGAAGAGAGGGCAAAAGCTGTGTCAAACAGGGTGGACTGCGTGCCTGCGGTGCGGTGGGCAGCGACGCTCGAATTGAGCCGGTCTCTCGCGTGGCTGACCGCTTGATGCCCTGAGCGCAGCGCAACGCATGCAGGGCTGTGGTGGTGGCCACTAGCTGGGCACTGCGGCTGGACCGCTGGATGTGCCGCCTAGATGCCGATACTGCTGCTGCTACCGCGCGCTAGCCAGCCAGCTAGTACACTGGTATGTTTTTGTTGTCAAAGGCTCTGTGAGATTAGTGGCGGATCCAGAAAATCGATTCGTTAGTGTCAGAACATGTCTATCCGTGTTATAGTATGCTAATTATTCTTAGATCATGGTGTTATAGCATGTGGATAAACAGTTTCGCTATAGGTTTTGTTAAAAGTTGTCGGTGTCGCTTGACACCGGCCCTTCTACTGTAGATCCGCCTCTGGTGAGGACGCCAGGAGCCCAACGAGGATGCAATCAATCCGCGAGCAGCCCACCGTATTTGCAACGCACGCATTATAACGCTGTATACATGCACCGTCGTGGTCGTGGTGGCAGTAATACGGTCGGGGCCTGCACGCATGCACGAGGTAGTTCGAGCATTAGCCAAACATCAGATCGATCGAGAGTGGCGTGCATTGGATGCATGCGTGTACGGACGACAGCCTCTGGCCATCGCCCGTACTGCTGGCAGTCTGTTGCTAGCTGTTTTGAACGGATGAATGCTGTTGCTAGCCGATCGACCTGTGTATGTTTTCCGTTCCCTCTCGCGTGGAGTTCTGGATTTGGCGGGGCCACCGGCCGGCGGCCGGGGACCAATTGTGCCACGCCGCGCCCGCTAATAGCTACTGACGCGTGTGCTACCGGTGGCTCGGTTGGGGGCCGGAGTAGATCGATGGATCCGTGATTGATGAGGCCCTGTTCCGAACTCCTTTCCAGCAAAGAGGGGGGCTTTGGATAATCTCCTCACACGGCCGCTAGTATCTGGCATTACTGATGACAATTGTAACATTAACTGCCTCTCTGTACTGTATTGCACCGGTCAGTTACATTGATCGATATTATTGCGAACCTCACTATCGCGCTGACGGGCGAACGATCGAGATCAGATCGTGCTGTACTGTTGATAATCTCACTAGATGACCTAACGGCTGGAAGCCTGGAACTATATAGCTATAGCTAGCATCGCTCTAGCTAGGTCAGCTGGTCCTATGCCCGCCCCAAACGGGCACATGCATGCAAGGTTAGGACTTTGGTTAGGAGGAATTAAATCATGCATCAGAGCAACGTACGTCCTGCATATATCATATCGAGTGCCCAGGCTTTACGAGTTCTGTAGCCTGGAGTCTTGTGGACCCTATATACTGTAGCTAGCTAAGCTAACCTATCATAGTAATCAATGGATATATGCGATTTTGCGAACTGCATATATCCTATGGCGAGTCGCGCGCTAGCTTGCTCTAGCACGCGACGGTGCGGCGCCACCAGTTTTAATTTTCTCCCAACCACGCGCGTAACGTACGTCGTCGTTCTAGTTTTGACCCTAGTGCGAATTCTCTCTTTCACGTCAGGACACCAGCTAGCCACCATGACCATGCCATGTTTGTGTCACTGTGTGTCTACGTCAAAGAGTCATGCAGCGGCTACTGTGCTCGTACCTGGCCGAGAGAGCATGCACGTACGCACGTCGGATATCCACACGTATATATATCCAACGTGCGAGAGCGTGTGACCGATGTAGCCGGGACGTCGATCGATTGGCAAGTTAACAACGACGACGACGCAGAGATATCGATCTATCGACGGCGATATTGTCTCGCCGGCCGGAGACGATCGCCGGCGAGCGCTAGCTACGTACGTTACAGCTAGCGTAGGTGGCCGCACACGTGTTTTTGGGCAGTGCCGCAGTTGATGTGCCGCCTGCAGGCTACAGGCTGCGTTAATTTCCGATGGCACGTCGCACGGACGCGTGTACGGTGGATAACGCAGGTGCATGCATGCGACGCGAGCGAAGTGCTCGTGCACCAGCATGTCAGAGCGGCCCTGGGCCCGGGCGAGGCCACGAACAGGTTGGCTAATTGGGCCCTGCATGCTGAAGTGGCTCAGGCTTTGGGCCTATCAACGCATCCAAGGGCCGGTCCAGCGTTAACGTTGCACCAGAAAATCGATCGAGCTGCTGGATCCAGCAAAGCAGAGAGACCGGACCAGCTTTCCTCGATGATTGTGTTTATTATGAACCTGGCACACTGGCAAAGCCAGAGAGATCTTGTTCTTTCCCCCTGGACGGGATCGCCAAAGCTGGAACGGAAAGTGAGAACAGAACGGCTCCCCTTCTCCATCATTCCCGTCCTGTCCCGTGTTAAGGTTCATGCACCAGTGATCACCACCAGTCGGAGACGCTAAACCAGTAACCACGACACAACCGGCAGTGCAGTTTCGGCTGCTTGTGTTGCCTTGTCAGCTGGGGTCCCTGCTGCATAGGTGCACTGCATTGTGGAATTGCCTTTCTATCTGCTACTATACCCCAATAATTCTCGAGAACGAACTCGTCAGAAATGAGTAGTACCTTTTGTTTCACCAGATACATTCTCTGAACATATTAAAAAAAAATCGACACGTTCTTGCAAGAAGGCTGCGTCGCCAAAAGCTCGAGAGCTTGCGGTGTGGCAACTTGCTGCTGGGGACAGCGAGCAGAATTGCGACCAGTTAATCCAGATCTGGGGCAAGCAGAGAATATTTTGTTTTAATTATTACGGAGGACCCCTAAAAACCTCACTGAACTGACAGGACAGCTAGCGGAGGAACGTGCGGCATAAAATATGTGTATTTTGCTTATGAGATTGAGATCCCGGCCAGGTCACATGTGAATCAGAATTCAGAATGCATGTGGTAGAAGAACAATGGTGTCATACTGGGATTAGCTCGGTGACGCAGCGTGGTTTGGGTGTTTGGCGCCGCCGCTCTCATCTTGCGGCGGCCGCGGCTGCTACTCGGTTGGCCGACTGGGCGGTTCGGTATCGTCGAGGAGCAGAAGCAGAGACAACGGTTCAGGGGACCAATTCGATCGTGAAGTTTCGTATGGGCTAACAAGCCCATTTTGATGCGTCCACTTCCTGAGCTGCGGTCTGGGCCCAAATAAAAAAGGCCGTGTGGCATAGGCCGGCCCGTTTAAGGACCTCGAGTTATACCTTGTTTGTCTCTCCGTGTCTAAAAAATGTTCTGCAGATATGTAGGTATGGGGATGGGATACGATTGATCTGGGATTGTGGAAGATGGAAGTTGTGGACTTGTGGTGCACTGCTGTCATTGAGTTGTTTTGTGATGTGCAGTAAGGTTTGGTTGGAGAACTTAAAATTATGAGAAATAGTGATCTGAAAACCTTAGGTTTCTCAACATTCGACTTCTAGTTTATTTTTCAGACTTTTAACTATATATTCTTAGAATCTAAATGAATAGTTGTATTTTTTTGGATCTTCTGATTCTAAGTGAAGCTACAGTTACCATAAGCTCTCCAAACAAGTCCATAGACTGCATTGGAGCTACCGCTGCTCATAGATGTGCACTGAATTATGGATATTCTAGTTCTTGGCGTTGGTAGAAAGCATGTTCACTTGTTGCCTCTTAGGTAAAATTTTGCTATAGGACATAGTAAACATAATCTTTGCCACATGACACCAAATAACATAGGATACTTGATAACAATCCGGCCCAGGTGAGGTTGGCCGAGGCCCCCGGACCCCAACAGTTCATAGGCACACCCACTCGGGGAAAGGCCCAATCACCCTAAAAGACTAGTCCGATAGGAGAAGGGTGGCTCTCTCTTTTAAGGTGGTTTCCTCCTCCTCCCAAGCTAAGCAATGTGGGATTATTTAGAGGCTCACACAGTCGCCGCCTGACTTTGGCGTCTTTGCCAGCGGGTAATAGTGGAGGATGTCCTCATCATTCACCCCTTAACAAGGACCCAGCTCTGATACCAAATGATAACGATCCGGCCCAGATGGGGTTGGCCGAGGCCCAATAATTTAAGGTTGCCCGGACCCCAACAGTTCATAGGCACACCAACTCGGGGAAAGGCCCAATCACCCTAAAAGACTAGTCCAATAGAGGAATGGTGGCTCTCCCTTTTAAGGTGGCTTCCTCCTCCCAAGCTAAGCAATGTGGGATTATTCAGAGGCTCACACGGTCGCCGCCCAACTTTGGCGTCTTTGCCAGCGGTAATAATGCAGGATGTCCTCATCAACACTTTTGAAATATAGTAATTTTTCTACCGAATACCACATACAATATTTTATCATTTGTGCTTTTGGAGAAAAAAAAAAGTGAAACGACAAGAGTGTCCTTGGACCAGATAGGATTATGTATCCTTAAGGGTGGCAACAGGCCGGGACCGGGTTGGGCTAGAACGTCCCAGCCCCCAGCCCCACAAAGGCAATCGGGTGAAAATCATCACCCGTACCCGCCCCTGTAAGGGACCCGACGGGTAACCGAGGTCCTGCATCACCCGGATGAAGTTATACTCCATAAAATATGACAATACACCAAATAATAGTATGAAAAAAATTTCAATAGCAATATATACTCATTGATCATCACACCCATACGTAAAGCACATGGTCAAGGTCAATCCACTAATACACGAAAGTAGCACATATACATACATGACACATTATGATTAGCACGTGGCAGGTTGGACGGCGGCTGGTTGCTTTAGGTCATGTATAATGGTCTTTATTAGCGGTCTCTCTTTATTATCATGTAAGCATATTTGGTGACGTGGAAGAGAGAGAAAGAAGGAAAGAGAAAGATGGTTGCTACGCATGACAACGGCATAGAGTCGATCTTAGCATTTATAAGGAAATTTTTCGTTGCATTGAGTCTAATAAAGGAAAGATGACTAGTAAAAAAGTATTTTGGTACATTAATGGTTAGATACCGTATTTTCTTAACTATTGTAATGTGATAGCCTCTAATTAACGTAGAGACCATACTAGTCTCTACCTTTGTACTTACCCTTAGTGACTCGATGACGAGACGACGTGGAGACGAATCGATGTGACGAAATAGGCGATAAGGAAGGGGAAAGCCGACGTCGATCGGGGCACCGGCCGCTGGAGACAAGCTGCTGCGGAGGAGTAGCAATTGGCGGCCTTCTTGCCACGGTTGTGTCTAGGATTGGGGGCACTGGTTAGTGGCTTGCTGCTCGCAACGCGTGTTGGGGCGGTGGGGTTTGGTTGAAGGAAGGAAAGGGATTAGGGTTGATGGGAAATAGGGTGTTGAGTTTTTATATGTCAATTTGAAATGGGCTTGCTGGACTTGTATTGTTGCAATGGGCTATTTTTAAAGAGGTAACTCACATCTGGGGTCACTTCGGGTCACCCACGGGTTTACTTCCGATCCTCGCCCTGGCCCGGAAATTTACGGGCCCCGTCCCCACTCACCCGTGGGTGAGAATTCTCCCCCGGCCCTGGCCCCGTAGGGGCGGCTCCCCAGCCCCAACAGGAAAAATGCCACCCCTATGTATCCGCTTTGACCAAACCATATGTTAGAGTGGCCACCTCCCCCTTAAACTTTAACTACAGCATCTGGACTAGTATAGTCCCAAGCGTATTATGGTTATTTTGTAAATTCTCTCGTTGAGTTGGCAAAAACAATAAAATATTGTAGGCGGGGCCTTAAAAAAGTAACAAAAAATCACATTTTTAAATGCCTATGAGCGACGAGGCCACGTTTTTTCCTCTCCAACAAAGACCGTATTTTTGGAATATCTTCTGATAAATTTTTTAATTTATGTAAATTAGTATGCAATGCAACTATACAATTTTCTAAAGGTGGAAAACAACTAACTACATGCATAGCATATGTTGGACATGTTCGACTGACCTATACAATTCTCACTGCCACCTTATTGCTAGCTGCTACAAAAAGTGAATTGGTGCAGACAACGGGGTAACACTATACTACCTCCGTCAGGTTATAAGACTTTCTAGCATTGCCCAAATTCATATTCATTAACATATATATGAATGTGAGCAATGCTAGAAAGTCTTATAATATGAAACGGATGAAGTATTAGATAGCCGAACAAGTCCACTACCCATATATAAACTAGTATAGAGGAAGTAGTAGACTACTTGAACATAAAAGCCATGTTCAGCCGGAGGACCCAAAGTTGCCGATGGACCACAACATTGTACTTTGATTTCATGATTAATTTTAGGCCGGTCATTGCTCGTGTCCTTGTTCTACGCCTACGTTAGCTGTCTAAAAAACCTACACTGCCAACGATTTTTAAAGAATTAATCAACTCCATGTATAATTTGTGAATTGTGGGCAGGTTTGCATCGCTGGTCCAGCAGCTTTGAACACAAGCACGGAGACGCAATTCTGGCATCCTGCGGGGAGGAAAATGCAGCGGCGGTGCAGTACTCTCCCCGGATCCGCATCCAGATCCTCCCCCGATCTCGATGGCATCTGGACAAAACTCCCGCGGGCCCCACCAACTGATGCCGGCCCCACCAACTGATCTCCCACTGTGTACCAGTCGCTGTGCCCGCTAGCTCCCCCAGTCTCCGGGGAGACCGACCGTGCGAGATCGCGACCACGTAGTGCGGCGCTCGCTCTCGCTCTCCCCCGCGGCAGAGTCAGGCGCCGCCCGGCGAAGCGCGAGGCCCGCGGAGCAATGGCGAGTCACGGAAAAGCCTCACTCGCTCTTCCTTGCGCGCTTTGCCTCGCGCGCGCTCTAGTTTCGTGAGATCAGCTGTTTCCTCATTCTTATTTCACAGGATTTCAAGGGGTTCTGGGAGTCCAGATTCGGGGGCAAGAAGGAGCAGGAGCCGGAGCAGAACGGGCACGCCAATGGGGTGGCGAACGGGAGCGTCAGGAAGAGGACGTCCGATTTGGCGGTCTACGAGCAGTTCGAGCAGCAGGTATTTCCGTGCGTTAGCGATCCTCTTTTGGTATGGAATGGTTTGCGTGCATGCAGGTGTTCTTGGACAGGCGTCTCGTCTCTTGTGTAGTCCTTGATCCTCGATCGGTGTTGCTGTTTCAGGCCAGGCAGACGGAGGTGCGCGCCGCGGCGATTCGCGATGGGAATGCTGATGCGATGTGAGGACTCTTTTCAGTTCATTGTTTTCTCTTTTTTCCTGATGGAATCTCGAAGCAATGCATGTGTGATAGAGCATCTGGCTGGGGATTGCTTATTAGATTAGATCTGAACTTTTAGGTTTGAATTAGCCTCGTTTTTGTAAGAAAGGGATTTTGATTCGCTGAAAATTCAGAGAGATCTAACCATCGTACTACTTTGGACTGGAATATGTAACCATTGGCACTTCATACAGACAAGATGTTAAGTTCCTTGAATCATGGATGTGTGATCCTGTTCTTCAAAGGAGTAGCATCAGAGGAACCTTAGAGCTAGAAAAAGGTTGTGTAAGGAAAAATCCCTGCTGATGAACATTGGTGAAATTATCCTGGAAAGATACCAAGCTGATAATTTGGTTTGGACTTGTGGCTTAAGCATTATATCTCACCCTGCTGATGAAGGCTAGATTAAATTGAATTAGGGCGTGCAGGCTTTCTTCTGCCTTGTCAAAAGCCTATACAAGATTGACATGCAGTTTATTTGTTAAAGGAAATAGCATCAATCATCTTTAAATATGCTTAAAGTAGCACACAACAAAGTGGCAAACTAACATATGAAAAATCATAGATACTAACACTCTAAAGTCTCGGTGATTCATTACTGGCATTTCAAGACACTTATTCCTGAAATAATGCTTTTCTCATGGCCAACTTTGATTTATTAAGACATTAACTCAATAAAATTATGCTCTCAAACATTACGATTTTGGAGTTTTCTTTTGCAGCCAGAAGCCCCTCCTACCTTCGTTTGAGTCAGCTGAAATGCGTAATCTTGCAGAGACATTGTTGCGGTAATTCAAGATTCACAAACTTTCGAAAAATAGGAAAGCACAAATTTGGCCATTGACTATATATTCTTGCCTTCATCTTTCAGGGACATTATTCGCGGCAGTCCAGATGTGAAATGGGAAAGCATCAAAGGACTGGAGAATGCCAAACGCCTTCTAAAAGAGGCAGTTGTCATGCCCATAAAGTATCCCAAGTAAGTTAGCTGTTTCATGTTTATTGGAATAGAAGGACATGGTCTCATACTGTAATTTACAGCTGTACAATAATTCAGCCTTTCACTAGCGGTAGACTGGTGGTATCCAGTATTTAGAGGCCAGTTATCTAGCTCTATATTGCAAATGTACAAAATATGTTTTGTGTGACATACAGATAATCAATCAATCTATCAGTTATTCATAATCATATTTTGGACTATTTCAGATACTTCACTGGTCTCTTGTCACCATGGAAAGGCATTTTACTTTTTGGTCCCCCAGGAACTGGGAAGGTTTGTATATGCGCTTGATTGATATGTTACTTCTGCTAATTGGTCGAGTACATCTATGGAGTATAGCAATACTTTCTTACCTTTTCCTATATTTGAATGCAACCTCTTAAGTAGGTGTCCCTAACTACTTATCTAGTTTATAAAGTACAATAACATATAACCTTAACTCCTTAAGATGTTTAACCTAATAGCGTATGACCTAAGGATTTGTGAACCGACAAACTCATTTAATGATTGGCAAGCTACCTCTAACAACTGACATTCACCACTGGCGATGGGGTAATTTTTTTTTTTATGAACATACATCGTTATTTTGTCATGCTATATTTGCATTGTGAGTACTTTGAAATTTTCTGATTTTGCAATATCTCTGTCTATTACTATATACTTCGGTAGTCAGTTTCAAGCAATTCCTATTTGCAGACAATGCTGGCAAAGGCTGTTGCTACTGAGTGTAAAACTACATTCTTCAACATTTCAGCATCATCAATTGTTAGCAAATGGCGTGGTATGTTTCTTTGAACACCTGGTCCTGACCCCATCTTTCTTTTATTGCACAGAAAACAAGTTGTTTTTAGCTATTCTTTTTTGTAGAGTTGTCCTAGTTGTTCTCTCTTTGACCATTTAGTTTCTATGTTCGCTGATAGTGATAAGAGGGCAAGAGGCAGTAGTTAATTAGTGAGTTCTTGTTGTCATCCTCTTTTTCATCAAAGACACAGACATCCTGGTCGTTGTTGAAAGTTTTTTCCTCCTGTGCTCCCACACAATTATTTTGATCAATCTAATTCAATCATGGAACTTAAAACTTTTGATCAATAGAAGTATTTAAATATTTAATTTTAATGTTGGTATTTTTCTGTGTGCGCGCTAATGCAGGGGATTCAGAGAAGCTAGTTAAAGTTCTGTTTGAGCTTGCTAGACATCATGCACCATCGACAATATTTCTTGATGAAATTGATGCTATTATCAGCCAACGTGGTGAAGCTCGCAGTGAGCATGAAGCTAGTCGACGCTTGAAGACTGAGCTACTCATTCAGGTTTCTGCTTGTTTGAACATATCAAAATTAAGCTTGCTAGTGTAGCACTCCAAGTCACGGTTTCCTACTTCATAATCTTTCAGCTTGAAACTGTCCCAACTCCCAACAAACAATACGTCAGATTTCAAAGTTTCTATATTTCTGTCAATGTTTACTGCAGATGGATGGCTTGACAAAGACGAACGACTTGGTATTTGTACTTGCAGCAACAAATTTACCTTGGGAACTGGACGCAGCTATGCTCCGCCGGCTTGAGAAACGGGTACATTTTTTTTACATTCCGGTACTATAGTCCAATAAGTAGGGGCGGGATTAAATTTGTAAATCTTCTTTGTAATAGTCATTTGAGCTTTGCCTTGGATGGATTTTCTTTTCTTGGTGCATACTTTAGCCTAAAGAAACTTATTTTAGGACATTTGATAATGCTCACTAAACATTTGAAAATTTTGTTGTAACCTTGGTGCCTTTGGTCGTCAGATTCTCGTACCTCTTCCTGAGGCTGAAGCAAGGCATGCTATGTTTGAGGAACTTTTGCCATCAACTACCTCAAAGCTAGAGGTTCCATATGATACTTTAGTTGAGAAGACTGAAGGGTACTCTGGTTCAGATATCCGTCTTGTGTGCAAAGAAGCTGCCATGCAACCACTAAGACGTCTTATGTCAGTTCTTGAAGCCAGAGATGAGCTGGTGCCTGAGGAAGGTTAGTTTTGGTTCTTTTCTCAGTGATGCTATTTTTTTTTCTGATGAAATTATACCACTGAACTGAAAAAAAATTCATGCTATTGTTACACATTTTTATGTGATACCTTTTCTCTTGGGTTGCAGAATTGCCCGAGGTTGGTCCTCTCAAACCTGAAGACATCGAAGTTGCTTTGAGGAACACAAGGCCGTCTGCGCATCTCCATGCACATCGCTATGAGAAGTTTAACCAGGATTACGGAAGCCAGATCCTTAGTCAGGAGCAAGCCTGAACTTCTCAAAGTTCAGACATACCATTTTCAGGACGCAACATTTTTTCTGCAGCAGTTTAAGTTGTGAGGCGAACGTTACAAACGGATGTTGCTGCTGCAGCAGTTATGAAATAAATAGCATCATGAATATCGAACGCAATTGCCTCCTTTTATATGTGCTCCGCATCGTCGAAGCAGAAGGCTGGATCCTATGCTGCCAGTTTTCCTTTGCACCGGCTAATACCACTAGTATGGTACGACCAACGTCCACATGATCCATCCCATTTATAACGGACGACCAGCGATGGAGCGCGCAAACAACATGACATCGCAAAAGCGGCCATTGGCACATAATCATTCCATTAAAGGCTGATCACACGCAGAAGTGATAATATCACACGAGAAGATGTTTTCTTCACAAATGAACAGGCCCGGCGTGACCGATTTCCAGTTCGTTACATGCAAAATAAGATAACCAAGTGCATTCAATCACAACGAACTGGCTCAGCAGAGCCAACGCTTCGGGCAAACTCAAGGTAATCCCCTCACTGAATCGGCGGTCTTCCCAGACCTTGCATCAGACCAGGCCTTGGCTATTGTGCGCTTCATGTCTTCGTCACCTTCCTCATACATGTTCTGCAGACATAAGTAGCACAACAGTCAGAACAGGATTTCCAGACTAATTGTTCAAGTCTGAAGTCATGACTCATCATTATGACGGGTAGGTGTTTACCTTCATCAAATCCATAATTCCAGACATTGGATCCTTCTCCTTAGCCATGCTTGGCTTGAACTGTCAGCAAATTAAAGTTAGCACATCTATATATCATTATCAGTACCATAACCAATTATTTTAGGAGCCAAACAAATTCTACATGTAGGTGTTATCCAACTTGCCCAGACAGACTATTGAAATGACCAATTTTATTTTCAAAAGAAAAACTGAACAAAGTAACTTGGAGCAATGATTGACCAATGACCAGCAGAAATAGTGCAAGACAAGTGGATACAGAAACTTCAAACAATTGGTCAGCAATGAGATTATCGGTTTAATCATTGCACAAAAGCACGAATAATACTGAAGTGCCATAACATAAAGTTAATTATGTTAGTTGTGATTGAGAACATACGAGCATATGATTTATCATGGCAACAGAAGGATCAAGGGTAAATTAGCATAGTGAGCTTTCAGTGCTTCCTCATTGATATACATGTACGTAAGTACATAAAATGCCACATGGAGAACTAACTCAATTCACGAATGTACACTCTGGTCACCAGTTGGCATCACCGCTACCATAAATTATTTACACTGGAGAATCCAATATTTTTGGAAGTATGTTCTTTGGTGTTCAGGTTAAGAAAATGCATTAAAGCAACAATCATTGTGCATTAGAACAAAAACAAATAAATAGCTTGGCATATCAACTAGACAATTACCTTATCCTCCTTGAAATGCAAGTCTAACCAGTTGCCTTTGGAAGCTTTGTAAAGCGTCACAATAATCTTTGTAGGCTTGACTAAAACCTTGCATTTCTCAGGAACAATTTCTTTGTGCAGCTTAGGTATGGCACATCGGTAGTTCTTGCCCTTCACATCATGGAATTTTGTATCTACTGACATAGGCTTAAAAGTAGTCTCCACCTTATCTTGCTCAACACCCTCCAGGAAAACATAAATCTGAAGATGGACAAAGCTAGATTATTATCTCAATGCTCATAAAGTCTCCACATGCAAATGCCACAGGATTTGATTAATAAACAGCATAAACTTTACATATGCACTTATCATATTTTCGTCATCTTCACTAGCCCTAAATGAAGCTAATGATCCACAAGATACTGACTGACATCTCATTAAGTAAAGCAGGATACATCACATTATTGTGCTTCCAAGTTTAACAACAGAGAATTTCCTCCTCATCAATCACTATTAATACATGAAAACCATGAAACACAATATGGTCAAGAATTATTATGCCTACAAAATATCATATTATTGTACTTGCCAGAAATATATTTGATATACGACATAAATTGAATTTAAGCTCAATTGAACGGAGCATAGGAAAATAGTTTTTGCTAACATGAAATTCTTAAAGTTTTTTTAAAAAAATATATAATTGCACCTTAGCGTTAGCATGGGCATATTACTAGACACTATTAATATATGAGAGCCATGAACTAATGTCTACGTAACACAAAATGACCAAAACAATCCTAAGGTCTTGTTCGGTTAATCCCTCTTTCAAGAGGATTGAAGGGGATTTGATGGGGAATAATTCCAGACCTATTGAGATGTGGAATTAACCTCGTTCAAATCCTTCCAATCCCTTTCTCCTAGGATTAACGAAACAAGCCCTAAAAATAGAAGAATTACGGAAGTTTGTATCACTGAGTTTTCTCGTAGTTGATAACATGGCAAGCATATGCTCACCTATATAGTTTAACAATCTTATTCAAGGTACATATAAACAAAACACTAAGAAGTTTTACGTTTTTTATTTCACTTCATAAAATCAAATCATCATTAAACATCCAAGATCGTCGATCTCTTCTGTATTTGCAATTCTGCATACAGAATACTTATATCGTTTCACTATCCTCTACTCCCTTCGTCCCAAAAAAAGGCAGACCCTAAGTTTCCGTACCAACGTTTGACTATCCGTCTTATATGAATTTTTTTTATAATTAATATTTTCATTGTTGTTAGATGATAAAATATGATTAATACTTTATGCGTGACTTATATTTTTTATGCGTGACTTATATTTTTAATTTTGTTCATAATTTTTTCGAAAAAGACGGACAGCCAAGCGTTGGACACGGAAACCAAGGTTTGTCTTTTTTTTGGGACGGAGAGAGTACTAGTCAATGCAATCATTCTGCTAATTGATTCCACATATACAACAGGAATCCCTAATCAAACATTGCAACTTCTAACATATCAAATGTCCCGCAAATTTACAAGAGCTTAAATTCCAACATTAACTAGATCATACTAGCAATCACAACCATCGATCCATCATTGTTAAGCATATGCCAACCATCGAACGAGCAAAATGTTTCATTCTCCAAAGCAACATACCTTTATCTTCTCAGCATCCTGATCCCAGCTGAACGACCCCAACGTCACGTAGCTCACCCCAGCAGCAGCAGCAGGTGCCGGTGCCGCCGCCGCCGCCACTACAGGTGGCGATCCCGCCGCGACGGCCTGCGGTGCCTGCGGCTCGGTCGCTTTCGCCAGCTATCCGCACACAAAGACAAACGTCAGGAATTCCGAATCCATACGCACCACCCAAGCCCCGAAACGAATCGGCGAAGAAGATCGCGAGAGTGAAAAAAAAAAGAAAGAAAAAAGGAAATGAAACAACCTTGGCATCGACGGCGCGGATCTCGTTGGCGAGGGCGGAGAGGACGCGGGGCCGCTTGGCGAGGCCCTCCAGCCGCCGCAGCTCCTCCAGGTCCAGCCGCAGCTCGTCCGCCGACATCTCTGGAAGCTTAGCTTTCCTCTCTCCTCTCTCTCTCTCTCCGTCGCCTCTCGTGTCTTTCCGGTGGTGGGATATGAAGGGTTTAGGTCGGAAGTGGAAGGGAGGAGAACGTTCTAGAGGAATGGAGATGCAGCGACGATTCCGTGGAGGCGTCGAGAACGAGGGGCGGGCCGGCGGCCCGAACCGTTGGGCCTCACCCGAGTCATGCCCAGGAGAGAAGATATTGAGCCTTGAAAATCCGGCCCATCAAATTGAAACTGTTTTGGGGGTTATTTTTCTCGCTTTTCCAAATTTTCATGGTCCGTTCAAAATTCAAATTCCTGATCTACTACTACTTCAGGAATTTTCAGAGGCCGTTCGCTGTATGGATGGATGGCATCTTCACTTGCTTTTAACGGTGACCAATTGCAACCACTACACCAATAGTCTTCCAGTACGAGTGTGTAGGACGCGCAATGCACACTCGCCCCTACATGTCGCGAACACGTACCGGCTCGCTAGCTAGCGACCTAGCGTGCAAATTAATGTTGGGCTCCAGCAAGAAGAAGCAAAGGAAGATGCAAATGCCATCCATCTGTACGTGCCGTCGTGGCGACGCAGCCGACCCCCAACACCGCGCGATCCACAGTTCAGCACTTGAATGTTGCGGCCTTGCATGATATGCGGAGCAACAGACTAAAGGGTGTGTTTGGTTCACGGTTAAGGCTGGATGGGATATGACGATCCATATTTTGTTGGATATGGCGATCCAGTTTTTTTGGTTGAGAGAATATAGTGATCTAGTTTTTTGTTTGGTTGTAGGGATAAAGATGGATTTGGTAATCCAATTTTTTGTTTGATTGGAGGGAGTAGGATGAATTTGTAGGTGTGGTCACTTCTCACTTGAGATGGTGAGTATAACCCCCATCAAATTAATACACAATACAAATCATAAAATTTCCACAAATTTTCACTTCTATCTCCATTATAAATACACATAGAAAAAAAAAGAGGGAAAAAAGCCGGCTAGATCTGGGCCTCTCGGGGGCTCGCCGCCGCCGCCGCCTCCTCCCGCCGGCGGGGACCTCGCGCCTCCTCCCCCCGGCCGCCGCCTCTCGCCTCCTCCGCCGCCGCCTCCTCCCACCGGCTCGCCGCTGATCCCTCCTCTCGCCGATGCAGCACGTCGTCGTCGTCGTCGCCGGGCATGCATCGGCATCGCTGTCGCCGCCCGCGTCAGCGCTCGTCGTTGCTCCCTCCTACCGGCCGCAGCACGTCATCGTCGTTGTCGCCGGGCACCAGCCATCTCTCTCTCTCTACGGGGTGATGCGACCGCTCGCCCGACTCGCTCGGGCGGCTAAATCCGGGCAAATCAGCCGGATTCATCCATCCGGCATCTGAGGGAAATATTCCCCTCTGGGCCACCATACCCTACTCCAGCCCACCAACCAAACACCTAAAAAAATGAGCCGCCATATCATATCCATGGATCCACCCAAAACCCTCTATCCAAACACACCCTAACAGTAGCTCGGGGACTTGGGAGGCAGCTAGGTCTCGCTGTGTTGCGTCTGCGTGCATGGACGCCCGCGGTGTGCCCGGCGCAGCTAACACACCACGCTACCCAATGGTTAGCATTAATAAGGAACTATTCAACGAACTGAAACGCATGTGTCAATGTGTGCCCCCCCTTGTACGACTTAACTCCGGTGCAGTCGCGACCGACTATGCATTGGCAGCCTGCTGCAGATGTTACAGCGCGCGCCTTACCCCCACATGGGAGTAGCATGGCAAGGATCAAGTTACCAAGTACTAGTACTGGTCGTGCCAAACTGCCAAGGACCAAGTTAACAACCAACCAACACCTTTGGTAATGGCGTGCGGTTAAATTGCACCGCGTCAAGAGATGTCTCCCAGTCTCCCGGCGCGCACTCACTCTCCCAGTTGCACCTGACGCTAAAACCGGTGTGAATACACTGTTATCTCGTGGGAATGCATCGGATGCTGCAAGGCGAGAAATCCCGTAGACAAGAGGTTGATGAGCTACAGCATCGTGCAGGCCGGCCAGCCGCTGACAGGCGCCCCGCCACTACTCCAGTCAAAAAGGGCGCAACTACTCGGGCGACCGCCAATAAAGCGACGAGGCGGAGCGCAACCGATCGGATCGGACCCCGCCAACCCCGGTGCAGTCCATGGTTCACACGCCCACCGCCCACCGGCC
Source organism: Oryza sativa Japonica Group (assembly GCF_034140825.1). NCBI lineage: Eukaryota > Viridiplantae > Streptophyta > Magnoliopsida > Poales > Poaceae > Oryza > Oryza sativa. The sequence goes on from NC_089035.1 coordinate 32,416,913, forward strand.
ATCGGATCGGCAGACAAGACAGATCCACGGTCAAGCTAGCTGAGATACACGTTGGCAGCGCGAGGCGTTGCGGCGAGACGCGACCACCAGCGCGGAGCAGCCTGCAGGTCCAGGAAAGCAGTATGGCCAACAGGCCAAGGCCAAGAGCCCATGCCCAAGTGAATGGGAAGAGAGGGGAGGACTAGTGCTACAGTCTACAGGTGAGTATGTAGCGTGCGTGGGCCAAGCAGCAACAGAGCTCCAACAGCCAGCGACATGCCACTCTGCCCTACGGCCACCGCATGCGTGCCGTCCTCTCCTCTCCCCCAACAGTGGCGGGCTCGCTAGCTTTGCCATTGCCTTTGCACAGTGGCTTCAGCAAGTTTCGCAGTTCTGATGATGCAGACGCTGAAAAAAGCTCGTGGTTTGCATGCCACGGTCGAGGAAAAGCCAGACCCAGAGACGCACCGCTTCCCTTTACTCTCCACGGTGATCTTGCTAGTAGTAGTAAAACGTTTTTTTTTTTTTTGGGGGGGGGGGGTGGGGTTTGATTGACTGGTAGAGTAGCTCGATGCCTCGATCATGGGGAATCATGTTGATACAATATGTACTAATCGAGCCTTTTGGTTAGACAGTAGGCACCTCTCTGTTCTCTCCCAACCTCTCTCTCTTTTCGTTTCTGAACAACCTATGGGCTGTTTGTTTTCTATTATTAAGTCCCTTTCACATTAGATGTTTGGATATTAATTTAGAGTATTAAATATACACTAATTATAAAATCCATTCTATAAGCTTGGACTAATTCGCGAGGTGAATCTTTTGAGTCTAATTACGCCATGATTTTGACAATGTGATGCTACAGTAAACTTTTGATAATTATGGATTAATTAGGCTTAAAAAAATTGTCTCACGGATTAGCTCTCATTTATGAAACTGGTTTTTTATTAGTTTATATTTAATACTTTAAATTAGCGTCCAAACATTCTATGTGACATAGGATAAAAGTTTTAGCCCCCATCTAAATACCCCCCTACTCGATCATTCATGTGCCCCCACACCACATGCATGTCTTTTCCAGATCCCGTGTGGCCCAGCGCCTCGTCGTTTGCAGTTTGGCACTGCAAAGGTTGCCAAATGCACAAGGGAAAAGGGTTACTTTTGTTTCGTAACTCCACTGTTTCAGCCGGCCCTTTTTCAGTCAAATAATCAGGTGGTCCAAACACACGACCTTATTGCTACTATCCGCTATCCGGGAGTTTTCAAAACGGATGCAGAAGACATTATCACCTATGCATGCTCAAATCTTTGTCTGCATCCCCGAAAAATCCTCTCCAGAGGACTATCATGGTATCATCGAACAATCGACAATACTGTATAATGATGAGCTATTCAATTTCATTTATCTGCCAACGATTTTTAGAATAAAAACATATTGCTGTTCTCATACTATAGGGTGAAAAGATGTTGAGAACAATTTCAATATCATAAATGAGGACATATCCGGTGAAAATGAGCTAAGTGTTGAAAACTCGTGAAAATCATACCTAAAAGTTTCGTAAATTTATGAAAAAAATACTAGAGATAGGTGTAGATATAAAATACATTCTCACCAAATCTTAACTCCAAACTCAAGTTCGTTTATGAGAAACAAAAAAGACAAATTTCAGGTGAATAGTGTCATGTTACTATTCACCTGAAATTTGTCTTTTTTGTTACTCCTAAACGAAGTTGAGTTTGAACTTGAGATTTGGTGAGAATGTATTTCATATCTACACCTATCTCTAGTATTTTTTTCATGAATTTACAAAACTTTTAGGTATGATTTTCACGAGTTTTCAACACTTAGCTCATTTTCACCGGATATGTCCCCATCATAAATGGCTCAAACTTTGTCGCTATAATGGGCTGTTTCAGCTTGAAAGGAACTTCATGCAGTACGAGTTAGGAAATACTTCCTCCGTTTCACCATGTAAGACTTTCTAGCATTACCCACATTCATATATATAGATGCTAATGAATATTGAATGGAAATTCCAAAATAATTCTTCAAACTTCTAACTTTTCCATCACATCAAAACTTTTCTGCACACACAAACTTCTAACTTTTCTGTCACATCGTTCCAATTTCAACCAAAGTTTTAATTTTGATGTGAACTAAACATAGCCTGTAACTATTTTGACAAACTGTCACGTACGACAGACCTAAACCACAATACCACAACACTGCATATCTGACAACGAATTTATATCAAAACTAGATTAAGATTTAAGAAGATCAGAAGTTCAGAACACTAGCACTGTTTCCGTTATGGAACTAAAAAAATATTATAATTTTATATCTACATCTACAATTCTACAGTTTTGTGACAGTGTCTTAACGTGAAATGTTACAATATGCGGTTGAAGTCTATATTTTCTTATATTTTTTATCAAACTATGCAGTTTTATAAAGTTTGCTTAAATATGTGGTACTAAGTAATAAGGATGGAAAATCCAAATCCAAGCAATGATAATAAGACTAAGCATGGCAAGTAATGCTAGTTACAACATCCTGGAATCAGTTCATAACATCGAGATTTTTCAGAGTTAGCATCATCCCAGCCTCGAGTTCGTCTTCATGACAAAAATCCCAAAGGGCGATCCAGGATCAACAGCACTCTAGCATTACAGGAAAACACCAAACCATCTTGGTTGCTCCATAGTCAATGTAATGCTCCGGCTGTCCGGCACTTCAAACATAGTTTAATCTCACGAACATCATCTCATGATCATACAAACATAAGTGAAATCCGAACCAAAATGCAGTAAACGACGGTGCTAGTTGTTTATGGGTGCTGGAGCCAGCGAGCTGAGGCAGCTCACCACCGTGAACAGTGATCGGATACAAGCCTTGGCCATGCCATGTCACCTTCACTTGCTCCCCTTCTTCTTCCACAGGTCGCCAAGCATCCGGATACCGGCTCCCTTCCTCTTGCCACCGAACCCCTCGTCGTCGCAGTCGTCCGGCATCGTCGCGGGGGAGCCCCAGCCGTTGCCATTGTGGCCGACGAAGTGGGCATCCCCGCCAATCACCGCGGCGGCCGCCTCCGCGGCCTTTCGCCATTGCTCGGTCTGCACGCGCAGGCGCCGCATCTCGGCCTCCAGCGTCTCCCGAGCGGCTTCCGACGCCCTCAGCTGCTCGCCCATGCGGGCCTCCCGCGCCGCTCTCTCCTTCAGGTCCTGCTCGACCAAGGACGCCTTGGCCGCCGCCTCCTCCTCAGCTTTCTTGGCCGCCTCCGCGGCTTCACCAACCTGCTTCTTGAGCTCGGCATTGTCGGCCGTGAGTATGGCGACCTCCATGTCCTTCGCCATCAGCTTGGCCTTTAGTTCCGCGACCTCCGGGTTCTCCTTCTCGCCGGAGTCAATGGCCGTTGCGTCAATGCTCTCCTCTTCGATCATCTTCTTTGTCTCTTCCTCCTCCAGTTCCTTCTCAGCCAAAGCGGCCTTTATGCCACAGCTCACCTCCTCGCCGTCCTCGGCGCCGGCCGCGCTCTGGTTCTCCTTATCCCCCGATTCGGTCCGGACGACCTCGAACACATCCGTCGCGGGGGAGTTTATGCTGCTCTCCTCCTCGGCCGGCGGCTCCGTCACCTTCAGCTGCTGCTCAGTCTTCTTGGGGGTTTCGACCGCAACCGGAGATGGGGAGCGCGGAGACGCCGCGGCGGCGGAAGCGGGGCTCCCCTTGGTGCCAACGCGCTTCTTAGCCTCCTCGAGCGCGACCTGCGCGTCCTTCTTGGCGGCCTCGGCGGTGGCGAGCTGCTCCCGCAGCTTCTTGAGCTCGTCCTGCACCTTGCCCAGCTTCGTCTCCAGCTCAGCCACCCGCGTCCCCGCGCGCTTCTTCTGTAAACCCACCAATAACCGCCAAAAGCGATTGAGCCGCTGCTCCTTGGCCTCACCGGGAAAACTGAAAACGGAAGGAGAAGCTTCGCAGCTTATTACTTACCTCATGCAGCGGGCTGCGCGGCGAGTGGCGGTCGGCGAGCTTGGGGCTGCTCCGGTCGACGACTGTACGGTGGTGCGCGCCATTCGCATCCGAGCAGGCCGTCGTCTTGAGGTGCAGCGGCGCCCGCGGCGACGCTCGCTGCGGCAGCTCGGACCCCCTGCAATCATCAACCGCGTCAGAAATGGGAACACCTCGACGGGGAAACCACCTCGCTATCGCAGGTCACGCACCTGGATCTCGGCATGCTCCGCCGCGAGCTAGCTAAGCCGGCAGCCGGCGCTGGTTGCTCTGTCCGTCCGCCCGGCCGCCCCTGGTCTCTATCCTCTCGCCGCGTCCGTCGGTCGCGGCCTACGATGAGAGCAAACGCGGGGAAGACTGGCTCATGGAAAATGCAGGCGAATGTGGCGCTGCGCAGGTAGCGGCGAAAAGAAAAGGAGCCCTCGTGCAAGGGAAAACGGAATTGTTTGCGTATTAATAAATCGTGGCACCGCCTCCCACGAGGCCACCGCACCGGTGATTTCAAATTTGAACGCAGCTGGAACGCCTTGGGAACGCCACGCCACGCACCGCACACCCAGCCGAACGTTACGTGGGTCTCTCTGGTTTTCTGGTTGGTGGCGCACCGGCTGCACGGGCGTTAATGCGCGGGGTGACGCGCAGAGCCGGACCTGGAAGAGCCGTGGGACGACGCGGGGCGAGCGGTAGCCTGTGCGCGGAGCCGGCGCCGTCGCCGGGGTTGTGAGCCACACCCACATGGGTCATGGCGGGTGGCCAACTTGCAGGCACTGACCGTCTCGGCAGAGGGCAGGATGACGAGCCAGCCGGCGTTGATCGGCTCAGGGATCGCTGCCGCTGCTGCTCGAAAAGCGCATCGCTTGTACGGGTACGTGACAGGGAGATGCTTTGGCTTTGCGTGACCGTTTGGCTGCTTGCCAAGGGGGGGGGGGGGGGGGGGGGACAGTGCAAGCCAGCAGCTCGTGGACAAACGGGGCTGTACGCCAGAAGGACAAGCGGGGGCTGGAGTACAAGTACAAACAATTGAAATCGTAGTACAGTCTACAAGAGGGGGGGGGGGGGTTTCATTTTCATCGTGACGGGGTTAATACACGTAGTAGTAGTAACAGCTACGACAAGTGAGGCGTACTCCACTTTTGAAGCAATCAGGCGGCAATCCACGGGCTCTGATTTGCTTTGCCTTTGCATGCACCATTAGTAAGCTCACATGCTTCAGGCCCTCTCCACTACACTCGCTTTCGCGGTGGTTTGTACTGAACTTTTGAGCTCTACTAACTACAGTAGTTTACTGTGTGTGCTTCTGATGATTGTTGAATGTCCCCTATCAACTTTATCTCACATGTAGCTTTTCTGCAATCCTTTCTTTTTACAATTCTCCAACGAATACTACTCCCTCCGGTTCCATATTAATTGATGTTTTGGACAAGATTGAGATCAAATTTTTATAACTTTGACCATCAATAACTTTAAAAATATTTAGTTTAAAGAAACTAGAACAACATATATAGATTTGTCTTTTATAGCACTATAATAAAAGTAAACATGCATTTATTTATCTATTATATAATTAAAGAAAAAAAAAAGGAGCATCCACGTTCGCTGTCATGGCCTAGAAATTCTCACATTAATCGGAGAAAAAGAAAAAAACAAAGTCCATATAGAAATACAATTTAGAAATAGCTGAAATTCGGAATTAAAAAATAAGAAATATTAGAAGAGGTGACTAGAGTCCATATAGAAATACACTTTAGAAATAGCTGAAATTCGGAATTAAAAAATAAGGAATATTAGAAGAGGAGACTAGAGTCCATATAGAAATACAATTTAGAAATAGCTGAAATTCGGAATTAAAAAACAAGGAATATTATAAGAGGAGACTAGAGTCCATATAGAAATACAATTTAGAAATAGCTGAAACTTGGAATTAAAAATAAAGAATATTAGAAGTAGAGTATAGAGTCCATATATAAATACAATTAGGAAATAACCGAAATTCGGAATTAAAAATAAGAAATATTAGAAGTAGAGTATAGAGTCCATATAGAAATACAATTAAGAAAAAATAGAAATTTGGAATTAAAAAATAAGGAATATTAGAAGTATAGTATAGAGTTCATATTGGAATTTAATACCAACTAAAATTCGAAATAAAAAGGAGCCTCCACGTTCGCTCTCATGGCCTAGAAATTCTTACATTAATCAGAGAAAAAGAAAAAACAGAGTCCATACAGAAATACAATTTATAAATAGCTAAAATTCAGAATTAAAAAATAAGGAATATTAGAATATGAGAGTAGAGTAGTTATTACACATAGTAGTTTTGAAAAGTTATTGCAAAATTTAAAATTATGTTGTCATTGTAATATATTTTATAATAATATAATGAGAAAACATATATGCTATTATATGAGAGAAAATATAATTATGCTAGCCGCGCAATCTGCGCGAGCCACCATGCTAGTTATATATATTATAGTAGAAAAATAAAGTCAAACATATATCTTGTAGGCCATATCATTGTCCAAAACGTCAATTAAAATGGAACCGGAGGGAGTACAGTTCTAGGGAAACCGACAAGAAAGAGAAAAGGGCAATGCTAGAATTGCCGCAGGACAACTAGTAATGGACACAAATGAAGGAATTTGGATGGCTCAAGCCGCACAAGCGAATGGGCAGCAATTGGGAAATCAATGTACTAGGCCGGACCGCCATTGCTCGCAAGGAAGGTTGTCGACGCGCAATCGGCAATAGGTATGGTATTTATAGACTAATAATCTATAAACTGGAGTAGTTTTTAAGTAGGCTGCGAGGGAAGTTGAATTTGCAAGTGTAGAAATATCGGGCACGCACAAAAAGTCGTCAAGAGAAATCAGATGCCCGAATTGATCGATCGATGCGGCAGAAATAGATCTCGTGGCAAAGTCAGATGGAGCAGCTGAACGAATGCTACTTCATACCTAGCTAACTGATGTGCGCGATGTTACCAGCATATCTATAGCTTATTAGGGCATGTTAAATGCGTGACCCTAGAGAGAGTATCCCTAGCGATGGCCGTTTGCTTTTCCGTCCACGTCGTCCCCCCACGATGGAACGCGGCTCTCTCTGCGCCTCGCCAACTTTTTTGTGGGGAGTCGCAGCCAGGCGCCGCGTTGAGCGCATGTGGAGCTCGTGGGCATGGCGTCGTTCCCCCAAGTTTCCCCTTGCACCCTCGCCTCACTCTCGCTCTCTCCTCAGTCTTGTCGCACCGCGCCTCCTTCTCCGCTTCGTGCGTCCGCCGGCGCTGGGGTCAGAACGAGGAGCTGCGGGGCGGAGGGGTTGGCGCCACGCCCGACACCGTTGGCATCGCCACCATTTCCATCCCGATCTAGCCGCGGGAGGGCCAAATCCGCTAGCGTTGGCACCGGATTTGCCGCCCCCGGCCGGCGACGGCGCGAGGCGGAGGAGGCCGGGGAGGATGACAACGATAGAGAGAGGCAGAGAGAGCGGTGGAGCTAGTCCGCCGTCAGTCAACCGCCGTTCGTTGTCGGCCACCCCGCGTGCCGCTTGCCGTCCGCCACCGCACCCGGCACCGGCGAGGTGGACGGCAACGAGCTGCGGGGAAGAGAGGGGGAGATCGACGACGAACGGTGGCAGGAGAGAGAGAGAGAGGGCGTGGAAGAGGCAGACGGATCTGGTGAAGCGGGATCTGGTGAAGCGCGGTTAGGTGGACGGCGACGAGCGGCGGTGGGCCAACGACAGCGTGGAGGAGAGAGGGAGAAATCGGCGGAGTGGAGGAGAGGAGACGAGAAGAGACGAGGAGAGGGGAGGAAGAAAAGAGGAGCGCGTTGGTGGGCAGGGAGGGGTACTTTCGGAATTTTGTACTTGGGGCTACCTTGGACTAGACACCCATTGTGGGCTGAAGTATCTTCGTCAAATGGCCTCAGATTTTAAAGAACCCATTAGGAGTATCCTTCATTGGGAGGTGAGTTTCCTATAGAGTGTCCTCGGTTAGTGAGGACACTTTAATGGTGGTTTTGATTGTACATGCCCTTATGCTTACTCTGAGCTGGTGTTGGAATACGTCTCCTATGCAAACGAGCATATCTTGTACATGATAACACGAAGGTCTTCCGAGTTTTAGAAACTCAGAGGGTGTTTGAGCCATCTCTCCAAAAAAAATAAGTCCCTAGCCTCCCTCCCAAACACTCTCAGATAGCAGTATCTCGAAAGGCAAACATGACTATTTTTACTGTAAAAGGTTCCTTTTTTCTCAACAGCCAAGACTAAATTCCAACAGGCTGCAAAATATGGATGCTCTAGTAGGAGTAAATAAAAGATGGACAACGTCATACACGTACATGATGTACTGAAGTCAAGAGATCGATCCATATCTTGTGGCCGGCTGCGACATCACCTGCTCACCTACATGCGCATAGATCCAAGCGGAAATACCATAAATGATCACGACAGGTCACACACCTACTCCAACTTGGAACACATATAACACGAAGTATGGGCGACGAGATCGATCACACAAAGGAAACAAGACGCGCACTGCACACATGAATGATCAGGTCATCAGGACATCCGCTCCCCCACACAACTACGACTGTGTTTTCAGCGCAAAGTTTAAATTTTGGTTAAAATTGGAGATGATGTGACTGAAAAATTGTGTGTGTATGACAGGTTGATGTGATGAAAAAGGACTATAGTTTAGATTCAAAATCTAAACACAGCCTACACAAGCGAGTACTACCATATACCCTGGACCGGAAGTAGAGTACCAAGAAAAAACAACGCGTATGTATGTGCAAGGACGCATAAACTGTGGGGCTTGAGGACAAACGAGAAAGAGGGGGGGAAGGGTGAGGAGGAGATAAAGGTGCCAAAAAAAGCTCTCTTGTTGGAATGCACGTCAAGCCATGGAACATGGCGAGGCACGGCGAGATCAGTGAGATAATGAGATGTCCATGGAAGGTCGTGTGCGTGGCGTGGATGCTTGCGCTCATGTGCGGTTTGGTTCCTTTGCTGTCACTACAGCGGTCTTCTCGTTCCTAGTTTCTGCTGCTGCTTCTTTCGTCTCGAGGAAACTAAACTATTCCATTGGAATTGGCTTGTTCCATTTGCAGGTGATCGAAAACGCATGGAAGGGCTGCAGCTGCACTGCCTCGCGGAAGGCAAGGCGCATGGTGTAGGCAGGGGTCGCCTGCGCGAGCTTTGTGGAAGGCTGTGACTGAGTGAGAGCAATTTGGTTATAATCCCTCCAGTTAACAATATTTGAGTTGGGAGTATCAAGTTTAGCCACGTCAATTATTATCGAATAGAGAGAGCGACAGAGAGGAGGGCCTTAATAAGATTTATTTTCCGGATCTTCATGGTTTGAAAGTTGAAATATCAATGGCATCATGATCTAAGGTTGTATTCCTTGGTGCCAGTTAGGAGTCTTGGAAAATAAATTAATATAAATTTTTAAGCAACTTTCTTAAAGAAACTTTTGAAAAAAAAACACACAATTTAGTAGTTTGAAAAATGTGCACACGAAAAACGAGGATTGGGAACAAGGGGTGCCGAATATAGCCTAAGTCGGTTGAAAACGTTCTGCATCGTATATATCTTGTTGGGCCAATTGATATTTATAAATTTTCGACTATCCATCTACCCATTGATAAATTAATAGATAACACCTCTAAAAATAATACGAACTTTCAAACATCCAAACATCTGATAGCTGCAAGATTCATGGACACCCATAAACCCTAGTTCCACCCCCCTCTCCTTCCTCGTTCCCTTCTCACTCCTAGCACCGTCATGCGCGATACCAGACACCATCGCGACGCTTGAGCGCTCGGTCCCGAAACCACCGTCGCCTGCCTAGCCTCCCTAGTTGGTAAAAAGACACCAATATCCTCCCGACTCGCCTCTTCCCGATCTCCTCTTGAGTCGACGGTAGTGAGGTGCCCCGCCTCACTGTCTTCCCCGTCTCTTATTGCTCCCCACTACCAGATCCACCACCACCAGCCGCCTCATCCTAACTAGTCACTCTGTTTTGCCCCCACCATCCTCCTCCATCGCGATAGCTCCATCGATGCATCGCCTCACTACTCGCCCTAGTCCAACGTCCACTGCCAGTCCTCCGTTGCCCACGGCTATCCCTCTAAGCCACAAGGAAACCCCTATCTTCCCCCTTCCTCTGCCCTTTCCTATTTAACCCTCCAATCCCAAAACCCCAAGTGACTGAGGTTACTGCCGTCCCGTGGAAGCTACCATGACTTGTCGGAGTTGAGGAGAAGGAGACCAACATGAATTATATTTTTGCGTAAATTTAATGGTCCAAATTCGATAGAAATACTCCCCTCCTAAAAAAAGAAAAAAAATCTTTTGCAAAAAGGTTAACAATTCGGCAAAATTTAATATGGCCAAACAAATGTATTCAGTTTCATCCATTTTCATGGCTAAAATTGCAAGGAACCAGTTTCCTACGTTAGAGGGACGTTTAACTCACGATCTCCATCGCTTGTGCACCGGACAACTCCAGTCCGTCCTTTGTCCTTCGGCCCAGAAATGCAAAGTCCAGCATGCTCGTTCCGCCTATGCTCCACTGGGGCTCGTGGCACAAGGAAGCTCCAGCCCTCGGAGCTGCCACTCGACCCGTCGTCGTCTAGCCGGGGTATGCGGTGCTGCCGCCGGCGAGGGCGGATTCCTCTTGACCTCGATTTTGCTGCCAACCCTAATGTTTTGATAGGGCGGCACTTTGAAAATTTTAGTAAGGCCTGGTTTAGTTTCTAACTTTTTCTTCAAACTTCTAACTTTTTCATCACATCAAAATTTTTCTACACATACAAATTTTTAATTTTTTCGTCACATCGTTTCAATTTCAATCAAACTTCTAATTTTAATGTGAACTAAACACATTCTAAGGTAGGAAAATAAAACAAGCCTTTAATTTGTTTAGTCTGATGTGCAGCTAAGCAAACATTGGCCCTGTTTAGTTCCAAAGTTTTTTTTTCCAAACTTCTAATTTTCTATCACATCAAATCTTTCATATATACAACTTTTCTATCACATCGTACCAATTTTAACTAAACTTCCAAACTTTAGTGTTAACTAACACAACCAAAGTAAAGTAATGCTTGCAAATCTGCAATGCTGCGCCTGCCAGGCCTTGCTCAACGTAAATTGGTCAGCACGAAACTGTCGAAGTCCTCACTCCTCAGCACCTAAATGCAAATTGAGGAGTAATCTAATAATTGGAATGCGTTAGTTCAGAATAATAATTGGAGTCAGTAGTACCAATCAAACGCTAGGATATTACACTGTCAGTGCAAACATTTCCACGTGGTTCTCGTACTATGACACAGAATTGCGAAAAACAAATGCACTGGCTGCTCTGCACTTTACAGAATAAAGGTAAAGCTGGCGATGGCATTGGAACAGGAACTAAACAGTGGGTAAATTATGTATCGGTAGCAAGGCACAGTGGCGCCACACAGCCTCACCGAGGGCTACATGGAAACGGGTTGCCTCAAGCTGTAAAGGCCTCTGACAGACGGGGTCCCGTCTCCCGACCCATCCCGTTCGTTTTTGCACGCTGCAGCAAGCGGCCAAGCAGAGGGGCCCAGCGATCGGATCGCCCCCCCTCCCCGTCCCCCTCTATACGATACCACTGCTCCTCTCCCCCCCCCCCTCCCCCTTCCTCCTCCCCTTCTTCTATTCCTACTACAGTACATTAAAAATTTTTTTAAAAAAAGTTAAAAAAATTTATGTATAGAAATACTATATATAGAAAATTTAAATTCAAATTTAAATTTGAATCAGGTATGTAAACTTTTGACTTATAAACTTTAGGTCTATAAACTTTAGATGTACAGAAATACAATATATAGAAAATATTTGAATTCAAATTCAAATTTGAATCGGATATAATTCAAATTCAAATTTGAATCGGGTATATAAACTTTAGGTCTATAAACTTTAGATGTATAGAAATACTATATATGAAAAATATTTGAATTCAAATTCAAATTTGAATCGGATATTTGAATTCAAATTCAAATTTGAATCGGGTATATAAACTTTAGATGTATAGAAACACTATATATGAAAAATATTTGAATTCAAATTCAAATTCAAATTTGAATTGGATATAATTCAAATTCAAATTTGAATCGGATATATAAACTTTAGGTGTATAAACTTTAGATATATAGAAGTACTATATATAAAAAATATTTGAATTCAAATTCAAATTTGAATCGGATATATAAACTTTTGGTCTCTAAACTTTAGATGTGTAAATTTGAGGTGTATAAACTTTAGGTGCATAAATTTACTAAAATAGGAAAGTAATACGGTGCCAAAAATAGAAACCAGGTGGAGGGAGGAGGGGGGGAATTTGATCGCTCTGGGCGACGCGCTCGCTCAATAACATTTCCGCAAGCTTTGGCCCCCGCTCATTTCCACCTCGCATTCTCTATACTACAGTTATTACACCGTGCGTATCGGTCAGCGCACCGTCTTTTACGGTTTTACCGGAGGTGCCGCTTCCGTGGTTCCGTGCCGTGTAGTGGAGGACGTACTACCCGGCCTTTAGAGCAGTATAGCCAAATGTTACTAAGTCCAGATCACTTATAGCTAATCTAATAGTCCATTTATATAATAGTTATTTATAAAAATATACTACACCATTAATATCCGATCCCACCTCTCATACACACAAAACATCTTGGAGTCTATGTTACACTTGACTATAAATCCATAACCCGTTTGCTTCTCTTTCTCTTTTCTTCACGATATGTGGTTATAGCTAGCTTATAAGCTGCTATTGTACTGGCTGAGTCCCGGAGCAAAGGCTGTTGCCTTGTTGGCGTCGGGCGGTCGGGCCACGACGCACCGCACCGTCCCTGCCGCGTGGTCCGGGGACGCCGGGCCGGCTGCCTCCAAGGTTCCAAGTCCCCAACGGTGGGAGTCCCGCACGTACGCGTTGCGGCGATCGCATTTCGCCCGATGCCACGATTAGATCCATCACGCCGTCGGTGGACGGAGGGGCCCCCGTCGGTGGTTGTTCGTCCCGCCGCGCTCGCGCGGTGGGCATGCGTACGTGGGGGAGGTGAATAGGTGATGCAGTCCGGCCAGCCGCCAGCGGCCATGGCGGAAAAAGCGATGGGGACAGTACGACTCGGAGGGGCTCCTCCTCCCTTTCGGTCGGCGATGTCACTTTCATATAGCCATGCGACACGAGACAAACTGGAACGTGCATTACAATCTTGATCGGACGACAGAACATCGTTCCTCAGATCCACCAGTTAGACGCCAGCAGGAACAGCATCCACCATATATATCCACAGAGTACAATTCGAGTGCTGAAAGTTGTAGAGAGAATCAGGAGTAGTAACTGGGAACTGTAGACTGAGAGTAATCGTTCGACTGGACGACTCCACTAGCATGTGCTAGTGCCTTCAGTTGCGTCTGATGATACTGCAAGTGATCAAGGCTCATCTTCAATACCACAGCAACATTGCTGCAACATCTGTGAAAAGTCTCAGATTTGAGCCCTCTGGTACGGATTAAGATCATCTAATGTGAAGTTAAAAGGACGTGGTTACTGACATGTGGGCTTCACCATCCACAGGCTCACATGCCAATGACCACGTCAAGCATAAGTTCACATTAGAGGATCTGCTTCCCTACAATAGATAATACTACTGATAGAAGATACTAAGGTACTACTACATGTTTCTATCAACAGTCAACATGTTCTTCCTCCCTGAAAGGCTGAAATGGATGGACGACACGGTCACGTCCATGCATGCGGAAGCTTCCATTGGAGAGACAGCATATCGTGTATAGTGGCTACGAGGATATTGACACCATCTGTCTCAGCAACGACCAACCAGTTCAACCAACATATTAATCACATTGCACACAGAAGCAGCACATCTGCGCTGCACATGGTGGGAAGGCAGAATCTTCACTGGTAGATCTGTGAAGCCAAAAGACGTCAATGGTGTCCTGCCTCAGGTCCAAGATATGGTCTTCAAAAACTAACTATTATCCATAGCTTATTTCTGAAGCAATTGAATAAAGTCAGGCCAGTCCAAAGAATATTATGAGCTGTTCAATACCCGGACTGCCGCTGAAAAAGAAGAAGATATGCCAAGACAGTGTTTGTCAAATTATAGGATCACAAATCCAGCAACAGCAGCTGCTGCAGACTGCAGTATCCAATATCCCTCGACCCAAATTAAAGCCTAACTGGAAAGAAGCAGAACTGCGACAGGGTAGTAATGCCGGTACAACAAGTATAAGATTAGCTTTGTTCTACCATATTGACACATAAATCTAACAAGTAGAACGAGTGCTCTAAGGAATGATATCATAAATCAGTACAAGGACTACAAACTCCGAGGAAACTCTTGTTCTAGAACAACATGGCCTTGTATAACATGCTAATCGTGCTAATTAAATCTGTAATGAGCTAATGTTTTACATATTCTACATCTTCTAATGTGGCAATCCATGACTTCATGGCACAAAACTGAATCTAACTAGTCAGTTACTTCTTATCAGTTCATTGTTCTAACCTGCTTTGATGAAGCAGGCATGAATAATACCAAAGGAAAGCTCTGAACTACACAAATTCAAGGTCTCCACAAGCTGCTTCGTCCAATACATTCCTGTCCAGGCCTGCACTTGCCGCTTCTTCCAATTCACTATCTACATCCATGTTTTCTTCCTCTTCCACTTCATCTGTGCCAGCTTTTCTCATTGGTTCTTCAATTTCGTCTTTTGGGTAGACTTTTACTCTGATGCGTTTGCCTTTGATGCGTCGATATTCCCATTTTGGTGGTGGATATTTCTTCTTTAATTTTACATATTTGTCCAACATCCCTAACTTCTGGAATACCTCACCAAGCATTCTGATAATCGAACCGTCAGGTCTAACACCCAGCTCCTCCATATCAGCAAAGATCTGGCAAATTTACAAGAAAGACAACAATGATTAGATCTTTAGAATCTTGGCAATAAATAAGCAATTCTACCAATGTTTCCTTGAGTATAACTTCTCAACAACAAAAAAGGTTGGGTTCAGAACATGAGCGGGAGACCAAAACCACATATTTAGTCCAAAGTTGGTGAACTAACAGTTGTTTTGTCAAGTAACACAAATGTGTCTCTTTGTACAAAGAATGCAACTTTGCCCTCTTCTGGGAGTAAGTTAAAGTCATAGTAATAATGGATTATGTTTTCTCATCCAACATGACTACGAAAAGGAACAAAAATTCCTAAAACAGTTAATACAATAGCTGCAACAGGAACTGTGCCATCCGCTGTACTGAAATGACTATTGCTTATAAGCAAGGTCCTTTGGGAGCAATTCAGGCTTATTGCATAGGCTGGTTGAGATAGGCTTCAGCCTCTTGGCAGAAAGTGGCCTTGAGCTTCATGAGAGGACCAATAACCCACGCCCTGTTTGGGGTAGCTTAATCTTCTGGGAACTTTAAGCTAAAGCTTATCCTCCACAAAAAAAGGGCCCAAGCTACCAAGTCAGGTCGATATATGAAACACGAAACTTTCAAAAGGATAGAATCTTCGCACTTGACTTGATAATCTATCACAGGTGGGCCATGGGCTTGTTTCAACATTATTTGGAATCAGAAATTCCATACCTACCAAATTTTCTTTTTCTTTTCATAAAATATGCCTACCAAATTTTCATCAGTGGATATGTGTAGCATCTGCTTCTCAATAACATTCAATAGAGCTATTCAATTAAGATGCCATTTCGCAGTGGACCTTTCGAGGAGGACCTAAGATATTAAAACACTTGCAAAATGATAACAGTCTGAAACATCATCATGTTCAAGCAAATTGTAGCATAGAAAATGTAGTTTGTCAGTGCAGTAAGCAGCAATGAAGACTTTCCATTAAGCATACAAGCAAAGGCAGCACTAAAAAACATGGAGCCAAATGATAGTCACATGGAAGAAATAAATCCAACCCATGAATATTATTTCTAACATTGTGGCTGCTGATACATACCACAGGCTAATATCATGAGAAACTTACTAAACGATATCCAAATACCTAGCTCTCTAAGATTAGCACACTGTTAGGTTTTCCTAGTCCAAATATCTCTGATCAGTACACTGTTAGGTGGAAATAAAACCAGTAGAAAAACAAAGAAAAAATTTAAACAAAATTACAACTTACTATCTTAACAATACTTATGTGTTAGGCTGTTAGCAGAAAATTTTTACAAGTTCACTTCTGTTCCTCCATGCAAGGGAAACCATGGTCCAGAATTAACATAAGAAGGGTGTACATTAGAACAAAAGTATAATATATTTGGATTCCTACCTCAAACATCTTCTGATATGATTCTAGTCTGTAATATAAAGATATCATTCTCATGAAAAAGGTATGAGGCAAACCCTCCAAATATCGTGAGAATATTTTTCCATACAGCTCTTCTGCTTCCTCCACTCGTCCATCCTCAATCAAAGCATTCAACAAAGTGTAATAACTTCCCATTGTCTTTCCTTGACCTTTGTTAAACATCCATTTAATAACCTGAGTCACAAATTCTGTAGTTACTACAGTGTTTCAGAAAAAAAAAAGGTATATTATAAGGGAGCAGCTAATTCTTGACAGTCAACACGACACTAGAAATATGTAGTTTTCATGCAGGAGATATTTACAGTGTATATGCACAAGTCCAGTCTGAGATTTTTACTGCAATTACATGAGAGGAACACATTGGACACAATAATGAAACCAATGCAACAAGACCTGAATTATCCGTTTCCATTCCTTTTCATCTTCAAGGGTCTTAAGTGCCTTCTTTACTGCTATCAAGGGAAACTCCAATTCCCATGCAACAAATGAATCAAGAGCACCATATACTTCCTCCTTTACATTAGACAAGCCTTTAACCTACAGGAAAGGACAAAAGAACAATAATTTCAGGTACTCGAGGCATGAATAACACCAGGTAGTCTGAATCTGTTGCAGCAAAATCCGTCATGCAAAAATGTGAAATGAAACACTTGCAGTCTTTTGATGTTTGGCGCCTGCTTTATCAGAGAGAATACATAAGCTGCTTAATGAAAAAGAGGACAACCACAACTATCGCAAACTGAAGAGCTGCAGCAGCGGGTGAATTCTAGAGTAGCTATTGGTAAGCAGGTGTACGATAAACCATATAATTTAGCACCTCACCAGGAAGATGTTGGATGCAAAAGCGGATACAAACTGCAACTGAAATTACAGCACAGGAAAGCAGAAGAACCTCACACATTCGACAAGCTTTTGAGACTTGGAAACGGTTCCGATTCTCTTGCGAGTTTTCCACACACGAGGATATCTTGGCCTCGGGCCCCTGGCACCACATACCTACATCACAATCGTAATCAAAACCATCAGTTTAACTGCAGCTCCAGCACTATCGCAAGAACCACATGCAGTACAGCTGAACTGAACTTACCACTAAAGTACTGAACTTTGAAGGATGCGTAATGGCAGCCCTTTCCAATCCAAAGGCGAATGCAGGCGGCCCGCACCTCACAGAAAACATCGTGTAACCTGCCGTGACAAACAATCGGATAAACCTTCCGCAGCAGACAGTGCTGGTCCGTATACGAAACAGGAAAAGGGATAGCGAGCAAGAACTGCGCAAAGAATTGGGAAGAAAAAGTTCTAGCTGTCCTCTCCTCTTCCCCTTCTCGCTCGCCCCACCTGAATAGGGGAATCGAAGGGACGGGAGCACATCTCACCTTGTAAGAGGGGAGGAGCAGTTGCCGCCGTCGCTGGCCTCGGTGAATCCGTGCGCCGCGGCGGCTTCGTTCTCCGCGGGGCGTAGAGTCCGGGAACGGGAGGAGGGACGCAGCCGCACGACCGCAACGCAATCTCTCCGCCCCACTGGGCAAGATAATTTCAGCGTTGGATGAAAGGTGAGGCCCACTGTCAGTGGCTCAGGCCTGTAAGAGTAAGATATCAGTATCGTTTTCTGTCAAATAAAGAGGAAAAGAAAAAAAAAAGGAAAAAGGGAATAGGGAAGCGAGGGCGGAGTACGGCGCGCTTCGCCGTTGCCGGAGGCGGCGGGGGTGAGGGCAGCGAGCGATGCCGGTGGCGAGGCCGGAGCCGCAGGAGCCGCGGGTGATCGCCCATGTCGACATGGATTGCTTCTACGTCCAAGGTCACCTACCTACCTCCTCCTCTCTCTCTTCCCCCCTCGCCGCCGTCGCCACGACTCGACCCCCAAACTCGCGGAATGATGCCTCTGACGTGAGGGAGTGAGCGTTTATTTTATTTTGCCGCAGTTGAGCAGCGGAGGAACCCGGAGCTCAGGGGGCAGCCGACCGCCGTGGTGCAGTACAACGACTGGAAAGGCGGCGGGCTGATTGCCGTCAGCTACGAGGCCCGGAAGTTCGGCGTGAAGAGGTGCGATGAGAGCCCGCTCTCTCCTTCTCCGCGGAGGCGATTTGATCGGCTGGGTTTTCTGACGGATCGATTGTATGCTCATTGTTGTGGTTATTCAGGTCCATGCGTGGTGATGAGGCCAAGATGGTCTGTCCAAGTATCAATTTGGTTCAGGTTCCGGTGGCCCGTGACAAGGCCGATCTTAATGTTTACCGTAGTGCTGGCTCTGAGGTTGGTCTGTGCATCTTAATTGGTACAATTGACAATGGAAAATGAAGGTGCTTCCATGGCATTGACAGTTTTGCGTCTAAACTCTCAGGTTGTCACAATCCTCTCGACCAAGGGGAAGTGTGAGCGAGCATCCATCGACGAAGTTTATCTTGACCTTACTGATGCAGCCAAGGAAATGCTTTTAGAATCTCCACCGGAGTTATTGGAGTTGATTTTTGAGGAGGCCACAAAGTCAAATATCCTGGGCCTTCCTTCTGTAATATTTGTTCTCCACGATTTAATTGTTGTTTCTCTGCAATTTGATATGAATGTGACCAATAGGGCTTCATATGTGCAGGATGTCAGCAACAGAGAAGATAGCGTGAGGGCATGGCTTTGTCGAGCCGATGCTGATTACCAGGATAAGTTACTATCTTGTGGGGCTATAATTGTTGCGCAATTACGGGTCAAGGTTTTGGAGGAAACCCAATTCACATGTTCTGCTGGTATTGCTCACAATAAGGTTTATATGCATTCCTTTCTTTCGATTGAAGTTTGGTCTCTTTTACTCTGTAAACCTCTCTTCCTATTGCAATCCTCACCCAAGATGTTGCTGTGTTTTGTAGATGTTAGCAAAACTTGTCAGTGGGATGCACAAACCTGCTCAGCAGACAGTTGTTCCATCATCAGCAGTTCAAGATTTTCTAGTATCACTGCCCATAAAGAAGATGTAATGAGCTAATGTGACACCTCCATCTTTGCTAGTTTCTTGGTTTCTGTTGGACAAAGTTTTTCAAACATCCTATTTATCTGGTCTCATGGTTGTGTTGTTTGCTTAAATTATGCAGGAAGCAACTTGGTGGTAAGCTTGGGAGTTCCTTGCAGGATGACCTTGGGGTCAATACTGTTGGTGATCTTCTAAGTTTTACAGAGGACAAATTACAAGAGTACTATGGAGTAAATACAGGGTAACCTGGTGCTTGCATTTATTTTTTTGCTCTACTGTTGTTTGGTTGCCCTACTGATTTTATCTTTAGTACATGACTTAACTTTAGAGCTGATAGAAGGCTAGTTTTATGCATTACAAGGAAGCATACTTCATGCAGATTTTACAACTTTCGGATGTCATGTCTAGTTAATAATAACTCAGCTTATAACCGTTTAATCTCACGCAGGACGTGGTTATGGAAGATTGCAAGAGGTATTAGTGGAGAAGAAGTTGAGGATCGTCTTCTACCAAAGAGCCATGGGTGTGGAAAGACATTTCCTGGCCCAAAAGCATTAAAGAATAATGCTTCTGTAAGTACTTACACTCTGTCATTTTTGTTTAGGGATGCTTATAGCAAAGCATATCCAGGAAGTCTTTTGATGACTATGTTCATTTGGTATAAGCCTTGACTACTTGCTTTGGTCCATCAAAGTCATAAGTAGTGATATAAGCTCATCACTCCAATCAACAATTGTCATGGGCATTGGGTCGGGAGTCCGGCCCAATGGGAACGATATCCTCACCCCTCACGATAAGTACGTAACTCACTTGCATAGAGTCAGGGTCTGTTGGGATTAGGTTAAGGAGTTCTCCATCTATATAAGGAAGGATCCTATTCCAGGTCAGTTAGGCATTAGATTGAGTTATCTCTTAGTGCCAACCGGCCCTGCCTTCCCGGCGCGACGTCGATAGGACTCCGTCGCGCTGTTTAGGTTCAGGGACAGTGCTGTTACTTCCTCTTTTCATCCCAAATAATCCTAGCACGTGACAACAATTGATATTGGAAGAATCAGATCCTCATTTAGCTGTCATTTAGTGACAGTTTACTGATATATCCAGTGTCTGTGCGCCTTGATTGATCATGTAATAATCTAATCAGATACCTTCTACACCTCATTTCTAGAGCACTAGGCTGGAGCCTACCCTCCTACTTGAGTACCAGATGCTCCTATCAAATACTCCCTCCGTCCCATAATATAAGGATTTTGACATTTTGGTTGCACTGTTTGACCACTCGTCTTATTCAAAAAAATTCGTGCAAATATAAAAAACGAAAATTTGTGCTTAAAGTACTTTGGATAATAAAGTAAGTCACAAAAAAAAAATAATTCCAATTTTTTTTAATAAGACGAATGGTCAAACAATTCAAGCAAAATGTCAAAATCCCTTATATTAGGGGACGGAGGGAGTACTAGTTTGGCTAGTGGCATGTTGTTGTGTCCATTCAATTACATTAAGATATGTTGCGAGCCTAATTAAATAGGTCCTTTGTATTGCCTGATTCAAATCCCACATGTGTTTGCACAGCTCCATATATGTATTTCCTGTGTAGTTTAGAGAAGTTTATGTTCTAAATATTTTACAAATGGGAATTTCATGGTCCTTTAATAATATCAGGTTCATGTTTAGGTTAAGACATGGCTGGATCGACTTTGTGAAGAACTGAGCGAACGGATTCAGTCTGATTTGAACCAGAATAAGAGAATTGCTCAAACACTAACTCTCTATGCCAGGGCATGTAAGGTACTTGGTGCAAATTATCTTTTTCCCCCCTAGGATTGCATAAATTAGCTCTTAGTTTCTGTAACTTAAAATGAATATATAGTTTATTTACTGATTGCTTTGCTACAGAAAAACAAGTCTGATTCAATCAAGAAATTTCCTTCCAAATCTTGTCCGTTGCGTTATGGGACTGTCAAAATTCAAGAAGATGCAATGAAGCTATTTGAATCTGGGCTTCATGATTTCTTGGGTTCTCAGAACACAAAATGGAGCATAACATCTCTTTCTGTTTCAGCAAGCAAAATATTCGACATACCAATTGTATGCATACTTTAACTTTATCAGTAATAAGTATATCGATTTGCTCTCATGTTTAAATAACCAACATCCCTGGAGAAATAAGGATCAGAGCAAAATGATTATCTTGTTTCTTTGATTGCAATACACCATGCATTTATTGATATTGCATTAGCTTCTGCTCTCAAAAGTTGAGGGTTATTTCTGAAATTGTTATCTGATGTACAGAAGCTTTTTTAACATTAACAAATGTGCTATAACATTGTATCTAGTTTGTCACTACTTGTACTGTGTCAGCAGGCCTTGAATATGATTAGACATACAAGCACGTTATGAATTTATTTCCTTCATTTTCTTTTTATATTTTTCAGGGAACAAGCTCTATCTTGAGATACATTAAAGGACCAAATTCCACTGTTTCACCAGCTAACCTCGATTGTTCTTCTTTACCTGAGGATCCATCTCTTGGTAAGATTAATAAGTTCAGTAATACCAGTCTGTATTTTTGTCATCTCTTACAGTACTTATCTGTTGACATGCTTCTCTAGGTAACAAGTTATATATAGCACCTAATCATGAAGAACACTGTGAACCATCATTATCTGAGAAAGAAGACTATGGAAACAATAGTAATTTAGCCAAACAGTGTCAAATAAAGGAAGAAAAAAAGGTGTCAAAGAAGTTAACTGAAGTTAAGGTCAGATGTTCTTTCCCTCTTTGGATACATGAAACCAGCTCCTTGTGGATCAGTTACCGGGTCTTGAATCCTTGAACCTACATTACCAGGGTTAAGATTCACAAAATCATTATTCAGTTTAGTCAATCAAAATGTGGTTAGTTTTAGTTTACTTGTGTAGTTACTGGGCCTTGAATCCTTGGAAGTGATATAGAAGAATGCTATATTTGTGTTGGAAAAGAAGGAGCAATGTATCCCAGCAGTTAGTGATTTGTTTTTTCAGAATTTTTAGGAGTAATGATTAATGATGTTCTACTATGTCAGTAAATAGATTAATAATATTGACTCCTTTCTTGTGTATCTCGTATTCCTTTAGTTGCTAAACTTCCTTTTAAGTAGACATTTAGATCCTTGCTAATATATTTTTTCAACTACTCCCTCCGTTTCATAATATAAGAGTTTCTAGCATTGCTCATATTCATATAAATGTTAATGAATCTAGAGACACATATATGTCTAGATTCATTAACATCTATATGAATGTGGGCAATGCTAGAAAGACTTACATTATGAAACGGAGGAAGTAGTACAGAACTTCCATTATAATTATATTTTCCATGTCCTTAACTTAACCTGCCCCTTTTGCCCTTAGAATCCATTTTTAACCAGATAATCTGTAATCCAGTGGCATAATTTATATCTGCTCCATCTTATTATCCACAGTAAGGCGTAGCATGAGCCAAGATAGTTATTAAGTTCAGCTTGAAAAGTTATCAGCCCCAGCTGGTCCACCTCCTTAACTCTAAAACAAACATGTGTCCTGGTTTGAAAAATATCTTTACTCGCAAATTATGAAGTACAAGTCTGAAATTCTAGTTTCTTGTTAAGTTTATTATTTGAACCAATTACTCACCCAGATGTCCCACTGCAAATGGTTCAGGGAACTTGCTCTATTCTGAAATTTCTTTCACAAAGTCCTGTACTCAGTGAGAAAAGAAAAATTGACAGCTTAATTTGCAGTCATCCAGGTAAGGGGTGTTTTTATTCGCGCAATACAAATACTGGTCACTGCTACAATTGTTCTTGCTAATTTCAGATAATTTTAGGTCCTGAAAGTTCTTCAGAACCGAATAAAGCTGAAGAACACAAGGCTGCGCAGTATGTTGATAGGAACAAGTTTAACACTGCTGGGAGTAACTCTGCCAGCAGTAGCACATGGATGTTCAACGTTGAAGATATCGATCCAGCCGTAGTGGAAGAACTGCCGCCGGAAATACAAAGAGAAATACATGGATGGATTCGCCCGCCAAAGCAATCAAGCTCAAAGACACGGGGTTCTACCATTTCGTCTTACTTCCAACCTGCAAAGAGGTCAGGATAGGTAGACCATGAGATGCATATTTCTAACATGTTGATTCGTCTCCTGGCATGACCTCTCCCCTGTAGATTGTAGGAGCATCAGCTTGATGCGCCAACAAATGGGCGTCAACTGAAAGACCAGCAAAATGCCAAAGTGTTCGCCCTTGTGAATAGTATTTGCATTGTAAATTTAATTGACAGTGGAACTAACAAATACTATTAGTACTAAAATTTATTTACGGTCCAGTATAACAACCGTACGACTATAAACCAAATTAGAACAGGAAGCTAAGGAAACTTAAGTTGATCTGACGGACTGACAGTAAGGACACTTTATTGATTAATTGAATTCAGAAGACATATTAAACTGTATTTCTTCGTGAACAATCATTACATAGCCTTGTTACTCACTACCTGTACTTATGAGCTTAGGCGGAACAGAACGAAAAAAATTATCTCCCTGTATAACGTATCTCCTCATAGTATTCCCAATCCCTGCCTGTTACAATAACGTATCTCCTCAGTGGCCTTAATCCCTACCTAACACCTGTTTATTCTATCCCTGTATAAATATTTTCAATTACAATTTCGAGCGGTTTAAATAAGATCTAAAACTTCGTTCCTGCAGCTATTCTCTGCAAGCGATTCCTATACTGCTGTAATTCAAGGAAAACAGATGCTGCCAGCGTTTTCGCTTGCTAATTAAACAATAACCTGAGCATATAACTTCTGAGATCATGCCAAGAGAGCAGAAGGCCATTTTATAACTTCGCGTGTTCAGAGAAAACTGGGAGGTCCAATGCATCCCTTGCAATGGCTTGATCTTCGTCAGTTATGGCCAATGCTTGTGATATATTTTCCTGCATAGAAAAAATACTGAAGCTGCTAAGTATGCTTGAACTTGCATACAAGATTTATAAGCTGTGGATATAAGCAGAACTGTAATAAGTTATGCTTACTGATAACTAACAGATTTCTACCTTGCATGCCATGGAATGTCCATATAACATAGTAAATAGCCAAATACATACATTATGAATGGTTCCATATGGTCTACGATTCTTTAATTCATGATTAGGTCTAGGAGAAAGTCATCACCGTGCTTTGGAGCTTCCGGATGTACCCAACTAACTGCAGCTTCAGGGGCTCCTCCGTTGTTATCTTACAACAGGAATCAAGGAAATATATGTGCTGCAAAAGGACAGTCGTAGGTATATTCTTATTCCCAATTCTTACATAGGGGCATACAAAAATGAACAAAGTTTTACTATGTGCTAATACTACTAGGAAAAGTTTAGTTTGAAATGTATAAAAGGTCTTGATTAAAAACAAGGAGGAACATTCGAACAATTGGCCTTGCAAACAAAAATCCTTTGAGACCCGGCAAATAAAAAACCTTTGAATAGCAAAGAAAAGGTAACTATGATGAGATCTTAAGACCACCTAAATCTAAGATACAAACCATCACTCTTTCAACTGTCCGCAGCGAAAAGTCCCATCCAATGCTTATCACCGACCTAGATACTCCGCCTGCTTCTGGCTTGGCCCAACCAAAGAAAATTCCTGATATTTGGTCAGGAACATATTCATAGGTACAATCACCTGTTTGCATATACATGCAGTAACCAGTAAGTAAAAACGTGTGTGCTTAGGGTACTTTAAAAACTACTATGTGATTGAGAAGTTCAGTTTTGATGGCTATTGACGCATTAGAAGAGTGATAGTAAGGTGTCTGACCTGCTATTACCATATGAAGACTCTTTGAAATTGCATGGCCTATCTGGGCATTCAAGAATAATTGTTCGATTGGTAAAGCACCCTGAATGCCTAAAATATGAATGCCCCACATCAGAATTAGACTAATGAAAATTAAATTGAATGCAGTGGACAGGGATTAATGGAGAAAGAGTTACGATCTTCAAAAGGAGGAAGACCCCACAACTCAGGATGAAAGTCCAGCAGTGAGTAGAGGATAGAATCAGCAATTGAGTAGTGCTGCCTTTGACTTTGGAGTGATGGGACAGCAACTACTTTTGCCCCAGAAGCCCTGGCACCCTGAACTCCGACGCTAGGAGAATTTTGCAACAAAAATATAAAGTGTAACTAAATAAAGTACTGATTATCTGTTATGCAATATCATCGGCAATTAGCAAATCAAGACAACCAACCACAGAAGAAGGCACATCTTTACATCCCATCCGTCATGTGTAAAATATAACTAATATGTTGAATTGCTAATTGCTAATTTTCATTGTCTATTAAATGAGCTCTAAAATGACACACAAAATAGGTAATTACAAATGCCATATAAATTAATAAAATTGGCAAGGGCTCTATTTATAAATTATTAATCATAGGCAAGACAATAACTTTGTTTCTTATTTGGTTCTGTTACATAGAATCTTTCATGTTTTATAGCTGCTCCGTTTGTTATTCATCCAACCACGAAATTGTCTACTGTTGGATCAGAACTATAAACAGTTTTGTTCTCGTGCAATAAACATAAACATGGTTTTCTATTAATGCAATGATACACAGCTCTCTTGTGTATTCGAGGAAAAAATGGGCAAAAAGGACTTGTCCGAAGCAGTGTTTAGTTCACTTACAGAGAATCTTCTATGACCAAACATGATGATGGATTTACACCAAGTCCTTTTGCGGCCTCCAGAAATCTAGGGGTACCAACAGATTACAGAATCAACAATAACATTGTATGAACAGAGCTAAAGATCTATCAAGTTGTGATTAACCATCGTAGATGCTTTAGAAGTGTAAATCGTAGGACTAATATATCAGATGTATAATGTATTGCAAACTTGCAGATTGTTTTGTTGGATGGAAGCAACACAGTGATTCTAAGGGCCACCCACATGTCAGGGGAAGGTTTTCCACGAGGGACCTGGTCTCCACCAAGAATCACAGAAAAACAGTCTTTCCAATCTGAAAAAAATAAAAAGAAAGCTTTTAATAAATGAGAAACCGACTGTTTTTACTACTTAGATGTAAAGGTTTACTTTCTTACCTGAACTAATATGAAAGAAAGATCAAACCAAGACCCCAAACATATAATATTACACCAAAAAATTCCCTTTGTAATGTATTGGAGGATTTTTGGTTCCTTTAGTTAAAAAAAAAACAATTGCTTGTTGTATTCCAAATGGTATTTATCGGATGTCTCCGAAGAGACCAAATGGTATTTATGGAACGAACAAAATACTATAAGGTGATTTCATGTGCCATACTACAGAACCTTTAAAAGGAAAAACTAGCCGCATGGTGTACTGTAGATTGAAGCAAACATACAAACCTTTTAATTTTAACAGTTTGTGATCGATGTTTCTCCTGACGGAATTTGAAGCAAGTGCTAGAGGCACTCCGTTCCTATGAAGATGCTTGACAAGCCTCTCGACTCCAGGGAGTGGCTTTGCCTTTTGCCACCTGAAGAACAGTGAAGCCAAGCTAAGCGCTTTTCTGAATTTGCGACGGTGGTCAGCACATGCTTAGCACACTAACATGAAACGAACCTTTTCAGGTACAACGGGTATATCGCCACAGCGTACTCTTCTACGGTGAGCGGTAGCCCATAATCGGCGATGATCCCGGTGGTGGACTCCCTGTACATCTGCCCCAACCTCCTCTCCTCCTTCTCCTTGTCCGGGACCTTCCCGTACGCCGCCAGGAACTCGTTCAGGACGTCCCTCGTTGCCCTCTCTGCACCAACAAAACAACATTGGGAACCCGGGGCGTCAAAGGCCGCAAACGATTCGCACGAAACAGGGGGGCCGCTGGGGGAATCGGACAGGACGGCGCGAGGGAGATCGATCGGGTCGGCGTACCTGTGTCGAGGAGCGTGCCGTCGAGGTCGAAGATCACGGCCGAGACCCTGGGCGTCGTTGCCGCCATGGGCAGCGGAGGCGAGGGAGGCGATCGCGGGGGCGCGGAGTAGTCTGTGGGCGGCGGGGGTGAGTCGGGGAGGGAGCGAGTGCGGCGCGTCGGATTTAAGGGCGGGAGGAGGAGCAAGGGGACGGGAATCGGAGGCCATTTGGCGAGCTTGTGGGTCGGTTGATTTGCGGGTGCACCCCCTGCGTCGCGCGGTTCCGTGCCGATTGGCGCGTGACGCGGCAGCGGCGCACGCGCGCTCTGGTCACCGCGCGCCCGCCGCGGCTGCTCGCTGCGATTGCCTGCCTGCCTGCCTCTGCGCGCGCGCGCGGTTGTTGCAGCCGAACCACCTGCGGGCGGCTACGCTAGCGGCATTCAGGTTTCCGAAACCACGAGTGCTACTCGACGATCTGAACTTCCTTTCCTTGCTGGATTCTGAATCGAACTCACCTGGGTCACGTGCCTAGTTCTGCCTTCAACAAAGCGTTGGAATTAACAAGCTCGAGCGTTTATAACAGTAGTAGTTCTAAAAAAAAACGTTGTCAGGTTCGGACCGGTAAGTTGACCCTGATGGCTCATAAGCTCACCGGCCGGTCATTAGACAGGCGGAATAAACTATTGCAACAAGGAATATTACACACATGTTGTGTCCCACTGTACCGCATCTTGCTTAACTTGATCGTGTAGTGGCGTGCTAAACGGAATAATGGCAAGCGGATTCATTCCGATGCAACGGCCAAATTGTTTTTGTCACTGCGCATTGTGACATTGTCCTAGTTTGGATTGTGGAGACGAACCTTTCTTTTTATCCAGATTAGGGAATTGTACGAATAATATTTTTCACCTTTTGTGATAAGGTCATATGCCACAAGCACAGCAACAAAATTGCTCCACGCATGTGCGATCGATGGTTCCAATCACATGACAGAGCAGCTCTGCGGGTTCTCGTCGCTGAAGTAATCCGTGGCCCTGGTGCCGACGACGGCGGAGTTGGCGCCATGGTGGTAGTAGCCGCCGTAGAGGCGCGAGTCGTCGTAGCCATGCTTGTAGTAGTTGTACGAGGACGTCGGGCGCGCTGCGTGTGCCGCGTGCGCCTGCACCCCCGCGCCGGGGTGGTACTGGTGGTAGTTCTGCTGCTGCGCGAGCACGTGCACGGTGCCGCCCGCGACGACGCCGCCGCCGGTGTACGGGTGCGGCCACAGCACGGCACGCCTCCCCGTCCTCCGCACCGCCTTGAGCACCTTCTTCTGCTCCACGTTCCCGTTCACCGTCACCTTCTGCCTCTCCATGTCGATCTCCACGTCATCGACTCCTGAAATCGATCAACCAACATTCATATCAGAGATCGAGCACAGTAGTAGTACAGTACTGTGTACTTAGTCGGGCAACTCAGTTCGATTACGTACCTTCCATTCTTTGGATTGCTTTCCTTATCTTCTTCTCACACCCGGCGCAGTCCATATGCACGCTCATCTCCACGATCTTTCCATGATAGATTGACACGGCGTCAGAGATCAGAAAATAAACCCAAAAAGAATGTACAGAGATAATCAGATGAAAAATGCATGAAAGGGGAAATCAACTTACCGTCATATTCCTTCGCTAGTTTTATGCTTCCTCTTTTTGCTCTTTCTGAAGATCAACTACTAAGTCTCGATCGATCACTATGGGATTCTTTCTTCAATCCTCTAGCTAGCTAGTGTATCGCCCCTATATATACATGACGCGATACTTTGCCATGGCCATGTGATGCAGCAACGACTACCCTGTCCGGAAAGCAAGGGAAGGGCGGTTCAACCGCCAGGGGTCGGCGTGAAGGAGAATCAGTTGACGAACTTATTTTACGCTAAACTGCACGACTACGTCCTTCCCCACATATTCCCCGCGCGGCCTTGTCCCCGTCAGCGTCAGCGCGTTTCGTCGGAGCGAAGCGCGGGCGCGGGGCGGCGGGGACGGAGGGGTGAGACGAGCCGTTGCGCGCGTGGTCTGCGACGTCGTCCAGCTCACTGGAGCGGCAACCGCAAGCGCACGGTGCGTTCACGCACGCGGGTGCTGCTGCTGCAGCTGCACGTCTCGGATCTGCCTACACGCGGGGGAGTACGGTGGCTGGCGCCGCCCGCGCTGGATCCTGTCCCCCTTGCTAAATACTCTCGCTGCATATATGATCCAACCAATGCCCAGACAGGCAGACAGCCCATCGGGCGATGGCGCGTTGACAAAGTGAAAGGTCAGAACTCAGAGGGTTCAGAAGGAGCATTTGGGATAAGTAACTATGGGCTGGGCTGCAAGCAAGCACGGGCCAAGACGCCAAGTAGACTTGTACTCCTATGTGGAGATCACCAGCCCTTTGTCTTTTCCTGGTCTGGATACTTCACGTGAATCAACAAGTTTGGGCCGTGGACAGTGTGAAGGAACTTAGAGCCGGTTTGGCAACGCTCCATCTAAAAAGGGAGTGGAGTAGACACAGATACAAACTAAAAGAGTGGAGCGGGGTTCGGGTCATCTCATATCACCACTCTGGATTACACCCCTAGAGTTAGATTTATTAGTTAGGGCCTTATCAAACAGTCTCTTACAGTTTCAGAGATTGTACTAACAAAATTTCATCGCGAGCAAAATAGTGTCAGTCATGCTTTAGCTAGTAGAGGTCGTCGAGAGTCTTTAACGGCATTTTGGCCAGATGATTCTTGTAATTTCATTTCGCTCCTTGTCTGTAACGACTCTATAGATGAGTAATTCATCTCTTTCCCTGAAAAAAAAGTCTCTTACAGTTTCTGTTTTTCGACTCCATTGTTTTACCCCAACCATTTTTTATGGGACTTTCTATAGGGCATTTAACACTTTTTCGTGGCCAAAACACTCGAATTTTTCATCCACGGGATCCGACATTAACTATCATGGTTAAGTGGCTAACGAGCCTATCCGTGAAGTGGGAACCAACATCCCACCATCGGCTGCTCGAGGCCTCCAGTGACACATCATCACGGCCGGACGACCCAAGTAATCGACAATATACCGCAATGCAACATTTGTGAGGTTGTGATACACCCGAAAGGAGGCAGGTTGGAAGCCTGGGTTGTCGTGAACAGGGTTAAGCTCGGGGTCTCTCCTCAGGTTGTTGCAAGCTGGGATCCGAGCTTGGGGCTTGTTCATCCCTTGCCCCTAAGTTCGGCGTCTTGTGCTGCTCGGAGACATCAACAACGTGTTAATGGCAATGAGACACGGCGCGCTGTTGTGCTCTTATGTATGCAAGCTTTGCATTAAATACGATGAAAAAATTATCCACTCATGTGCGACTGGAACGACAGAATGGTTCCTGCACAGCCATCCCACACACCATCATCACCCCTATGGGGATGGGGCGTGAGTTGTCAGGCTACATGGTTGACTAACATGCCCCCCGATAGGTCCCACCACCTTTCTCTACATCTCTCCACCTGATGTTGCCAAACGGTCCCCTTCATCGGCCTTCAGGGTTCCAGCCTTCTTCTATCCCAAGCTTTCTCCAACCGCGCGAGACGTATGATAGATCAACACGGCCTCTTCGCAAGCTTGGACCCATGGAGGCTCATAAGGGGCCAACGTTTGGGTCCATTTGTCTACAAGTGGCAAGACTTCGCAACGTCATTGTAAGTTAGACAATGAATGAAAGATCAAAGAAAGAACGCTGTAGGAGTAGGGTATTGTGCTCTACGCCATCTGCACCTATATAACCGATTAAGTCTCATTTACTACCGCAACATATCCTGTCCTGCACTCCTGCTCCCTGGGCCAAAATCACGAGAGGAGGGAGGGGGTTCCATCCCAACCTGCTACACGAATATTGGAGTGAATCAGAAGGCCCAAAAATTATCTCCAGATATTGAGCTGTAACTTTTAACAGATCATATGGCCAACGAGCTGGCTCATTAGTGTTTTCTATCTATTCTGTACTCCCATGACAATATATAATGATGTATGTTAATAGAAAAGGAGTTGAGTATTGGGATGCTTCCTTCTTGTTGCTAGCGAGGGACACTTACTTCTACCACCCGATTTTTAGCAAAATTTTACAAAGCTTCAAAATAATTAGACTAATACGTACTCCCTCCGTCAGAAAAAACGCTAGCTAACTTCTGACTATAAACCTAGACATAGTCTACATCCAGATTCTTAGCTAGAAGTTGATTTTTTATGGGATGAAGGGAGTATATATCTTTTAACTTCCTATTTAACTACAATTTTATTTTGTTTACCTTAAGTTTTAATAGTGGAATTTGATTTGCTATATAAATTATAGCTTATGTTTCCATAGATACAGTTGTATTTTATATATAATATATTATGACAGTGTAACTAAATTTGATATGTAATTATTAACTTAGAAACCTTACTATTAATTTAGATTATCCAAGTAGAATTAAGAAGGCACGTATGGATACGATCCGAGTAAACCTCATTGGACCTGAATAGGACTATGTTTCTATTTTCTTATCTGAGACTCTTTTCTTATCTACTCAAGACTATTGTCATATGTATGAGGCTTCATTCCGTGTAAGATCTGATATATAGTAGGTTATGTCGAGGTTAGTACACAAGTATTGGGTATCAAATATTTAGAACACTAACAACACACTCACAAAATATGCTTATCGTCGCAAAATAAGTCCATTTTTCAATCATCTAACACATCTCTACTATTATAAAAATTAAAGATGTTTTCCGTCAAAATTTTGGTACGTCATCCGTATTTGAGTCAGATTTTCAATGCTTGTATCCAATTCGACATGAGTTAGAATAACTATTATATATACCCCTTCCTAGCCCAACCCTCCGCATCCTAGCCCAACCGAACCGCCCCACACCATCCCGCCGCCTCGTCCCGCGTGCCCCTCCCCCGATCGATGTCTTTTTTTTCTCTCTTTTTTGTTTTCTTTTTCTTCTTTTCTTTCTCTCAATAATTTGAATAATCAAAATTTTAATATTTGGTCGACAATGTATAGCAAAAAAAACCCATGCGTCAACTTATAGAATAGTCACCAAATCGATAGGATTTTTCGTGTGATGACGCATGAAACGAGCGCAACCAGGTTCAATGCTATATATGATTTTGACTTTGTTTTGCCATTATTCTATTTGTCTTGTTTCGGTTTGTCATCTAAATTGACAGAATTTTTATCAATCGCGAAAATTATTTTCACCTGTTGCATCACACAGTCTTTTTTCTATTATCAGTAAAAATAAAAGGATTAGAATACCATCGCTCTTATACGGAGGGTGTAGAAGCAGATGGACTTGGTGCCTCAGATATTTCGACAGCTGTTTTGCTCCTTTTTGACAAGTGGCTGCTAGTACCGCTATTTACGCTTTACAGCTTTTAGATGTCAGATGTCCGATCCCAACACAGTTATTAGAGCAAGTACAATAGCATGCTACAAGTCAGTTGTAAGCACAAGAGAAGAAAAGAGAAGAGAGAAGGAAAGCGGGCTACAGATTTGTAGCTAGCTGGAATACTCATTACAATACGTTATATGTGTATGAGAGGTGGGATCATATATTAATAATGTAGCACATGCTTATAGATAACTATTGTATGAATGAGCTATTAAATTGGCTATAGATGAATTGGAGCCATTAGTTGGCTATACTATTAAACTTGCTCTTACTGCCTCCCTCTAAACATTTCAATGTGCAACTACAAGTACTCCATTCGTAGAAAAAAAATAAACCAACAAAAAATTGGATGGAACATTTTCTGGTAAACTAAATCTGGATAAATTCTCATAAATTGGTTTATTTGAGAAGGAGGGAGTACTCGCCACGCAAATGTGTTTGGCTTGCTGAACATAGATGTATACGTTAAAACAGTTTATTAGGAAATAAAAAAATAATTTATAAGTAAAACTTTTGTATACTCCCTCCGTTTCAAAAAAAGTCAATCTCGTACTAGGATGTGACAATAATTCTGGACATACTCTATGTATAAATTCATTGTATTAGAAGGTGTCCTATCCTAGTACGAGATTGGTTTTTTTAGACGGAAGAGTATGTATTTAGAACCTTAGAAGTCAATATAAAAAAATTAATTGGATCCATACCATTGTAAATTTGCCTATTAAAAAAATAACATTATAATTCGTATATTCGTAGTCGTGCCATTGGAATTTTACAAAATTAGAACCGTGTCACCGCCACGTTTTCCATCCATCTCCTTCCTTTTCCGTCTTCTTTCTTCTTTCTCCCATCTTCTTCCCGAAGTCAAGCCAGCGAACCAGTCCTCGGAATCCTTGGAGCTTGGAGGAGGAAAGCGAGCGAGCTCACTGGCGAGGTGAACAAACTCAACCATGGCAGGCGACGGCGGCGAGGGGAAGGTGGCGTGCGTGGCGTGGATCCAGCGCTGGGAGGAGAAGGCGACACGGGTCTTCGCGGCGTACGGGCAGGCGGGGTCAAGAGGCAGGGTGGCGGCGGCGCATGCCGTGGGGGGTGCTCGGTTTCGACTCCAATGAGTGCTCCCTCTCCGAACCCCTTGTATGAGAGCTCCCTCTTCTCCTCCGAGCTCCAAGGATTGGCGACGCAGCATGCGACGTGATGAGCTTTCAGGACCTGCTCCGCGACATGGAGGCCGACGTGCTGCAGTCGGCGCCGCCGCCGGCGCAAGAGGTGGTGCAGGGTGTCTTGCAAGACCTGCTCTGCAACATGGAGGCCAGCGTGTCTTCCAGGACCCCCCCTGCACATGACACGTCCTGTCAGGTGAGCAGAATAGGATAACCTTTCAAGAACAAGAGTGGCGGTGACGGCTACTTCTCCTTTGACGACGGCTCGTGATGCGCGCTTTGTCCCCGCGCCTCCTCAGCCTTCTCTGCGCCACACCGCCGTGCGTCATCTCCTTGCTGCCACGTGGACTCGCTCCTCTCGCCTTTCCTCGCCGTCGCCAAGCCGGCGAGCGCGCACAACATGCCCTCCGTCTTGTCCGCCGCGAAGCCCTTTGCTTTTGCAGATGCGCCGCCGCTGCTAGGCCCGGTGATCTTGTCGCGGACAGCACCGAGGAAGGACTGCATGCTCTCCTGCACGGTGGCCAGCATGTCGCCACCGCGCCGGGCTCCTGATTCAGACGAGTCGGTGGCCTCCTGCTCCAAGCTGGCCATGGACTTCGAGGTCATCGTGAACGAGTAACAGAAGATTGATCGACACATCGCGGCAAGAAACCACCGCATTCTGAGGATTGCTTCACTAGCTTGACTCCGGAAGAAGATGAGAGAAAGAAGGAAGAATACGGAAAATGAAGGCGATAGACGGAAAATGCAACGACAGTGTAACGGTTCTAATTTTGTAAAATTTTAGTGGTACGGCTACGAATATAAGAATTGCAATGACATTTTTTGAATAGACAAATTTATAATGGCGTAGATCCAATTAAACCATTAAAAAACTACGCTAAAAACATCTTAAAATTAACTTCCAAAATTAAGTTTAAAAAATTTTAACTTTGGCTTTGATTTGATTTATTAGGCCAACCGATAGAGTACTTAATGTGTCGCCGTTATCTGGATATTTCTAGCTAGTTTACTGTATAAACTGAGAAGAATACTCATACAATTCTACCTTCAAACCTAAGCTTGATTTGGCCAAACAATAATTATCGTGTGAAAAGATGATCGCTTCCTTGTCATATTGACAGTGGCACCTTTGACAGTTTCAAGCTAATGGACAAATGAGAATGGAAAAGTTGAAGCTGTTCGTGTATACATGGATCAAAGTATTCATATGTGCTGGGGTATCTTTTCGAAGAAATGTACCGGGTTATCTTTTTCAGCTTTAGTCCATGTTTTTGTCCTTTTTCTTTTCAGAAAAGCTGGAATACTCCCGGTTGAAGAAAAGCAAAACTTTCTGGGCCATTTATATCTTCTCGTACAAAAGTCAAAATCACGTTCCAACAGAAGGTACCGGGTTGGTACTGTTCACAACTGATACTGTAGCTTGTAGTAGCAATCACTGCAGTCTTGCTTAATTACCATTGAGCAGTGAGCAGTACACATCGTAATATTTAGTACGTGCAACGGTAGGTTTCACTCTTTGAATGAACTGCCAGTTTAGTAGTTCCACATTACATCATGCTTAATTATTGCGAAGGAACACAATCAAGTGGTACTATTTATCTAGAGTGGTATGTTTGGATCTATGAGCTAATTCAAGGCTAAAAGGTGAAGAGAGAGTAGAGAGAGAGGGAGAGATATGTGCTTTTTTATGGTCCCCACACAAAATTAGCCCCATTCGCACCTTTTATGTTTTTGAGAGATGGGCTAAAGTTTAGCCCCTCTCTCCCAAACACCCCCTTGGAGGGGCTAATATTTTGAGGGGGGCTAATTCACTTTAGCCTCAAATTAGCCCACATATTTAGATCCTTGAGGGCTAATTCAGAGCTAAAAGGTGGGGGCTAATAATTAGCCCATGGAAACAAACATAGCCTAAACATTAGCTCTCAAAATTAGCCCTGAGCTAGGCCCTGTTTGGTTCCATGGGCTAATGTTTAGCCCTCATATTTTAGCCTCAAATTAGCCCTCAAGGATCCAAACAGGTGGGCTAATTTTGAGCTAATGTGAATTAGCCCCACTCAAAACATTAGCCCCTCCAAGGGGTGCTAATGGGGCTAATTTTGTGTGGGGACCATCAAAAAGCAGCTCTCTCTCTTCTCTTTCTACTCTCTCTCCACCTTTTAGCCTTAAATTAGCCCATGGATCTAAACATACCACCCTAGGCTAATGTTTATCCTACCAATTCATGACTAAACATTAGCTCTCAAAATTAGCTCTGGGCTAATCTTCCAAACAGGGCCATAATCTTCCAAACATGGCCTTACTTGACATGTATCCCGGGTGTTGTCAAAACACCATTAGCTCAGCACAACAATAGCTCCTCTGATGCCTACATGTATCCGTTTTTCTGGGGCTCTCTCTAATAGCTGCCTTAATTGCAGATGAACGCAACCCCCTGCATGGCCCGTTCTCGCATTGATTAACAAATAATGACCCATTAGTTCCTCGTAGCAGCATCAGATCAGGTCCATATCCAAGTTAACGACCAGAGCGCAGCAAGCCGGCCAAATCCTCCATCCGGATCGATCGGTCACGTACCCATCCATCATTCGTTTCCATCCACCGACGTGTGGTTCCAAAACCGGCGCGGCATGTACGTATTCCGTAACATGTGTGGCTACGCGATCCGCAGGTCGTTTTTAGACGCGGCGCGCACGGTGTGGGTTGTTCGGTTGTTCCGGTCCTTTTTGCGTTATCGTTGCCGAGAAAACGAAGGCGGTGAAAGGACACATGTAAGCCGCCGTGAGGTTTACCACTTTACCGGCGAAAGCGACCGAATCGGCAGTTCGACATGAGGAGAACGTATACCAAGCTAGCAGTAGTCGAGTAGAGATAGCTAGTACCACACCAGTAGTAGTAGTACTCTATCCACACGGTAAGTTTACCGTCAGTTTCGCCTACTTTTGTTGCAGATTCCTTTACCGGGGGCCGGGGGACGAAACTGCACGTCGTGGCGGCCGGTGCACTTTTGGGCGGGCGGGATAGCGTTAGCTTTCTCCGGCCGGCGCTGACGTTACAACGTGACACCTATTTGCTGCAGATAAGCACTCCGTATCGGTACGGGCGACTTGGACCATGCATCAGCTCCCTCTTTGGTACGTGCAGTGGGAGAAAGAGAGTTGCATTCGGAAGCTACACCTGCTGGTACTACAAGCTCGACGTGTCGCATTGGCGCCATAGGCCACTTGCACGGCCGCAGCCACGGGCACATCACGGCTTAACTCCGTTTTAAAGATGAAGCACATCAACGGTTTAATTAGCCGCTCTGATGAAATGGAAAGCCAGAAGTTAGCTAGGTATACACACGTCACCCAGCAGTGGACCTGTGGCTGTGGCCTGTAGGGATGACCTCGACTCCGGCCCAGCAGCGAAAAGGTCCCGGCGCCGCAGTCCGTCCGTCCGTCCGTCCCAACTCCCAAGTCCCAACCATGCGAGCGAGCGAGCAGTGAAATCTGCGCAAAAGGGCAGTGAAATCTGCGCAAAAGGCCAGCGGCGCTTTCGTGCGCGCCTACATAAAGTAACTTTGCGAGTATTAAAGCCGGGGGGAGGAAAGAAGGGGAAAGAAAGAAGACTGTTCAAAAGGATCCCCGGGGCTTGACCCTGACAAGTTGACGGTTGGAATATTTATCTCCTGGCCCTTTTGGAAAAGCTTCCATTATGGCTCTTTTGCTGTGCATTGATGGCCAGTAAGTCACCAGTCAGGTGCCTGTCCCCATGCCGTCCAGCTCTCTCTTGGTGTTGCGAGAGAAACTTCCCAAAAGGAAGTGGTGAAAAAGTGCCACGAAGGTTTACCGAAACGTGAGTGTAGGAACACCCACTTTTGGGCCATCCATCCACTGTGCAGTCAAAGCCGAGAAAGATTAAAAAAAACGGAAATGAGCACGGTAATTATAAATCCGCCACCAACTTGGCATGCAGCATGCTCCATCAATCAAAGATTAAAAATCCTTTGCATGAACAAGCAAGCAACCAAGCAAAAGGATATAACAACAGCAAAGAAAACCAAGTCCTGGTGCTTATTTGACCTCAGCAGCAGAGAAAGTAAAATCTTATCCGTGGCGTTTACTGAGCAGGCTCTACCTACTCTACATGCCAAGAAAGTGCAACTAGGCTCTGCAGTGCACACGGTGTACCACCAGAAGAACAAATTCAGCGATAAGCAAATTAGCGTTGGATCGATCGATCGATCGATCTCATGCCACCAGTTCCCAGAAAAGAAGAGGACACAAAACTCTCGCGCGGTGACTTGCGAGATCCGAATAAGGACAGGCATGGGGCCGCGTCGCATTCCGCCAAGCCGAGAAAGCGTATGGCAGCGCGCATAGCATAGTGACACACGTTGGACGGACAGATTTTCCACGGAGTTCGCAACTTGCCTCCGCAACCTCATCACTTCCATTCTTACATTACACCCGCAACCTTAGAAAACAACAAAAGGAGAAAGAGGAAGAAACAAACTACTAGCAGGATAGTAGTAGTAAGGAGAGAGAAGCTGCATGCTATGATGGTGGTACTAGCAAGAGGAGAAAAGAAAAAAAAGAAAGAAAAGCCCATTCGATATCTCCATCTACCATGTGTTTGTGTAAGCCTCACGTACAAGCAAGCCAAGCTAGCCTCCGCAACCCAGCTGCAGCAAGTCAAAGGGAAGCTATATCCAAGCCGGTTGGTTCGACTGGATGCATGGCGGGATCAAAACGGGCGGTCCGGGGTGACCGGCCACCGGTCGGTGTAGACCGGCGACGGGGAGGTTGGGGAGGACGGGTTGGGGAAGCCGAGGACGAAGCCGGCGGCCGCGCGGTGGTGGTGGTTATGGTGGGCGACCGCGAGGGGGCCCAGGGGACGGTTCTTGCGGCGGCCGGCGCCGACG
Source organism: Oryza sativa Japonica Group (assembly GCF_034140825.1). Taxonomy (NCBI): domain Eukaryota; kingdom Viridiplantae; phylum Streptophyta; class Magnoliopsida; order Poales; family Poaceae; genus Oryza; species Oryza sativa. The sequence continues at coordinate 32,455,637 of NC_089035.1, forward strand.
GGGACGTTGCGGAGCGCGCCGCCGGCCGTCCAGTAGCGGTGGCAGGCCTTGCAGAAGTGGCGCGGCTGGTTGACGTTGTAGTTGTTGAAGTAGCAGAACTTGGTGTCACGGCTCCGGCACCGCGGGCACGGCAGCGGCGCCGCGGCGGCCGCACGCGCCTCGGCCGAGTCCTGCAACCGCCGCTGCGTCGGCTGCCCCGCCGCGTCCCCGCCCCCTTGCCGTTGCTCCTCGTCGCGGTCCGCGGCCTCCCGCTTGATCGACGCGCGCTGCCCCGACGTAGCAGCAGCCGGGACACGCTGCTCCTCCTCCTCCTCCTCCTCCGGTTCAACCTTCTCCCGGGCCACGACGAAGCCCTGCGCCTTGTCCTGTGTCCCCTCGGAAACGCCGCACTGCATGATGACCTTGCCGAACAGCTTGAACCCGCCGGCCGCCGGGGCCATCTCGACGTGGGACAGCATCCGAACGCGCCCTGCCTGCGGACCAAGAACCGGAGCGGGCAAGAGAAAGGAGAGGAAGGTAGGCAAGCAGACGACGAGAGAGGCAGCAGGCAGGCAGGGGGAATGAACGAGGGGGAGCGAGGGCCGGGGTCGCTGCTACTTAAATGCCATCAAGCCGAGGAGTAGCGAGACCGGAGAGGAGAATGGGTTTGGGGCGCAGCAGAAAAAGCGCAAAGAAAACGTTACGCGCACAGCTAGCACAGTGCCCGCGGATGAATATTTCGTCGAGTTCGTTTCGTCCCGCGGGGGGGGGGGGGGGGGGGGGGCGTACTTTACACCGGTGTGATGCGAAAGCGGGGGCGAGACCGGTGAGTTCGCGGATGGATGGATGGATGGATGGATGATTTGGTTTGCATGTGGGGGATTGTGATTCGAGGGGAATCTCCGGGTTATATAAAGCGAGCTCCAGCTGCTCGCCGATGGTGCGTCGCGGACTCGCGGGTCGTGTGCGCGCGCGGGGCGGCGGGAGAGGCTTTGGGGTGGTGGACCTGGTAACTTCTGTTGCGGAAAAGCGAAGGGATGGGCGCGCCCTCCGATTCGGGTGTGTGGCTGGCGACTGCCTGCCTCGATCTTCTACGCCATGGATGTGTGTATTCCGCGGCTTTACGCTTTGTGCTACATCCAAGGTGGTGTTGCACAGTTGCTGTGGTATCTACGCGGCAACTGCATGTTAAAAATGATTGCACTGGAGAGATAGATAACACTGTTACAGGTACCCTCCATTCCATATTATAAATTGCTTAACTTTTTTCGAGCCAAACTTCTTTATGTTTATCTGAGTTTATATAAAAAATAATAACATTTATAACACCAAACTAGTTTCATTAAATACAACTTTAAATATGTTTCGTTAATGTATTTATATTGTGTTAACGTATTATTATATTTTCCTATAAACCTAATCAAACTTAGAAAAGTTTGACTATAAAAAAAATCGAAACGACTTAGTGTGAAATGGAAGGAGTAGGAGTCTGAGGAACACAACTAAATCCACATGTGACCATTGTACTTTTTTGAACTATCATTCGCACATGCTATTGGGAAAAAAAAATCATTCACACCTACTATTGAGAAAATACACAGTATACCATTTGGGTCATGTGTTTTAGTATCATTTTTCTCTTTGAGGTATTTGCTAGGTATCCAATCATGTGACTAAAATTAGAAAAAAAAATAACTATCTAGGCTTAGCTGTTATTAGGGCATCATCTTCAAGGTCTGGACGAGGGGGGAGGAGGAGAGATGCTGAGATCATAAGCATCACCACCTTCCAAAGTCAGCGAGCTCTTTCTCTCCGACACAATTGATGATTGCCAACGATTTCTCGAAACAAAACCTAAATTAGGGTTTTGAGTTAGAGATTGGATCGGACGTGAACATGAGGGACGATGTGGGTGACAGCCATAGGCGGCAAATAAGTGTCGGAGCCGCTAGAATGACTGAGATTAGAAGTGTGGCATGGAATTTAGTGTGAAGCCAGGACGTAGGAGGGCCTACTTGGCAAGGACTTAAAAAAATAAGGCACTCTTTAGATCTCACCTCAAAATTTTTCACCTTATCACATCGAACGTTTGAACACCTGCATGAAGTGCTAAAAAAATATAGGCTAAAAAATAATTAATTACACATACTGCGACTAATTTGTGAGACGAATCTTTTAAGGCACCTAATTGCTCCATAATTTGACAATGTGATGATACAATAAATATTTGCTAATGACTGTTTAATTAGACTTAATAAATTCATCTCGCGGTTTACTAATGGATTCTGTAATTAGTTTTTTTATTAGTGTCTGAACCAGAATTTCACCTGCGACACCCTATATAATACCCGATGTGACACGCAAAACTTTACACCCTAGATCTAAGCACCCCTAACTAGAAATAGGAGTTACTTTCAAAATGGCAGTCTAACCGAACCAGAATTTCAAGCACATGACTGCTCTAACACATCCACTAATGCACATGCCCTTTAAGGTAAGAAACGATGTTCCTTTCGACCAACAAAAGAACGGAGTGCTACTTACATGCTGATGCTGGCAGCCAACTAGTATAGCAAATGTGTGTAGGGTATTGAATAAGTACATTGCATACGTGCACACAGGAAACATGTACTCGGAGATTCTAAATAATGCAAGTTTCTACCTATTCATAAACGGCTGCCCACTCTTATGTAGTACTGCTTGCATAGTGTTGCTGTTGAATGAAAAAAAAAAGGGAATTCTAAACTGTCTCCTATACTTTCCTACTACATTTGTTGATTTTTATAGGGCATATATTTTATTTTGAAAAAAGCATTCATAATTACAACTTGACCATTCCCTGATTATAAAACAAACATTTTTAAAAGCGCCTTTAAAATATAAATCTACGTATATGATTTCTATACACTAAATTTCTAATCGGACTAACTTTGATAAATAAAATAAAGTTTGACTACCTTTTATAATCAAAATACTACTACTCCGTACTCCCTCCGTACTCCCTCCGTACTCGTAAAGGAAGTCGTTTTGGACAGCGACACGGTCTCCAAAACACAACTTTGACTTCTTGTTTCTATAAAAATATTTATTAAAAAGTGACATATGTATACTTTTTATGAAAGTATTTTTTAAGACAAATCTATTCATATAATTTTTATATTTTTAAACTCAACAACTTGAGAGTTATTCAAATATTGTCCTAAACGGCTTTCTTTATGAGTACGGAGGGAGTACATCTTATGAAAAAAACCAAGAAAATACTATTTAAGTGAAATTTTGCTGATTTATGACCAGATAAAGTGAATTGCCAATAGTGTTTTTTTTTCAAATAAGAAAAGAGAGCGGCCGATGGATAGCTGTTTGCTCTCTTTTAACAAAGACTTTTTCGGACTGCTCTGATCTTCCAGTGATCATGCAAAAGGCAGCCAGTGATGATACACAAATCTACAGAGAAAACCATGCAGAAAAGGCATCGAAAAAGGTGCTTTAGAGAAAGTCTTGTTCTGGAAAAAAAAGGACCTGTAAAAGTCTAAACTAAATGGCAACTTCAAAAGGCTACGCATCGGCTCTTTTTAGCTCGAAAGGTAGAAGGAGCATAGATTCTCTACACTTCTACAGCAGGCACCACACATGGTTACCTCTCCTATTTGGTAACGGCAACAGCCAATCTAGGTACGTGCAGCCCTTTCTTTACTGAACTTCTTCCCTAGTAATTCCTTTGTTTCATAATATAAGTCATTCTAGCTTTCTCACATTCGTATTGATGTTAATGAATCTAGATAAATATATATATCTAGATTTATAAACATTAATATAAATATGAAAAATGTTAAAATGACTTATATTGTGAAACTGAGAGAGTAAATCATCAGCATATTATGTCAGTTCTATTGAGATAACAGATAATTACAAGTTCTCGCAGTGCTAAATCATTTTTTCCACTCCTTTCATAAAATAGAATCCAATTCTAAATATAAATATAAATATAGTATATTCTCAAGATTAGAATTTTTATGAATAGAGGGAGTACAATATAGTAGGAGTAGCATACTTCCATTTCCCCCGCATACTAGCTACTACTAGTAGCACATTCATTTATCTATTCGGAACTGTTCATAGAATTATGTATACTTTTCTATAGAATTATTGTTGAGAGATCATATCACCGTGTCACAGATTAAAATACTTTTCGAAATAACCATGTATACTTCAGTATTTTGAATGTGCCAGTATGATCTGTACTGGGAAGTGCAGGTAGTCGGCGGAATGCGGCAACACATGTACTCTATCACAGGATTGGTGGCCATCCTGTCCAAGAGATGATCCTGAACAGTACTCGTACGCGTTTGGCCCGGAATAAAAAAGCCGCACCATGCCGGAGAAAAGCAGGGTATGGCTGTTTGCTTGCTCAGGAAATCCGAGCTGACGTCGATTACCAACAACTAATCCGCTGGTAAATAATCTTGGTTAGAATAAAGCAAAAGAGCAAGCACAACGGTGGGCTTTTCTTTTCTCCTTTTTCCTTTCCCTTTTTCTTTTCTAGGGTTCGTCGATCCCACTTCCAAGCATACGCCGTTATTTTACACAAAAGTCCATGGATTCCCATCCAACCTTGATCTTCTTTAAGCCTTTGGGAACGAGCTCAATGTGGGTGCATGTTCAGTTTGGGGATTAATGTCTAGAACTGTTAAAGCTCTACTCCATGTACGGGCACCAGAGAAGCTCTACTCCATCTACTTCATGAATGAATTAACAGATATTTGTGCTCTCAATCTTCCTTATTAAAAGAAGTAAAAGACTATTAAAGATTATATGATGATATCTTTTCTGAAAATATAATTAAAATATGAAGCACAATGTATCCCTGAAAATATTGTTGTTAAATGCGATGTACTAGCATCATTCTTGCAAAGTTCTCAAGACATCATTCTGTTGAAATTTGGTTTCCTCCATAACCTAAGACTAATTCCATTTTCCCGGCCAAGTCTCTTGGCCAGAAGTGTCAACGGCGAGCCTGACTTGTTTAGTAAGAAACCAACCTACTAAAAAGAAATACAAAAGGCACCTTCCATGCTTTCCAATCAACTGATTACTTTTGGGGTCATAAAACAATCCAAAACAAGAATCTATCCCTTTCTTTATCCCTGAAAGAGATACGCTTTTAGTGCATTTGTACCTTTCTTTTCCCGTATAATAGAGTAGTACTAGTTGCTTTTGATGAGGACAAAAGTAGGAATTGCTTAGGTTGGAAAAGCCAAACCATGCTGCTCTTTCTTGCTACTAATCCAAAAGCGATGCTTTGCAGTTTTGCACTTCGATTAAAATATGCGCGCGTCACATTCGCTTCCAATTTTTTCTCAGCACTGGACTGGACAGATTGTATCTAGATGGATCAAAATCACACACGGTACATGACTTCTGAGCACGATTGGGTATGAGCTTTTAACAAACCCTTATCGTGTTATGAGCTCATGATACGCGAGCACCGTTGAATCACCGTGGTTCACTGTGGTGTACAGACTACAGTGGTGTATGTCGTCCTTATGAATTGAGATAAGAAGGGGGAAAAAAAAGAACACGTGAAAGAACACCAATCAGTACGCAGCCGTATCAATGCAGCATGTGGCCTTTCAGAAAGATTTTGTTTCTTTAACCTTTCCAATCATGATGGGCCGGCCCAGAGGCCCATTGCCGCCAGTGGAGGACAAAAGATCAGCATGCTGCATTGCTGCCGTGCAATTCATTCCACGGCTATGAAAATGATCACCATTTTTTAGCTGGTCGCAAGAGCTGCTACTGCTAGTGTATCGGCCGGGAGGTCAATTCCAGGCCGCGAAAACTACTCGTATTCGTATCACCAATCTCTAGCGCCGAGCTCGAATCCACGGCTGAACCATCTCGTTCTTCTCCCGTTGGGGGGGGGGGGGGGGGGGGGGGGCGGTGGTGAGCATAAACAAGCAAGTTGCTATGAATCAACAGGGCCATAACTTGAATGTGGCCGTACGTCGTCCTGCCTCGGCACTGGTTACTCCCTCGCTCGCACACTATTCCCTCCGATGCTCGGCGGGGGGGCAAGAGAACGTGGGTCGCGTCGCGCGCCGGGCAATAAAACCGATCGGGGTGTGTGTGATCTGATGATCTCTCTCCCTCGCGCATCGCGGGAGGATTGATTGGTGGTTGCCGGCGATGCGTGGGAGACGCGGGCGCCAGTCCGGTCCGGTCCCCTCCCCCCTCCCGCGCTCTCACGGATCAGCCTCAGCGGGGGACGCACATGCACGGTGTCGGTCAGCATCCGGTCGCGTCCCTCGCCGCGCGCGCGCATAGGCAGGCCAGGGTCGGCAGCCCGCCCCGTCTGGCTAAGCTGCTGGGTCCTCCTCGCCTGTGCGTGCCACGCTCTCGCGGCGTGGCGGACCACGCATCGCTAGGCGTGGCCTGCCGCCGTGAGACGGCCATCAATTCGGGGGGGGGGGGGGGGGGGGGGGGGGGGCGCCTGCCAACACCGGGGCAGCTGCAGGCGAGGCGCGGCAGGGCAGTACGTGCGTGAGAGTGGATGATTGAATGGTCCTCGACTGAGAGGGGTTTGTTCATCAAGAAGACAACAACTACTGTACTACCGTTGTTGGGTCAACTACGATGATCGATGTTCCTCGCATTTGGCATTGATGGCTGGCTGGGATCATGAGCTCCGTCGCACCCGGAAGCATAGGAATGCGTGCATCCATCCGCACCTACTGACCTACCATCGGATCCAACGAGCTGCCTATACGCAGCAAATTAACTAATCTAGGGCGATCTTTGTGGATAGCAAAAAAATGGAAAAGTGCACCGAAATTATAAGTGCTAGTAGTACCGGTGAACTGAAAACAGGATTTTGGGGACCCCCTGAACCGAATATTGCGGCCTACAGCTAGGTCGGGCCGGGGTCAGGACGAATAAATTCGCGGAAACAAAGGAAAAGAATGGGGGGCGGGAATAAATATGGCCGCGTGCGTGATGTTTCCAAACACCAACGGCATGTTTGGTTGGAGGGAGCTGGTGATGGGGAATGAGAATTTATGATATCTGGGAGTTTATGTGTATTTTGGTTAGAAGACTTGGGAATTCGAGAGGGTTTGAGATGGGGAATTAAGAGGTACAATTCCCACCCATCTTTTACCGGGGAGGAGGCATGTTAATTCGTGAGACTTGAAGGAAATTCGATGTGAAACCAAACAAGAAATGGAGACTAAAAATATAACTTCTGTGACCAATCCCACTATCAACTCCCTCATTAAACCTTCTGTTCCTCTTCCCTTGCCAAACAGGCCGCAAAGTCTTGCTGCTACTACTACAGAGGTTTCTACAATCTTTATTGATACGGAGTAGTACTACATTTTTGCGCGGGAGCAAGCCGAGAGCACACGAGAACACGAGCGGCCGCGGCCGCGGGCAGTGCGCAGCAGCAGCTGCAGCGCGTGCGACGTCCTCGCCTGTCGGCCGGCACAACAACCGCACCGATGGCGGTGGCTGAACGGCAAACGCCACTGGGCACTGGGAACAAACACCGTTAGCTGCTAGGCTAGCCCCTCGGATCCAATAGGTTGGTCACACTGCGACTCTTCGAGTGCGTGCTGGGGCTGCCGGGAGGGAGGCAGGTTGGCCGGGGCCGGGAGTGAACATCGAAAATGGGAACGAAGATAGCAACATCACTACATCAGCAGCAGCAGCTTGTTCTGCTAGTACTGTAAATCAGTACCCTGTCTTCTGAGACAATAAAATAACATCCAGCAGTAAAAGTACATATGCAAACGCTCGCCAACGCGTTGATACCGGCTATCAATATCTACTCCCCCGTCCCAAAATATAAGGAGTTTTGATTGGATTTACTAAGAATATTTTAGGATGGAGGAAGTAGCTCCTATAGAGATCATCAACCAATGCTGCATTTAGCCTAGTGGTTACAGTGACCTGAGTAGTACCTCAAGGTCCTGAGTTCAAATATCTTATGTAGCGAATTTTAGATTGGGTTGTTTGCAGGGTTAAGTTCCCTACTTCAATGGCCGTATATATCTGGTTGAATGTAGAGGCCAGGTAAAAAAAAAAACCCTTCCCAAAAAAAAATCAACCAATGCTGCAAGAATAGATTTTGTTTTTTTTACTCACTTCCAGTTCCTGTTCCCTTCCTCTTTTGGTTTGTATGGCCCTTGCTTTATAAATATATTTTATGTCTCAAAGATGCGCTTGTTGTGTATTCCCGAAAATGGTATATGCAAACGCCACTCGAAACAATGACGTGAAAACGCAGCCTGGGGGGCACATACAGGACTCGTCGGTGAACAGCATAAGAGTTCGATATATAACATGCTAAACAGGTAATATCCATGGATATAACCAGTCTTAGTTATACGTTGCTTAGCATCCCCTTATTTACATATAGAGTTCAGAGGTGCAAACTGCAAATAGTGATTGCATAGAGGTGCAAACTACACTAATTCATGACACCATAACACACCATCAGAACGAACCAGTTCTACTTCACCCAGTGTTCTGCATACCAGCAGCGATGCCCTTCATGGTCAGGATGAGAGTGTCCTCGAGGCCTGGGCCGTACTCGCTTGTTGTGTTCAGCTTCACAAGCTCAGCGGCTGGCTTCCCTGAGTCCATTATGTCCTTGGAGAGGTGAGCTCGGGGGCTTACATGGAAGCCAGGGTCCCTGATACGCTTTAGCGTGCAAGCTTGGCAAACATTCAGCGCTGTGATGTAGGAATCACGGATACGCAGTCTCTGCCTCAAGTAAGGATCTCCCTCCAGAAGGTCTTTGTGTCCAGCAACCTGAGTTCACATAGCAGTGAGTGGGCAGATATAGTTAAAAAAAAAGATCAGTAGTTCGGGACTAGTGATAAATATGTTTTTTAGACACTAATTTGGAGATACATTTCTGTGCAGCATTTTCTAGAAGTATCTGGAGCTTAATTATTGCCAATATATAAAAGATGCTTGATCATTTAGTCAGACAAATGCAGGATATACAGCTTGGTAAATTGAAGGAAAACATTACCAACCAGTTGCCAGCAAAAACACCAGCAATTGGAGGCAATTATACTATCTAGCGGTATATAAATGGATAAAACGTCTTAGAAAATCACCTGTAGAAGAAGTTGCTTTGTTTCTTCATAGTTTGCTCTAAGACGAGCACCAAATGGCCACAAATCCTCAGAAACTAGCAACTTGTCATACAGAGCTGCTATACCAGGATCACCCTTAGCAAACACCATCTCAACCAAGTCTATTGTAACCCTGAAAAATGGCCATTCGTTGTACATCTCCTGAAGGATCTGAAGATTGCGTATGTCCTTCTGCAAGACATGCTTGAACGCTGCGCCAAAACCAAGCCACACTGGTAGGTGGAATCGAGTTTGTGTCCAAGCAAAGATCCAAGGAATTGCACGAAGTGATTCAATGCCTCCACTAGGCTTTCGTTTTGATGGCCTACTTCCAATATTCATCCTACCATATTCCAACTCTGGTGTTGCCTATTTGACAGCAAAGAAGCAAAATTGAGATTATTTATACAGACCATTAGAATAATCATTAGCAAAATAACAAATTTATGAAGGTGACTACAGAGTGAAGTTGCAATTTCAAGATAGCTATTTCAAGACAGCATAAAAGGTTTAAAATGAACAGTATTTTTATAAGCATAAAACAAAAACTGAAGTTATTAAAAAAAGAATACTTACAAGGCGGAAATATTCAACAAATCGTGCCTCTTGGAAGACAATGGACCGGTATTCTTTTGTAGCAACAGCGGCCATTTCATCCATCAAAGCACGCCATTCTGGCTTTGGTGAAATTGGTGGATGCATACCATGCTCAAGAGTAGCAGATGTAAAACGTTGAAGTGTCCTAAAACACAAATGCTCCTCTCCAAAAGATTGCTCAATGACTTCACCTTGAACAGTCACACGAAGTGATCCATGAATGGTATCTGGAGGTTGTGACAGTATAGCAAGGTGTGTAGGACCCCCACCTCTTCCAACAGTTCCACCTCGCCCATGAAACATAGTCAACTTAACCCCAAACTGCTTAGCAACTTTAATAAGCTCCTCTTGAGCTTTATACAGTTCCCAAGCTGCAGAGAAACGGCCAGCATCTTTTCCAGAATCTGAATACCCAATCATTACTTCCTGCTTTCCGTCGATCCTATTTCTGTACCAGTCAACAGAGAAAAGTCGGGCAAGAGCTGCTGGTGCTGCTTCCAGATCTGCTAGTTTTTCAAACAATGGCACAACTCTCAGTGGCTTCTTCACATGACATTCACGTTGCAGAAGCTCAACTGCTAGAACATCTGAAGGAGCTGTTGCCATGGATATTACATATGCACCAAAGCTATCATAGGGTAGTTCTGCTATCACATGAAAAGTATCTAGGGCATCAGCAATTTCATCCGTCTGGGGAAGGTCAGGACCAAATAATGGCCTCTTTCCATTGAGTTCTGACAGAAGCCATTCTTGGCGTTTCTCCTCTGACCATTCACGATAGGATCCAATTCCAAGGTATTGAGTTATGGCATCCATAACATCAGTATGTCGGTCAGATTCTTGCCTAATATCAAGTCTAACAAGGGATAGTCCAAATGTGGACACTTGCCGTAGAAAGTCAAGAAGACTGCCATCTGCAATAGAATTATCACCACAGGCACAGAGAGACCTGTAACAGAGCTCAAGAGGCTCCAAGAACTGCAAAAGAAGAAACCTTCAACCAGAAGGACAACCAAAACGTATAGCATAGTAAGCAAGTTTTTTGTATCTTAGCCTATGTACCTGCTCAACATCAGTGAATGTTGCTTCGTCAGGAATTTCAGAAAATCCACTGGCTAATAAATGGCGTGCTCGCTCGCGTGTATTGTACAACTTATCTCTGACATTGCTCAGTATTACACGATAGGGTTCACTCGGAGGAACTTGTTTCCAGAACTCTGCATTCAAGAGAAGCATATCAGCATGCATTTCACTCCACCTAATATATCACAGTTGTAAAAAAAGGAAAGGGAAAAACACAGTAAAGCTAACGTGGAACAATTTGGGACCAATGCTAGTGGTATGTTCTAAAGTTCACATGTAGGACTCCAAAAATTAACCACATGAAAGAAATGAAAAAAAAAGAGGCAAGAAACTGCCACGGTAATCATGTGGGACTTATCCTTTTATGTTTTTCTTATTATTAAATGATTTAGATGATGAATTTTCATTAAAGTTTAATCCTTCGAGAATCCTCATGATGATTATCGGTAACATACGTAATAATTATATTAATTATGGGGTGAAGACTAATTTGGTAAACCTATTTGGAAGGGGATGATAAATAAGGCCACTTATAATAGAAATAAGGTGTGCAGAACTAAACTGTAATGATTCCATACGTGATACATACCTATATAGTGCTTTGTTGTGTTTTTCTTTGCGCAACGGTGTAACTGATCAGCTTTTACACGTAGTTCATCACTACAGCGCCACATAGATAGCTGCAGGTGGTCAAAATTTTGTGTGAGATCAAACATCAATACAGCATATATCCTTTAAATAGTACAACCTATTATTTTTACCTCAAACATCAGATCCTCTATCTGTGCATAGTATAAGTTAGCAGCCATCATTCTAGCTAACAGGCATACGTCCCTTGTAACCTCTGGTGTGACTCTTGGATTTCCTGTAGTCCACATCAATATTAAAACCATAATTTCACAATTAATTAACTATGTTGCAAACATGATATGATAGATGTAACATACCATCACGGTCTCCACCCATCCAAGAAGAAAATTGAATAAGAGGAGCATTATAGGGCACTCGCTCGTTTATGCCAATGTTCTTAAGGGCAGTATCAACCCTACGTAAAAACTTGGGTACACCCTTCCATATTGTCTCATGAAAATAACTCATTCCAGCACGCATTTCATCCTGTGGTGTAGGAGGTGCTCGCCGAATTTCATCTGTTCTAAAGGCGGCTTGGATCTGAACATAAGAAAAAATATAAGGAATTAGAATCATATAAATATATTTTTGATGTATGACAAATCTTGCTGATTGTTGAAATAATCACTATAGTGGTCTTGTGCCACTCATAATCCAAGCTCCTACAAAAAGGAAATCACCTCTCTCTTAAGTGCTTCATCGAGTTCCTGCTTCTCATCTGGAGTTATGTCTTTTGCATAAAGTTTTGTTAAACAACTTCTTATCCTGCATATAGGAAAGTGAAAACCTTATATTTTGTTCAACACTTGAAAGATAGATTTGTCGAATCCGACAAACCTTGCATCTAGCAAGCATTCTTAGTGAACTGAACTTCTCTAGTGCATTGAACAAATATTATACTTAACAACTAAAGACAATGCAGGATGCAATGCAGTTGCATTCCACTCATTTCAAATGCCCTTTTATTGGCTATATTTATTTTGGTTGTGCAAAAATTGAAACTAACCTGCCATGCTTTTGTAGCAGCGACCTCCTGACTGACTGAGTTGGATGTGCTGTCAGGACCAGGTCGATTGTTTGATTCTTGAGAGCATCAAATACCTCATGAGGGGACTTCTTAAGCTCACCAACAAGCCTTTTTAGGGTCTCCTCAAAGTTTGATTCAGTTGTAGCAGAGTTTTCATCAGCAAAATCACCCTTCTTCAGTTTTATCCTCCTACGATACGCAATCTGGACCTCCTCAGCCAAGTTTGCCAGGATAAGCATGTGTGAGAATGACTTCGTCATCACAATGGAGTCTCCAGGATCTAAACGAGTTAACACATTCCCAATTGCATCCAGCTGTTTGGGGTCAACCTTACTTTCATACTCAGCAGCTAATTCATAGCATTCTTGAACCTACATATACCAACAGAAGTGCAAAATTTTGAACACATTATAGATGTTTAATTGAAGAAAGCTCATTATATTGCAGAAATTGAAAGAATCAAGCTATTCATTAAAAAAAATCAGCGCAACGGTATAGCAAACAGATGACACAAAAACTCAATGATACTAGCAGAACACTCGCAGGCCTCATAGTTTTATAGATTGCTTGACTGGATTAGCCAACACGTGTCCAGACAACTCAATGATGTCGAAACTGCACAGTGAAATCATGTAGAACAACATACAGAAACAAGATGAAGGTAGAAGTATGGAAAACTATACACCATTAACAAATCGTGACACATTTGTTCACAGACTGCAACATATCAACAATAACAAAAGGTTATAACAAGACCCCATTCCTCAAATAAAGGGGCGTAATTCCACTGGACCATCGGAAAGTCGCAATGACAGCAAGCGATCCGCCCATCTTTGCATAGCTACTACTTTGAACAGCATGGCAATCTACTCCCTGGCTAAAACATGAGTTGCATACGAGAGTACAATTCCAGGAAAACGGAGATGACAACAGAAGAAAGGATTTGACACTATGTTTTTTTTAAAAAAATAACATTTCCACTACCAAAGCGCATAAAACATGCAAATAATATAACATGCAGAGAATAAAATCAGTGAAACACACAAATCCAAAATGCCTTAAGATAAGTGGCCAAACCACCTCCGATTTGCGCACAAAGCGATCTTCGAGCATGCAGTACTCACCCCACCCAGATCAACAAGAGAAAAATAAGGAGAAACCAAAATGCATTATGGCATGGAGCGATCGGGGGATCATTTACCGTCTCCCTGATGTCCTCCCCATGCAGATCCTGGAGGATGTCGAGGAAGCGATCGAGGAGCAGCGCGTCGTACTCCACAAGCTTGTCGTCCTCCGAGAGCTTCTTAGGCGCCAGGATCCGCAGCTGCGCGTCGATGGACGTCCCCTTGTCCGCCGCATTGCGCGCCATCTCCCCGAAAGCCGACTCCTTTTCCCCCTTCTCCCCCACCTGCAACACCAAAACCGCAGATTAATACCCCACGAGGAGCCAGCGTACACCAATTCAGCCTCCAATCCGGCGAAACCCAACACCTTCACGAAGCGCCACCGCGATCCGAACGGCCAATGCGAAATCCTTTGCCCACCACCTAGCCCTAATCACACACAAACCTAAGAAAAAAAAAAAAAACGATTTCCCCCCCTCCCAAACGCAACAGGTTCCGATCAAACACCGCAAACACTGCCTTACCCCCAATGCATCGATCAACTACATACTCCAATAAGAACAAGGAGAACAATGCCTAAGGAAAATCTGAGAAATAAAGAACAACTTTCAGAAAACGGATTGGGAATACCTCCGCCTAGAACAAGTGTACCAGGGCCAATGCGGGGAGAGATCAACCTGACGAAAAGCGTGGCTTTGCTTTTGCGCTTTCGACGATTTCCTGTGAGAGAGAGACAGACGCACACACCCCTTGGTGGACTATTTATAGGACAAGACGCCGTTGTCGCTTCTGCACCTGAACTCGCGTGATCCGACTCGAGTGCCCCCCCCGATTTGCAACTAACAGGTGATGTATACGGAGTGATTTTCCTGACCGATTTGATATTCTGTTGAACAAGTTCAAAAGAACTCATCGAAAATTGATATTTTGCTGTAAAAGCTTGAAACAAACTCTACCATCCATCGCAATTCGACAGGTTATGTACGGGGTGATATTCCGGATCGATTTGATGTTTTCTACTACTATGGCTACTAGGATGTGTTAGTTAATAGATGGCGGATACGATTAAGTTGCATGACTTACGCATGATGTTCAATAATTAACCGCTCACTCCTTCCTGTTTCTCTACTACTACTGCACAATCGTCCTTGCACTCTCTTCGTATGTAGGAGGTCGTGCGCTGCTACTACTACTTTCTTCTCGATCCATTCTATCCACCCAGCCAATCACTGACTATTACTCCCTCCATCTACTTTTGATAGTCATATTTCATCTTGGCACACAGAATAAGGATAAATAATTCTACTTATTATTCATTTAAATATGCTACTAGTCATTCCTCGTAAACAAGCGATTCATTAATATTTACATTTCTCGATGCCCATGTAGCCGATCTTGTATGGAAAAATGGAGAGTCATGCATTAAATCCGAGAAAGTCATTAAGATAATATGTTGTTCAATTGAAATATGCCTATCAAAAATAAAATTTTCAGATTTAGAAATATGACTATCAAAAGTAGATGGAGGGAGTATATTATCAATTTACCTATCCAGTCAGTATATGATCCGATGTAAAGAATGGACATATTACTAATAAAAAATGCAACATTTTTACCTAACAAAGACAATTCACTTTGATGTTGGTTGTTTAGAAAATTAAAGAACCCATGATAGGAAGAAGGTTGACCGATATTTTGGTTCGACTTCGGCACACATATGAGCAGTTATGTGTCAGTTAAATTTCATACCGATCATGATAGGAAGTATGTGACGTTTTTAACTATCACTAGCAAATTACTCATGCCACGTCGCAGGATAATAAATGAAACAGTTTTGCTGTGTTTCTAGTAGGCAGTATTTTGTTTTTTGTTCTAATCTTTTTGTTTAATTTCTCCTAATTGGTTGGTTTTCTAGAGAGGATGGGACACGTGATCGGTTTTCTTTACCAATTTTTTCACAAACACGTGGACGGGGGAAGTGAAATGCAGGGTGGAGAGGAGGATGACTCCTCTTATACTGTAGTTGAGAAAATCATCCAGCATTTGTAATTGGACGTGCAAACTAGGGTGGAGAGGAGGCTCAACAAGATTTCTTTCTTTTCTTTGGTGAGGAACAAGATTTCATTATCTGATTATGAGTAGAGTCCAAAGAGGTGATTGAACAGTATCCAATAGAAAAGGTTAATTGATTTCATGCTATTACAAAATATGTCACTTTAGATAAATATCACTATTATAATAGTCTATTCGTATCCACGCTAGAATTCGCACAAAATTTAAAGCACGCCATCACCGTCATGTTTTTCGTTTTGTTCCCCAATTTATTCTTCTCTCTCGAGGACAGGAAGCGAGCAAGAAACAGTGGCGAGCAGACTGACCAAGAGAGAGTTCGACGAGGCTACCCAAATCTGAGTTGACTGAGAGCAGCGACGATTCAATGGTTTTGCGGTTGTTTTGTGGAGGCTGAATGGAGACTGGTGGGCCCTCTGATGGCTGCAGCTTGTGTGGCGGCGAAGGGCGATGGCGGGATTAGGATTCTAGTGAGGAGCCCCAATGGGCTTTAGGCAAAGTAGGCTAGGTGCGCCAGCGGCCGCAGCACCTAGGGGAGGAGGAGAGAGGAGGATTCTTTGCTCCTTGGTCTTCCCTTTCTTTTCTTCTTCTTTACTCTGGCGATGGTGGGCCTCCGGGAAAGGAGCTAGGGTTTCCACGGAGGGAGGAGGAGGATGGTGGTCGGGGATGTGATGCAGTGGCTGTGCAAGGAGCTCCCTCGTTCCTTCTCAGGCCAGCGGGGACGACGCTTTGCTGACGTGCTGGTCACTGCCTCCTGCATGGACGCCCTCCTCACCAGCAACCACATTTGAAAATGAGGTGGAGAGAGATAGGGAAGAAATAACAGGGGAGGATGGAGGAAGAAGATGGAACTAACATGTTGGTTCTATGTCTAGAGGTATTTTGGTCTACATGATGACGGGAAACGTAACAACGATTGCATGGTTCTAACTTTATACGAATTCGAATAACATGTATACGAATAGATGAATAGTAATGATATATATCTAATATGATATATTTGTAAGCATGATCCAATTAACCTTAAAAAAAGGGACAGCTCGTTGAATTAAAAGAAGATTAGATATTCCCTCCATCTACTTTTGATAGTCATATTTTCAAATCTGAAAATTTTATTTTTGATAGGCATATTTCAATCCAACAACCTATCATCTTAATGATTTTCTCGAATTTAATGTGTCTCTCCATTCTTCCACACATGATTGGCTACATGGACTTTGAGAAATGTAAATATTAATGAATCGCTTGTTTATGAGAAATGACTAGTAGCATGTTTAAATAGATGATAAGTAGAATTACTTATCCTTGGTCTATGTGTCAAGATAAGATATGACTATCAAAAGTAGATGGAGGGATACTACTTAGGCCATTCTCAACCCAAAACACTAGACATGGTTTCCATAAACTCCACATCATCAAGAAACTAGTACTAGACACCACTCTTCCAATGTAAACACCACTATTCCATATTTAAATTTAATGCCCTCACATGATGTCTTGGATGTTGTGTAGAAACCATGTCTTATGCAAGACATGGTTTTATTCTCTTTCCTCATTTATTCACTTGCCACATCATTTTTCATTCTAGATGACAGTTTATTTAATACTATGAACACCATCTAGTCATTGGATTGGGAATGGCCTAAGTGTCATAGGCATTAGCATTAGTATAGCTGCACGAAATTCTTGGAGAAGCGAACAAATGCGTCGGTAAGGAGCTCAAGATAGAAACAACCGGTATGCTAGGGGCTCCACAAAAGAGTTTTGTCCGGAGCGGATATTCCGAGGGTATAATCGTTACTGCTACGATTTATTCTAGTCCTTCTATATTCGCAAGTGGGTGAGACAATGATATGTTCTACAGTTCTAGGCCTTAAAAATTGTTGGACTTGGCAAATAAGGCGAATAGAATTGTGAAAAAAATTTTGCTGATCCGGCAAAAAAAAAATGCTTATGCCATATTTTTTTGTCACATGAACACACTAGCACATACACCACTACGTACGTACACTGGTGGAGAAACCATCTTTGTTCGGTCGACCCAAATCCACAGTAATCCCGGTTCCATTAAAAAACAGGAGAAAAACGATTTTTACTCCCGGTTTATAAGAACAACAGGACTACATGTTACCAACCAGGACTAAAGATGTTGGTAACACCAATCTTTAGTCCCGGTTGGTTCCCTGTCAGATCGTGTCAGGCGCCTAGGATCTTTAGTTCCGGTTTATAACACCAACCGGGACTAAAGATCTATCTTTAGTCCCGGTTGTTGTTACTAACCGGGAATAAAAATCTAACATGTACTATATAATCCCTATTACTTATCCTCTTATTATATCGTCCGCACAACAAACTCTCTCTATCTCTTTTTTTCCTCTCTAACTCTCTTCCTCTTTCCCGCCTTATCTCTTTCTTTTTGGATAGATCGAGTGAGAGCGCTGCCTTATCTCTATCCAGATCGAGCGAGAGCGGGTCGGCGCGGCGGCACGGAGGGCCGCGCTCGGTGGCGCGGAGGCGGCGGGCGGCGCGGCAGCGAGCGGCGGTGGCCGGCCGGCGTGGAGAGGAGGCGGCAGCGGCCGGCCGACGTCTCTGTGAATTTTTTTTTTTGAATTTATGATTTATTGCATGATCCTGTGATGTATTGATTTGTGTGTGATGTATTTGCGATGAATTTTGTAGAACTTGTGATGTAATTTGATTTGTGTGCAATTTTATTTTAGGATTTGTGATGTATTTGATTCGTGTGTATAAGTAACTTTAAAGATTTGTGATGTAGATTTGGGATGTTATCTTGATTTGGTATTTGGGGTTTAATTTGGGATACGCATCTCACTTGATTCGGGAGAAAATTAAAAAGAAAAAAAAAGAAAAAAAGGAGGGGGCATCTAGACTGCTGTTATCTCCTATTTAGTCCCGGTTGTTAACATCAACCGAGACTAAAGATCCCCTATCTTTAGTCCCGGTTATTTCACCCGGGACTAAAGATAGCGATCTTTAGTCCCGGATTCATAGTTCCGGTTGAATAACCGGGACTAAATGGGGGTTACGAACCAGGAGGAAAGATGGTTTCTCCACCAGTGATACGTACTCATAAAATACGTGCACACGCAGAAGTATACTTTTGACATGTGCTTAAGATAAATTCATGACCTAAACACTAAAAGTAGAGTTAAGCATCCTCGTGAAAAGAAAACAAAGTTATATATTCACAACTCTACCACTACACAAAAGTATTCCCGTCAACCATCATATGTCTCTTGCACTTATGCAATTCACTAATATCAATTTTACATTGAGATCAAATCAAATATAAAAAGTGATGTAAGCGTAGTTTAGGTTTTTTGTGGTGGAACTAGCTTACCTATCAACAGCGAGACGTGCCTGTGGCAACTATATCAATTTCAAGATATGTCGGTCAAATTTTTTTAAGATATTTACAAGGATAGGGTGTGCGTTTATAGGGGTGAGTATGGGCACATTATGAGCGTCTGCATTTTTTAAAAAAAAAACAAATATGAAAAGAAGCTGGTATATGGGCAAATACGAAATCAACGTGTACGAGTGAAATAAATTCCAAATTGGCTCACAGTACCCCTTTTAAAAAAAATAAACTTCCAAATTCAAAACGTGCACGAGTGAAAACATTTCCGTGTGCACCATAAAGGTTGAATGCATGCAATATGTTGCCAGTCCTCAAGCTTACACATGTAACAAATCCATGTCATTCTAGTATATATATACTAATACTGAATTTGTTAATGTTTCCAATTACACATGAGAGATCACGGACGAGTCATTTACGCGTTGGTATCAACCCCATCCTAGCGATCAGTTTCCTGCTTCCAAATCGTCGCGCCCGTAAACTCCACGTAGACAGTCGCCAATACAGGATAATGAAATAGGCCTGGATTGTATCTATCAGGAGGACAAACATGCAAGAGACCTAACATTTTCAGGTACTCCAATCCTCAATGACTATCCAACACACCAGCACATGAATAACCAAACAAGAGAACATTAAATACAAGCTAGAATAAGAATCAACAAGCGTGCAAGCGTGCAGCACATGAATAACCGAACACGAGAACATTAAATACAAGCTCGAATAAGGATCAACAAGCGTGCAAATGTGCAATGTGCTGACCTTGGGCTTTTATGTGCTTTGGCACGCGCACGAGTGTTTATCATAAAAATTATGCAAATTGCAGATGAATAAACGATAAGAACTGACCCATACCACGAAAATATCTTTTAAAAGGGGAATAAATTTTCCTCATTTCCTGTGTTATCTTGTGCATCTTGCACATATTTGATGTGAGGCCAACACACGAAGTGATATACACGAATACAACCTTTTCCGGTTCCCTTGTTACAAGGGCAGAAATGATGAGAATTAGCGTAAAAGGATAAACCGATCGCCAGAGAAGGCAACGTAAGTGGAGAGCGAATCAAGTACCTAAATCGCTAAACCCCATCCACACTCTATTCTGTACAATGGTTTGGAAAGGGACGTTGCTCTATCGCCGTACAGAGAAGCTATGCTGCTATACATGGAACCGAGCGCTCAAAAACAACATACTGTATGCTTCATCATAAGCAAACTAGTTCTCAGCTCTGCATTAATTGCCTTTCACGGTAGATTTCCCCAAGCTGCTGATATAAGAATTTCTGCTCCTCAAAGGTTAGATTTCTTAGAATCTGGATGACAAAAGATCGGAAATGCATAAGAATCACACAAGACAATAGTAAACAGGCTCAAATGAAGCATGGTCCTGACCTGTTCCAAGATTAGCTCAACAGAGTAGTTTTGGGGCGATATGAATGATTGGTGATATATGTATGCAAAAACTGCCATAACCATCTGGGGAAAATGAACAGGAACAAGTTTAGCAACTTGCAACATGAAAGCTTGTTAGGATGATAAAAAATAATCATGCATGTCTAATACTGACCAGAATAAATGAATGTGATGTTAGCATCAAACATCTATTTCGGCTTTTCTATGTATATAAGTGACAACTTTGTCATCTTGAAAATTTCCATGTCAAATTTGAATTTTCTAAAGCCAGAAAATAAGAAAACTACATGTGGAAGAATATTGTGTAATGTTAAAAAAATAAGAGAGAAATTAAAGGGCAATCATAAGTGCAATGTAGAGAAGTTGAAGTGGGCGAGCGGCAGATTCACAACCAGCACCATCACTAGTATTTCTTTTAAAAGGAGTAAAGATTCTGCAGAAGCTATTTTTAAATTCTATTGTTAATACTCGGTATAAAGGACTTATTTGCTATGTACTTGCTTTCTATTAACATTAGTCAGAATAACAGTAAAGTGAAGGAAAATAGGGCTTAAAACTTTGGCACATCTAGCTAGCTCAGAGGGGAAATTCGTAACACAGGGAAATACAAGAAAGCTAGCCAAAAACAACTTGCCACAGTGGAGTTCACAGGCAAATAACTTGACAACAGGCCCCTAACAAATTTCATATAGCTACAATATGTATATAGAAACACATATCGCTTTCATATGTATGTATATTATATGGGCAGTGACATTTTCTTATAATTAGAATATTCTTCGAGATTACTTACCTGACAATCCATTCGGTCAGTAATCCCACCATGCCCAGGTATGCTGTCTCCAAAATCCTACCACATCAAAAGAGTGATCAACAGAAATAAAAACAGTACAGTTTCCATACTTCAAGAAGTAATCCCGAGGAAGCAAAAGGAGGCACTGCTTACCTTTATTTTAAAGGCCCTCTTGAAGCCACTTGCAAAGAAACCTCCAAAAGGTGCTATTATTGATGCAAACAAACCTAGTGCTAAAGCATGCCACTGCACAGGCAAAAGAACAACTTCCTTCCAAGGGAACTGTCAACAATACATGTAATAACTTATTAACTTTAGCCAAAAACATCCATTGCTTGGAAAACATGATAAAAAACAAAATTCAAACGAAAAACAAAAACAGATTAATATATACAGTAGGGGGCTCCCCTACTGTTTTCCAGTGGAAAAAAGAACAACTAAAACAGATGACTCATCATGGTCAGGTATCATTAATTCATAAAACAAGGAAATTGAATGGAGTTTCAAAGAAAGTAAATGTGTTGCTTAAGTAGAGTTCATGCAAAGGACATGATTATGGTTGTCTCGCCTTTTTCAAGGACTAAAAAGGGGATAAACTGCATTACTCATTCAAGCATTCATGTGATCACCTGGCATCTTTTTGGTCTTTTATAGACTTTCTACTTGTTCTACATCATTCTTCTTGTATAACGAGAAAGCGGTAATTATTCTGCTGAATGATATGACGAATTTACAGTGTGATAACTAGTGCACAAAATAGTATTAGATAGAAAGCCCATTACTTTTTTGAAAGAAAAAAGAATATCCCAATAATTCTTATTCCTAAAACTTAGAATACAAAGGCTGGTGCTTTTTCAAGTATAACAGGACGCAGCATCTTGACTTGGAACAAGGAACTTTGCTCCTCTTGTGATTTCAACGGAATTATAAACAAATCAACTAACTCAATTCCATGTTCCCAAGTTTTCCAGTCTATAACCCAAAAAAAAAATCAGTATGATAATGGGTATGAGAACTGAAAACTTTCCTTGGCCACATTGATAATATTCATGGTTAGGCTTTACCTTAGGAACTTAACCTAGAGGGGTAACGTAAACAACCTATAACAGCGAAAGTAAAATAAATAAATTGAACAGAATAATGTTCAATGTTCTTACCCCCTTTGGCACCCATTCTCCCAAAGAATAATGTTCTGGCTTAAACATAGGACCAGGGTCACAACGAAGCCACCCTGTCGACAGGTCCTGAAATCATTTGCGTGATAAATATAAGAAAAGAATCACAGTAGCAAATTGTGTAGACAACTCACAATCACATTCCAAAGGAAATGATATCTCACTTTTCTTGGGCATGTCAACCATTGGAAACGGCCCATTACATTTGCTAACTGCCAAAAAAAAAGGGAGTGAAAAACAGTGTCAAATATAACTAGAAATATAATGTCCAGATATCATCTTTTGCATGAAAAACTGAAATGAATTATTATTTAAAGCTACCCCTTGAAGTGGCATAGTAGTCTTGCGTGAAAATAAACCATGCTAACTGACATAGACTAGCATAGTTAGAGAACTACAAAAACAATTAACAGAAGCTTTCATCTCACCACAAAAGCAGATATGATAGTTGTCACAGATGCACCAATAAAACCTTCCCAAGTTTTCTTTGGAGATAACTTGATCAGAGGTGTTCTCCCAAGAAAGAACCCAAATAGATAGGCAGCAATGTCGTTAATCACAATGAGAGAAGCAGGCAACAGAAACCTGTGTAAGTAGCATTACAAAGGAATTATATGGAGTTTGTCAAATGGTGTCTATAATGTAATCTGTTTCTAGATAAATAGCATGCACATAATATGACAAGTTCTCTACAATCTACAGTACATCATTTACTGATGTGTGGATGACATTCGATAGTTCGACCCAAAAAAAGAACTCTACCTGCTCATAATTGGTACGGTGCAAAAAGGAAATAGCAAGGCACAAACATACTGTGTATGACTGTTTCATTTTTGCAAATGGTGCTCCTAAGATTTTCTGCTTTTTCCCTGATGGAGTACTGAGCATCCCAAAATTGGTAGGTCCATGGTGCAAACAGATATATAAATAGGTCAAATATGGCTGGCCCAGTGACTATATCATTGTTACAGTTAATATTCCTTTTAAGTTGAAGAGGATCAGGGTAAATTGTTTTTTGCAGCTGCCAGACAAGTTGGGCAGCATGATGTTACTACTGTAGAATTCTGCAAAGTTAAGCATAGAGCACAGAAGATTTAGAGTCTCAGAAAATTTTTGTGGTGTTTTTTGTTTAACTTCTATACATGAGGAAACTTCTGAATGATTAATTACCTAATAAAAAACATGTTAGAGTCACTATTAAATTAAAATTGCTACAAGAAATCATGCATCTAATTTTTTTTTAACACGGAGGTGTTAGCAAGGAAATATATGGCTTACCAGAACATCCCTTCAAATATATTTGCCACGGTAAAAGAAGATTGTGCAAAAACCGTTAAAAGGATCATGTGCGTCCAGGCATATTGTTTGAACTGATACTTGTATGTCTTTTTCTTCAGAGTCAAAATAAACCAGACAAATCCTGGATCATGGCAGTTTACATTATACTTTTTGCCAGACAAGAACTAGATATCGCCAAGATGACAGATTACCAAAGTAGGACTGTATATAGCATAACTAATCCAATCGAGTGAATGGAAAAAATTGTCAAAGAAACAAGCATGTGCACATTAGATCCTTTTTGAACACTTAGGCAGGTCTGCAATGTTATACAAGCACTGAGCTCTGAACATTTGAAAAGGGCTCATGGGATGATGCCAAGTCCAAAACAATTGAAATGAAGTGGATTCTCTGCCAACCGGTTCAAATCAATAAAACAAAGAGGAACCAAGAAGTTCGCATGAATACTTGTTTTAATGCCAGAGCTAAAACTATACTCAAGACAACTAAAAAGATGAAAACTAAATAATGAATGCAGAAACTGTTCTCTAGATAATATTCAGTTGGTGTTTTAATGCCAGTGCTATAGATGAAATGATACCACTCAAGACAACTGAAATCATGAAAAACTAAATAATGACTGCGGAAGTTGGCTGTGGGATTCTTTAGCAGCGCAGGGGGCCATAGATGATATGGGTACAATGTAGTTAGTTTGGACAAGCTCTTTAAAGCTATGATCATGTAAGAAACACATAACTATTCTTGAGTCTTTTTAAACACAATGAAATTCTTAATGAATAGTTATTGTTTCAAATTAATTGCACACTGTACTTACCAGCAATGTAAAGAAAATAGCAAATGAACATCTGATACTTTATGAGACCACTGACAACCTTATACAATAAGTGATCTGAAGTTACTGTGTTAACAAGCTGTCGACTAAGAAAACGCCCATAAGTAAACAACATTGCTGTGAAAAAGAAGTGCCTGCAAAAAAAAAACCCTTACATAAAGAACTTGAACAGAATAGGCATACTTTTGAAAAGCATTGCATTGATGGCATCTACGAGATTAAAAAAAATTCCAGCTCAAATCATAGTACAATTGAAATGACCTACCAATTCAGTAGCCTGAAACCTGGTAGTTGTTTTTCTTCACTGGATTTTCTGAGTAGGTTAAAAAGCTCTTTGGCCATGAATATTTGAATAACAACCACCATGGCCCAGATATAGAGGTGACCCATATAAACTATCAACACAAAGCCTCCAATCATCCATACTGTAGAATATGTACGGATAAGCATTGACTTGTACTTATTCTGATCATTGACAAGCAAAGCTGGTCCATTGGTTCTATTCCCATCTGCAGTAGCCTGAACAAAAAGGTATCAATAAGCTCCAAAAAATGTGTGCCAGGTGTAACACAAAACAAGTTGTTGCTTTAGCTTTGCATCGTGCTCCTGTTTCAGTGACTCGGAAAACTCAAAAAATAATAAAAAGGAAGAATGAAGAGATGGAAGAGTAAATAAATGTAGTAACAACAGAGCAAACAATTTTTATTCACATCAACAACTCACCCTACAGGTATGGTTATGAGAAGTCCAAAATAATTGAGAAAGTAAAGTTAAAAGATAGGCATTTTGGTTACACAATAGCACAGCAAGCTCACTATACAAACAAAATAAATGAACCACTCTTCCCAACCACAAGGGTCTGCCCAACCACAAAAATAAATAAACACGGAGATATGAAGGCAATGCATACTGAGAAACCAAGGGGCCTTTCTGTTTGCTAAAATTTGTCATAATGAAATAGCCTACCTCAGTAGGACGTCTTCGCTGCCTGGCACGTCCTACATGAGAAGCAGAAACATCACTAGAGCTTGTGTCCCTTTCCATCGCTGCTATTTGATCTATATAAAATCATAGTAGTCAATCAGACCGGATTCAATAAGAACACATACTGACTATAGCGAGTAACTCATAGAATACACAGTAAACAGAACTTTACAATTTAGAGATGGTTCTGATAAGTAGAATGTGCAACAATTGGAGATCACAGTACAAAGCTCGCTCTAACACTAAACTGCCATAATAACAAGTAACTCGGCAAACTAGCAGTTCGTGCGTGTGAAATGATTAGATGACAAGAAGCCAACCATGCAAACTTCCTTGCTGTGGCACGGCAAGCGCCCCCCTTTGCCCCACACCTACAACACTGAATATCCAACGTCCACGCAATAAACTAAACACATCGCTGTCACGATTATTGATTCCTGCTCGCAGCCGCTCATCTGCAGGCCGTTCCCCAACTCATCTCTCTTAATAACAATTTGGTTCGAGAGAATACCTCCAGCTAACCAACTAAAAATCATTCGCAACAGCAGCATTCCATGGCCAGCTAAAAAGCCAGGGCGTAATATTCCCCCCGGAATTCGTTTTTAAAACGAAAAGCAATCACTAGCCCACTGTGCCGCATCAATCACAACCCCAGAGTCACGCACGAACACCTGATAACGAATCCCTCAACAACACAAACATCAAACAAGCCCACCCCTAAAACTAGCACGGAACTGCTTGCAATCCAACCAGCAACCAGCAAAGTAAGCGAAAGGGACGAGCGGGTGAGATTGAGACCTCACCGCGAAGCGAGCCCTCGGGCCGGAGGAGGGCGCCGTCGCCGGAGAAAGGCCCCGAGCTCGCCGGAACCCTAACTCGGCGAGGCGCGCGGCGCGGGGAGAGGAGGCGGCGGCAGCGTGCTTCGAGAAGGGGGAGGAGAGAGAGACTAGAGAGGGAGAGGGAGTTGTGGACTTGCGGAGCTGTGCGTGGTGGCTGGCTCTGCTTCGTAATTATCGTGGGGGAAATTCCAATTCCTTGCTTGGCTTTGCGGGCTTAAATAGCTCGGCTTCCGAAACAAGGCTCGGCTCGGGTCGGTTCGGTCGGTCGGGGGAGAATGGAATGAGAAAATGGGTGGAAGCAATTCACCCAAGTACACCGAGCGGGGCACACCGGGTGTGCTACAAGTAGGCTAGGGCCCCACCTGGGATGCGGCTCGCCCAGGGACTCCCTCCCTCTGAAGAAATAGATCGTGTCCGTGTGTCCTTTCTATAACCCGGGAGCATTTTCTTTCGTCCCCGCAAACGAAACGCGTGAGTCGCGTGACAGTTATTTCTGGCTGGCTCGGCTGGAAACTGAGCGCGCCAGGCACACGAAAGGCCAAGGAGAAAAGACCATCAAGTATTACTAACGGGGTGTTTAGATGGGGCTAAAACTTTTTAGCCCATATCACATCAGATGTTTAGACGCTAATTTAAAGTATTAAACATAGACTAATAAAAAAACTAATTTTATAAATGAGAGCTAATCCGCGAGACGATTTTTTTAAGCCTAATAATTAATCTATAATTATCAAAAGTTTAATGTAACATCACATTGTCAAAATCATGGCGTAATTAGATTCAAAAGATTCGTCTCGCGAATTAGCCCAAGCTTCTGAAATGGATTTTGTAATTAATGTATGTTTAATACTCTAAATTAGTATCTAAACATAAACATCCGATGTGACAAGGTGGAAACCAAACAGCCCCTAGTACTTGCGTACGTGCGCACTATACGCTCTGGACTGAGTTTCAGTACGGAGTAGTACTAGCTAATACGGAGTACGGAGTACTAGCCAAAACGACTTTGAGTTTGTTTAATGAATTTCCTACTGTGTAAAAAAACAAATTCTAACAACAAACTTGGACATGTGTCGAAATTTGTAATTAGAATTGGGTTCTTTTTGGGATGCCTGTTTTCCACGCGCATGTTTTTAAACTATACTCCCTCCGGTTTCATATTAGTTGTCGTTGAAGCAATGTACTCTGTGGATGATAATTCCTGACGTTTGAGCATCTCTGTGGAAGTTAATGACGAATTTGCCCATGTTAAACTAATTAATGTCTTAATGGTATTGCTGTTTCCAATATCAGCGCTTACACTACCGTGATGCATGACTAATCAGCTCCATTGCATGACCTGCACGGTGCGGTCTTCCAGTTAATTTAATAGGGGTAAAACAGGAATAGTTATCTTAATTAATCATGCCTTGTTTCAGGGTTATAGATACCACATACCTAATAGTAGTTGACTAAATCTCGGCAGTACCCACCACATACCATGTCCTATATGGAAACAACCTGCGGATATAGGAGGAGTTCCGGATAAGGAAAGACAACCAGAGTTCTACATGGAAACGACAAGGACTACTCGGATTGTATCCGTATTGGTTTCCCTAGTTCTACTTAGACAAGGAGACACCTATGGGTATAAATACAAGGCCCCCTATGAAGAGAGGGGACACACACGATCAACACCCACCATAGAAGACACGACAATCAACACACCCACCATAGAAGACACGGAACAACAGAAGCCAACATACGCCAAGACAAGACGCCGGATATCGACTTCAGAGATAGGCATGGCTAATCCCCTACGGTATCTCCGGATACTGTCAAGAGAGACGAAAGCGCTGTCTCTGATCTCGTCGGGCACGAACTCGAGGAGGAAGACTACCCTGTTGTCGACTACGAGTCAGAACTTCAGACCGCCATGTCGACAACAGTTAGCTAGGCTACCCCAAATATTGTACTGGTGTGATTATGGTGAATAAGAGCAATACCGGCTTCGGCCAACAGGATGTATGGTTATTACCTGACATTTCAGGGGCCCGAACCTGTATAAAAATCATATCTCCATCTCTTTTACCTCAGTCTCGCGTATACCCTAGTACCGACGATCCCCATACCATGCAAATACCGGAATCACGACATCAAACGTCGACACCTTGGTATGTGAGATTATGTCTAAAACGTCAATTAATATGAAACCGGAGGGAGTACTTAATAGTACTTCCTTCGTCTTGGAATATAGCAACTTATAATCAGATGGGACGCGTCCTAACTCTACTAATCTGAACATGTGTTCTAAGTTGCTATATTCTGAGATGGAGGGAATATATGTTTTTTCAAAAAAAAATCTATATTGAAGTTGTTTTAAAAAATTATATTAATTATTTTTTAAGAAATAGTTAATACTTTATTAGACATGTGTTAAAGTATCATCCTTTTTTCATGCGGGATTAGTTCGTAATCTACCCTATAATTCACCAACTACACTCCTACAAACCTCATTCATCAAATCCGATGGTCAAGAATGATCGAATCCAATGATTCGAGATCGTCGTGGACCCTCTCCCTTCCGCACGCGCTTGGCACCCACACCTGCCTGCATTCCTCCTCTCCCCTTCCCTCACGCGCGTCCCCCAATCACGCCGAGAACCCTGTCTCTGCCCTCCTCTCTCTCGCACTCACCCAGCTCCGCAGACGCTGCACCCTCACGCCACCGACGCTCCGCCATCGCGACGCCGCCTTGCCACCCGCGACGTCGCCTCGCCCCTCACGCCAACCGCCGCCGACCGGCGCCGCCACCAGCATCACCGATTCTCCATCGCGCCCTATCGTGGCCCGCATCGCCAATCTACCCTGACCGGCGCCGCCGCCCGCATCACCCATCTACTCCGTGCCTCCACGTCAACCTCCATCGCCTCCCCGGGCTCGAGACCGTCGCCGTCATCGGGAAGACCAATGGCGCCAACCTCTTCGCCTGGGATGACCGCCGGGGCCTCCTCGCTGTCGGCCGCTGGAAGCGCCTGACCATTTTCCGCCTTGACAATGAGAATTCAGCTCCGCATTGCCTATTCTTTCTCGGTTGTGATTTGAGTGTCTATGGCTATGGTTTGACTGTTACATCATTTGGGTTTCGGTGGAAATTGAGATGGCCTGTTGGTAGTGCTCAATTTGGAGAATGGGAAGTATGATACGGGGGATTATCTAATCAGGTTGAAATAGATATTCAGTGGAAATTAAATCAAACACTGGAAGAGTTGCTTCCAATCCTCACTGTTCTGCTGTTCTTCTTGATAATGGCTGCTTCTAGATTCTTGCCTGATGCTTGCTTGGTTGGGTTTTGCAAAGGATTAATGCCTGGTTGTCGTGCATTGGATCCGGCAGGAGTGCCCCAGGTCAGAGCTACTTGTTAGCAGAATAATTGAATTCTTCATGCTGTTAATTTTCAGGTGCTTTTAGCCACCTGTAGCAAATGTTGACTGCATGATAAAAAAACTAAACTTTGTTTACTTGTGAATTGTTGCATTACGGTGATCTACAAAAATCTACCTTTTCATTTTATGTTCGAACTGGCGGTGTCGATTTTGGTTAAACTTTGACACCTGAAGGATCTTAGCTTGAAGATAAATGTGCATCTGCTGTTTTAGATGCACTTGGTTCTGTCCAGGGAAGATTAACTGTGGATTCTTTAGTTACTGAAACATTTGGAACAACTGGCTATTAAAACCACAAATTCACAAGCTATATTACTTAAGTGCTGCTTGTGAATTTTGGTTAACTTTGACACCTGAAGGATCTTACCTTAAAGATAAATGCGCATCTGCTGTTTTAGATGCACTTGGTTCTGTTCAGGGAAGATTAACTGTGGATTCTTTAGTTATTGATTATTAGTCTTTACAGTCTAGCGTGTGAAACCGTGAATGCCACTTCTGCGTTTCATTCACTTGTGTTCAGGTTTTAGCAAACATAATTCAGATTGGTCTGGATGGCATAGTATATGAATGATTATTGAAGCTGCCAGTAGTTGAATAATGCTTTGACCATAAGTAGCACCCCGAATATGTTATATGCAGGATTATCAGTACTTGTTTGCGTTTGTTGCACCGTCTTTCATTTTTGTAGCCATTGTCTCATGATGAAGCAAGATCATTATTTGCGTTTGTTGCACCGTATGTCAATGAAGCCAAGGAGACCAAGAGCAGTAGTTCTCTACCTCAAAAGGTAGCTGAATCTGAAATAGAATTTTGCTTTTTCATTTATGTTATATATTTTCCTTTCTGTATTGAGCTTGGAGATCTCAACATGATTTAGGATTTATACATGTTGATTGGTGAATGTTAGCACCTATATACATGTTCTATTTTTTTTCTTAAAGATAATTGCTTTTTTTTTTGTATTTCGTTGTTTCCTAAGATGTACCAACATTTCTTAAAGACGATTTCCTCACAGACTTGCTTTTCATAAGAAATATGGTAAAAAATGAAGTATGTAATTTAAGTATTACATTTTGTGGATAGGATTATATATTTGTTATATATTTTTTGCTTGCAAAAATATATGAGGGCACTATCAAATGTTGCTGTAGCGTAAGCAATAAGCGCACACTTATTTTTTTTCCCGTGTGACTATTCCACTTATTGCTATTCCATGAGCTTCTTGATTCAGCTCACAAACACAAGACAATTGATTTGGAGTCCACTTTTTAATACAGGTATATATATTAGGTGTCTTATATATTAGTCTAATGACATCATTGCTTCTACATGAAACAAACTAAGTGGTCTGCTACTACATTTTTTGGTATTGTCATTCTTATAGGTGCTTAATGTTGAAAGATATATTCTACGGAATATCCAGTAGACGAATCTCTTGGTTGCTTTTTACTAGGACTCATGTCTTAATCGCCATTTTATTTTTTTAATCCTTTCGAATTGTTTACCCAGATTTTAATCCACGTGACTTCCATATTTATGATGATTGCTTAGGACTTGATCATAGAAAGGGAGGTTAAAGAATGCAACAAAGCCATCACTTACCATCTTCAACGACTTGGGCGGCGAAACAAGGGTTTATTTTCAATGATACGAATTCATCCATTTATTATCTTTGTTGCCTTGTCTTTATAACCGCGAGACATTATTTTTCACCAGTAACTCTGATGAAATGTAGTATTATGTCAATGACCAAATTTGTCATAATCTTTATATGCATTTTGACACGGTATCTTTTCCTGCTATATCACCTATATTACTGCTTATCAATTTCTAGTTTTGGTAGCAAGCCATTCAAGTGACACCGTAGCGTTAGCACGGAAACATTACTAGTACTACTAAATAAGAGAACACAGCCTTTGAGTAGTAGACTAGCGTAGTAGCCGTCCCAGTCCCCGACTCCCCGTGTATCAAGATGACTCGTGTGGGATACATTCGCCGTCCAGATGCAACGCGGTCAGAAACCGTCTCCGCACCTCAAAGTTGAAGCAGCCGACCCGAGTCACCCGACCCTTCCAGTCGTCGCCCGCGCGCCGTCTACAAGAAAACCGACAATGCAGAACGATCCGGTCCAGTGCGATCGCGACGGCGTGTAGCCGTCAAGACGGAAGCGACCAAGTTCAAACTTCAAAGACGACGAGAAAGAAATTGTGAAGCGTGGTCGCATGTTCGGCACCACCGGAAAGTGCCCGCGACCGCGCGCGACTCCTCTCGGTTCACCTCGCATCGCATCTGCTTTTCGGTGGAGGTGGGGTATCCGTCGCCTTTGCTTTTCCATCGCCGGCCCACGTGGGTTGGGTGCCGAGGTAGTGGGGGCATAAAAAGACGACAACAAAAGGGAAGGGGAATTTCAGCCCACGTTGCGGAATATGGGATCTTCCATTTCTTACTTGCTTTAAGTTCACTTTAGGTCCCTAAATTTATCGCCAAGTCTAAAATTTATTCATGAACAGAAATACCAGGTATAAATACTCATCCTCCAACTAACAATACAATGTTGTCATGTTTACGGATAAGGCATATCTCATATCCGACGACTTATGGAATATATGAGTATGGTATACCTTCACGTACACGGGTTGTTTCCGTATACGTTGTAGGAATCCGTTACAAATTATAAAAAATATCTCTAAGAGTCAAGTGATTTCCAAAGTCCTACTCGGAGGGGATAAAGTTTCTATTATATCATACGAGATCCGATGTCTCCAAGTCTTACTTAGAGATCAAGATGATTCACGGTATAAAAGGGACCCCCGAGGAGGGGTGCAAGGCATTGAAATTCATCGCCAACACACCCGCCATAGTTTACAAAGCCGGGGTACGCGGAGCCAAGCCGCCGGGAAATCTCATCGAATAAATCGACTACGATCTTGTCGGTATCATCGAATTCATCTACTTCCACAGTACTTGTTAACAACCAAATTTGGTAACATCGGCATCGGAAAAGAAGATTAGATCGAAGTGGAGTCGGAGGCGGAGATCGATTCGGGAACAGAGTAGGAATCGGCTAGAGTCCAGATCGGCTACGATTAGGATCAGCTGAGTTTGAGTCAGACTAGGTAGGCTGATGCAGCCGATTCCGACAATACAACTTGGTGTGTGACATCGGGTTGAATTGAGGTGCTTCAAGATGATTGCCGCACATGGATAGAGTCCTGAGAAGGCAATTGTATCTATTAATTAGGATATTTTATGTAATTTCCTTAGAGATATGCTTGGGCAAAAGTCTGCCGCAAAGACTTATGGTATATTAGAGTTTGTTAGAGATAATAGTCGTGTCCGGTATGGACATATCTTGTAATTCTCGGGTATAAATAGACCCTGAGCCCTATATAATTCTTAACACACACGTTCAATACAATTTCGGCGCATCGCCACCCTTTTGCTTTAGTTTTATTTCGATGAGTTCTTGCTTTCGGGTTAAGCTGCATCGGTTTCGATCTTCAAGAAGAGGTAAAACTTGTTATGACGGCTTGCGTTCTCGGGATTAGTGCTTCCATCTTTATGACACTCTAATCTTGTTTATGTAATTCATCGAGTTATCATATATCTTACATAATCTCTAGCAATATCGCCATCTAACCCACAATCGGCTAACATCTGTTAATAGAGGGCAGCCGATTAGGTTAAATATCGACGTTGGTTTAGATTATATAAGATATCTACCACTCTATGAAACTTTCAGCGGCTTGATTATCTAGATATTGTTCTTCTTTTCATACTTAATGCTGCATCAGTTGAGTTTGACTGATTAAGTCGTGCTTAGAATATCAATCTCTAGCCTGCCTTCTGGTTGCCGATTAGGGTAGTATCGGAGTTTCAGCCGATCTTATCTGATTTAACTATATTTGCTCTATATGCTTCATTGACACGTTAGATCTGCCCTTTATGTCAATATATTATTGCATTTAAGTATATTAGGCTTCTGTTTGGTAGATTCTGCTTGTTTCAACATCTTAACATAGAGTTGTATCGGAGTACTAGCCGATACATGCTAGATCTATCTGATCGGCTAAGCTGTAAACACATATAGTTATGTTATTAACATATATTTCAATCTAAGTGATTTATATTGTCTCGGCATGGCGATCGATCTATCCCAATCACTTGATTTAAGTATATGTCGATATAAGATTTATATTCTGTTAACATCTACAGCCGATCGAATAGATTTAGTTCTTTATTATCTATTTATAACCGCCGATCGATTCACATATGACATCGGCTCAAAGATAAATGATATGTCATCGGCACATAGCCGATCGGCTATCATTTATGGATTTAACCGCGGTTGTCTTGTCTTTGTTTCTTGTTGATTGCAGGATCAAATCAACTGGCACGCTAGCATACCCGAAGGCGAGCTTTGGACCTGCACTGGAGTTAAGCAGATCTCCCAGGCCTCGTGTTTTTCATCAACAGTACTATGTGGTTTTTTTATCATCAATCCCATATAAACTGGACTAGGGCTATTACATGATAAGGGGCCTGAACCAGTATAATCCTTGTCTTTCTGTTTGCTTAATGTCGTACTACGTAGATCCTTGTTCTAATGTACCCCAATACCCTAATCATTCGATTTACGAGTATCACTCATCGACACATGTCAACTTTGATCCTTCGGTAGCAGAGTAGTCGGTTTTGACGGACATGGTGAGTGGGACCCCTGTGGGCCCCACATGTCAGTGGCCAACTCACCACGTGGGGCCCATATAGGTCCCACTCACCTTGTCAACCAAAAGTTACCACCATATTGCGATATTATGAGTTTAGAGATGGCCTATACCTAATATTTCGGTTTAGGGATGAATTTCAGACTTGGCGACAATTCGAGGGACCTAAAGTGAACATGTTCCTTCTTACTCGAATCCCTACTCCCATCCTCGAAAGGGGATCTCTGCTCCAGTAGTCCGGTTCCATGTTGGGTCGGCCTGGCTAAGCGTTGCAGAGTGCAGACTTGGGCTAGAAAGGTACTGGACTAGTGATATTTTTTGCATAATAAATGCAGGCCTCATTTGATCTTCTTGTTTTGTCTCAGAAAGAAGATTTTTTTAGTCATTTTTAGTTTTCTACTCTGATTTTTTTTCTTTAAGTGTTATGCCGACATGGGCATATTGATATCGTATAACAGCAAAGATCGATGGAGTTCCTCTGGTAGATATTATAAGTCTGGATTATTGGCGACGAAGATCTGTTCAGTCAAGAGGGCACCAAACCACGAGGTACACAGTTAGCTGAAAATAACAGATCCAACGGGTAATGGAATTGGGATGCGATGATGATATAAGCGCGTTTCCGTCCAGCTGGCCCAATCAAAACTATTACAAAGATAGCCATTTTCGCCTGCAATGCTATAGTGGATGCATACTAAGCCACACATAACTGACCAAAACGACTTTGGCGAAGCCGACGGTGATGCTTGCAGAGAGATGCAAGAGCAAGACGTACTGTTGCTTCTCACACCAACATAGTCCATTAGTCCCTACAAGAAGCGGATGATTGGATCGACTTGCACGTAACATAACAAGTTGATACATAACAAAAGCAGCGCAAACGAGGTTTTGGTACTCTCGTCGTCCTCGTCTCTTGGTATCTTTGGTTAGAGAGAAGCGCTCGTATCTTCGACGACGTTCTCTCTCAAGTGCTACAAGTGATCGATCGATTGGGTGGGCGGCAGTGGATGGAAGCGAATGGTAGCCCATTAGAAGTCCTGTTTACCGGCCGTCTTGTCCTTTTTGCTACTAGCTTTTCCCGTTCTCTAGGAGTTCATGTTGTATGTAATAGATTTTTTCGGCTTCGTTCCCCATGTATCCCTCGGCGACAATCTAGACGGGTTGCAGAGATGTGATATTTTTCCTCTTAATATACTGACGTGTGTAAAGCTTTTGCAAGTTTGTTAAAAAAGTTGAGACATAAGAAAATGCTCAATGGTTTCTAGTTCTCATTCTGAATCAGTGCTGCATAGAGTGGCCTCTTTGGCTCTTTCGTCCGAGACTTCTCTGAACTCGGAACTCAGCTTTGATGTCGTCAAAGACCAAAACTGTCTTTGATATCGCACAGAATAATTCAGCTTGAAATTTGACTCGACTCGATTCGGTTCAGAGACACCACATGGAAAGAATGATCAGACTTTGTAGCAAGTAGTTTGGTTCTAGGTTCCATAGCATGTGCGCCCGGAAATTAAACTGGGCTTTACAAAAGCACTTCCCATAACTTCAGGCGTGTGCCAGTGGATCGAAGAACTCACGTAGAAACCAAGCATGATAAATACTTAAAATAGAAGACGAACTTGCACAGAGGACAAAAACAAACAATGTAGTAGAAACGAGGATCACGTACGCTAATTAGCGGCAGTGTCATGTCATGTCATATCGCTCAAGCTAAGCTAGCAGGTATAAGGCTCAATGGCTCATCTCATCCAGTTGCTAGCTAGCTGCTAGCTATTTGAGATTGATTTGGTGGCCACTTTTACCTGGAAGCAGTTGAGCCCCTCCAGCTTTTTGCCAAAAGGCCATCCAGGCACATGAGCGCCAATTTGAGAATTGACATCAAAAGGTGGCCGTGAGAGAGGAGGAGCAGTGACTTGTGTGAGCTTGTGCTTAATGGAAGAATGGCCATCATGGTGCTTGTGGTCCATGCCATTGGCTTTGCATATACATATAGCACATATATAAAGATGCATTTGGTCCACTCAAAGCCTAGATCAACAATATATACTTTCTCTGGGTCCTTCACCCAAGGCCCACACGAACCAACACTCTTCCGCTCTTATCTATCTCAAAATTACACGCACAAGTGCACAACTACACAACATGTTTGTATCCCTCCAAAAAACAAAAGCAAGAAAACTACACAACCATGTACGAATCACTTGCCCACACATGCATAAGCACAAGCTTTTAAGTTGGCAAGCGCCCTAATTAAAGTTCATTTGATTAGTTAGCCTGATCAGGGGTCCATCACTTGGAAGCCAACTAATTAGGTCGACACCTTCACGTTCCGGTACATGTCGTTGCCACGAGAGACGGGTGTGGTGCTACTGATGGCCTACGTACTGTTGAGATAAAAACAGCTATGAATTCCTACTCCAAAAGAGCTCGGCGACACATGAACACATGCACTCAATCAGCTCTATTTTATATTTAAACATTGGCATATGCTTAAAGTTCTCTTATATCTGCATCAAGCTCTGCTGCACCACACCAGTTGCCATTACAATTTTAGACGTTGCAACTTCACAAGCCTAAATGAAGTCATTATGGAAGTGCCAATTGCCTTCCCTCTCATCATGGGTAGATGGTTTAGCAGTTTTCATGACAGATAGCTCTAAGTGGTTTTAGGAAAGAATAAACTAAATCAATATACAATACTACTAGTTCACCTCAACACCTGAGCTGATCATGGGAGAGCTAGCTGGTCGAGGATTTAACCGGCAGAAAGAAATGGACCTCCCTTGCTGTTACAGCAATTTAAAGCTAGGTACGTACTCCGTTGCCTTGTGGCTGCTGAAGAATGTGCCAAGAGTTTATTAACTGTACAATCATTCAGAGAATTCCAGGCCAATGATTATGCAGGATTTCTGAGAATTTGGTTATTGGAGTACATGGGGGCTAGCGGCGCTCCCCAGTTGACGGCGTGGTACGGCTGAATTTTTGGAGGGGCTAAACTACTAATTATGCGCCCCATTAGGGAAGCAAGTTAGCTTAAGAATCAACTAGTAAAATCTCGAGCAGCATTCTCATGGGGAAGAACGATTAAACAAACGGAGTGCGTGGAGATGGTTGAAAGATAATCATGTAGTGGACATCCCCAACAAAAACAAAACTCCATTTGAGCCCCAGGCAAGATCAGTGGAGCAGTATAGATTAAGTATATCTTTGCATGTGGTATCCATACTCTAATACTATACTGCTAGTGTCCAGTGATGATTCATCAGCACCATACACATACATATATACTCCGACCTTCTAACTAATCCATGACCATCCTCTTTAAAAGAAAAAACAATTCCATGATGAACAAATTTATGGAGAAGATCAACCGTATTCTTTGTAGATTACAGTGTTGCCAAAGCTCCCAGCCGTAGTAACTAACAAACATCTGTTCCACTACTGTTCACGTGTACTCCACTGATTTGTGGGAGGAATAACAAATGAGACATCCTTAGATAAGGCAGCAGCTGCGAGTGGTCTTCCTCCCTCTTGATTGAATGAAAGAAAGAAAATAAAGAATGAGAAGGAACAAATTGTACGTACCCATCTTTATGTCAAATCCATAATGCTTACAAAGAGGAAGCTTTAGTTTGCAACTTTTTTTTAGCGAAAACAACAGAAAAGAAAGAGTAATATAGTCCTCTGTACTAGCTACCAGTATACTAAATTAACCAGCAACAAACAAACCATAACCTACACGGAGATCTTAAAGCAAAAGCTAGCGGAGCTCCTAACGCATCAATTTAGAGGCATAATCAGCTAGCTCCAGCCTCCAACAGAGGGAAAGCCGAGGGAGGGTTTATCCTTATATCCTGCAGCTCTGCTTCTTTAGCTTCAGTAGTTGCAACGGTTGTTGGGTGATCAGTATGTGTCATATGGCTTAAAGCTGCAGCTGCTAGTGGAGGGAGGGATGGCCATGGCCGTGGCCCGGGGCCTCACTGGCAATCATTGGCCTACTCATTGATTGCTTAAGCGTTCAGAACTTTCGCATACTCATGATGATCAGAACAATATGCACCGAGGGGCCTGCTCTTTCTTTCGTTCTTTCCTTCTCACACTCTGCCATCTTGCAGGACAAAAGAGAGAGCGAAATATGGAATTTAGGGCGCAGCACGGAATACTAAAATTTCCAGAGGAATTTACAAGTTCGCACCAATATCAAAGTGACAGTTGGTTTAGTGGTATAGCGCTTTTGGAGAAGAAAAATAGTGAAAGGGCAAATAGATGGGGGCTCCTAGCTAGGAGTAGCTTGCTGGTGTGAGCGTGGAATGTGTAGCAGGCTAGCAGCATAGTAGCAGAAAATTGAGGGGAAGATCAAGATCCATCTATTGCTGGTGTGATTTGCACCTCATACCTTTCAGAAAAAAAATATATAATTGCACCTTTGCTAGAAGGATGCTAGAGAAATATTGTTTACACAATTTTAATATGTATGTACAGAACAATGCAAACTGCTGTAGCAACTAGTAACTAGTTGAGCCCATAACTGGATCATAGGTGCTGTAAAGATAGAGGGGCATAGCAAAAATTGTATCTTTTTCTTCACAAAGACATCATTTCACCCTGTAAAGGAGCAGGGAAGAGGATGATGCTCTAATAAAGGAGACGGGCCGGGGAAAGAATGGCAAAAGTAAAAATAAAAAATAAAAACCCGGAGGGCAAACAGAAGGAATTGGCAAAAGAAACTAAGTAAAAAAACAAGAACCCAATGGGAAAAAATAGAGAAGAAGAAGAAAAAAAAACGAACACCTCGTTTGATTACAAGTCATCCTCGGTGATGCTCTCCAGGTGAGGTCGCCACACGGCGACGCGCCCGCGCCGCCGGTCTCTCGCCGTCGACGCCTTCTCCTTCATGATCTCCGACAGGTACCTCTCGTTGGCCAGCAGCCGCTCCTTCTCGCCCTCCGAGCCGACGCGGGTGGGCGGCGCGGCCGCTGCGTTGCTGGCAGCTCGGCCGCCGGCGGCCTCATCAGCGGTTTCTTTCCTCCTCCGCCGCCTCCTCGCCGCCGCGGGCGCCTGCGCTTGGGCCGCCTTCGCCTTCTCCTTCTCCTTCTCCTTCTCCGGTGGGGCCATCACCGGCATGAGGAAGTAGATCTTGCCCTTCTGCAGCTCGGCATTGGGCGGCAGGATGACGGGCTTCTGGACGACGATCCCGCCTCCCCCGCCGTCGGCGGGGCACGTGGACGGCGGCTTCCGGAGGACGTGCTTGGGGTACGCCTTCATGATCTCGCCGGCGAGCACCGGCCGGCTGATCTCCTCCACGCGGCCGTTGGAGTGCACGATGCGCACCACGTCCAGCGCCCCGCACGGCAGGATGCACGCGATGCAGCACCGTATGGTGTCCATGCCCGACGTCGGCTCGCCGGCCGGCAGCACGTACGGACCGATCTCCTCCGTCCCCACCGGCACTCTCCCCCTCTCTCGCCGCCGGCCGCTTCGCCGAGCTAGCTAGCTCATGGGGTTGCAGGCTTGCAGAGCGCGCACGAGGAGGAGGAGGAGAAGAAGAAGAACTCAACCGAGCGATGAGTTTGTCCGCTACACGTGCGAGCGGGCGAGCGAGAGAGCTCACCTGGCCTTGGGTCTTTTTGCTGCGGGAATGGTTCGCGCTTTTGTGTGTATATATATAATATATCTAGATATATACCACATACATATAGTGTCACCTTAGGATACTAGCTAAGCTTAGCTTAGGGATGCAGAATTGGTTCTTGTTCTTTCTAGCTCGTGTGCGAGCAAGCAAGTAGCTGAGATCACTCTACTACTATGCCTCAGGACCTCTCCTCTATATTTTTTCTACCACCAGCTGGTACTCAACTTGTTGGCTTTATGTAGTAGATTGAAAGATCAGGGGATATATAGAAATGAGATGGGACTATGTGAATTGTGGATACATTCATCTTTTCTTATTTTCCTTTTATCTATCCTATTGGGCCTTTGAGTGGAACCCCTGGCCTAAATCATTGCTACTCCACAACCATTGTACTTTGGTTAGGGTTAGCTAGGGGACTGGTTTTCATGGCCTCATCATGTGTGGGGGACTGGGGGATGGTCTGTAAAATTTCGGATTAGTGCACACCGATGGGATGGGAAAGAGAGGAACTGATGAAATGTGGTGATCTGTGTGTGGTACCATGCATGCATATTAGTAGATGTGGTCTTGGGGGGAATGGACCGGATAGCGCATATTAGCTTGTGATGTCACTGTTGTCATGATTAAGGACTAGTTGAATATGTTTCTCATTTAGGGACCTCTAATGGACAAGCATGCATTTAATTAGGGGGCAAATATACCATCAAACAAGAACCTGTGTCTCACATCCATGAGTATATATGTCTATCTGATTCTGAAGGTTTGAACCGACGTCCAAAACGGGGGAAATTGGGGTTCATGACATCGAAAGATGCGGAGTTTTGAAATATATATCATCCAAAAACATCGGTAAATTTTATTACCATCCAAATTTACAGTTCACCCGTTCACCGAGGGATCAAGCTAGTCGGTCTGCAGCACGTTTAATTCCAGACCTTAACATTGCTGAGCTAATGGTTGGTGGTGCAATGTGCATCTGAGCCATGACGGCAAAGGGAATAATGGAGAAACTGAGCAAGGAAAGGGTAAGAATGGAGCCAATTAACGGTAGGAGGTAGCAACGGCCGGTTCGGTGCTTGGCTCGATCCTCTCTCTATAGTTTGTATTTGAGCGGTTGGCGTGCGGCTTTGGAGCTTGCACTTTTGGTGCACATCCTTTCTCAATAGCCAGCTGTCGATGAAAGATTTTCTTGTAATTTTTTCCCCTATTCCAGATGACCTCCTTCGGTCGTTATCCCTACAAAAAGGTAAATGGGATGGTATAAATCTTAGCTAAGAGTGATCTTCCCGTGCTATTAAATGTACCATTTTTGAAGGAACATGTACCGGTCATTTTGGATAGTATATTTCAATCTGAACTCAACAAGATGCATAAAGCTGTTCCAAGTATTACTATTTCCATCTATTCAATCAAATAGGCAGTGTGTGCTTTTCAGGGCCGACCTAAAGCATATGTGTAGGCATTGACTAGGGCATCCCTAAAATCGCAATTTTCACAATTTTGGTATGACTATACCTATCCATTTCATATTATAAATTGTTTTGATATTTTTCCTAGTCAAAATTTTTTTATTGACCAATTATATAAACTAAAACAACACATTAGTTTCATTAAATATACATTGAATATATTTTGATACTATGTTTGTTTTGTGTTAAAAATACTATTATATTTTTGTAAATTTAATTAAATTTAACAGAGCGACTTATATTTAATATGAAACGGGAGGTGGTATATGAAGAAATCATTCACGACATTATAGCAAGCATGGGCCTAAACTACAGAAGCATGAAGAACGCTATATCCTTCCGCATCCATATGATCCATCCATTAGCGGATGCATCCGTCCATATGAGGTGTATGATTCAAAGCCATATATACACGCGAGGCACAATAAACGCACACGAACAGGCACGTTGGAGCACATTGCACAACGCACGCAACGCCACCAACGCTCGCATCATATCCCGGCCGGGAGCCACAGGAGCAGTCCACGCGACGGGACGGACGTGCAGCCATGCAACTGCTGGTTGGACACTTGGACTGGTCTCTGCGAATCAAATAAATAAACAAAATGCAGAGCAAACGAACAGATAAAACGGAGTGCACTGAATCTGCTCCAGGTTACCCACGGAGGGCATGGGTCGGTCGCAACACGTGGAGCGAGGCCAGTGGCCGGCCGGACGTGTCACGAACAGCGTCAGCGGCCCAGCCCCGCGTGGTTAATTTCCGCGCGCACGCTAGATGTGCGGAGCTCGAGCTTGCCGGCCGCGGGCGGCGCCGCGAGTTCAATTCGCCGGCCTCTGCCGCATCGCGT
Source organism: Oryza sativa Japonica Group (assembly GCF_034140825.1). Lineage (NCBI taxonomy): Eukaryota > Viridiplantae > Streptophyta > Magnoliopsida > Poales > Poaceae > Oryza > Oryza sativa. Next base: position 32,498,108 of record NC_089035.1, read on the forward strand.
GCGCGGTGGCTGTGTGGCTTCCGCGGCCCGCGGCCGGGGCTCGCTAGCCGCCATCGCGGCCTGCGGTTCGCGCATCGCGGCGCGGCGCGACGTGCGGCGACCTGAGACGTGACACCGGTATTACGGCACGCGGCATAGATTGGGAAGAAAGCCCCTGCGCAGCTACGGCGATTGGGGCCGTGTGCACGCGCGTCGATCGCTCCGCGGCGAGCGAGTGGCCGGTGTTTCTAAGCTCTCGTACGTGGTCGGCGCACGGCAGCAAATCGATTTTACTACAGGTTGCTAGCTACTCCAGCTTATAGACGGTGTCACACATATGCCTGCCATATAGCTTCCATGTGACCATGTGCTGCACGATAGCGATGGATGGTTGGATACGTGACAACTTCATCGGTCCTGCAAAGAGGATCGACGGATTAACTCGTAGCCCATCAATGGCACCTCTTTATCGTCCAAAGTACGTTCCACATGTTTTGTCAGGCACGTTGTGCTGTCAACTCCACAGTAATGCAAAGCAGCAGCAACTACTACTCGTACTAGCTTGTCATCTCAGGAGTCGATCAGGAAACAACTGGTAGTATGGCCCTGTTTGTCCTTTTGCAAACAGTTGCGGGGTTTGAGCTTTAATAATTCCAGGAGAACATTTCGGTCCCTACGAACACCGGGAGGATGGCACTTGCTTGACATCATGCACATTCAGCATGGATAATACCGCTACGATTGATGACAGAAAATAAACATATATAATTAATCTATACTGGTAGCTGACAAAGAAAAGAAATATTAAAAGGGATAGAGATCCATGCAGCCAGTTCCACGACAAAAACCGAAAGCAATAAGGTGTGGATCGATTGAAAGTTGATCCATATATAATCCGCGTATGCATCTTCCTGAGTAGCCTGTTGAAGAACTCATCGGCGTTTGCTATTAGAACATTTACGTGCACAAACAGTAGTATTTGGTAACGCTATATAATTTTCGTGTAATATCGATCATTAGGACTCTTATTATGTACGGTTTCTCTCAAACATCTACACAGGGCTGTGTTTCTTTTAGAAACCTCTCCCCTCCGCACGCAAGACAAAACGAATATGTCAACCCCTCCCGAATCCTAAACAGCTAAAGATACAAACGAAAAGTTTTACGGTGTTTACATTCAAAAAACTAGCTGGGTAGCCTGCGCAATTGCGCGGCTAGCACCAATACAAAATTATCTATTTTTAATATGATTTATTCAAAATTTGTTAAATAGCTATCTTATTGTCTTAAGACATTAAAAGACCAAATCTTATCATTCTCGTATTTCTAATTATATAGTTTTTAAAAGTCACACCAATTACTACCCCTTATGTCATCTCCTTCTTTATTTACTTGCTCGATCTACCACTATTTCTATTCATACTTCTTGGAATCTTTAAAAATTGGATTTTATAGTTTTTAGAGTTTATTGTCACGTTGGGTTTTATTTTTATAATTTCTAGATGTCTCGTCAAACGTTGCCATTATACTCCTCTACGACCTATCAACCATCTCATCTCTTTATTGTCATTGAGATTTTAAAAATCTTATCGTTTTGGTTCATTTTTACTTTCTAGAAGTCCCACCAAACCGTCAGCGACTTTGCCATTGTACTCCTCTACGGCTCGCCCGCTGCCTCCCTTCTTTATTGTCATTGAGATTTTAGAATCAAACATGATTATCATTGTATTTTTTACTTTTTAGAAGTTCCGAACCTTTAAAAATTGGACTTGTAGTTTCATTTTTTATAATTTTGAGAAGTCCCATCAAACGATGCCCGTCCGCCGCCTACTCTTTATTATCCTCGTGATTCTAAAAATCGAACATAACTATCGTTGGAATTCATTTTTTATTTTCTAGAAGTCCCGTCGACGGCTCTGCAACTATACTATTATACACCCCACCCGCTGCTTCTCCTTTTTATTGTCATTGAGATTTTAAAAATCGAATATGATTATCAATGGGGTTTGTTTTTTTTACTTTCTAGAAGTCCCGGCAAACGCGTTACTCATTTGCTTCGCGGCCTGCCTGACGTCCCTCCTTCGCAGCAATTGTGTTTTATTAACAATTTTTATATGTCGTATCAACCGCCACCACTCTACTCCTTTATAGGCCTGTTACTTAACTTATCTCGTCATGTGTTTTAGATGATCTTTTCTTTCAATAATCTTTATTTTTATCAAAAAAATTGAGTTATTTATAAATTGTATTCCTAATTGAAATCTTAATTTTCTTTTTCTAATTTCAGAAATTTTTTTAAAAAAATTAGTTAATACCGTATTGTGTTCTTTTAATGTTTTAATTTCAGATTTTATTTTATTTTTATTTCGAATTTTGATTAATCTCATATTGGGTTCTTATATGGAAATTTCTTTTAATATTGCTTATTTTTAATTCCGAATTTCAGCTATTTTTAAATTGTATTTCTAATTGGACTCTCTTTTCTTTTCTAATTTTAGATTTTATTTTATTTTTATTTCAAATTTGTACTAATCTCGTATTGGGTTCTTATATGGAAACTTCTTTCAATATTGCTTTTTTTAATTCCGAATTTCAGCTATTTTTAGATTATACTTCTACTTGGACTCTCCTTTTCTTTTTTTCTTTTTCTCCAATTAATGTCGGAATTTCTAGCCCCCACAGCGAACGTGGTGCCTCCTTTTCGAGCTGTCTTAATAATATAATAGATAGATAGATAGATAGATAGATAGATAGTAGAGATCCGATGCTCCACAATTAAAGGGTATTTAAGTATTGCTATAAATACTTAGGTAGGAAGGGTAAAACGATAATTTTCTTAAGAGATGAAAAAGGATATAATTGTCATGATATTAGCTGGAGGTACATTGATACCGCATTGGTAGTCATTACCATCGGATGCTCTAATTCTCCATTATGCTATTTGCATTTTTTTTTGTGATTTGCATATTGTTTCTAAGAACATGATCGATTAAAGTATCACCAAATTATTGTGTGCTTCATGAACTTTGCGGTTGGTTAAAATATTCAATCTGAGATATTCACAAACTAAGTAAATAAACAATCAACCATGTAAATAGGCAGGTGAGATCCTACCCATGCATTTGAGCCTATAGGCGTCAACTCTATCTTTTGCCTCCAATTCAATCGGAAACAGATCCCTTGACTTTGTGCAGTTTGCATTTGTGCCACTGACATGTGGGGCCCACATGTTAGTGGCACAACTGTAAACTGCACAAAGTCAGGGGATTTGTTTCCGATTGAATTGGAGGCAAAAGATAGAGTTGACGCCTATAGGCTCAACCCACATGTCAGTGGCACAACTGCAAACTGCACAAAGTTAGGGGATATGTTTCCGATTGAATTGGAGGCAAAAGATAGAGTTGACGCCTATAGGCTCAAATGCATGGGTAGGATCCTCAATCAATCAATCACTAGACCATGGTAGCTCTTCTCCCTTATCTATTTCTAATGCAATAGTTTAAACCCTAAAAAAATTGAACGAGGATTAAAAAAAGTAGATCTTGATATTTTTCTATAGCCATGATCAGATTACCGAATAGATGGGAAATGTACCAATTCAACCAAGAAAGGTATTCACATAAAACGAAATTACCTCTAATTTATTAGTTAAGTACTCCAATGCCATTGGTTACAATAATTTTATTTCATATCTTGCCCTCTCTTGATCAACTATTCATATTGCTCCACCTCTTAGTAGATCTACATACCTCGCATATACCGTAAAACACCTCGATACAAAAGGTATATATCCTTCGTGGCATATCACCATTATATAGGCCCCTAGCTAACTAAGGGTAAGTACAAAGGTAGAGACCGCGTTAATTAGAGACTATCACGTTACAGTAGTTAAGACAATACAGTCTCTAATCATTAATGTATCAAAATATTTTTTTACTAGTCATCTTTCCTTTATTAGACGCAATGCAACAAAAAATTTCCTAATAAATGCTAAGAGTCGACTCTATGTTGTTGTCATGCGTAGCAATCATCTTTCTCTTTTCTTTTTCCTCTCTCTTCCACATCACTAAATATGCTTACATGACAATAAAAAGAGACCGCTAGTAAAGACTATTGTACATGCCCTAAGGCGCGCTGTTGCGCCGGTGGTACAGTTAACAGTTGCGGCTAAATACGGTCAAGATCGCCAAGGATCGTGATTACACGTGGGACGACTAATTGTGGTCAACAAAAACACACGTACAGGTCGAATCGCGGTGAACACGGAGACCAAAACGCGAGCCGCGATCGATCAAAGACAAAAGCAGGAGTACGTGGAGGATCGATCGTACCGCTAAAAACTGCACGTTGTAAACGTCGGCCAATCATGCATGCAACCGGTCATTCGTCATGCCATATTGCACGGACCGCCCATTGATCTTTGATCCGCGATCGATCATTGACGCAGTTCGCCATAGCTAGCTAGGAGTACTCCTACTCCAGCTAGCCGTCTCGAGACAAAGCTGAAATGACAGGATCCGAACTGATCAGTGTGTGTGGATCGATTCCTTTCGCGTGCATGCATGATTCGCCTTTCCTGCCATCCCCGGGATCTGCCGTGGCGAATCGCAATTCCTCGCCGATCCCCACCGTGGCGTCTATGCGTATCTTCATCTTACCTTCCCTTGTGATAGAGATTTACAGGGAGGGAGCCTCTCTCTCTCTCTCTCTCTCTCTCTCTCTCTCTCTCTCTCTCTCTCTCTCTCTCTCTCTCTCTCTCTCTCCGCGCCTTTCCTCTGGAAACTGAAAATTTCAGTAGTGTTTAAAGCAGAGGCACACTAGCAGAGTTGCTCATGGTTAGCTCTCGACCGTGTCCTCGCGTAGGCGATGTATGACCGGGCAAACACACGCTAATAAGGGGATGCAAGCTGACAAGGCAGCCAGGTTTCTTCGCTTGACAGTACATATGATTTTTCTTCTTTTCTTTTTTGCAAGTTGTCTATATGCTGATCAGTTTCTTCGCTTTTCTTTAATTTTCTGAAAGCAGATGCAAACAAGGCTCTATTATTTTGGAGGTCGGCCCCTACGCTTCAGGCCATATAATGTGTCATCCATTCGTGTTGTCCATGTCGAATCGCTTTGGCCATTTGTGGATCCTTGGATCATCCACGATAGCTAAAGCCATCGATCCTGATGTGCTCAACTCAAACAATGGAAACAGAGGATTTCTCTGCTTAAACCAAGCTAACCAGTAGGAGTGTGGCTGTGTACATCATTCGGGATGTAAATGCTAGGTTTTATTTAATCCATTATTAGAAAAACAGTAGGAGTACTTGACAGGGATTAGTGTGACAATAACACGGATGTATTTAGCATAACTGGGACAGTAATTAAAGAATGCACCCATCAAGATCAAGAGAACAGTACTGTGCTGGAGTCAGGCGTTACAGTGCGACGTCTGCCTTGAGAAGGGGACCGAGCGTTTGCAGTTAGCTCAATCAGTCAGTTAGGTGTCTGTGGTCACAGGCCCCAACTTCTATACTGACAGATTGGTTGCATTCGACCCATCGGTCAGCTTTGCTTTGGCTACGATAAGCTGTCCTCTCGTCATCTCGAACTAGCCCAGTCGGTTGATGTGCTACCGGAATATGCAACAGGACACCGAGTGCTCTTCTCGGCCCCATGGATAAAAAATATCTGGCCATGGAAACCCCACTTCAATTTACCTGAACCTGAAACTTTGAGCGTGTGGCAACTGGCGAAACGCACGTCTCTTGTAAAGCTTTTCGGCGAAAACGAATTAAAAGCTTCTAAATCTTCCATCCTGGATATGTTTCTTTTCCTGACATCGACTGAAGATGGAAATACATTCACTCCATTGGAATAAAAACTCTTCGATGATATAGCAACCCAAATCTAAAAATAGGTGCTCTTTCAAAAAATAAACTCAAAAATAGGTTAGCGAAAGAGAGAGTGGTCAAGGAGGACAAGCTTCATCGTTAGTGGTTCAGCTAACGGGAACCATATGAATATATGTGATGCAAAACCTGCTACGCGTGCCTGCGAGATTACACCGGCGCCGACGTGATTGACGATCCGAAATTGTCACGTCCGTGACACAGCAGCGGCACCGTCAGGTTGCGACTAATCAGAGCCGACGGCAGCAGCAGCAGCCAACGATTCGAGCCAATTAAAATTCCCAGCCCTACAGGAATCCAACGCGCATACTACTACTGCTGCTGGAAATTCCACTGCTGCTATGGCAAAACACCAAAACGATTTCGCGCTCCATCCGATGATTACTCCCCGGATCGACGCGCGCGCCATCGCTTTCACCAAAAGGCTGGAGATCGCCATAAATTAACGCATGAACGACGCCGCGTGCGAGCGTGTGTACGTACTATACGTCCAAGGCTTGCGACGCATGCATGGCCAAGCGAGACATGCATCCCATATTCCCATGGGCTGCTAAGCTCAGCTAGCTTGTTCCTGACCGCTGATCCGCTCATGACGCGCCAATTATGGATTCCACATGCACCAACCGGGTCGGTCAGGGTCAGAACACTAATGATCGATCTCTGGCTAGGCTATCCACACCTCTGATCTTATCCTGAGCCCAATTTTAACCGGCTCAAATACCTGCAGACAGTGGCGAATCCAGAACAAAAATTACTGGGGGTCCAATACATACTAATTATCTAATTATTGACTAATATATTAATTAATATAGTGTAATTTATATAGGATTTGAATAATCTACCCGGTGTCCTATGACACCGGATAGTATAACGTAGGCACGCCCATGTTCAGAGATGCAAAAGTAGGCCTGCACAGAGAGAGAGAGAGAGAGAGAGTGCGGTTGATCATGGGGGCTGGATCGGCGGCGACGGGTTGCCTTGCCCCGGCAAAAGTCAATGCCTAAACAATGGCCAATCTTTACAGCGGCCATGCACGCGCCTACCTGCCCGCGAGCTTAGCTAGTGCTTCCATGTCACAGTCAAACGCTACTACTACTGGCCCGGCCGGACACGCCACACCAACGCGACGCAATCGAAGGGAAAGTGTAGCGCCCGTTCCGTCGTGGCGTCTAGCGGGAAAACTATCTCTTAAAAACCTTAATTGCGAAAATTATTTCCTCGCTTGCAGTCAGTCTCCGTGCTATTCCGGATCTCAAATCCCCGATCTATCGTCAAGTTCAACTCCCGAATCCAAATTCAAATCCCTCCGCAAAAGTCTATTTTGCCCCCCTCAGGTTCGATGGGCCGAATTCCTCTCGGCCCATCTCCCCCTCCCTCCCCATCTTCCTTCTCTCTCTCTCTCTCTCTGCCCGTGAGCCGCGCCGAGCCCTCCCTCTCCGCTCTCGCTGCCGTTCCCGCCGACGCCGCCCAAATCGCCGCGCCGCCCTCGTGCGCACGCCGTGGTGGCCGACCGCCTGGTCGCCGCAGCCGTCAGCCTCTGCCGCGCCTGTCCGCGCCTGCCGCCCGTGTCGCCGCTCCGTTCCAAACCGCCCCGCCGTCATCACCGTCGTCATCGACTCGGCCCCGCCGCGTCGCCCTCTCTCCCTCCTCCTTTTCCCCAAAGTGGCAAGGGGGCAAGCCCCCTTTCTCTCCTCCTTTTTCCCTTTTCTCTCCCGCCGGCGTCATTCCCCTCCGCCTTTGTCGCCGTTTTGTCCGCGAGCGCCGAGCGCCAGCTCGCGCCTTGACCGCCCAAGGTCGGTTTCCAAACCGACATTGCCGCCCTATAAACCCCGGCGCCCTCCCTTCCTTTTTTTTCCCTCCCAATCTTCCCCGTTTTTCGCCCGCGCCATTGCCGTCCCTCTGTCTCTCTCGCCGACCGCCGCCGTCGCGTGTGCCGGAGGAGCCGGTGCGCGCTAGGACGCGGAAGGGGACTCCGGGCGCTCGTTTTCTTCCTCTTCCCCGGCCCGAGGCCGGAGAAATCACTCCCGTGCCGTCGGCCTCTCGTCTCCGCGCCCTCCTCTGCAACGGTAGTGCATCCTCCCCGTTCTCCCTCCTCGCCCCTCCTCCTCCCCTTAGCTTTGAGTAGCCGCTCGAATAGTACCCCAGTAGCTAGCTGGCGCCGCCCCTACTGCTGCCGCCGCTCGCTATGTGCTTGCCGCCGTCGGCCCGAGCTCGATAGCGTCTCTCGTCGCCGGCCTCGCTCGGCGTAGCTCTGCCTAATCCGGCGCAAGGGATGGATTCCCGTGGCCGCGTAGATGCTCTCACCACCGGGAATCGGCCCCTCGTGACCTCGTCGCCGTTTCCCCTTCCCTCGCCGCCGGTTGCCGCCGCCGCAATCCGCCGCCGTCGAGCTCCCTCCGGCGAATCCAAGCCGTTAGCTCGCTCCCTCTCGTTCTCCCTCGCCATTCCGGTGTACACCCCGTCGCCCCTTGTCGTCGCACGGCGTCCCGGAGAAACCGCCGCCGCCCGCCGTCCATTCGCGGCCGGCGCCTTCGTCTTCCTCTCGCCGGCCCGCGTGGCTGCCATGAAGGCGTGACGTCGGTGCCACCTCGGCCGCGATCGGGTCGAGCCGACCCCGGTCGGCCGCTTCCTCCGTTCCACCCTCCCTGTGCGCGCGGTCCACCGCGGGTCGTGAGGCTGCGCGTGGGCCCGCCGCACCGCGTCCTCCGCGAACCGCGCGCATGCGCCGCGCCTCCCCTCCCCAAACCCTAGCACGCCCCACGTGCATCTCGCTCACGGTAAGCCGAGCCGCCGACAAGCGGGTCCCACCCGGGACCACGCGGGATGGACCCGGCCCACCGGCTTCCTCTCTCCTCCCCGCCCGCGCGCGCCTTGGGCCGCCTTCTTGGGCCGGCCGACCCGTTAAGTTCGGCCGAGCCGCCCCTTTCTCTCGGGCCGCGCCCTAGCCGCACGAGGAAAGTCTAATTTCCCTCCCTCCTTCTTTTCTTTTCTTTTCTTTTCTATTTCAAAAAGGATTTAAATAAATCCTTTTCCTTTAGACCAAAAATCCAATAACCTTAGAAATTCAATATCTTCCCAACCGTAAGTCCGTTTGACTCCGTTCAACTTCCAAAACTCCTCAAATCTTGAGATCTATCTAATGGCACGTCTAGAGGTCAATAATAGGGCTTTATTTTCGCCATTTGTTGAGTTGTCCCGTTTCGCGTGTAGTTTCGGAGCCCGAAGACCCGTAGTGCGAGGATTTCGAGGATCAAGCTCAAGATCTCGAGCAAGGCAAGCCACCTTTGAACATATTGAGCCTATATTTGAACTTAATTATATTGCTTGTAAAATATTATGCATTGATAAGATTGCACTTAATCTGTTTGCCCCGTCTGCAAGGCAGACCGATGGGCCAACCGAACTTATTGCATCTGATCCTTTCTTTGTTAATTGTTATACAATGTTCCATTGTAACCACCTAGTTGCGCCTCGGTAATCGTGCACTCTGCACGAGTATCGACGGTCGCCTTCAAACTTAAAATCTGAGAAACATCTTGGGTAAAACTCGGGTTTTACAAAAGACTTGGAAAACCCGACACCTGGGTCGGTGCTTGCGAACTAAATGAATTTCCAAAATCGCGGACCGGGGTACGTACCGGGTGTACGGTCTCCCGCTCTTGCACTTAAGGACAGTTTCCTTGGAATTTCATCCGAACATAAGACAAGTGCGACCACATGGGTGGAATGGGACACCCCTGGCTGAGTAACTAGCTAATCGGGGGAGCCATGATGCTAAGAGACATGTGGATTCAACGGGGTGGTGTCGGGGAGAACCCCCGGGTTTCCTGGCACAGTATGGTCTGGGACCTAATCTGGTGTTGGTCTGGGACCCCTCTCGTTGGTATATGGTGAACCTGTGTCGGCTTTCGAAATGCCTTGTCATGAAAGCCTTAAGGTCTCTAGTCGTGGCCGTTCTGCACGGGCTGGATGATCCGGGTTAGTAATGTCGTGTGGGTAAAGTGTACCCCCTCTGCAGAGGTTATCAAACTGTTCGAACAGCCGTGCCCACGGTCATGGGCGGATGTGAGGTGATTCCTAGCGTAGTTTTGTTTGACTACTGCTTTGTGAAATTTGCTGATGTGGTTTGGGTTCGATGTTTGGAAAATCTGCGGCTGATGGGATCAGCCAGGCCCGGGTGGCCGTTTGAAAGCTGTTGGCCGGATGCCAACCTTGATCAATTCAAAAGACTGATACCTTGCACATACTCCGACCGGACGAGACGCACTGTCTCATCCGTGTCGTTTGAGAAGCACTCACTTAGTTGTTTCATAAAAGAGTTTAAATAAAATCAATTGCAAAAACAACAGCCTTTCCTTGAAGCCTGCATTAAACACTTAATTCCCCATGGCTTGCTGAGTACTCCCGTACTCACCCTTGCTCTATATAAATAATCCCCCCCAGTTGCTGAAGATGACGAAGCGGGTCTCGCTGACGAGGAGTTCTTCCAGGAGCAAGTCGACTACGAAGAGTTTTAGGGTTTCGGCCTAGTTCCCAAGTCGCGCCTGTGATGTTTGGTCCAAGTTTTGGCTTCCGCTTTTCCTTTTGTAATGCAGTTATGAGCCCAACATGATTGTACTCCTACTCTATATCCCAACATGACTGTACTCCTACTCTATGCTCGGGGCTAGTTCGGGGCGTGACAGAAAGCCTAGCTTTAATTCTCATCGATCACAGTACGTTCAATTCACCGATCGATCGGAATATTTGTATCGCCGGTGGCGTGCATGGCCTACGACGATCGATGATCCAGCGCACTAGCTGCATATCGATCTCCTTTTGGGGATGATGGCCGGGGACCGGAGAGTATTTACTCTCTCACACGCCTCACCTCGCCGCTGCTGCCTGAGCTGCCGCTTTTTGCCGAGAGCGATCGATGGAACTCGGAGTTCTCATTTTTTTTTCTCTTATCTTTCTGGTATCCAGATTTAGATAGCGTGGTCGGCTTTCTCCGTGATCTGTAGCTAAAGGCTGTGAATTATTCCGCCCTGATGAGATGAGAGGATCACATCGATCGTGGTGGTGGGGAGCGCGTAGTACGTGCAGTGCGCCCGCGGTTCGCTGCATTCGTGTGGCTACCCGGGCGCGTAGGAGTTTGATCGATGGAGAATCTACGTGTCCCGAGCACAATCAGCAGCGCGAGTTTTGGCTTTCCGGTTATTCCGATGGGCCCTGTAGGCTGTGCATGCAGGCGTGCAGCTATATATGGAGATGCAGTGTTAGCCCAAAATCGGGAGACGTTGGCCCAACCGAGAGAACACCCCAAAAGGTAGTCACAACATTGGTGCCTCTTAGCCCGCCCTGACCGGGTTTGGCTCTGATACCACTTGTTAGCCCAAAATCGGGAGACGTTGGCCCAATAGAGAGAAAACCTTACTACACCCCAAAAGCTAGCTCAAAAGGTGAGGGGCTCCCTCAACTTTTAAGTTGGTTCAACTTCTCCTAGATTAGCAATGTGGGACTATTCCCAATATGCAGGAGGAAGAACCGCCCAATGTTGATGCATACTGGGGATATAATGCTTGTGGGCCGGACAATAACTGCACCAATCGATCGCTGCTGCTAAGTGCAGATTTGTTAGATGTTGCTGTACGATTGTCATCATGCCAGGTCATGACATGCATATATGCTTTGCTGAATTATGTGGTCGTTTGTCAGGGGTTGCACGGATTGGTGAATTGGTTGTTTGCAGAGACCTCTGCCTGACTGCAATGTGCATAGGACCATAGTATGTGTGCGTGTACGACTAAGCTGGTGAGTGCGCCACTAGCGATGACGAACAGTTCGTTCGAATAATTTCCACCGGGGGGAGGAATATATCCGTGCCTTTGTAAAGCTTGGGTTGAGCTTTACAGATTTCACGTCAACGAGCTAGCTCCTGAAGATCATTTCTTCAGTGAGTCATGTACCCATCTTTTAGTCCTTTACTAGAAGACCAACACATCGGTCTCCATCTAAAGATACACTGTGCATTGTATCTTCATGCTCGATCTACAGGTTAGATCTTTGCTACCGTCTCGTTGTTGGGTTGTCCCTGTTGTCTGCCTATACCTGGAGATCAGTTTTATTTATTCCGTCACCAGCAATAGTGCAGCCTCTCATGTGAGATCATGTCATCTTTTCACTGTTTGTCAGGATAGAATTCTGAATTCATGTAGCAAGCTACCTGAGCCATCCCAGTTGAGAAAATCTGTTGCTGTTTCCAGCATCCTAGCTAGGATGTTCAGATGCTCAACCAAAGAAGATGTGCATGTAGTGTTGGCATGGATGCTAAAACTGAAGGTTTTATTTCAATCAGCCATGTTCAGTTGTTCAATCAAGAACGATAATACCCTTTCTTGCTTAGTCAGTACTCCACAAGAATCAGGATATTGGGGATTATGTGCCTGAAATAGTGAAGTGTCAACTATTCATGTGTTTTCAGCACGACGTTTGTTTGTATTCTTGGATTCTTCTCCAGTCACTTGCGAGCCCACAGGATAATGTGTCGGTAAGTACTGGTTTAGTAACAGTGAGAAAGAAATTAAGCATATGATCGTGTGGCACCTGATGTTAAATATATTGCTTATTTCTGACGAGAATCTTCATGTCCAATCGTGTATTTCCCCTAACCTATCCTGTGTAGCTAAATAGGGAAATTCCAAATGGGTTCCTCTCTGTCTCCTACAGGATAGCGATATAGCTAACTCTTCTCCTAATTAAATAGCACGAGGTGAAAGCACCAGCTGGTATCAGGGTATGCTTGTTGTCTTTCTGCAGAGTGCAGAGGATATTTGGCAATGAGTTTGGGCTGGGACCAGAACGATGATTGCGAGGTTGGACGATAGAGAACAAAAGAGCAGGGGATTTTCAGTCGGAATAAGTTCATATAAGGTCCCTTAACTTGTCAACGAATCCGATTTTTGTCCTTCAACTGCAAAACCAGATACAACGGGTTCCTCAACTATCAAAACCAGTGCAGATGAGGTCCCTCGGCGGTTTTGACTAACGTGGCGCCTACGTGGCTAATTTGACTTGGTCTTCATCTGACATGGCATTGACGTGTCGCTTACATGGCAATTTGATCCGAAAAAAAATAAAAAACTCATGGGACCCACATGTCAGCTTCACATAGAAATTAATTTAAAAATAGTGGGGCCCTCCTCTCCTTCCTCCTCTGTCCCCTCTCTTCATCGGTTCATCTCTCTCCCCTCTCGTCTCTCGCGACGGAGAAGCAGCGGCGCGCAGCGGCCAGCGGGAGAGGAGGGAGACGGATCCACGTCCACACACTCGCCTTGCCCCGCCGAGGCCGCGGGGCTCACGGGCAGGCACGAGAGCGCCGACGACCTACCTAGCTGCGAGCTCGCGGGGTCTTCGCTGTCGCCGTCGACCTCCTCGTGCCGCTCTTCGCCGACCTCCTGCAGCGCAGACCAGCGAGCGAGCGAGTTTGGCGGGGAGATGGGCTGCCGACGCGTTCTTGTCCCCGACGACCCACATGAAGTTCACGCCGGAGTCCATGAGCCCCATGCCGAGCTTTTGCAACCTGCTCGTGCGGGAACCAGGTGAGGCTGCCGAAGCAGACGTACACCACCGACCGCGCGGGCTTCGCATCGAGCCATGCACACCAACGCGCGCGCGGCGTCCCTGCCGCGTCCGCGCTCCAGGACGTCGGGGCCATTTTGGTGAGGCAGACTGGCCCCGACAGCGACCATAATCTCCTATGGAACAATGCACAGGATGAATCAGATGAACTCGTGCTCAATTCCTATAGCAAATTTAACCCAACTGATCTTGTAACTGATCTAGTAGCTAGTTCTGTGTCACGGCGGCAAGTTCTCTGAAGCTGGATTCAAATCAAACTGCAGCGGCCCAGCCTGTTAGGCGATCCAAGCGTGAGGCACAACCCAGTATCCGTTTTCCTAAGAGTGTGTGGACCCAGTAGATAGAGGCTGGGCAACTATCAGGGAGAGAGGCTTGTTAGTGCATTATTATATAAGCCGGCAGGTTAGAGAGAAAAGGGGATCGAATCATGTAAACAATACAATTCAATCTAATTCCAATCTCTCTGCTTGTTCTTTTCTGCTCTCCTCTCTGTTCTTCTTCTTCTTCCTCCTCTCCAAGTCTTCTCCAACTCTCTCTCTCTTTCTCTCTACCTCGCTTGAATCTGTTGCAGTGAGACGCGAGACCGTGACAATTTGGTATCAGAGCTTCATCCTGGAGAAGCCACGCTACACATCCCGGCTACAGCTGCAAGTGGAGGCGATGGAGAAGGCAAGGTTCTGATCGAGATCCAAGAGTTGCTGGCGGCGCTGAATCGTGCTCAAGGCGAGACGCAAGCCGCCGTTGTCAAGCTTGACCAAGGCGTGAGTCACTGGAGGCCACAGATGGAGTCAGTCGGCGAACTTCACCAACAACTGGATCTTGTCAACAAGTTGAACCAAACTTCTTCAACGACGTCTTCCCCTCGAGTTCCGTTGACAGACGAGGAAAGGAAGGCGCCGTTGCTGCCTACGCCGCCGATTCCATCTCAAGCGGCTGCTGCGGCTGAAGGCGGAAGCAAGATGGCCAGTGGCCGCCTACAAGTTCATGAACACCGGGGAAGGGCACTGGGAGTGGCAACCACCCTGGGCCCGACTCCGGTCAAGGGTACGTATGAATCTCCTTCCACATCTCTGAAAAATTTTGAGCAATTTGAGTTCGGGAATGGGGATTGTGATGGGGATCAGTTTGGGCGCCAGTATAACCATAGGGTTCCTAAATTAGATTTCCCTAAGTTTGATGGTTCAGATCCTGTGGATTGGAGAATGAGATGTGAGCATTATTTTGATGTGAATAACACTTTCCCAGGGCTTTGGGTTAGAATAGCAACCATTTACTTCTCAGGAAGAGCAGTATCTTGGTTGCGTTCCTCTAAGGCTCATGTTAGGTTTCCAATTTGGGAGAATTTTTGTGTAGCAGTGTCTGCTAAGTTTGATAGAGACAAGCATGAAACACTTATTAGACAAATGGACAGCATTAAACAATTGGGCTCGGTTTGGGAGTATTATGAAAAGTTTGATGAGTTGATGAATCAACTTTTAGCTTATGACCCAGATTTGAATATGAGATATCTAACTCATCGTTTTACTGAGGGATTGCTTCGGGAGATTATGAATGCAGTACTTATTCAACAGCCCAAAGATTTGGAGACAACATTGGCAATTGCTTCTTTGCAAGAGGAAGTAATTATGGAATCTGCTACGGTGTCAGCTTCAAATCTAAAAAAGAGTGACTCTGGGTTGCAGTTCCGACCAAATCCTGCTTACAAGAGTGCTTTGCCCTTGCCCTTGCCGCCTAATCGTGGGTTATCTGGTGGCAGTATGATGCGAACAGAAGAGCGCAAAGTTGCTAATAATTCTAAGATTGGAAACAGTTCTGACAAAATTTCTGTTCTGAAGCTTAACGCAGAGCTCAAGGATTGTGTTATATCTGTGCAGAGAAATGGTCTCCCACTCATAAGTGTGCTAATACAGTGCAATTGCATGCAGTTCAGGAATTAATTTCGACATTGCAGCTTGATTCAATGTCAGATCAAGTTTCTGTTGATGGCACTGAAGCTGTAGACAGTCAAGGGTTAATGGCAATATCAGTTCAGGCTTTGCATGGTTCTGAATCTGTGGGATGTATGCGCATGTTGGGATATATACAAGGAAAGGAGGTATTGATTCTGGCATTACAGCTAGTTTTATCAGTGCTCATGTGGCTCAGGCAATTGATGGTGTATTTCCTTTAACTGCTAAAACTATGGTGAAAGTGGCCAATGGTTCAATCCTCTCTTGTTTGGCTTATGTGCCTAATTGTGAATGGATAACTCAGGGATGGGTCTTCTGCACTAATTTTAAGGTCCTCAATTTGGGAAGCTATGACATGATATTAGGAATGGATTGGTTAATGCATCATAGTCCTATGCAAGTGGATTGGGTAAAGAAAACTTTGACAATTTCTTGGAAAAATCAATCTGTGACATTACAAGGAATTGTGTCAGAAATTGAGCAATGTGCACGGCTTTCTTCTCAGCAGTTTCAGAAGTTGAAGGACAGACAAGCAATCTCTCACCTCATTCAGTTATGTGCTGTCTCTGAAACTTCAGAACAGGAATCCATTCCTTCTGTCGTTCAACAAGTGCTTTCTCAATTTGCCCATGTATTTGAGGATCCTTCTGGATTACCTCCTTCAAGAATGTTTGATCATGCAATTCCTCTTCTTCCTGGAGCAATGCCAGTGAATGTCAGACCATATCGGTATACACCTGCCCAAAAGGATGAGATTGAAATGCAGGTTAAAGAGATGTTAACAAAGGGAATAATTCAGCCTAGTTCTAGTCCTTTTTCATCACCAGTTTTGTTAGTGAAGAAAAAGGATGGTACATGGCGTTTTTGTGCCGACTACCGACATATCAATGCTATAACTATAAAGAACAAATATCCTCTTCCAATTATCGATGAGTTACTCGATGAGTTGTCAGGAGCTCAGTGGTTTACCAAACTTGATCTCCGAGCTGGGTATCATCAGATTCGAATGCAGTCAGTTGATGAACACAAAACAGCGTTTAAAACTCATCATGGCCATTTTGAATTCAGAGTCATGCCCTTTGGTCTCACTAGTGCACCAGCCACATTTCAGAGTTGCATGAACAGCATTCTGTCTCCTTTGTTGAGAAGATTTGTTCTTGTTTTTGTTGATGATATTTTGATTTATAGCAAGACTCTTCCTGAGCATGTCAAGCATCTTCAGATAGTCTTGCAGATCTTGACTACACATCAGCTCAAAGTCAAGAAGAGCAAATGCTCCTTTGCTCAACAAAGATTGGCTTACTTGGGTCACATTATGAGTCCTAATGGAGTTTCGACTGATGAAGATAAAATTCAGGCTGTCAGCAATTGGCCTACCCCTACCTCTGTTAAGGAGTTACGTGGTTTTCTGGGTTTAGCTGGTTATTACCAGAAATTTGTGCGACATTATGGACTTCTCAGTAAACCATTAACTAATCTGTTGAGGAAGGGCCAACTGTACATTTGGACTGCTGAAACTGAACAGGCTTTTCAAGCTCTGAAGCATGCCTTAATCACTGCTCCAGTATTATCGATGCCAGATTTCAATGAACCTTTTATTGTAGAAACAGATGCCTCTGATAAAGGGATTGGAGCAGTATTAATGCAGAAAAATCATCCTGTTGCCTTTTTGAGTAGAGCTTTGGGTCCCCGCCATCAAGGGTTGTCTACTTATGAGAAAGAAAGCTTGGCTATCATGTTAGCTGTGGATCATTGGCGCCCATGCAGAGTTTTTTATCAGAACAGATCATCGCAGTCTATCTTTTTTGGATGATCAACGACTCACTACTCCGTGGCAACATAAAGCGTTAACTAAACTGCTTGGCTTGCGGTATAAAATCATTTACAAGAAAGGCACTGAAAATGGAGCTGCTGATGCTTTATCGCGCTGTCCATCTGCTGATAAAGTGTTTGAACTTACTGCTATATCCTCAGTTATTCCTAACTGGATTCAAGAGGTGGTTGATGGCTATATGTCTGATCCTGAGGCTTCTAGTAAGGTTCAAACATTGTGTATTAGTCCAGCTGCTGTTCCAGACTTCACTCTGAAGGATGGTGTTCTTTACTTTAAGAACATAATGTGGATTGGTAACAATGTTCAGGTTCAACAAAAGATTTTGGCCAACCTTCACACTGCACCAGTAGGGGGTCATTCTGGTATACATGTCACTTATCAACGGGTTAAACAGTTGTTTGCTTGGCCTCACTTACGTTCTACTGTGATGCAGTTTGTGAATTCTTGTTCTATCTGTCAGCAAGCAAAGTCAGAACATGTCAAATACCCTGGAATGTTACAACCATTACCTGTTCCAGAACATGCCTGGTTCTGGCCAAAGTTGGAGAAGTGGCTTATAAATTGGCTTTGCCGGCCACTAGTCTGATTCATCCTGTCATCCATGTTTCCCAACTCAAGAAAGCTTTGGCGCCCAGTGAATCACTGTATCCTTCTTTGCCCAGGATTCAGTCAAGGGATGATCCTCATGTTGTCACATGGGAGAATGCTCAAGAGCTGCGTCTTCGTTTTCCTCAATCTGAAGCTTGGGGACAAGCTTCGTCTCAAGGTGGAGGGAATGTCACGGCGGCAAGTTCTCTGAAGCTGGATTCAAATCAAACTGCAGCGGCCCAGCCTGTTAGGCGATCCAAGCGTGAGGCACAACCCAGTATCCGTTTTCCTAAGAGTGTGTGGACCCAGTAGATAGAGGCTGGGCCACTGTCAGGGAGAGAGGCTTGTTAGTGCATTACTATATAAGCCGGCAGGTTAGAGAGAAAAGGGGATCGAATCATGTAAACAATACAATTCAATCTAATTCCAATCTCTCTGCTTGTTCTTTTCTGCTCTCCTCTCTGTTCTTCTTCTTCTTCCTCCTCTCCAAGTCTTCTCCAACTCTCTCTCTTTCTCTCTACCTCGCTTGAATCTGTTGCGGTGAGACGTGAGACCGTGACATTCTGCGGCATTTATTTTTGCTTCCAGTAGTACAGCACGTGCGAAGAACTCACTTTCGCGGGACGTTGTCCTCTCTTGCCGCGCGTGGTGGTAGTGGTGGCGGCGAGGCGCCCACGGAGACGGCCGAGTCGGCCGGCGGCGGCGTCTCATCTAGCCGCGGCGGCGAGGTAGACGGGGAGGCGCTGGCCATGATGGAGAGGCAGATGATGAAGGCACGGGAGACCTCCCCGAGGATGAATGTGGCGGTGGCCTCGACCTGCCCCTGCCCCTGCCCGCAATCACGTCGTCAGCTCGTGCCTGCGCGTCAGCTCCCTCACCACCGCCTCGTGCTCCTCGCACGCTCCACCCAAGCTAATGTCAGTATGTCACCGCTACCGCTTCATGGCTGGTTTCCGTTCGTGTTATGCTCGCTCTCGCGCGCGCGCGTTGTTGGCGCAGTGCGGTTGAATTCAATTGGGTTTTTGGAAGCGATGGATGGTTGGTGGCGTGGAAGGGAGCGCGCGGTAGAAGTAGAGGAGAGCGGCGAGCGAAGCAGAGAGGAGGAAGAAGATGAGGGCTGAGGATGACAGGTGGGGCCCATGTGGGCCCCAATATTTTTTAATTAATTTCTATGTGAAACTGACATACGTCCGAAGAGTTTTTTATTTTTCCGGATCAAATTGCCACGTAAGCGCCACGTCAACGCCACATCAGACAAAGACCAAGTCAAATTAGCCACGTAGGCGCCACGTCAGTCAAAACAGCCGTCCAAACCGCCGAGGGGTATAATCTGCACCGATTTTGACAGTTGAGGGACTTGTTGTATCTGGTTTTCTAGTTGAAGGACGAAAATCGGATTCGCTGATAAGTTAAGGGACCTCAGATGAACTTATTCCTTTTCAGTCGAGTTGAAGTATCAGGGCCAAACTAGATTCGTGACCCAGATTCTGGGCTGAAAATGAAAGACGGCCTGGCCTATTTAAAGACGTGGCAGTAGGTATTACTCGTTGTGGGCTTGAGGCCGACAGACATAGGTGTATTTAGCTATAAGGAATGAAATAAGTCTATTTTTACTACCTTAACTCATGCCCTTGTTTAAGTCGTGTCCCTCAACCGCAAAACCGTGTATAATCTATCCTCCAACTCATAAAACCATTGCAAATCAACTCGTCGGACGGTTTGGGGGACAATTATGTCCGATGTGGCATGTGACTCCGTTGACTTGCTAAGTCAGCACGTGGACCCCATATGTAAATGCCTTGTAGAGGCGGTGGTGGTGCGCGGCGGTGGCCATGGCGCGACAGTGAACAAGGGTGCGGTGGAGAAAATCGAGGGCACATGTGAGAAGAGGGGAATACGACGATCCTTATCGACGCAATTACGATGACGAGCGGCGACAAGAGTGGCCGCTGGCCGACAGCGAGCTTGAAAAGGCAGTGCCCTCGGGTTGATGTCGACGGCGGTGTTTCGGCGATGTCCAAGCGAAGCGAAGGTGCAGCCAAGCTTCTCCTTCGTCTTGCAAACCCGACGGTGGCGATAGCCACCTTAGGCAACGACGGATGTGGCGACGCGGCTCGACTGGAGCGGTGGCCTTCGGCGAAGAGAGAGCAAGCGCAGGAAGGCAGCTAGGGCATGGGAAGAACTTGGACTAGGGTTGTTGGAATTGGAAGAGAGACCTTGGGCAAGCTATACATAGGTGGAGGAGAGGGAGACCAGGCTAGAAACGGGATTTGACGATAGGAAACTAGGCTTAATCTTGAGTTTGTTAGGATAAGAACGAACCAAATTCGCAGGATTTAACACGAATATTGATGGGGTTTTCTTGGTGGGGGAAAGGATAGGAGATCGAGAGGAATCGATTTCTGCAACTAATTTGGAAGGAGAGGCGGCACTACAGTGCATAGGCACGAACAGGAGATCGGCTGGAGAAGGAAGAATGCAGGGGAGGTAAAGTAGACTTTGGGTACTACAAGGCACTAACATTGGGGCCCATGTGCTGCCTCAGCTAGTCAAGGGGTTAAGGATGCCACGTCGGACGAAACCGTCTCTCAAACCATCCGAAGAGTTGATTTGCAATGGTTTTATGAGTTGGAGGACGGGCTATACCCAATTTTGCGGTTGAGGGATCCAATTCAACCAGGGCATAAATTGAGGGAGACATAGTACACTTATTCCATATGGGCTGATACAATGCATCATGGATCATGTCATCTGTTTCCTTGCACGCACGCACTCATGCTCTATTCATATAAGACATAGATTGGCATGTCTTAAGATAGTGAAAACACCTTTATGTCGACACTGTATCGCTTTTCACTGAGAGAATATCAAACACACACGTCTCGAGTCAGGGACTTAAACCCGAATAGGCAGGTTCAAGTACAAGAAATCTGAATGGGCATGTTCCTGTCACTTTTAAATGACATTGTACAACGCAAAATTGGTTAGTGATTTAGTAATGAATTTGTTGTCTGATACAATTAGGGCTTGTTTAATTCGTGAAAAGAAAATTTTTAGGTGTCACATCAGATATTTGATCGGATGTCGGAAAGGCTTTTTGGACACGAATAAAAAAACTAATTTCATAACTCGCCTGTAAACCATGAGACGAATCTTTTAAGCTTAATTAATTCATCATTAGTACATGTAGTTTACTGTAGCATTTATGGCTAATCATGAACTAATTAGGCTCAAAAGATTCGTCTCTCGATTTCCTCCATAACTGTATAATTAGTTTTTTATTTATCTATATTTAATGTTTCATACATGTATCAAAGATTCGATGTAATGTTTTTGAGAAAAAAATTTAGGTACTAAACAGGGCCTAAACAACATTGGGTCGAGGAAGTAGTACTACAGACTACTACATTGGGTCGAGGAAGTAGTATTTGCTAAGTTGGCACATGCGGCGTCTGCAAACAAAAGTTAGGAAAAAAAAAGGAAAATGAAATACTTATTTCGTGACAAGGAAGAGTCTATGACCCTTTTAATTGCAGCATGATCACAGGCTGGAGAGATCTAGAGCCCCAACAGTCGCCGGGCCTCATATTGCTTCGAACCTAAGAGACAGGGGGTATCATAAAACTTTCTTCCTCGAGATCAGGGAACACGAACAGTACCTGATAATCAAGGCAAAAAACGAAGCATGTCGACCAATTTCTTTTCCCTCTCGTGAAACTCGAGCAAACTCCTTGTAGAAAGACTACGTTTTGTACAACGACCGTGATGTAGCGTACACGATGACTTCAAAAGAGGAGAGTTCACACGCACGGATCGACGGATCGGTTTCGCCCCGGTGAAATACACGGTGACTTGAGGATAAAAATACAGGGTGACTTGAACTCGGGGGAGGAGTTCACACTTCGCATGCACGGATCGGTTTCGCCCGGTCCGTGCTCCTTGAGAAAAGCAGAGTAAATTCTCTCTCTCTCTCTCTCTCTCTCTCCGTGTGGTACCAGTAGTACCGGTGCACCACTAGGCAGACTAGGCGCAGAGCTGTTTATTCCCATGACAACTCACAGACGTACGTACCCGACGGTGGGGCAACCGAAACTACCGGACACTGCTGAAGAAGAACCCAGACCTGGCAGTAGAACAGAAGACGGAGGCGTCCGGCGCTGCGACGAGAGGTGGAACGGACAGTGGGTGGGCTCACGGGGCGGGGGCGGGACGCCGGGACGGGAACGGGATGCATGCGTGGTGGTGGACGGCGCCCGGCGGCCGGGACCGCGTGGCCCGACAGGTTTAACGAGCGAACGAATGGTTGCCGGTTGATTCAAGCGCACGATACCTCGGTCGGTCGATCTCCTCATGGTCCTTCTCCCGTCCCGTGCGCGCGGGCGTACAGCGTACGTACGTGCCGAATCGATCGGCTCACACAGTCACACCGTCACACATGGGCGAGACCGCGGTGACCCGCGGGGCACTCATGCAAGGTGTGCCTGGTCCTTTTCCTGCCGGGCTAGCTTGCTGCAATTGCAATGCCGCTCGAGTGAACCGCCGGGCATGAACACAGGTGACGCGTGTTGCCGATCGGTTTCGATAGATGTGTGTCGACAAATTTCCTCCTCGAAATTTATCGATTTTGTTAACCGTTGGATTAACCTCCGGATACGTGATTCTGTTTGTTTGACGTTCGCAGGCGACAGATGCAACGTGCAATTGGCCAATGGCTCATGCTTTGGCGGCAGATTCAGGAGGCAACGATCTTGCGGGCTTGTTCTCAACAGAGTGATTGAATAATAACTCCACCTTAACGTGTGAGAGACAGATCCCACATACTTTGCTCCGTGCGAGCAGCGTGTTAGTATTATCGTTGCGTGCTAACGCGATTTTTTCAAAATTACATCCCGTTATAGCGTAGTTACACGTATATTATACTGTAATTATATATCATATACCGTATCGTTCAAAAAAATATCATATACAATATAATTACACTATAATTATATTTGAAAAAAATAATTTATCGGTAAATATATAGACAGTCTCGGTATTAATATGCTGCAAGCCTCCAGCTGTGCAACCGATGGATGAGGGAGAGATGCATTTGGTTTCTCTTTTTTTTTTAGTCAACTACTGGTTATTAGTCAACAGCCTATTGAACGCACCACTTTTCATCTGGTTGCTTAGGCCGGAGTCGTCGACGATTCAAGCGATCGATCCACAACGCCTCGTCTTGTCCAGCGCGATTTTCATTTTTCAAACGAACCACATGCACCTTGATGTACAACGTAATGGACTAATGGGCATTTCTAAATTCTGATTCTTTATTAATTTCTCCACCCCTAGCTCGGTAGTGTCGTCGATCGATCGCCACAAAATTCATCGCGCTCGTCACCCTTGGTCCTCAATCCTCACTCCATGCTGTCAATGAAAGGGGTTTTGCTCTGAAGTGACCTGCACGTGCTGATGAAAATGACGAAGATGACATTGTATCTACTCATACTAGGCGATAACGAAAAATGTTGCGACGCAGTACCTACCAGCGTATAGTTAGGCCGTTGTAGGTTAGAAACAGTGCCATGACAGCCATTTTCCTGATGCGGCGGACAGTCCTACATGGCGTATCGAGTTGAGTTTTGACAAGTAGTACAATATCTGTTATAGAATTATTGTTGTTCCAGGTTATTTGTAAAATTTAAGGTTTACGAGAAATGATTATTGTACCCCTATTAAATACTATCTGGATGAGAGTGAAAAGGTAGTTAGAGACATGACCGAGAAAAATTTAAATTAGAAATAATTGACGTGACAAAAAATGCTTCAAAGTTAACAAGCATTTTTGAACAAAATTTAAATTCTATTTTGTATCGGAGGGAGTAATCCCAAACAGAACAAGCAGTTTTGTCTTCCTATGGTTTGAAGTAACAGTCTTACATGCAGTAGCCAAGTAACTCACCATGTCAATACTGTTTCTTCCTCACACTGACGCGGTAACTCATCACCACTATCATAGAATATATCACCATGTGCGTCCAGGGCCAGACACTATAAAACCAACAAAAACCGGTCGTTCCCTAAAAAAAAAAGAAGAAAAACCGGTCGTTTTTCTGCCAAATTTTGAGATTTCAACCCTGTTCGAACTGACAAACTACTCGGTACATCAGTTAAACTAAAAATAACATTGAATTTCAGTTTTTTATAAAACCTATTCAAATTTCATCGTTTTTAGTCGGATATGAGTGTTTTTTTTTTGAGAAAATAGAGAAAACCGCTAAGGAGTAATTCTGGTAATTGACATTATGAACCCCTATCACTGTTTTTTTTTCTTCGGTTGTAGCTTCTTTGATGTAAAGACCAAGATTCTTTTCATTATCTTAAAAAATCAATGTTTTCTCCCTTGCACATGGTAAGTTTTGATTTTATAATTTTTTTAATGTTTAAGTTGTTGGAACTTAATAATTAATGTAGTTGGTTTGTCCATGTTGCGAAACTTTTTAAATGTTAGTAGAAATATTGATTCAGCGACGAAACACCGTTTTTTTTATATTGATGAAACTAAACAAGGCATGATTTTAGCAGTAGAACGACTATGCGTTTGCCTGACGGATTAGCAGTACACATCATCATTCTATGCTAGATTGATTTGAAATTTAAAGGCTAAATTAATTACAAACATGAATCAATCCACAACCAACAAACCAATTATTATCGGGTCGTACAATAATAGGCGATAGGAGATCCATGTAGGATTTTCTGCTGAGCTGGAGGGGAGAGGGCGCAAGCGGGCGACTAATTAGTCGCCCGGCTGTACGCATGGCTCGAGGACGTGGGCCCGCCCGTAGCAAGCGATGCACCCGTGCTACTCGCCGTTGCATGCGTCGGAGCGTCCAAGTCCAGGGCCGCGCCGCCATCGTCGCGCACGTCCGCGTCCGCCGCCGCTGCCGCCTTTGTCCACTACGACCACCGCTACCCTCGTCCTTGTCAACCATGCTCGTCGCCTCTGTATGCCGCTGCCGCCGACCTTGTCCACTGCAGCTGTCGCCGCCAACTTCGTCCGCCTCGGCCACGGCTGCCACCATCGTGTCGTTGCCCTTGCCCTCGTCGGTCGATGTTGCGGCTCTCGTCTACCGTGGCCATGGAGAGCAAGTAGAAGAGAGAGACCAAGAGAGCACAAAGCTTGGATTGAGTTCTGAGGTCTTGTGCTTATGAATCAGCTTGATGGTTTGCCCGGTTGCTTCACTTCTATCTTCCACCGTTCCGCGTGCAGAAGGCTAGCTCAACGCTAGTCGCCGGACGACGAGCTCGGCTCCGGTGACCCGTTTGCTCTATCCCCAGCTACACGGGCAGCGTGAGCCTGCACGATGAGCTGTTTATATTTTCTGATGGAGAAAATAGAATAACATCTTTCTCTAGAAAAATCAGATAGCTTAAGCGAAGTAGTAGCATACGTATGTGTATATATTGTTTTGTACCGATTCCTTCCATGTAGATGAGCAGATGTATAGTACAAAACGGATGTGTATATAGCCATAAATTTGTTCATCTTTTTGGCCATGGATGAGCTTGGATGCCTAGTTCCTAAGAAGCAATCGCCGGCGAGAACAGGGGATTAGGAGAGAGAGAGAGTGCGGATAGAAGGGAGATTAAAATAAAATTTCTTGTACTGTGTGAGCCATAGTAGTATAGCTTGATTATTGTGTTTACTGGCTACAATGTTACCTATAGCTGCGATGGATCAAAATTGGAGTAAGCAGCTGGCTGTACTATTGACCTTGCTCTTATAGTAAACAGGATCCCAACCGAATCTAGTTCCTTGCTACAACTGACCAAACAAAACGAGATCTAACCCAATTGACCAATTCACACGCAGGCATCCAAGATGGCAACCAGTTTCTGCCAACTCCGCCACCTGCCAAGCGTGAACGCGGATCTGGCCACGTCCATGTCCGTCGCAGTAATGCCACGGGCTTCGCACCGAGGCAGCTCAGCCCTGGCCCCCGTCCCCGTGCATGTTCCGGCAGCCACAGTGATGGTAGTAGTAGAAAAATACTCGTAGCTGCCCCCTGCCATGCTCGCATCAACTTTTTAGGCAGATCGCGCAGAAAGTCTACAATTTTTAGTCGTCACCCGCCCGCCCGCGCCCCCAGGTCACCGTCCCTCGTCGCACGCGTAGCAATAACATCGCACACTCACGCGGTCACGCGCGAGCACCGCCACCCCCCGCACCGCGCCCCGCCGAGTCACTCCGCACTCGCGCTCGCACTCGCTATAGTGGAGTGGAGGAGGCGGCTTCGCTGGCGGCTGATCTGTTTGCCCCACGACCGCCGCGAGTAGAGCAAGTAAGCTCGCACCGCACCGAAACCGCAGTGCGTTCTCCTTTTCTAGTGTTCGCCCGCCGCCATCCACACGCCGTGCCGCAGATCCTATCTCCCGTCCGCGGCGGCCGAAGCAATCGGACGAATTCGTCCCCCCCTGCTTCGCCTCCTCTTCGCTGTGTAGTTTGTGAGCGATGCGAGCGGATCGTCTGATGGCGGAGGGGGGCAAGCGGATCGACCTGGGGGCGCCGCTCCGGTCGGTGCGCCACGCCGACGCGCTGCCCTACCACAAGGCCGACCTCAACTCCGGCCCCGTCCGCCACCCCGGCGCGGTGCCCTTCGTCTGGGAGCAGCGGCCCGGGCAGCCAAAGAGCGTCCGCACCCGCCGCGCGCCGCCGTCGCCCACGACCGCGTCCCATCCTCAGCCGCTGGAGCACGGCGTGGAGGATGAGATCGACGGGAGCCCATACCACGACGCCCTCGGGGAGCACTATGTGGGGATACTCCATGGCGTGGACGCGTCCCCCGCCTGTTCCCGGACTGGCGCTCCGGCGCCGGCGCCGGCGCGTGATGAGAAGAGGGCGCAGGTGGCGGAGGCGGCGGTGTTACAGGCGAAGAAGGAAGTGACGGAGAAGCAGGTGGTGTCCGTGGCGGCGGTACTGCGGAAGGGAGATGACGACGACGACGATGAGGAGAGGTTCTCGGACGCGCTCGACACGCTCTCCAGGACGGAGTCCTTCACCGTGAACTGCAGCGTCAGCGGCCTCAGCGGCATGCCAGAGCCCACCTCCCGTGCCGCCGCCGGCGCCGAGGCAGGCGTACGCGGCATCATGATGGATAGATTCCTCCCGGCTGCGCAGGCGGTGGCCATAGGCTCCCCGCAGTACACCTTCCGGAAGGCCGGGGCAGCCAGCGCCACGAGCAATTCTGGCCGCGAGCTTGCGCGTGCAGCTGGGTCTAACGCGAGTGGAAGCAGTGGCGATGATCCCGGGAGGAGGACGCCCGTCCAGCTCCCCTACCAGCATTTGCCTCCCAATTATTTGTCTTGCAGCTATCCCAGACGTGAGGAGCAGGAAGATGAAGACGACGACGATGACTATGATGTGCATAGCACCCGGGGTTTTGCCTCCAAGGGATGTGGCTTGCTCCCTAGTCTCTGTGTGAAGGGTTCATTGTTACTTCTGAATCCAATGCCTGCGATGAAGCGTGGCAAGCCGCGGGGGAATGGGAGAGTCCGGGAGTTCGCATCCAAAGGCAGGGGACGAGGGGCGCCGAGTCCGCTTGCCCGGAGCTCACAAAACAAGCATCTTGGGTGTGCTTCCAACGGGGTACTGATGCAGATACATGTTACACAGTCCATTTCATGAGTTCAGAATTTATGCTACTTGTTATTAGTGCTAGGGATGAGTAACATCTCACTGTATATTGTGTTGCAGCAGTCCTGGGAGGATGTATACAAGCACAAATTAGAGCAGAAGTATGTTCGTCCAGGAGAGGATGGGAGGAGCAAGCTGACAAGTGAATCAAACCAGCTGACGTTCTGGAGTGACTCGCAGGCGGGCAATGGGTCTTCACCATTCCATCATTCCGCAGGTGGTGGTATGTCTCCCTATTACAGGGATGTTGTCCTGTCATCATCGAGTAAGGCAGATGAGTCTTTTGGAACAGGGGTAAAAGAAGACAAAATGAGTAGTAGTAATGGTTCCAGCTCACTTGGAAGAGACCATGATCGTGGTTCATTGCTTGGATCAGACCGCAGTAGTTTAAAGGGGTCAAGCTCCATTAGCTCAGGGCTGGATAGACCAGTGCATGTAGAATCAATGGATCACCGTGGAGATATTGACTCAGAAACTAGCCACTCGGTTCTGTTACTGGATTCAAGGACATCACTGGATGCTGGTGGGTGTGGCTCTCAGCTTGGAGAACAGATTGTCGGGAAAAACCCTATTGGGAAAGGTGAAGATAATGATCCATTGACAGAAAGGGTCTCTGAAGTTACAGAATGCACGTTGTTAGCACCTTCTGAAAAGTTAAGATCAGTGAATTTGGATGATGGGAAAACTTCTGGTCATCTGGAAGATAGTAGTGTTTCCAAAAGGGATATGCCTTTGCAATCTCTACTCCCATTACCAGTCCCAAGATCACCTTCAGAATCTTGGCTTTCTCGCACTTTACCATCCGTAACAAGCAAACCACCAGTGCCATCTTTTCTTGGAATTCAATTGCAGTCGAAGAAACAAACTCCCTGGGCCTCAATTCAGCCAAAGGAGAATAATGTTAAACCTCCTAGGCCACGACAGATAAGATTTGCAGATGTAATACTTATTTTTCTTCTGTTTTGCTTATATTTCCAATTGTCACAGAGCCATTGCTGAACATTCATTTTGGCTGCTTGTTTTAGGTGGTAGAAAGGCCTAATTCATTGGATGCTGAGATATGATGTCTTCCCTCAAGACCAATATCTGTTCATAATGCCTTGAAGGACAGCACGGCCATGTATCTGCCAGCGCCCAAATTTTCCCTGGATGCCCCCCTCAGTTTGCTGTCGCAATCTTGGCTATTAGCAGCTTTTTTGTATACCAGTACATAGGTAATTGTCGTTGTGCATGCCATATTTGCGTACTCTGTGAACTCAAGGTAAGTTGGCGTTGGCTTAAATCTGTTGTAAATCACATATCTATACAGCATAGCTTCTGTTTGCTTCCTTACAGTCCATACATCATGTAGTACTCTTTAGTCCATAAAAGGTTGAGTTGATCATCAAATGTAATTGCATGTATCATAGAATAAAATGGCACAAGAAGTCAGGCTTCCATGCCTTTTTCTCATGTCAGCTCAAATGTATATCCTCCCTGAGCTTTTTCTCATGTGATTCCAGTAATACTCTCATTTGTCTTGTCTGGTTCATGTACAGATTGCCATGCCATGATAGACAGCAGTTTTATTTGGTACATTGTTGCCGGAATGCCGGCTATTCCATTTGCCACGTTGCTCGTGACTCTTTCGCATTGATCATACTACTATATCATTAGCATTTAGCAGGAAGCTTGAAAACCTGTCAAGCTTTCGAGGTGTTGTAGTAAGTGGTATCCTCGGATGAACGAAGCAACCTAGATGCTTGACACACGATCTGGACCAAGATGCCCTCTTGTTGAAAAGGGGGAACTACAGGTGGAATGCACACCTGTTCACCAAAGTGATTCAAATGCTAATCATCGTCACTCATTTGGTCCTGACAGGGTGCATACTTGTGTATCTGATTTCAGGGATTAGAGTAGCCATGGCACTGGGCATAATATTAGATGGTAGTCATCTACTGCTCTGAATATGTGCGGTTCACCTTAGGACACTACTAGTGCTATTTTAGTTAGTGATAGATATTTTCTGCACTTCATCCTGACTGCACAGTAGACGGATGCAACGTGTTCTACTCGCTAATAATGGCACATCATGTTTTGCCATTTGCGATACTCTTATCATCCATTTAACAATCCTGTACAACTGGCCTTTTAGGAGATATTGCCAAGTGAGATGGCCTTTGGCAGTTCGGGAAGATCATGCTCCATTAGCAAGCCTACAATTTAAGTGTATTAAGTGAACTATTCTGAACTTCAGTTTACATGTCCAGACAAGTAGGAGTAGGTAAAATCATCAAAGTAATTTGAATTTCAATGTCCCTGCATGCTTATTTTTTCTTTCATAAACAGATATAAAGTTCAGTTCGGTTCGAACAGCTCTGAATCTCTGATATGCCCCAAACAATCTCTGATTTTTTGGGACGGAGGAAGTTGAAGCAGAAGAGAGTGAGCAGAAATGAGTAGTTGCCGCCAGGGGCACAAGCAAAGCCTAGGGCTGCTTGGGTTGAGCCCTAGGCTTGCCTCCATAATCATGCTTAAATTCTCTTAATTCACCATGTAATTTTTCGAGGAAAATACTCCATTAGTTGAGCCCTACTTAGCCTTTGGCTTTGATAATTTCTTGCTCCGCCAACTGCAAAAAACGTTTTGGGAAGTAGTTTGAGAGAGTGATGTTTAGTCAGACAAACAAGTTAATTGCGAAAGGGCATGTAGCTTAGTGGTTATAAGAGGCTCAGTAGCACCTTAGATCCTAGGTTCGACTCTCCGTGGGAGCGAATTTTTCAGGATTTAATGGCGTTGTGCTTTGCGTGCGTGTGTTCATAGGGGTGAATTCTCAACAAAAAAAAAACAAACTGTCGGAGAATGAACTCCTCCACCAGGGAACCGGGGGCAGCGGGTGAGATTCGAGGATTTGGTGAGCGAAACTGTGTGGTCTTGAGGGGGTTAGGCCCCTCCAAGACGATCAGACCAAAGAGGTTTATACAGGTTCGGGCCGCTATGAAGCGTAATACCCTACTCCTGTGCAGGATTGATTGAATGTAGAACACCAGTGCTTGGGGTTGCGAGACCCAAGCGCGAGTTCGCTCGGAAGTTCCCCCCCTCCATCACCAAGCGCGAGTTCGCTCGGAAGTTCCCCCCTCCATCACTAGGCCTGGACCTCCTTTTATACCTCAAGGGGTTACCACATGGGCCCAACAACCTAACCTAGCTCCAGTGGAGAAGTATGATAATCTTTGCATTAAATACATGTCTTGTCTCTTAACTTGGGAAGCCAAGCACACGTCGTCTTGATGATGGGGCCCATCAAATCTTGCCGCCTGACACGGGGGGTGCCCCTGTCAGTCACCATTTAATGGGTGAAGACTTCTGGGCTCCTATTACACCGGGAAACGGGAGCCTTGCTTTGACCAGAGCGGGAGGACCGACTCCGGCTGGGATAAGAGGATGAGAACCTCTCACCATCACTATTTGATGGGACATGTCAGGCTGCACGCCGCCTGACACACGAGCAGCGCACAGGCGCACTAGCCAGTCCCATCGGTCATTTGACCGGTCACAGACCGGTTGAGTGCACTGCACGCCACATTAAATGCGGCGTGGCGCAACCGCTCGGGACGCCATAAATGCGGGTAGATGGGCACCTGAAGACGGACACCTAACCCACCGTACGTGGTGACCTAGAGAGGGGGTCGGGGGAGCCCGACCCCTAGTCACGGGAGGGGGCGGCCGCCGCCCGACCTCGGGCCCGATCCCCCCTTGGGTGGGAGCCACGTGGCGTCTGGGGCGGCCTTCTCCCTCTAGTCTCGGCCAGGGAGTGGCCGCCGCCCTACCTCGGGCACGACCCCCCTCGGGGGAGGGCCACGTGGCATTGGAGAGCAGCCTCCTCCATCCAGTCTCTGGGAAGGAGTGGCCACCGTCCTACCTCAGGCCTGACTCCCCTCGGGGGAGGGCCACGTGGCATCGGGGGGCAGCCTCCTCCCTCTAAACCTGATACCCCGGGCCCATATCACCGACACAAACAAACAGGTTAATTATGATAAAATATTAAAGGAACCAAGCTATTTTTAAAATAAAAAATCGAACGGGATATAGAAAATAGGGTTAGAATTTTCAACGGTATGGCTTGTGCATTGAAACATGTTTGCTAGAAATGATATAGTGCAACATATGAATGCCTAATGATGAAATGGTATACTGGCAAATCTGGCATAATAACATATGAAATAGCCTATTATGTGACATTTTTCTTTAACTTTGAACTTCCTTTTTTTAAAAGAGAAAAGCAACGTGAACATCTCCTCCATCTATAATTAGAGAGAACGCAACTGAACCGAAAATCGTAGTTGGTGGTGTAAGTGCAACAAGGGATGGCGTTGGTATAATATTAATGGACGATGGACAAAAATAATAATGAATTATGAGACACAATGGAGCAGTATGTGTGAATCTTGTCGAGTTCAAACATAAAAAGAAATAAAAAAAATACAATTACAAGTCATTTTCAATGTAACTAACAATAGATGATAATGCAAGTGTTTGAAATGGTGAATGTATCAACGCCCATCCAATGATCTATGGTGAGATTTACCTAAATTCATGTTGTCAAGGACGCAATGATGTTGATTTTCTGCTGTTGCTAGCCTTTTCTACACATTGCACCATTGGAACTCAGTGCTGCCATATTATTACCCGTTGTTCTTTTGTTGCACGGTCGTGCCTTTCGTTTTTCGATGTTCAATCTATATAGTTTCGAGTAAAGTTTCTTTATTAGGTGAGCTCATGTGCCAACGTTTAGTTGTTGCATAGCCAAGCAAAATGTGTATCCTAAATGACGTGACAGGGCGTGCATACGCAGGAGTTGACACATCCGTTCTGTCACGTTTCAAGAACAGAACATCTGATAGCTCCACAACATCGAAGCAGTGACACTGTCCCGAACTCGACCACGCTCTCCACGCTTCGCTCGATTTGGTCCCCCATGGGAAAAAGGCCGAGGCCCAGGTTGTCCACTTGGCCCGTAAGGCGTAAGCAGCGACACCCGCAGCCGCAGGCGGCAGGCGGCATCGCGGCGCGACGGCCATGGACCCCGAGCCCCACCGCGTCGACGCCTCCCTCGCTCCAAACCCTAGCCGCCGCCAGCCACTCCTCCGGCCGGGCAAGTCGACGGCCTTCAAGCGCGAGGAGCGCCGCAAGCGCAAGGAGCGAAAGCAGCAGGAGCGCCTCGCCCTCGATCTCGAGCGGTGGGAGCCCCTCGGCGCCCCGCCCCGCCCCGCCGCCGCTGCGGCCTCCCCATCCCGCGCCGCGCTACCGGACAAGCCGTGGGTGTGCGACCCGCCCCCGGAACCCGAGCCCTCCGCGTCCTGGGGCTGTGGCTGGGGCCCGCCGGCGGCGGAACCCCCTCGGGAGCCGCCGGTGCCGGCGGCCGTGTCCCCGCAGGCCGCCGCCGTGGAGGCTTGCCGCGCCTTCTTCGGTGAGCACGTCGACCACGACGACGGCGACGACGAGGATGAGGAAGAGGAGGAAGGCAATGTGGCCCGGTTCTTCCAGGAGCTACTGGAGAAGGACGCGGGCCTGAGGGGGTTCTACGAGGCGGAGCGGGAGAAGGGCCGGTTCCTGTGCCTCGTGTGCGAGGGGATCGGCGCCAGGGCGGGCAAGAGGTTCGCCGGCTGCGCGGCGCTCGTGCAGCACGCCGGATCGGTCGCCCGGGCCGGGAGGAGGATGGCGCACCGGGCGTTCGCGGACGCCGTCGGCCGGCTGCTGGGCTGGAGCGCCGGCCGGACCACGGCTTTGCAGGTAAACATGTCTTCCGCGCCAGTGTTTAGTGTTAACCATATCGCATTGCTGAATGTTTGTTTCTGTTATACGAGATGCAGACGGATTCTGACAATGCTGGCATGTGCGATGAAGATATTCACTGCGAGGATGTTCCGCAAAGCGCAGAAATGGAGATGTGTCCTCATCAGTGATCGGTGTACAAGGACCCAGTAGCCTATTTAACAGCTAATTTCCCTCCGGAAGAGAGTCGTCTTTTGTTCAGAAAGCTTTGCTAATCTGAAGGTCGTTTTTCTTTTGTCAGAAAGTTTTGGTTCTCTGAACGTTCTATGCTGCGAATTGGGAAGATTAACTATTTGAACCCCATGACGTGTATAAGTGTATTGGCACTAAAAGGAAATGGCTTCTTGATGAGTCGATATCCATTAGGCACAAACTATATATCTGTCATTGGCGAAAAGGAAATGTTCCACTCTACAGTCTATAGAATGCCACTCAGAAGATTGTAGTAACAGTCTTATCGCACCTAAAGATTCTGCAGTCATACATGACTACACTGAGGACTGCAGATTTACAAGTCTTCCTCATCCTGGATACATATACAGATTTAATAGGATCCCAAACACACAAGCACAACGTTGCATTATGACATGATACGGCAACACCTCACATATAGAATTACACTTTCGGCCTGTTTCACTTTGAAAACCCTTTATCCCATCTTTTCACTCTGGACTACTCAAACTATTCTTTTCAGCACATCAACGATCTTGACCGCATTAGCTCCAAAGTGCTGATGAACTCCCGTAACCATGCACAAGCTATATCTCTTGTCGGAGTTGTTAGACGACATGGCTAGAGACGAGAACAAAATGGTCAGAATGGGCAACAAAGACTGTAATGTAGGATGTTAGCCTCATTTTAGACATCCTCCTAGCCAGTATTATAAATAAATTCTGTTACTGGTAACGAAAACAATAAAATCATACTACAACAATAATAAGTGCATGGAGCTACCTATTCACAAGCAAGCTTTGTGCCAAAGTTAAGCAAGCTTTGTGCCAAAGTTAAGCAAGCTTTGTGCCAAAGTTGGAGAGGCAGATAGCAAATGCCTGGAATGCCGACAGAGGCTGCCGGTAGTCCATTGTAAAAACGTCATCGTCAATTTTTCCAAACTGCAGTACTACTGTCTTATCCGACGGCTCCCCTGGTTCGACTGGAGCAATAAGCTGGAAGTTCTTCACAGATGCAACCATAACCCGGCCGTGAAAATTCAAGCACCAGCACTGAAGATGCTCATGCCAACTTGGTACTTTACTGTTCAGAACCAATGAACTAGGGATGCTATTGCTAAGTCGTTTTCCGTCTTGTGGATCTACTGCAGTACCCTTGAGGACGGGACACTGAACACTGCAGCTCATTCTTCTTGGACCTCTTGGTCTGAGTAAACTGTATTTATAGGATACCTCTCCAACTTCTACATCACCCGTGGAAACCAGTGGGCATCTGTGTTTGTTTCCAAACCAGCGACCGGATCTGCTGCTGAACGCCTTAGCACCTTCATATGGTGGTTGCCAATCACGAATGGTGAACTTTGTTCCCGTGAAATTAGACCTAAATACAAAAATTGCGAAGTCATTATTAGCATCGTGGAATTCCCAGGAAAATTGTTATCAATTTATTTGCAATATAAAATTGACCAAAAAAATTGAGAATAGAAGTTACTGAATTACTAGCGGCTAGGCCTCACTTTAGATTTCCAACGCATGACTGGCTTCCATGGAAGAGACCATCAGAGTTAATGGTGATGGCATATTCCTTATGCAACCCACGCCTGCACCTCCGAGCCGCCAACAGAAATTTCTCATCATCTGTTAGTTCTGCTAGAACAGGAAAACCACCCATAAAGAAATTGGACGTGAAAAAAAGATAATACAGTTTACACAACAATGCATGTCAATTTATTCAAGCGTCAGAACAAAATGTCCATTTGTAACTATCTCACCATGATGGCCATTGTAAAACATAAACATGCAGGTATGAAACTCCTCCCTGAAACGGTCCATAACACTAAAAGGTTGTTAAAGCAGAGTCTTCGTAACCCTCACTGTATTTCAGTTCAGTCTAAAAGCCTCAGGGAATAGAAAGTTTCCTTGTCATTCTTATTCGAACACAAATAACCTTCAGCATAGATGCATGACACCTTCGCCAATGATCACAGTAAAGAAAATAAAACATTACATCCTTTCTTCTGAAACAAGATCTACTAACATTTTCTTTTCAAAAATTATAACCATTGTGGCATCATTTGTCAAAGATAGAGCAAAAACATGGCCAAGAGTTAATATTTTCTGCATAGTGTTTAAGTAAGAGATAACAAAACTGCATGCAGGCTTACCTTGTGTTAATCCAAGATATAGGAAAAAGGTAGAGTTTTTCTTGTTCCTCTTGATGAAACACTGCATTGGTGCGTCCCTTGGTCCAGGCTGCAGCGATAGCATTGGTATAAATATACATCTTATCAGAATAGCAACAATAGTTTCCCAAACTGAACATAGCAAACAACTAAATAAATAGATATTAAAAAGAGAGACCGTATGCACTTTACATTTGAATGATGAAAGATTGAGGTTTTAACCGATCCTCTGATAAATTGGAACACACAAGCTGGAAGCTGCTTTACTCATGCTGTCCAGAGAAACTGACCTTTTGCTCCCCAAGGTACAAAGTAAAAAAATTCTTAGATTATTTGAGAATTAATAGACAAAATACCATCCAATTACTCATATTGAGTTATAGTAGAACTAATGCATTAGGGATTTAGGATCCATTGGATGGGGTCAATGGGAGAAGCATGGATTCCCGAGTTCAGGAATCAAAAGTAACGGACCATTGTCTATGCATCCACCAAGTTTAACGAGACGGCAATCCAATACAGGTTGAAGTTAGGGTATTGATCGGTCGTCACCTGCTTCAATGAGGAGGGGAACGTGATCTTCCCGGACTCGAGCGGCGGCTGCACGACGGCGACGGCGACGTCGCGCCACCGGCGGCAGACGCTGGCGCAGGCCACCACGTCGCGCCGGGGCGGCCACCTCTCTGAGCCGGCCTCCACGCACCGCAGGATATCTGCCAGAAGGTCGGGCACCAACGCCGACCACCTCTCCTCGCCTGCCCCCTCCTCCCCCGCCAACGGCGACAATTCCGACGAGACGTCTGGGGAGACCCTCGCATTGGTGCGGGCGGGACGCCGCGCGGGCCGCGAGGAAGGGGCGGAAGAGGAGGAGGAGGAGCGGCGCCACGGAACCATCGCGAATCGCCGGCGATCTCTTCCTAGAGACCTAGCTTCGCGGCAACGGCCCGCGGGAGATCGAATGCAACAGAAACAGAGTCGGTGCGAATAATCGGGGGACAAATAAAACCGAGTTCGTTAAAATAAAATAAAAATAAATCGCGCTGTACGTATAGATTCAATCTACTTCAACGAGTGGATTCGATGCTTCGTTTTGAAGTATAGATCAAAATCAAATCACCCGCTAACTGTTTGCTACTTAAGGTTTCTAGCTTAAATATTAGCACGTTTTATCATATTTTGGATATTTTGTGCCCATTTGAACTTGGCCCTTATTTAGTTCCAAACTTTTTTTTTCAAACTTCCAACTTTTCCATCACATCAAAACTTTTCTACACACACAAATTTCTAACTTTTCCATCACATCGTTCCAATTTCAACTAAACTTCCAATTTTAATGTGAACTAAACACACCCTCCTCTTTCTTCATTTATCATTTCATGTCGTAGATGGCAGCTGACCGTCTTATCCAATGAACAGTTTATATGAAAAAATCTCCATGGTGATTCCTCCTATGTCCTAGAGTGGATTTTGAACTCTTGAAAGTACCACTTGTTGTTTTTATGCCACTCAAATAATTAGGGTATTCTAGTGAATCGTACCTGTTTTCCGACAGGAAGCTTTGGCTGCTAAGATTTTGACCGGATACGAAATCACTGGTGCTCAATCATCCCAGTTGTCCTGGACTAGACAAGTACGTAGAGATCTTCGTGGAACCGGGGAGAGAGTCTCAATCGATCTTTTCTAGGATTCCAACTCACGCCACGCACGAAGGCCCAGGAAGCGAAGGGAATGAGCTCGGCTGTTTCTCCTCCACACTTCTTTATTTCTCCGTGCACCCCAGCGTCGGTAGGGACCCAGAGAGCTGCCTTCGCTTTTGGCGTTCCTTCGTAGATCTACGGATTTCACCCCAAAAGTTCTTTATTACTAACTAGAAAGAAAAACTTATCGCCTGCCTTGTTGTTTTTCCTGTTCAACCACCCCAACTTGTGACGTATAACGATGCAGGTATCTAGCCAACATTGACCGTTCGAGTTGATGACCGGAACCCAGACCCATGCCAAAAAAATTAAGGTATATTAATATGTGATGTATCACTTCGCAAACATGCAAGTTTCACAGAAAAAATAATTTGGACTGTTGTAGCGCCCGTTCCGTCGTGGCGCCTAGCGGGAAAATTATCTCTAAAAACCCTAATTGCGAAATTTGTTTCTTCGCTTGTCGTCTAGTGTCCGTGCCATCTCAAGATCTCAATCCCCGATCTATCGTCGAGTTCAATTCCGAATCCAAACCCTTCCCAAATCAATTCCTCCGCAAAAGTCTATTTTGCCTCCCCCGGGGTCGATGGGCCGAATTTCTCTCGGCCCATCTTCCCCTCTCCCCTGGCCCTCTCCTCTCCCCCGGCGCGCTCCCGCTCTCCCTCTCTCTCTCTCTCTCTCTCTCTCTCTCCCCCGGCCCTCTCCCCTCCCCCGGCGCGCTCCCTCTCCCCCTCTCCCTCCGCTCCCCTCCGCCCCGCCAGCGCGCCGCGCGCGCGTGTGCGCGAGCGCCGCGCCGAGCGCCCCTCCCTTTCCCCTCGCTCTGCCCGCGCGTGCGCAAGCGCCGCGCCGAGTGTCCCTTCCCCTCGCTCTCCTTCTCCTCTCCCTGGCGAGCTCCCCGCTCGCGAAGACGGCCCCCGCGCGCCGTCGCTCGCGCGCGTGCCCGCGTGGTTCCCCGCCCGAGCCGCGTCGTCTGCGCCGTCCGCGTCGCCCGGCCCCGCTGCTCTGCCGCGCCTGCAGCCGCTCGGCCCCGCGAGCCAGCGCGCGTGCCCAGCCGCGCCGCCCGTTGTTTCCCGCGCGCGCGTGCCGAGTGGCCGACCGCCTGGTCGCCGCCGCCGTCACCCTCTGCCGCG
Source organism: Oryza sativa Japonica Group (assembly GCF_034140825.1). Taxonomy (NCBI): domain Eukaryota; kingdom Viridiplantae; phylum Streptophyta; class Magnoliopsida; order Poales; family Poaceae; genus Oryza; species Oryza sativa. The sequence continues at coordinate 32,536,645 of NC_089035.1, forward strand.
CCAGCCCGCGCCTGTCGCCCGTGACGTCGCGCCGCTCCAAACCGCCCCGCCGTCATCGCCGTCGTCATCGCCTCGGCCCCGCCACTCCCGCGCTAGCCTCCAAGGGACGGAGGCAGAGCCTCCCTCCTCCCTCTGCCGCGACGCCTCCGCTCCCTCCTCCTTTTCCCAAAGAAGAAAGGGGCGAGCCCCCCTATCTCTCCCCCTTTTTCCTCCTTTTTCCCTCTCGCCGGCGTCACCGCCCTGTCGCCGATTTGGACGCAAGCGCTGAGCGCCAGCTCGCGCCTTGACCGCCCTAAGTCGGTTCCCAAACCGACATTGCCGCCCATTTAAACCCCAGCCTCCCCCTTTCCCTTCCTCTCCCATTCACCTCCGCGCCATTGCCGCCGCCCCCGTGCTCTGTTCGCCGTCGTCGTTCGTCGTTGCGCGTGCCGGAGGAGCCGGCACGAGCAAGGACGCGGAAGGGGACTTCGGCCGCGCCCTCTCCTTCCTCTTCCCCGGCCCGAGGCCGGAGAGATTACTCCCGCGCCGTCGGCCTCTCGTCACAGCGCCCCGACCCGCACGGTAGTGCCTCTCTCCGTTCTTCCTCCTCGCTCCATCTCCCCCCCTTAGTTTTCGGTGGTAGCACGAGTAGCCTCCCCGTAGCTAGTCGGCGCCGCCCCGACCGTTGCCGTCGCTCGCCGTGTGCTCGCCGCCGTCGCCGCTCGAGCTTCGTAGCACCCGCTCGTCGCCAGCCTCGCTCGGCGTAGCTCCGCCCAATCCGACGCTAGCATCGGATTCCCGTGGCCGCGTAGATGCTCTCACCGCCGGGAATCGGCCCCTCGTGACCTCGTCGCCGTTTTCCCCTTTTCCCACCGCCGGTTGCCGCCGCCGCGATTCGCCGCCGTCAAGCTTCCTCCGGCGAATCCGAGCCGTTGGCTCGTCTCCCCTCGTCTCGTGCAACCACCCGGTGTGCTCGTTTTCACCGGTATCGCCGTGGTTCGCTCCGCCGCTCGCCGCTGTTGTCCGCCGTCCGTTCCGGCCGGCGTCGTCGTCTACCTCCCGCCAGCCCACGTGGCAGCCACGTAGGCGCCACGTCGGCGCCAGCCCAGCCGAGGTCGGGACGGGCCGACCCCGGTCAGCCCCTCCCGTGCGCGTGTTCCACCGCGAGCCGTGAGGCTGCGCGTGGGCCCGCCGCATCCGTTCCTCCGCAGACCGTGCGCGTGCACCGCGTCCCTCCCCCGCCCGCGCGCGTGCGCCACGTACTCCCTCCGCACGGTGAGCCGAGCCGCTGACAAGCGGGTCCCACCCGGGACCGCGCGCGGTGAGCCCGGTCCACCGGCTCTCTCTCCTCCCTCCCGCGCGCGCGACCGTCTTGGGCCGGCCGGCCCATTTAGCTCGGCCGGACCGCCCCAATTCTCTTGGGCCACGCCCTAGCCGCCCGAGAAAAGTCTATTTTCCCTCCCTCTTTTCTTTTCTTTTCTTTTCTTTTCCAAAAAGGATTTAATTAAATCCTTTTCCTTTAGACCAAAAATCCAATAAACTTAGAAATTCAATATCTTCCCAACCGTAAATCCGTTTGACTCCGTTCAACTTCCAAAATTCCTCAAATCTCGAGATCTATCTAATGGCACGCTTAGAGGTCATTAATAGGGCTTTATTTTCGCCGTTTATTGAGTTGCCCCGTTTCGCGTGTAGTTTCGGAGCCCGAAGACCCGTAGTGCGAGGATTTCGAGGATCAAGCTCCAGATCTCGAGCAAGGCAAGCCACCTTTGAACATCTTGATCCTATATTTAAAATTTAATTATGTTGCTTGAAAAATATTATGCACTGATAGGATCGCACTTAATCTGTTGTCCCGTCTGCAAGGCAGTTTGGCGGACATACCTAATTTGTTGCATTGATCCTCCCTTTGTTAATTGTTATATCATGTCCCCTTGTAACCATCTAGATGCGTCTCGATATTCGTGCACCCTGTGCGAGTATCGACGGACGCCTTCAAACTTAAAATCTGAAAAACAACTTGGGTAAAACTTGGGTTTTACAAAAGACTTGGAAAACCCGACACCTGGGTCGGTGCTTGCGAACTAAATGAATTTCCAAAACCGCGGACCGGGGAACGTATCGGGTGTACGGTTTCCCGCTCTCGCACTTAAGGACCGATTCCTTGGAATTTCATCCAAACATAAGTCAAGTACGACCACATGGGTGGAATGGGACACCCCTGGCTGAGTAACTAGCTTATCAGGGGAGCCTTGATGCCGAGAGACATGTGGATTCGCCGGGGTGGTGTCGGGGAGGACCCCTAGGCTTCCTGGCACAATATGGTCTGGGACCTAACCTGTTGTTGGTCTGGGACCCCTCTCGTCGGCATATGGTAAACCTGTGTCGGCTTTGGAAATGCCTTGTCATGAAAGCTTGGAGGTCTCCCGACGTGGCTGATCCCCACGGGCTGGGTGATCCGGGTTAGTAATGTCGTGTGGGTAAAGTGTACCCCCCTCTGCAGAGGTTAACAAACTGTTCGAACAGCCGTGCCCACGGTCATGGGCGGATGTGAGGTGATTCCTAGCGTAGTTTTGTTTGACTACTGCTTGTGAAATTGCTGTTGTGGAAAGGGGTTCGATGTTTGAAAAATCAGTAGCTGACGGGATCAGCTAGGCCCGGGTGGCCGTTTGAAAGTTGTTGGCCCGGGTGGCCGTTTGAAAGTTGTTGGCTGGGTGCCAATCTTGATCAATTCTAAAGACTGATACATTGCACAAACTCCGACCGGACGAGACGCACTGTCTCAACCGTGTCGTTTGAGAAGCACTCACTTAGTTGTTTTCAGAAAGGTGTTCAAATAAAATCAATTGTAAAAACAACAGCCTTTCCTTGAAGCCTGCATTAAACACTTAATTCCCATGGCTTGCTGAGTACTCCCGTACTCACCCTTGCTCTATATAAATATCCCCCCCCCTCAGTTGCTGAAGAAGATGAAGCGGATCCTGTTGATGAGGAGTTCTTCCAGGAGCAAGCCAGCTACGATGAGTTTTAGGGTTTCGGCCTAGTTCCCAAGTCGCGCCTGTGTTGTTTGGTCCTAGTCCTGGCTTCCGCTTTCCTTTTGTAATGCAGTTGTGAGCTCGGGATCTGTCCGCAGCCCAACATGACTGTACTCCTACTCTATAATAAAGAGACCTCTGTTGCTGTGATATTCTGTCTTCCTGTGATACCAGCACTGTTTCCTGGGACTGGTATCGATTAACAGGTTAATTTGGAGCGTCACGGGCTAGTTCCAGTCGGGACTAGTTCGGGGCGTGACAACTGTAAATATACATGAATTAACTATAATTTATTTTATTTTTTTAGTTGCGAGATGTAGAAGTTAAATTGAATTTACATGTTTATTTAATTTATCATATATTAATACATTTTCTTAAAATTTTTCATAATTATTTAAGTAACATGTAAACTGTAAACAACGAGAGACATTTTCTTGAGAGTTCAGTTCCAGTCACACCCCTAGTTTTGCCGGGAAAGGACACTGTCCAATGAACCGTCACGTAGGTATAGGCGCGTGCCTATGGTTGGCGGGGCTCGCCGCGACAGCTGCTCGACCCTTCTACGAGGTCGAGGGCTCTCGCCTCTCGCTCTGTATCCTGATCTGGGCTGTGGCGCCGTGCGCCTCCCTCCCATTTGAGTGCTTTAATATTTAGACCACATTATTGCACTCAAATATTTAGGAAATATCTCTTTTGAAAGTTATCTCCAAAAATAGATTCATTTCAAAAGTTAGCCACCTAAATTCCTTCCAAATATTAATTTGAATTCAAACTCCATCCCTTAATTATCTGCAAAATTCTAAAAATCTTCTTTTCAAATTGGGCCGGAACTCCCTTTTCTTCTCTCGACCCAGATCGGCCTAGCCGGCCCAAGAGAGGCAGCGAGAGGAAATAAATAGGATTTTTAGCCACAAACTACCTGACATGGATTTAGAAAATTATTTGAGGCTAAAAGGAGATTAATTTGGAAAATAAAAATATATCCTTCTTAGCACAAGAGCAATTATTCTAAAAATATTATTCTTGTGCCAAAGAGGGTATCAAGCCACATGAATTAAATTAGTGGCTAGATCGAAATGAAGGAATTTGGATTTGGAAGAAAGTTAAGGATAGGTTTCGAATCAAAGGATGGGTCGACAATTAATTCCAATAAAATTGGAATCACTTGGTTTAGGTTATAGGACAATAGTGGAGAATTTCTTAGACCATAATTCATAAAAGTGGTAAGGGTTTTTAAACTAAATTTGAATAAAAAGAAATTTGTCAAAAGAAGGTATTAAGGTACTAAGAATGAAGAAGAGGATTTAGAGTCAACCTTGATGAATAGGGAGAATCGGGACTATACTCAAAGAAGAGTCAATTTCCATATGGTCTGAGATATTGGGTGAAAAGATTTATATTAAATTATGAAAAAAATAAAAATAGAAAGAATATAGAATAATTTATTTTTGAAATCATCTAAAGAATATCATTTCACCGCATTCACGCATGCACATGAACTGATAATTGCGTCCTGCACAAGCTGTGTGGTGTGGTCAGGGGCAACAGGCCCATTTGGCTCAGGTCGGCGAAGGAGGACCTATTTTAGACTTGTAGTTGAGGGCTGTGGGTAGATGTCCCAGCTGGCCCAGAGAGGAGATCGGGATACATGCCACACGGGTCCTACTCTGAGCGAGCGCGTGTGTGCGTTAACTGGTTTTTTGCGCGAGTACAACAGATAAGAAAATCATATACGGGCATTTTTTTTTTAATCTCGAACGAAAATTTTTTCTCTGGTTTTTATTTTTATTATGGACAGCGGAAACACTTTAAAATTTTTAAGTAGTAGAGAAAAGCACAAGTCATTTCCTCACACACACATATATTACCTCGCTGGATTTTTTATGTTTTGGTTTTCTAAAACTTATTTTATAAATAGTTGATAATAATCCAGTCCAAGTGGGGTCAGCCGAGGCCCAATAACTTAAGCTTGTCCGGACCCCAACAGTTTTTAGGCACACTCACTCGGGCCTAAAAGACTAGTCCAATAGACCTTTTAAGGTGGCTTCCTCCTCCCAAGCTAAGCAAGTAAAAGACGTCGGCGGAGGCCCAATAACTTAAAGTTGCCCGGACCCCAACAGTTCTTAGTCACACCCACTCGGGGAAAGGCACAATCTCCCTAAAAAACTAGTCCAATAGAGGAAGGGTGGCTCTCCCTTTTAAGGTGGTTTCCTCCTCCCAATCTAACCAAAGTGGGATTATTCAGAGACTCACATGGTCGCCACCCGACTTTTACGTCTTTGCCAGCGGGTAATAGTAGAGGATGTCCTCATCAATAGTTGTATAAGAAAAACTTATTTCAAAAAGGATACACTTATATCTTGACATCCTCGTCGTCCTAACTGCCGAGATGTAGAGGATCGACGCTTAAGAGAAGGATACCGAGAACCTATTTGTAAAATAATTTTTCTAAAAATGTTCAAAATAAGTCTTTTGACACTGATCTCCTTCGTATAAGCAACTAATTTATCATGGGGTGCTAGGAGATAAACACTGAGACAATAATCTCGGCGCCAATGACCCTGGTGCCAAGAAAATGGGCACATTTATGGAATAAGTTTTTCTAAAGGATTTATTCATAAAAGAAATTTTTAAAAGGTTTAAAATATATTTTAAAAAATCCATCATTGCTCGTACTGAAACCGGGAAAGAAAAAATTGACAGTGCAGGTTTAGAACTTTTAACCTCAAAAGACAGGTTATACCGTTTTAGACACTAACGGCCACCTTAAAATATACCAGGATTTCAGTCTACGTTTGATTTCAGTAATATTTTTCTGTACACAAATCTTTTTTCGATAAAATGGCCAAACCATGTTTCGACTAAAATAGAAATGATTCACGTGATTATAACAGAAACGTTGATATATTAACGTGGATGCATAATTTTCCTGAAGGACACAAATATTAGTTGCGAACTCCAGAGGTGATCGGGGCGCTAGCCGTTTCGTGGCTGTGGGCTCTTCTCACGTAGCACACAATAAAAGGGGGAGCTACCGGGGCACGCGATCCAAGGTTCGCCGTGTACACACACTCCCCATAGAATACCCTTCAATTTAGGACCGCGCTGAAGTGAGGGGACTGCTCACAGTCTCGCCGCCGCCGTCGCCCACACCGACAATACCGTCCTTAGCGACGCCCTCACACCGCCACACCGTTGACATGGCCACATTAAGCTCCAAGACCGACGCCAGTATGGGTTCCTATCTCCCTCTTCTCTCTCTCCTGTTCGCTCTCTAATACAACCACCATTATTCCTATGAGCATATCACCTCTAGATCCACACATGAGGGAGCCCTAGAATCTAACAACAAAATGAACCAACAGTTAGCCGGGAAGAATCCTATTTTTGCCGAGATGAGCTTTTTTTAGAAATAAAAATGACATTTGCGATAGCTGTGTTCTACGAAATATTTCTATGCACTACTTCAAAGTTTTGATCAGCGAGATATCAGTATCAGCTAAAAAAGAGGATATGGAATATCATGTTTTTTTTTAAAAAAAGAAGAAGAATTGGAATGTCACGTCCTACGAAACTCTGATTAGTTTAATCTGACAGCGGAATGCCAACGTAAATGTAATTCGTGCTTTTAAAAACTCACAGATCAGCTGGACGGTGGTTCACCCATCACCCTTCACAAACACGTACGAGAGATCAATAAGCAGAGAGCATATCAATTACAACGTGAAAATTCGATATCGAGTCGGCATATCAAGAGCGCTTCGTGATCGGCCTCCTCCCCGCCGCCGGCACGAGCGGCGGCGAATCACCTCCCTGCCACGCCCACACCATGTCGCCAAGCGACGGCTTAAGCTCCTGCTTGTAGAAGTCCCGGAAATCCGGTGAGTCGCCGCCGGTCTTCCTCACCTCCACCACGTGCACCTCCGGCGCCACCTTGAAGATCTCCGCCTCGATGGCCAGCGCGCCCTTCCGCCCGTCCTGGCTCCCCTCCAGCTCGACCCTCCCTTTCTCCTTCAGCTTGAAGCTGAACCTCCCCGCCTCCGCGATCTCCTCCAGCTTGGAGACGATCGCCGTCGTGGTCTCCCTGGTGGAGAACCGCGCCTCCGACCTGCGCTCCTCCGCGTCGAACATCTTGGACAGGTCCAGCCCTCTCGACCGCGAGATGATGTCGAAGGCGTTCATGCTCGAGGGCCTCACGTCGATCACCGGCGACGACATGATCACATTGGACCGCTTCTTCTTCTCCCGTGCAAACCCATCGTCCTCCTCGTCGTCGTGCTGCTGGCTGGCTTCCTTTCTGGCAAGCAGCACCGAGGGCGCGCTCGCGACGAGGGACATGTCGCCGAGCGGGCACGTCGCCTGCTGGAACCATGGCCTGTCCATGATCTTGGAGATGGTGATCCGGGTCTTGGGGTTCGGGTCGAGCAGCCTGGCAAGGAGCTTGCGCGCCTCGACGGAGAACCACGGCGGGCACCTGTAGTTGCTCTCCGTGATATTCCGGTACAGGATCACGAGGTTGGTTTCGTTGAAGGGGAGGTAGCCGGCGAGGAGCACGAAAAGGATCACGCCGCACGACCAGATGTCCGCCTTGGCGCCGTCGTAGCCACGCTTCAGGAGCACCTCGGGAGCGACGTACGCCGGCGTGCCGCACGTGGTGTGCAAGAGGCCGTCGCCGCGGAGGCCTCCGTCTAGCGCGCTGAGGCCGAAGTCGGTGACCTTGAGGTCGCCGCGGGCGTCGAGGAGGAGGTTCTCGGGCTTGAGGTCGCGGTGGTACACGCCGCGGCTGTGGCAGAACTCCACGGCGGTGATCAGCTGCTGGAAGTAGCGGCGCGCGACGGGCTCCGGGAACCGCGGGCTCCGGGAGAGGCGGGTGAAGAGCTCGCCGCCGCTCGCGTACTCCATGACGAAGTAGATCCTGGACCGCGTAGCCATCACCTCGTGGAGGCGGATGACGTGGCGGTGGTGCACACGCCGCATGACGTCCACCTCGCGCTTCACCTGCTCCACCGTGCCGGACCGCTGCACCGCCTCCTTGTCGAACACCTTGATGGCGACGGCCTCGCCGGTGGCCAACTTATAGGCCTTGTAGACCTTGGCGAACGTGCCACGGCCGAGGAGCCGGCCGAGCTTGTACCGCCCCATGATCACCTGCGAATCTTGGCTCGTCGTCTCCATGGCCATGAAGAGCAAGGGAGGTGTTTCAAGTGATCATGGGCGAGGTTCCGCCGTTCCGGCCGGCCGGGAAATTGGCCGGAGGGACAATGAATCCCTCCGTGCACAGATGGAGACGGTGGATGATCGACCATTGCAAATTGGTTTTGGGGTTTGATTTGTTCGGTGGGTTCTGAGGCTAGGAATTGCTAGGGGATTGTTGGCCAGTGGTGTTGGAGAGGAAGGAAACGAGGCGTCTTTGGCTAATTTTAGGATGTGTTAGTTCTTAGTGGATAGGCTTGTAATAAACATAGTAAATTGGAAGTCAATATTCTTTTAGGGAAACTAGCTAGCATGGTGGCCCGCACAGATTGCGCGGCTAGCATCATTATATTTTCTCTCATATAATAGCATATATGTTTTCTCATTATATTAATAAAATATATTACAATGACAACATAATTTTAAATTTTGCAATAACTTTTCAAAACTACTAATGTGTAATAACTACTCTAGTCTCCTCTTCTAATATTCCTTATTTTTTAATTCTGAATTTCAGCTATTTCTAAATTGTATTTCTATATGGACTCTGAATTTTCTTTTTCTCTGATTAATGTGAGAATTTCTAGGCCATGAGAGCGAACGTGGAGGCTCCTTTTTATTCTGAATTTTAGTTGGTTTTAAATTCCAATATGAACTCTATACTCTACTTCTAATATTCCTTATTTTTTAATTCCAAATTTCTATTTTTTTCTTAATTGTATTTCTATATGGACTCTATACTCTACTTCTAATATTCCTTATTTTTTAATTCCGAATTTCAGTTATTTCCTAATTGTATTTCTATATGGACTCTATACTCCTCTTCTAATATTCCTTATTTTTTAATTCCGAATTTCAACTATTTCTAAAGTGTATTTCTATATGGACTCTAGTCTCCTCTTCTAATATTCCTTATTTTTTAATTTCGAATTTCAGCTATTTCTAAATTGTATTTCTATATGGACTCTGGTTTTTTCTTTTTCTCCGATTAATGTGAGAATTTCTAGGCCATGAGAGCGAACGTGGAGGCTCCTTTTTCAATTCCTTTAATTATATAATAGATTGCCAAAATATTCCTATGTGATCCATCAAAGTGAGACTAAAGTTTATTTAGAGGTACAAATGTTGTTGGATGATTTTTTTTCTTCGAAACACAGTATCGACATATACGCTCATAGACATGTGCATACATGCATTCCCTATAAGTGTATCTAACGAGTGTGCCAGTATATTTTGAGATTAACGAAGTCACTTAGGTGAATATCAAATTAAAACTAGTGATTGCTATGTGATTGTTGACTAATGGAATTGAATTGAATTGCTAGGTGGTTCTTGGCTAAATGGTAAGCTGTTGCATAGGAAGGAAACAAAGAACACTGAACAAAGATAGGCGTTGGGACAGCTTCAGCACATACAGAAAATTGTTTTATCACCAAGTTAAATATTTTAGCTCACTTGATCAAATGTTTTGAAGAGATTCAACATTCAAAAAAAATACCGGTTGCAACACTGATAAACTATTACATGAAACATTAAGTCCCAACAAGTGAAACATTAAAAAAACCCTCATAAAATCAAGTAAAAAATTAGCAACATAGTGGGATTTCAATTGAAACATTTGTATCCCACACATGAAACATTGAATTTCATCGTTAAAACATATATACTTTTCATCAGAAATGTAATCATATGAGATTTTTATTATATTATAAAGATTCAATTGCACTAAATATAATGGTGCAATCATCACAAATCAAATATAATTTAAAAAGATTTGAAATTTGTTGATTAAGTAATTAGGAGGAATAGAGAGAGACAGAGTAGGCAATACGTGCATAAATGTATGTGTGAGAGAGATAGAGAGAGCGCACTAGCCTAAACACATGCGGCGTAGCGGGCAAGCATGTCGTGCAAGCAGTAGTGTGGCTAATTTTAAAAGTCAGAAGGTGTTACTTTCTTAGTGGTAGGCTTGTATACTTTGTAGCTGATTTTCTGTTGTAAAGTTGGATTAAAGTTAATAATGTTGTTCAGCGAGTTCTGAGGCTATGAATCGATGTTGGATTCTTTTCTAACGGTTTGGAAGAAAAAAAACAGACAAAAACTTTGTTGATTTTAGAAGGCATTAGCTAGTTTCTATTTTCTAACATAGCGGGAGTAACTTTGTAGGTTCGTATCTCTTTCTTAAAATCACCTTATTTTAAAACACTAAATTTAGTAGTAGTATTTATGGCTAAATGAAAAATTAAGAGGGCCATTGGTCTATTAATGTGGTACGTGAGCTAGGTTCATAACTTCGTGAGACGGTTTGGTCCATGTTCATGTAGGCATTAGCGTATTGAGAGGATAGTTCTCTTATATAGAAGAGGACTTAGAAGGACAAACTAGATTAGTGTATCGGGGTAAGAAAATACAATGTTCGAATATTTCACTTCCGTTCCATCTCATTTTATGGCGTCACTGTGCCTTCCATGCCTAAGTCATTTCAAATGCTATTAACAAAAGTGCCTGAGCTACTACAATTGCTTAAGCTGGAGTTACCGTTGGTATTGAAAATATTTAGTGTTTCTCGTTTGGCTTTTCGAGCCTTTTGCAACCCGTAAATCTTATGTGATGAAGTACGAACCAAAAAATTGAGTGTAGTTCATTAAAAGGCCATGTTATTTTTTTTCTTGTGTGTGTGTGAGCCGAGAGTTTTTTATGTGAGGCACGACCCTCATAAATCACAAGGGTGTTGCTACAAGAGGGGGAAAGTATTGTTTGAACTAAATGATAATAAATAGTAGTAGGCTCTTTTGGCTTGTGGCCAAACCCAACCAAACAAAAAAAAACTACTATTATCTACTGTTTGATTTGTAGCAAAAAGAAATTAACATTGCCAAATTATTTGGCTTAGTTCACTACCTTTTTTTTGGCTATGCCAATTCTTGCCGTTGCAGAAAAAATTGGCAAGGTTACCAATGGCAGAGAACCAAACGAGCCCAAAATTCGACAAAATGAAATGACAGGACCATTATGTTTATTCACCCCAAGCATATAAGTGATATATGCTCTCTTTTTTTATTAACCTGACTGTTAAAAGAAGAATAAATTGCACTTGGTAGATTGTACCTTATTTCACTTTGTAATGGGTAAACATATTTTCTCTTTATACCAGAGTACATCTGAACAAGTTTCGTTACACTAGGTTGCGTCATATATTTACGAGGAAATTCTGTAAAGTATGAATAAAATTTATGAAACCATGTTACACAAACGTTTCTTCCATATTTTGTAAAGTTCATGAAATTGTTTTTCATGATGTATCGTAGTGTTAAGTGAACCTTATTTCAATACAACATGGTGTAAAGTGAAAGTATATGCTAAACGACCCAGTGCAAAGCGAAACATGCTACGCTTTAGCTAGTATAAAATACAATTTACTCTTAGAAAGAAAAGTGGAGGCAGAATAATTCAAAAACAAGAAGTAAAGAGGTAGTAACATTATAAAACAGAGCATCAAATTCTTATATTACAATAGGCTATATCTTATATTGTGATATGATTATAATCATTGTCATTGTCGATCCTAACTATCACATGGAATTTTCATGATTTTACTTTTTAAGCGTATTTCCATTATTATGCTGATCTCTTTCACATAATCTTTGTAGGATGAAATATGATCCCTGTATCTGTTGGGTTAGAAATGCTGCATTTCCACGACATATCCGTTGAGGAGTGTAGATACCAGGAAATTGGCACGGTGGGGAATATCACCAAGAGTACAGGTCGTTATAGTGATAGCTTTCACACAAATCCAAGGTTAATCATGCCATGTCATGATTAAATGAATGCATACCTCAAATTGTTATGTACCTTAAAGCATCTCACTGAGCCATATGAAATCGCCGGTTCGCCACTGTTGTCTCCATCGATGACCACCCGTGTCCATAACTCCATATTCGAAGTTCGAATCCACAAAAAGAGCATTGTATAACAGAATACGACATACCACGGTGATCTTTATCACGGAAATGCGCAACAACGGGCCCGCCGCCGACTGCAGAGCCGTGCGCCACCACAAACGGCGCGGCGCTCTCGTGGCCCGAGCCGGCCGCCACCACTGCCGGGGTAGGCCAACCATGCCACCCACCGATGCTCTCACGTGCTCGGTGACCTCAGCCAAAGCCGCTGCAGCACAGCAGGTCCAAGTAATCTCGACCCCCAGTCCCCACAGGCCCCAACCAACCAACCGCACTGCAGTGCCCAAATCTGTCACCTCGCATCCAATAATGGGCTAATGGCATCAGGAATGGAAGATTCGGAATCCAATCGGTCGGCACATGCCCGGCTCATGCATATCCCTCCCATACCTCAATCAACTGTCCCCCGACCAGAATCATGGTTACCACAAAATTATTCGATGCTGCCAAAGAAACCAAACCGCAGATGCACACAGCCGCTAAGTCGAGAGAAAACTGGCCAGTACAATCCACTTTAAACGCCCACCTGGGCACCACCACAACCAGGGTATCTACATCCACTTTAAACGCCCACCTGGGCACCATCCACAACCGGAGTATCTACATCCACTGTCTCGATCCATTGCCTAAAAACGATCTTAGGCCATCCAGAGAAAGAGAACTCTTGCTAGTTATCAAAACCACGAGCTCATCAACGGGAACCAGACCGGTCAGGTTTGGTCCGGTAAAAGAGATCTCCCTGTCAACTGCATGGAAGCTCCTGTCTCTAGCTCATGCTGCCTTCTGTTCCTATCAACTTCAGGGTGAGGGGAGCCTGTAAGCTTGAAGACCTGCAGGACAAGAAGGAAATAATCAAATGTCAGTCTGTTAGTCTTATCACACTTGTATGTAATAACAGCAATAGACTTCTATTTCCTATTGAGTTCTGAACTATGAGAACCAAAGCAATAGTTTCCGGTTGTAGTAGCATTTCAAACAATTCAAATGGACTATAACAGTTCACTGGCAAAAGCAAAATTCTTCAAGGTAAATTGAAGATTCAAAACAAGACTACAGAACAGCTCCAGGTACACCCACGTACCATGGAGCATATTTGAACCAACTTTCCTAACTGATGCTAGTATTGCGCAGTACAGAATGTACTACTCCGATGGAGGAAAATTAGGTTGACAAATGTAACAAAAAGTCTTCTGGAAACACACCTATCTACCTCCGAGGCACAGCTTACGCACATAACCCTCCTTACCTCTGAAGGTAAATGTGTCCCATGTGTTCTCCTATAATGGTGGGTGGCTAACATGTGCACCAGATTAAGTGTTCAACAAAGATCCATCAAAGTATAAAGTTATCATTAATGAAAAAAAAGATAATTTATCAATAACAGCAATGAAACTGAAAAGAAAGGAACCTCCTAAAATCAGGAATTAGAGCCCATTTGAATGTAAAAAGAAACTAGAAACCATCAAAAACTCACAGGTTAAAATAGTAGAAATGGTTTGCATGAATAGTATATGGTGTTGCTATGCGCCCTTTCTGTTTTGTAATTTTCAATGTCTCAGCCATGATGTTTGCATTTTCATGGTTTCACCAAATTAAATAGATAAAATCTACCAGGTTTCCCATAAAGCAACCTGTTATTACTATGTCAGAGGGAGCTACACCAGATAATAAACCTATACAGCACTTTCAACATTTACCTAGCATGCTGAAAATCTAGTGAAGCACATGTTCTTTGTAAAAATGACATTTCGGTACTCGGAGGTACTGCCAAGCATTCCCTTCAAGCTCCCATTCTATCCCATATGCTGATGTGCAGCACAATGCCAATCCATGGAAGTTGGTGATAACAACAATGGGGAAACCAGAAGGACATGATATTGGCGGTTCCTTTCTATATTTGTTTTCAAAAGTTTTTTCAATATGAATTATGACACATGTAAACATTCAACACCAATAAATGCTGGGGTAACATGGAATCATCATCAATACTGGATTGAATTCCATTATCCAAAAAAAATGGAAACATAAAGAAAAATAAATAAGAGCAGGAAGTTTACAAGCTAAGGTGCAGTAGAACAGTGCATAATCACTTTTTAAAGTAACTCCAAAAGATAGATAAGACAAGCGAAAATGTTTTCATTAACTGATGACTAGAAAAGACATTTATCTTATACAATCTATCACAAGCTAAAAAGTCCATAAGAATAGGGTGCGGGAAAGATTTTACGAAAAATTGAGTTCGTAGCATAGATTAAAAGAGCACAGATGTTAGATAAACCAAATCATGCTCTAGAATGAAACAAAACAATCTATAATCAGTTTAACAGCCACAAACTAGGATGATTAGAACCATTCAAATTTGCTTCTTTTCACGAAGCACACTTGCAATGGTCAAGTGGCAGCAAATTTCCAGACATACGCATTATCCAAGCGCTGTGAAATTGGATTGCAGGAGGCAAGCTAGTTAATGGTTGGCAAAATCTAACAGCAAAACCTATAGCATTCTTTCACCACTCTAGAAATAATAAAAGTTCCAGTTGTTCGAGGTTTTCAATTGCAAGGCTTTCCTACTTTAAATTGTGTCCGTGCAAGGAAATCTAATTCCTTCTACATACTGGTATTAGGCAATAGGCATGATTGTGAATTAAACATACGTTAACAAAAACAAATAGCATGAATAAAAATCAATTAACTTTTAGCAAACAAACTCTTGAACGCTCAATTTGAAATACAGGATGTATAGTCAAGAAGTGAAACATTGTTATGTAATTATTGGAACTGAAGCATCAATCAATTTAACTTTCTGCCCGGTTGCGCATGTTAAACAACACAAAATCCTTGCTTCCCTATTTAGCTACAATGCATATAAGTAAAATCAGGAGAGAATCATTACCTTTCAACCTTCTCACTCACAGGAGTTCCATTTGGAGCTGGGAGCATCTGGTGCACAAGGTGCTGCATTCCTGGCTTCAACTCCATGTTGCAGAAATCCTCATACTCTTCATTATCACCTGCCTTTCTTTTTACTTCCACTACTACAAGGGAGGGTGTAAGCTCAAATATCTCCGCGCCTATGGTTAGAGGCCCCTTAACTCCTTCGCGTGTACCCTCTATGCTCACCCGCCAGTCCTTCCTCCGCACTGTGAAGCTCTTGACCTTTGCAATCTCCTCCAGCTTTTTTACAATGTCAGACATGGGCTCACCAGATACAAACCTGATCTCGTTCCCCCTCTCCTCAAACAGCCCAGACAAGTTGAATCCTTTTGAGAATGATATGATATCAAATGCATTAAGGCTTGCTGGGCGTGGTAGTGACCCACGGACTCTCTGGCTCTCCCCAGTTGACAATGTGGCCGGGCAGGATACGACTGATGAATCTGACTCAGACCCTGAACCATCAGGATCATCCCCTTGTGGAGGTGGAGGAACAGGAGGTGCCAAACCCAATGGTGGGGGAACAGGATCAGCAGGCTCCAAGTTCAGCACGTCATCAGACAGGTTGTAGAGCTTGTCATCCTCAATGTAAAACTTGACTGGCTTGTATCCTTTCTTGAACCAATCGCTCTCAATGATCTCTGGCACGGTGATCCTAGTTTTGGGGTTTGCGTCAAGAAGGCGCGTTATCAATCTAGTAAAATCCTTGGAGAACCACCTTGGACACCTGAACTCCCCATTGTAGATCTTCCGGTACAGAACCATGATGTTGTGGTCATGGAAAGGGAGGTACCCGGCCATGAGCGCAAAGAGGATGACACCGCATGACCATATGTCCGCCTTGGCGCCGTCGTATCCGCGGCGCCTGAGCACCTCGGGGGCGACGTAGGCCGGCGTGCCGCAGAACGTGTGGAGCAGACCGTCGGGGTCGAACTGGTCGGGGCCGGCGGCGAGGCCGAAGTCCGAGACCTTCAAGTCCCCGTTCTCATCCACGAGGAGGTTCTCGGGCTTGAGGTCACGGTGGAACACGCCGCGGGCGTGGCAGAAGTCGACGGCGGAGACAAGCTGCTGGAAGTAGCGCCGCGCGGTGTCCTCCCTGAGGCGTCCCTTGGAGACGCGGGAGAAGAGCTCGCCGCCGCGGACATACTCCATGACGAAGTAGATCTTGGTCTTGCTGGCCATTACCTCGAACAGCTGCACGATGTTCGGGTGGCGCACCCGGCGGAGCACGTTGATCTCGCGCTTGACGAGGTGGACCATCCCGCCCTTCACGGCCTTCTCCTTGTCGAGCACCTTGATTGCCACGCACTCGTCGGTCTCCAGGTGCCTCGCCTGGTACACCTTCGCGAACGAGCCCTGTCCCAGGACGCGCCCCAGCTCGTACTTCCCCAGCACCGTCCCCCCGCTACCACCACCGCCTCTCCTCACCAACGCCGCCGCCGCCGATGGCATCGGGGACGCCCGCACCGCCTGCGGCGTCGGCTCCCTCCGCGCCGGCGAGACGGTCGCCATCAGCATCCCAAAGCTAGAACCCCGGGGACACACGCACACACGACTCTCTCTCTCTCTCTCTCTCTCTCTCTCTCCCCCCTCCTCTGCTCTGTACCACGGCTTGCTCCCTCAATATACGGTTTATATCGCCGTAGGCCGCCGCCGGGTTATTCTCCGCCCAGGGCCGCACAGGTCGCGTTTTAGGGGGGAGATTTTTCGCCTTTTTTATCGTGTTGTTTTATGGGATCAAGCCCTCGCCGTTCCCTGTATTGGTGGGAATTGGGATGAGGCGGAAAATTTTTTTCACACCTAGGTGCTATGGCACCTATCATTTGCATACGACTCAAATAGTTATAAAAAAAATTAAAAAAATTTAGTAACATTGTTTGTGATGATATAAGTCTATACACAAACATATAGGACTAAATTGGATCTACAACTAGAGAAACAAAAATAATAAAATCAGACAGTGAATAGTACCCGTACCGTACAGACAAAATTTGTTATTTTTGTTTCTTCATATATCGATTGAATTTAGACTTGCATGTTTGCATAGTGTCTTATATTATCATGTACTATTTTATTAAATTTTATAAAATTTTTATATATCTATTTAAATTACATGCATAGCATCTAGGTGTAGAAAATACTTTGTGGGGATGAGGCCTCATCTCGACCGGCTGTTGCGAGTGATCTTCGTGTTTTAACTCCGGGCGCGCCAGTGAGTTACGTTTTTCTTTGCTGGTACTCGGTGTGAGTACAAATTATCAAGCTAAGCTTAAACAGAAAGTGCGGGGAGGTATTGAAGTATAACAGCTGTCCAGTAAATTAGTGGCCATTATAAGCAAACATCCAAGGTGGCTTCCATTTGTTGCTGAGGGACTGGCCACGGCTCACGCTACACCGAGGTGCAATACTAGCTGGCTTGGCTTGATTACTTTGGTACTGGAATTTGTTGGTTAGCCAGGTAGAGTGTAGGGATTGTGTGTCGTGTAGGGATTACTCAGCTAGTATTAAATATCATAATGATTTCCTCTTTAATGCGGATCTTTCTGATTTTCATACATTTGTTGCGGTTTTGATTCGAGAGTAGTCAAATTTTGTAAGTTCATAACTTGTGATGTTCCATTCAAGCCATACCGTGCGATGCAGATACAACTTTTTTGTTTGATCAAGTATTTAGGCGGTTAGGTTTCAATACCTAATCGGCTACCTATGTTGTCGTATTCGTATACACATCATCCTCTCCCAGTAATGAAAATGGATGCTAACATCATCGTCGTCTAACCAATCGATATAGTAATCAAGTCGTATTCGTATACACATCATTACTCCGCTGTTGTATCTTATTGTGTACACAAAGCATGGCGTTCCTCATAAATTCCCAAAACTGTTTCGAGCTCCACTTATTTCTTCCGTCCATTTTGACAAATATTGAATGTCTATAACACGATAGTACAATGCTGAATGTCTATAACAAGATAACAATGCCGAACAACGTTAAATGATGCTCCTTTTTGAACATGTAAAATCCTTCGATGATTGTGTAAGAGTACCAGATTCACCTTCATAAATGGGGAAATTTAACTAGCCAGGCCAGAGCCGTTGTACGCTTGATGGTTCTTCACGTGATTATGTGAATACCCAGTTCTCCAAGGGCGTACCTTACAAAACGCGACTTAACATGCCTGAACCGCATTGTCAGCCATGGTGTACGTCTCGGCCTCTCGGGAAAGCGTGCTTAATTGAGCCGTTTCAGCCACTTTACTTCTCCTCCGTTCTCTTATTTTCTGTTCTTTTCTCTGAGAAAAAAAAAACTACAGTACAATACTAGCAGCAGCAGCAGTACTACCGTTGCGGTACATGTACTATACACAAGAAAATACAGCAGTACGAGTAATACTAGCACTAATAAAAAGCACCAGTACAATAAATTTTCTTTGCTTAAAATAAAGCGCAGCGTCCCCGCATATCGCCTTTTTCTAGACGCGAGGGTTTTGAATCGGATAGACCGCGCGGTGGCGACGTGGTGCACGGGCGATGCCCCGAGCGGACAGGTGGAGCGTCCCGGCTGGGTGCGCGGGCGCGAGGCGTGCCCAAGGTTTGGCCGCGATTTTTCCACACACTTGGCCGTACTTGATGCTCCAGTCCAGATAGCATAAACAAAACGGAAAATGCCGGCGTCGCGCGGCGCGGCGCCATCCCCGGGAAGGAAGGGGGACCCGGGCCTGTGGAAGTGTGGAGTGGAGGCGGCGCGTGGCCGTGGCCTCGCCCTCGCCCGGTAGACGCGCGCCGCGCTCGACCGAAGGCGGTCGGTGGCGTGCACCGACGCGCGGCGCGGTCGCGAGGAGACGGAACCTGAAATCCTGGGGTCTCCCACTAGCTCACCGTCACGGCAAAACCGTTGCCACTTTGCCAACACTTGGAGCATCATCCTGCGCTGGCAAGTACGTGGAGTGTTAAACCGTTTTATCTGAAAACCCAAGCTGCAGGAGCACTGTAAACACTAGCAGCAAATTACGCGTGAAGATGCAGGCTGGAGTACGAGCCAAGACAAGCACACGCCATTAGACCATTTAGGATTAGGTACATGACTCGAGCAAAGCACCTACGGCTCTGGAGTTCTGGTAGATACGCAGCGACAGGGACGGGCACCGGAATGGGCCGATAAGCCGAAAGGGACGTGGTGGCACGGTCTAACTACGGCACGGACGTCGGCGTCAGTCCTGTGGCTTCTGCAACGGGACAAGCAGTATCGGGAATCCTCGTCATTTTCTTCCCGGCTACGAATTGACCTGCCTAATAGGAGTATATAGCCACGCATGACAGGGACTCTGCAGAAATATCAAGAGCATTGGATTTGTAGCGGCCGCAGTTAGTGCAGCAACTATATTCGGATAATAAGTCAGAAATGACACTAACTGGGAAATTTGGATGGGTTGTTTTAGCAACTCACATGATTGATTGCGAAGGTACTTCGACTTTTGGAGACCTGAACCAGATTCCATTTTGCAGTCACTACAATCAAACCATTTTATGCAAATGATTGATGGACAGATTATGGCCTACTAGGAAATGCTTCATTTGGTGCGATGTTCTGAACATTGACATGGAGCCATGGAAGAACTTTTCTCGACAGTAGTGATGAGGAACTTTGACTATAAAATTTGGCAAAATCACAGTACTACTATAGGATTGACTGCACTTTTCCAACCTAGAATATTCATTGAATCTAAATTTTATGAAATTGAGTAAATTTCAAAAAACTACAGATACTTTGGCTAAATTATCACAAAACTATACAATTAAAGTGATGTATCACGAAACTACAAATTTAACAATTAATTTTCACAAAACTACATGTTTAATGCTAAATATCGCATAACTATAGATTTACTAATGAAATTAGGAAGGTAGCCCGCGCAAATGCGCGGGCACCTTATTTAATGGTGTTTGAAATTTTGTGATGAATATTTATGTATAAGATTTTTTTTTCAAAAAAAAAATATTTTTTTACTCTTCTAAATCTGTGTTTATCAATATTTTTTGGGATTGTTTTGGAAGCTTGTTTCGATCACTGGACGTACGGATGTGCGTTAAGAGGGGACATGTTTCTGGATATTTGTCTATATGCATATGTGACTATGGAGATAAGTTGGACCGACAGGAACGTCGGATCCTTTGAGGGGGTGTCTTAGAAATCCTAGTGCAATTAGGATGTGGTCTATATTTTTTATTTAAAGGATTTGACATGTGTTGTCTATAAGCATTGTGTGCACATGAGTAGTAGTACTATCTTGCTATTTAAGCAAGAGTGTAGCTAACCTGTGATGCATTGTCCCTTCAACCATATTATTTTTGGGTTGACTATTTTATGCGAAGCGAGAATAAAAGTGTAAGTGAGGTGATATTTATAAGTAAGCGTGCCAGTTGGATGGAGGCTGGGCTGCCTTGTTCTAAAGGACGGGTTGTTACAAATTGTAAACTAAAATTACTTGCATCACGTCGTCTTAAATTTATGAGAAAAATATATCACAATAATGGAGCTGGTTCATATAAAAATATCATTTTTATACTACATGCTTTTATTTTTAAAAATATTTAGCATCTTAATTTAAACTTTATTTTTTTTCTTGTATACTAAATATGTCTTCGTAGATTTGACGATATATTAATATAAGAAATTTTCTATTAAAAATATGATAATATGACATTTTTATCTAATTAAACAAATACTCACGTACTTCTATTTACTTCTACTACCTCCATCCATAAATCGAAGGATTTAAATTTTATATCCTAAAATATAAGGAATTATTAATACTACTCGTTCCATCTAGCCATTCTTCATTTAATTTTTATCCAACATTACACTAACCATCTCCTTATTTAATGAGCCTTATTTAATGATGGGTATCTTAGTATTTTTTTTTCATTCCTCCTTGATTTCTACTCCCTCCGTCCCAGAATATAAGAAGTTTTAGAGTTATGATTAGTTGGGAAGGGAATGTTGGTGGTAATGTTGTTATATTTGGGACAAATCGTAAGTGCTAAAAATTGTTATATTTTGGAACAGAGTGGGTATAAAATTTTAGGATCCATTATAAGACGGAGATATATAGTAATAAAAAAGAGCTCCATTCATAGACAGATTTATTTGTACCTTTGTAGATTGATTTAGCTTTACATATTTGTATAGGTAAATAGACCTGGTATACAAGTTGAGAAATATAATTAAGTTGGTAGAAAGTCGTTAGATGTCTAATGGTATGAAGTAATTAGTCTACCAGTTTTATTAAAAAAATAAGGTGGATATTTTTTCGGGGTAATTTTTAGGATCTTCTTTTATTCAGTGGTTAACTTAATTGTGGTAAGGAAACAAAGAGACGAGAGCCAGTAGGTTCGTTTCATCCGTGAGGAGGGAACTGGATACATGTGTTGTACATACGCACTCTGACGGCCTGATCAATCGGTAGGTTTTTTTTAATATATAGATCTAACAGTTTAAAATAAGGTATATCAGTTTGGGTAAAACGACTTCAGCTCAATAATGCATACTCTTGCCATAGTTACTATAATGTAGCCAGTTGAGATTCATGCTTGGCACCCTTCAGGGTATGAGTGAGAGAAAATGGAGGTGACGAAAATAGTTTTTTTATGTCTTGAGTTGATTTATTATATAGAGTATACATAATTTATTTATGGTGTTAATCGATACTACTAAATTTTAGTGGTATATATATAATTTTCTCTTTTAAAAATTAGCAGGGTTGCTCATTGGACTCTAATTCGAAAAATCTAATAGCTTTGGTGGTGTGGACCACGTAAAAAAATTTGCTCAAACTGTGATCCTTTGCTAACATACAAGTTAATATAGGTTTTAATTTTTTTTCTTGTATTATACATCTAATTCACCATTTCATGTTTGTGGGGATTAATATTGGATAAATTTATTAAAATTATTTGTGCTAAATGTTAATACTATTTTGCTGGGGACGACATAAAAAAGAGATACAATGTTGTTACATGTATGTTTTTTCTAGCGAATAGTAGTCTCACGTATGAACGTTTGTTTTTTTCCTTTTTTTCTTTTCGGACAAATATTTGTTTATTATAGGAATAGGGTGTGCGTATTTGTATTCATAATGTGCGTATGCACACATTTATATGAGCTCATGTGATTGCCCTTTAAATTGTTAGTAAAAAAAGTATTTTTAAAAATTTGACAGGAAGAGGGTGGAGCAACGGGTGGCATGAGACAATGGCGTGGCAAGGAGTGATCACTACGTATATGCTCAATTTAGAAAAGAAACCTTAGATCTAGAAAGAAAGATAAAAAAAACCACATGGGACAAATCATATACACACTCTTCTTTTTTTTCCTTAAAAATTTGACAGGAAGAGGGTGGAGCAACGGGTGGCATGAGACAGCGGTGTGGCAAGGAGTGATCACTACGTATATGCTCAATTTAGAAAAGAAACCTTATATCTAGAAAGAAAGAGAAAACAACCATATGGGACAAATCATATACACACTCTTCTTTTTTCTTCCTTTTTATATATCTTGCATAGGTATGTACATAGGAGTTGTGTATGTACGTAAGGAGTGATTAGATGGTTTTTAGACAGAGGGATTATTATCATAGATCTAATTTAATGGTTGAAAAATAATGGATCGCCGATTTTGTGTGTAAATCGATGAATAATACTTTTATTTTATTTTACAGTTTTTCTTAGATTATTTCTAATTAGAGCATCACATGACATCTTAGAAGCGTTTGCATGAGTATAGAAATGCTATTACTCATAGTCACAATCTACCAGTAGTCAACTATTGTTTGCGGTGGATTAGTTGCATCCTCTACTTACCTATAATTTGTTGATCGTTGCACACTTATAATTGCCCTTTATCATCGGTGTTTGATGACATACATGCTCATTAGATATCAGCTATCCAGCTGTTAGGTGCGTTGTGCACGAATACCTCGTAAGTAATATGACTTGGTGATTAGTAAATAGTGACTTATGTATAAAACTTATATATATGGGGATCATTGAGGATATACAATAATTGATATTTTAGGCTAGGATTGACAAAGTATATTGTATACTACATATTAAGTTTTTAATACCTAAGTAATAAATTTAAGATAATAATGTTGTAAAGTGCTTATAAGATTAGCTACTCCCTATTTAATTAATTTGGCTAAAATTATTTATTTAGTTTTTATCTCATTTGAGTAAAAAGAAAAAGAAAAAATAAAAAGAAAGGAAGGAAGGGGAAGGACGTACACTAACGAAGTATGTACGTACATGAACGTACACGTACGCGAGTGATCGACGTGGATGTGTGGCTTTCTGAATTCTAAAGATGAATTAAATATATTTGGTATTTTTAGATCTAACGGTTAAAAATATGGGTCCACCAGATTAAATGAAAATCAATGATTAGATGTTTTAAATGCTACTTGGCAGCCTAAGAGCGTTTGTAGAGTTGCCATGTGGCGGTTTAGGAGCGATTTGTAGAAAGTTTAATGGACTTTTAGTATATAATAGATAGATAGATTATCACAAAATTTCAGATTTTGGGGTTTAAACCTTTAGCATTCATGCTATATTTGAGTTATATATGTCCATGTTTTGTGATTAAATTAATAATAAATATGTGGTTTTGTGATATTTTTGTTACTGAATCCGTAGTTTTGCGACATTCCACCTTAAGGGTGTGTTTGAGGGAGAGAGAATTGGGAAGATTGGGAAGATACGCAAAACGAGGTGAGTCATTAGCTCATGATTAATTGAGTATTAACTATTTTCAAATTTAAAAATGGATTAATATGATTTTTTAAAGCAACTTTTCTATAGAAAATTTTTACAAAAAACGCACCGTTTAGTAGTTTGAAAAGCGTGCGCGTGAAAAACGAGTGACAATCTCCCCTATCTCCAATGAACGAACGCAGCCTAAGTCTATAGTTCTATGATAAATTTAGTGTTGAATCTGTAGTTTTGTGATACATCATGTTAAAAATATAGTTTTTTTTGATAATTTAACTAAATAGTTGTAGTTTTTGTGAAATTTACTCTATAAGATTTGACCACATAAAACACATAGGTTTTTTTTTAAAAGGGAGTCTGTCCATTTTGTAAGGAAAACAAAACTATATATGTATGTGTCAGGGGCGTAGCCAGCTAGGTGGCACCGTGGTCCACTGACCACCTAAAAATTTGAAATTATAGTATATGTCCTAGTTAATATAGTAAAAATTGTATAGTGGACCACCCTTTTAATTGACATATTATATATAGATGGATCACTTTTACTTTAAATTCTAGCTACGCCACTTATATGTGTGTGTGTCTCCTGTTATTGTTCCTAAACCGTATGCTAGACAACAAAAGAACGAAGCCCAAGGTTAGCCTCCAACAGAGGCAATGACATGTAATAGTCATATGGTGACTTGCTTTGTACTAGTAAGAGCAATAGTTTCAAGAGGGTAATCCGTGGATCGTGGTGTACAAGTTGTGAGTAATTACAGGTAGTTTGATCAATCTATCATAAAACTACATATTTAAAAACGTGTATAACGAAACTGCATATTTAAAAACGTGTATCACAAAACTATATATTAAACACCATGCTTTTTTACAAAACTACAAATTTAATGAATCATAGGACAAAACTATAGATTTAACATATCACAAATCTACAACTTTTGTTACCTCAATAGTGCTATGAATATAAACTCTAAAATCTTCACTATATGTGTAGTCTTATGATACGATGTTTTAAAAATATGCAATTTTGCGATATTTTGATCAAAATACACTACTACAGAAAGCGTTTTTGCATACGGGCGAAATCGATCTTCACATGCGGTTGGCCGGCCCACATGCGCGAAATGGTATGCAAAGATCACCATTTGTGCATGCGGCCGTCCCAGCCGCATGCGAAGATCGATCTTCACATGCGGTCACTTAAGACGGCCGCATGCGAAAATAGATCTTCGCATGCGGTCCATCTAAGAAGCCGCATGCGAAGATATATTTTCCCATGCGGTCGACCTAACAAGACCGCATGCGAAGATCTATTTTCGCATGCGGGCGTCTTAAGTAGACCGCATGCGAAATTCAATTTCCGAATAGCTCAAATAATATTTATTCTAGCCTTTTGGTGAGATGTGTCTCATAATTAATATTAAATTATTGAGGGATTTATTATCGTATTTCGGAATAGTAAGCATATGAGATAAGACAAGTGCCGCAGTAACAAACATATAATACATAACCATTAATTCAATCGTAATTTACATACGAAATATATAATACAAGTGCCACAGTTTTTTCATCATATGTATAAGTAGTGTACATGTCATTGCATATGTTCTTTCTCCCACTCTCTGAGAGGTTTAAATTTGTCGTCCATTGCGAATTCACTCTGGTTGTCGTAGAAGAGACCTCTTGCGTTGCAGACATCGCGACGGATGAATCGGCAGAGGTCAGCGGCCACGTTCAAGATAGTAGTGTCATTGAATCGTTATGCAATATATGGGATTTCGGGGATCTGTGCATAGAAAGGAAAATAAAATGGTACTCAGTGAGAAGTGTGTGCGAGATGGGTTTCTTTGTAGAGAAGAGTTCGATGACTTACTCGGTTACTGGTTGTTTTGTACCTCCCATTTACTCTGAGCATCTCGCACACGTAATAACCGCACAAGTTGGTTCCTGGTGGTTGTTTGTAGCACTGCGATATAATTATGGGGACCGATCTCAGTAAATATATTTAGTATATATGTACTGTTCGATAATTAGTTGTATTGGTATAGATTTGATAGTACCGGCCAGCCAGTCCTGACGGATAGCTGCTTCTGGGATGGAATATGTACTGGTCCACCTCTTTTGCGGTAGTACTTGTGTGCTCTGTTTGAAGGAAACAATTGTTTTATTAGTAGTTAGAAGACTGGTGATCGACCTAAACAATTTATAGTAATGAAATGTTTATCACTTACAAATTCAAAATAGTGAGGAATTCCATAAATGTCTCCTTGTCATAGTGTGCGGGGTCCAATGATATGATCAATTGGTCTTTCGGATATACAAGGAATAATATGTAGTGGTCTCTGCATATAAGATAGGCTTATTGGAGACAGAAAATTCCGAAGAAGATAAATTAATTAAACAAAAAGAAGAGAAAGCTTACGTGAACTGGTACGGGACCATTAAGACATCTTTGTCGGCGTGCGCCAACATTGCTATTGCCAAGTATGTTGCTACTTCTAGCTTCTTCCTCTTGTGCAATGTCTTCACATATTCTTCCTTTTCTTCAGGGGTCTTGCCAACCAATTGCTCGCAGTCCTCTCTCAGCTCTACGGTGTGTCGTGTTTTGCATATTCTTGTTGGATCGACGTATCCAACCTTTGCTCCAGTTCTATCAGCTTCGTGGAATTGCATACTGTACAATGAATAAAGAAGAAATGAGATTTGGTTTATTTGTTTGGAATGATACGTGTAACATGTAATAAAGAGTTCAGACTTACAGACAGAACGCCACAACGAGATTAACATCCATTTTATCTAGCTTGTAGAGGGCGTAAAGGTCTGGGAAAGAGATAAAAAATATCCCATTAGGACCACTCATGAAAGCGCCTTCCGAGACGGCGACGCTTATGAAACCGAGACCTTTCCTAGATGCCTTCATATACCATTCGTGCATTACCCTCATTTCCCATGGTAGCTTGTTCATAAGATAAGTTGGCAAGAATGGCTTGCCATACTCATAAGTTTCAGGCACATCGGCAGATAACCAGGATTGCACTTCATCTTGGGCCGCTAGTACTGACTTCTGGGAGTCTGACAAGACGTGAGCAAATTCTTTTCTCTTCTCAGAATTCCTGAAAGCTGAAAACATGAACTTCTCCTTATCCTTGTCAATCTTCTTTGGGTCGTATGTCGATATCAACTTTGGAATTATACGACGAGGTTCCAAAGGATTAGACTTCGGTTCGGATGTAGTACCATCTGGCATGTGCACTTGTTCTACCAGAGCAGATTGGGGTGTAGGTGGAGAGGTTTGAACTGAGGGTGGAGCCGGGGGAGCATGCTGTTTAGCTGGGGAGGTGGGAGAGGCTTGAACTGGTTGCGGGGCCGGGAGAGGCGGCTGTTGAGAAGGGGAGGGTGGTGGTGTAGGTTGGCGAGGCGGTGACCTAAGCGGTGGTGGTGACGACGGATGTCGAGGTGACGGTGGTTCAGGAGGCGACGGTGGTGCAGGAGCGGCAGCTGTCCTTGCCTGTGATGAGGATGGAGTTGAAGATTCTGCTGCTGGAACGGCCGCGGTCAGGATTATGTCTCTGCGGTGCCACAAGATAAACTGATTCACTGCATCACCAAGAAGTTCAATCCCCTCAGGTGCAGGTATGTCTAGTTCCAAGGAAACGTGATCGCTATGGACCTTGGCGACCTGTACCCTTGCGTAATCCTCAGGGATTGCCGTGTTGTGGAATTGACGTCCGGGTATCGCTAAACCCATTGCAACCTCCTTAGTCTTTCCAGCGCGGCCGATTGGTACGACGAGACTGCACGGAGTTGGTCCAGTTATACTATCCACAGGGAAGGGAGTTGTCTGCACTGAGCCTACACTGTTGGGTACATTAGTTGTTTGCTGTGCGGATTGTGTGGGTTGCTGGCCATTAGGGAATAACCTTGGAAAGGCTGTCGGGTTTTCAGCTGCCAACGAGTAGAAGTGTTCCTTCACTTGCGCATAGATTTTGTCTGATAGTTGTTCTTTGTATTTGTCTCTCTTCTTATAACTTGGTGCGTCTTGTGGAAACCCTACCTTCCAACTCGTCTTTGAGGACAAACCCCTTACACGTCCAGAGTGTTCAGCCGTCCCCAACGCCGCAGTAAGCTGGTCTCGCTCCCTCCGTGGGGCGAACTGTACTGATCTTTCTTTCTCGACTATCTGCTGCAAATTAGTAGTCACTTCTTCTATGTCTGGAGCCTCGAATAGTATGTCTCCCTTATCCGAGACTTGACCTGTGCTGCGCGCCCAAACCCAGTTCTTGCTACGTTCAACCTTGGGGTCTACCAGCAGGGGTTTGCCGGCAGCGGCAAATCTTTGCTCGATCTCCCGCCATTGATCGACGTGACCAGCGTATCCGCTCGACCCCAATCTATGGGGATATCTGTTCTTTTTCGCGAGCTCGGACATTTTTTTCCTCAAAGCCAATGCTTCAGCTGTTGTATGATCCGCAACAAACGTATCCCAGTCAGCCTGCGATATTTGTCCATAATCCGTAAACGGTGGGAGATTCTTCTGAACATAATCCCGATTTTGATCGGACTTCCACTGTCGCCATCGATCTCCCATCTTTTTAAGTGCGTAATCTCTCCCCCTGACCTCTGATCCAGGAGGGAACACAAAATACTTCTGCAACTCATTCCAGAGAAATGTCTTGATGTTGTCGTCCACCGTTTCCCACAACTTGACATTAATGGGACAACGCGTCCTGACTAGAGTGCCACATGCGTTGCTAAACTTGGACCGCACTATCGGTGGCTCGACGGGCTTCCCATCCTGATCGAGAGCAATCACGTTGTAAGTTTCCTTGGTAATTTATTCTTGCTTCTCTCACCACGTCTTTTTTTCCCACTCCCGCCTGCACTTGTAGATGTCTCCGTACGTTCAGGTGCAGATGTAACGGTGTCCATCTAAACTTCTTCCTCTCTCCTGTTCCTCCCGGCTTTACGTTTCGAGTGGCGTCGGACTAACATCTGCACAGAATAGGTAACTCTATACACCATTAGGTTCATGTCACATCGTAGTTAGGAAATAATACATGGCTAACGATTTTCAGCACTTACAGCCTGTTCCATAGGTATGTAGTCCAGATCATCATCGCGAGGGGCGACTTGTGTTATTTCCATTGGAAACGGGTCACTTGGTGTGCGCCACATTTCTTCACTAGAAGCGTCTGGCTGCTTGTTGCTACCGGATTTTTGAGGAGCGTTACCTTCTTGAGGCGCTATTGGTGCGTTCGATGGAACCTTATCGCTCAACATCTTCCAACTTGACATAAAAAAATTTGACATAAGTCCCAATTTTACGTAAGTCCCAATTTAACTTAATTTCACATAAGTCTCAATTTGACATAAGTCCCAATTTAACACAAGTCCCAATTATACATAAATCTCAATTTAACATAAGTCCCAATTATACATAAATCTCAATTTAACATAGGTCCCAATTTAACTTAATTTCACATAAGTCCCAATTTAACTAAATTTCACATAAGTCCGAACTTAACATAATTCTCAATTTAACATAAGTCACAATTTAAACATAAGTCACAATTTAACATAGGTCCCAATTTAACATCACTCCCAATTAAACATAAATCTCCATTTAACATAGGTCCCAATTTAACATAAGTCCCAATTATACATAAATCCCAATTTAACATAAGTCTCAATTTAAACATAAGTCACAATTTAATATAGGTCCCAATTTAACATAAGTCCCAATTTAAACATAAATCTCCATTTAACATAAGTCCCAATTTAACAATCCACAATTAAACATTCTCAAAGTTAAACAATCCACAATTGCACATATCACAATCCACGATCCACAATTAAACAATCCACAATTGCACATTTCACATTTCTTTTTTTTTAAAAGTAAATGTTACCGGGGGACCTTGGACCGGAGGAGGTATTGCCGGCGGTGGCGGGAAGGACTTGGCAGCGACGACGCGCGAGGGGGGAGAGGTGCTGGCTGCGGTGACGACGACGACGAGGGGGGCGACTTCGGGGAGGAGATGGCGGTGGCGGGGACGACTTGGCGGCCGGCGGCAACGACTTGGCGGTGGCGAGGGGGGAGAGGTCCGTGCGGCGGCGACGGCGACGGCAAGGGGGTAGAGGTCCTGGCGGCAGCGACGGCGGTGGCGAGGGACGGGGCGACTTCGGGGAGGAGCCGGCGGTGGCGGGGACGACTTGGCGGCGGCGACGGCGACGGCGAGGGGGTAGAGAGGTCCTAGCGGCGGCGACGGCGATGGCGAGAGGGGCGACTTCGGGGAGGAGCCGGCGGTGGCGGGGACGACTTGGCGGCGGTGACGGCGACGGCGACTTAGAAAATTTTGGCAGCCTGGCGGCTAGGGTTTCGCGGGCGCCGGGACTTAGAAAATTTTGGCTCCCCGCGCTCCCTATATATAGGCGCAGATCATCGCATGCGGGCAGCTTAAGAGCCCGCATGGAAAAATGATCTTTCCATGCAGGCGACTTAAGCCGGCCGCATGCGAAAATTATCTTTCCATGCGGGCCGTTAAGCCAGCCGCATGCGAAAAAGATATTTCTGTGCGGGCCGTAAAGCCGGCTGCATGCGAAAAAGATATTTCCATCCGGCTGGCTTAAGTCACCCGCATGGAAATATCTTTTTACCAAAAAAACTCATATTTTTTCTTTCCTCTAAATAACTGTACATATATATATATTCCCAATATTTCGCCACAATTAAACATTCCAAATTTTTTTGGCACTAAGAAAACTCATGAAAATTGCTCAAAACTCGTAACCAAATGTTACATGCTAATGATTACAACATAAGGGGGACTTAAATTCATGCACGTACATTTGGAACACAATGAGAACTAAAGGTTACAAAATAACTATGACTTAATAACCTTGGCAACACCATCTGCTCGAACGTACGACATATTCGCTTCATCGATTGTT
Organism: Oryza sativa Japonica Group; assembly: GCF_034140825.1. Taxonomy (NCBI): domain Eukaryota; kingdom Viridiplantae; phylum Streptophyta; class Magnoliopsida; order Poales; family Poaceae; genus Oryza; species Oryza sativa. The sequence continues at coordinate 32,567,465 of NC_089035.1, forward strand.
CTCTCAACCTTCTTAATTCGCACAGGAAGATCAGTAAACAATGGTACATCGTCGAACTGGTTGTAATCATTGGGGTCTTCGATGTTGTCGATGCCGACGATCTGTTGCTTTCTGGATATGACAATAGTTTTTCTTTCATCTGAAGGGTCCTTCACATAAAACACTTGAGCCACACGCTCTGCTAAAACCCATGGATCATCCTTGTGGCATGTTTTACTGTCATCGACTATCGTTAGCCCGTAGTCATCAACGGAAACTCCTGTTGTGTCTTTAACCCATTCACAACGGAGCACAGGGATCTAGATGTTCAGGCCATAGTCCAGTTCCCATATTTCTTGAATGGTCCCATAATACGACCTCTTTTCTCCACTCGTGTCAATAGCTTTGACACGGATCCCACTGTTTTGTGCGGTGCTTTTCATGTCCTTCGTAGTCGTACTCAAGGTAAATCCATTGATGTCGTAACCTAGCCATGAATTGACAATACTTGAAGGCCCACATGCCAGTCTTTGTAAAGTAAGTTCCTCCACAGAATCACCAACTGGCAGGTTTAGATCTTTGAACCACAGAGGAAAGCGACGCTTGTGCTCTCTTGATGCCCAATCATTGGACCGCCCTGGGAAGCAGGCTTTGATTTCTTCTAGGTGTCGCTCAATGAATGGCTCAACGATAGCGAGTTGTTGAAGAACGCTGTTGTGTGCCGCGGACACCTTTTTGTAATCATTATCGAAGAACTGCTTCCTACCAACAGTACCCCTTCCAGATAATCTCTCTTCATGTCGATGAACAGGAATGCCAATGGCATTAGCATCCTTTATGTAGTCTATACAACACTCGACTGCCTCTTCAGTTGTGTATCCCTCTAACATTGATCCTTCCGGGTGAGCGCGATTGCGTACATAGCCTTTGAGGATCGACATGTAACGCTCATAGGCCCACATCTGATGTAAGTATAAGGGACCAAGTTCAATAATCTGAGGGACGATGTGAACGATCAAATGCTCCATCATATCTAAAAATGATGGTGGGAAATACATCTCAAGCTGGCATACAGTCTCGACGGCAAATGTCTGAAGCGGACCTAATTCCAGAGGATCAAATACCTTTTGCGAAATTCGATTGAAAAAGTAGCACAACTTTGTTATAACCACCTTTGTATGGACTGGTTTGACTGCCCTTATAGCAATTGGTAGGAATACTGTTAGCAACCTATGACAGTCATGCACATTGTATCCCGAAATGGTCAAATCCTTCATTGATACTAGCTTCCTGATGTTCGATGCGAAACCAGTAGGCACTAACCCCTTGTAAACATTTACAAAAGGCTTTTTTCTCTTCAAGTGTCAACGAGTAACAAGCAGGAGGAATCTCGGTCTTCCCATTTGGCAGCACTACTGGGTGAAGGTCATGCCGTATGGCCAAATCTATAAGGTCGTTACGTGACTTCAATCCATCCTTCGTTTTACTCGGGATGTCCAGCAATGTGCCAATGGTGCTATCAAACACGTTCTTCTCGAGGTGCATAACATCAATTGCATGTCGAATCTCTAGGTCCTTCCAGTAATCTAACTATTTGAAGAAAATTGAGTGCTTCTTGAAAGGCGACGCAGTACCGTTGTCACCATCAGCTTTCTTCCTCTTTACTGTCTTCTTCTTTCCCTTTCCATATACAACCTTAATCTTCTTTGTTATCTCATACACGTATGTACCACCTCTTGCTGCTGGGGCAGTGTCATTCTCCACTGTATTATCGAACAATCTAGCCATCTTACGGTACCTATGTCTTTGTGGTAGGAACCGTCGATGTCGCATGTACACTGTCTTCAAAGACGATGTCCAGTATTTGTACGAAGTTTTCTCCAGACATATCAGACATCCAGTCTTCCCTTTAATCTGCCCAGATAATGAAAAGTTTGCAGGTAGGTCATTGATGGTAACGAATATGATCGCACGTAGATTGAAGTGCTCCCGCTTAAACTCATCCCATAGTCGTAACCCCTCTTTCCAAAGCTCCTCCATGTCCTCCATCAAAGGCTCAAGGAAAACATCTATGTCGATTCCAGGTTGGTTTGGACCTTGTATGAGGATAGTGAGAAGAATGTACTTTCGTTTCTGACATATCCATGTTGGAAGATTATACATTGTGAGAAGGACTGGCCATGTGCTGTGCGAGCTGCTTAAGTCACCAAACGGGTTCATTCCATCAGTGCTCAACGCAAACCTTATATTCCTGGGATCCTTTGCAAATTCTGGGTGTTTTACATCAAATGTCTTCCACTTGCGAGCATCGGCGGGATGTCGAATCATACCATCTATCTTCCGGCTCTCTTGATGCCATCTCATCAACTCAGCATCAGTCGGGTTTGAGTACAGACTCTTCAGGCGGTCCTTAATTGGTAGGTACCACATCACCATTGAGGGAATCTTTCCGCGCTTACCCTTATCAGAATCTGGATCGGTACACTCTGAATCTACGGGCCCATTCCCCGTTTTATACCGACTTGTGCCACACGTTGGGCAACATTCCAAGTCCGCATATTCTTTACGGTATAATATGCAGTGATTCTTACAAGCATGAATCTTTTCTACACCAAGAGATAAAGGACATATGAGTTTCTTCGCTTGATACGTGTTTGATGGTACAAAGTTAGGCTTAGGAAGCAACACACGCAACAAACTCATCAGATCATTAAAACTTGTGTCTGACCATCCATGTTTAGCCTTCAATCTCAGAAGTTCAAGCACTGAACGCAAGACTGTGAAATCCTTATCACATCCCTTCGTTTCATCGTAAAGAAGATCCTTCGATGCCTTCTCTAATGCCTGCCAATTCTCCAATCCTCGTGACCTGCCCGCTAGCACCTCTGGTTCAACATGGCGTAGCATATCCTCTAAATCAAAACCACCATCGAAATCATCACTATCGGTGGAAACATCGACATCCATTCTTTCACGGGACATGTCTTCGATTATAAAATTCTCTGCCTCATTCATCTCGAAACTTAACTCTTCATCGTCATCTTCCGGATTGGCGAATTCCCCGTGATAGGTCCAAACCATGTAGTTGGCGGTGAATCCGTACTCCATTATGTGACCCAATATTTCACCAGGATCTACCAACAATTTCTGATTCTTGCAATGACGGCACGGACAAAAGATCTTTGTCATATTCTCCCTCAAAGCATGCGCCTTAGCCTGATCAATAAATTTAGGTGCTTCCTTAATAAAGGCTACGTTCTCCGCATCTCATACATCCATGACGACCGATCCATCTAATTATATAAAGGCAAAAAAGTTACAGATAAAAAAATAGACCGCAGGTATTTCATACAAAAGTTTAAATGCATTTGTCTCCCAAAAAAATTACAACAATACATGAACTAGTATGTACAAGTGATTACATGCAAAATTTACCCATCAAAACATATATTTTGAAGCTAGATTTTGCAAAAACTAGTTAGAACAAACCTTGTCAAAATATTAAAAAAAACTCCACTTTCCACCAACGAAATATAACAAAAATGGAGCCAAATGAAGGAGGAGAGAGAGTTCTTCACCTTTCGTATAGAGTTCAAGCAAAAATTTCGAGTTGAAAACCTCCCCCCCTAATTGGTGCTTGCTTTAGGAGAGAGAGAGAGCTTCGTTTTCAAATGGTCAAGCTCGGGCCTGGAGGAGCATATATGGCCGATCATCGCATGCGGTCCCTTAAGCCAGCCGCATGCGAAGATCCATTATCGCATGCGGCTGTCTAGGACAGCCGCATGCGATAATGGGCCTATTTTCGCATGCGGCCGTCTTAAGGAGCCGCATTCCCTAATACATGCGGCCCCTTAAGACGGCCGCATGCGAAAATAAACCTATTATCGCATGTGGCTGTCTTAAGCAGCCGCATGCGATAATGGATCTTCGCATGCGGCTCATCGACCCACCCCGGGGGGGGGCGGTTTTTGCAGGCGCCGCCACAAGCGGCCCGCATGGAACCTACCGACCCCCTCGTATAGAAAAACGATTTTTGTAGTAGTGATATATGTCGTATTATGAAATTTACTCTGTTTAACCTAAAAAGAAATTATCAAACGAAGCTCGCTTCGTAACTTGTACGCAAAGGAAGAACAATTTCTTTTGATTTTTTCAGGTAACTCGATAATTTTTAGATTAAATTGATCGATGTTGAGTTATAGCGTGTTCATTTTTCACATTGCTCTGATAATGCTATGGGAGTGCACCAAGTTAATTTTATGTAGCAAAGCTTCTCCTATTATATTGGTATAATTATATTTGATGTACCCTTTTAGAAAAGAAAAGTCAAAAGGCATGTAAAAAAATCACATACATTTTACACTATTTGATGCGAGGTCCCAGCTCGGTGTTAGTTTTTTTCCTCAAGTTGGTGGGTAGGAATCATCAGGACTGTTGGTGTGTTTTTTTTCCGTGATTATAGGTTTTTAGAGTTGTAATCTTGTAACCTTTTCTGCTCTATTAATATGGAACCTCACATCCTCTAATGTGTTTTTTTTCTTAAAAAAATATATTTTTAGTAAAATCAGAGGCATGAGTATTGAGTAATGCAATTGATATCTCCTATATACTAGGGTTGTTATGCTCCACTCTCGTGGATTCGACTCTCTTAATCCCTTGTTTGTGAAGATGTCAAACTGTTACTTTTTGCAAGGTTATGACTTTATTTTATGAGTTATTTATATCAAGAAGTATAGCACTTAAGTCGAGAGAACATGCTGCCATAGCAATAGACACTCATTTTACTCGTGGGCTCATAGCAACGCCAGTGTTATTCCTTTAATCATGTGTTTTACCGCATTGTTTTAATTTGCATTAAGCTCCCCATCTACTCGCCTCACTTTTCATCCTAACAACTGTGCTATTTAGCAATCTACTTCTATTTTTCCTTACACGAGTTATCATCTTGGAAGAAGCTACAACGTTCTCTATCTGAGCTGTAAAACTGTTAAGTCGCGCGTGGCAAAAGATAAATGCCTACACAAATTGTGTTGGGTCCACATTTCAAAATGATTCGTATTAACAATTATGTACTAGAGCTATGCCAATTGTAAAAGAAAACATGTAAAGTTGTATTTTCTGGTCATAAGCATTGAATTTGTATTTTTTTTTGTTTATATTCAGTAGTTAGATATGTGAACCATTCCTTTGTTAGGAATGACTTGTAAACTCTTATTACACAATTTAAATATCAATTACCTGTGAAGATCATGCATTTCAATCATACCACATTGGTTTTTCAACTCAAGTTTAATTAATTGTAATCAAAGGACAGCCTAAAATGTCTAAATTTTGAAGGAAGATGCCATAACCATTGTGTTGATGATTGTCAGCTTGCTATTTACAAAGTCGTTATTTTTTTGCATGGTTAATTATACATAGCACCATGGCCCTGTTCTAACTCCATAAAGATACGGATTTTTCCTCATTTTCCGTTAGCACGCTTTTCAAACTGCTAAACGGTATATTTTATGCGAAAATTTTTTATATAGAATTTGCTTTAAAATATCATATAAATCCATTTTTTAAGTTTTTAATAATTAAAACTTAATTAATCACACGCTAATGGATTTTTCGTTTTGCGTACCCACTTTTAGTCTTCATCTATAGAAGATTCGAACGCAACCAAACTAATATACATGTATATATAGAGCGTTCATACAATGCATAAGTAAGATCTGTGCAAATAAAACCTCTCAACATATTGGTGTTTAACGAGATATCTTAGATTTAATTGAATAACATGGTCCTCATTTTACCTCCAAGTTATATAGATTTGGAACCAAATTCCAAACAAGGAGGCTTATTTGGCTACTCATGAAACTGAATGAAAACTTTAAGGCTGCTTTGGAACGTAGGATTGTGAAGATACCATAATCTGCGTTCGTTTGTGCTGGTAGGGAGCCTATCTCTCTAGCACGGAAAACGAAATGACTTGTTATCGTATAATTAATTAAGTACTATCGTATAATGAATTGTTTGTAACGTTTAACCATTTGTCTTATTTGAAAAAATTGGTGCAAATATAAAAATAGATAAGTAATACTCAAAATGCTTTTGATAATAAAGCAAGTCACAAACAAAATAAATAATAATTCTATAATTTTTTGAATAAGACAGATGATCAAAAGTTACAAACAAAAATTCAAAGCGACAAGTATTTTGGAACGGAGGTAGTATTAGCTAAGACTAACCTGAAAAATAGATTAATATGATTTTTAAGCAACTTTCCTATATAATTCTTTATTGAAAAAAAACATGTCATTTAGAAGTTTGAAAAGCATCGCGCGAAAAACGAGAGAGATGGGTTGGGAACACAGGCTACCGAACACAACCTAAAAAAGTATGGACAGGAACTTTATATCATGGGAAGAAACCTCATGCTACTTTTTTCTCCAAAATTCCTATAAAATGGTTCATTCTATAGAAATTTCAAAGAAACCCTAGAAGATCATTCCTTTATCCCAAATAACTATATAGAAATGTATCTCATAGGAATCAAGTCCTCCAAAATTCCTCTAAAATTTATCAAGTTTTGGTTCGTTCCATTGAATCGTACCATCAATGAATTTCCTGAATATGAAGATGAAGATAAAGATTCAAGGCCATGACGCCATGAAGATTCAAGGCCCATCCATCGTCATCAACCGGCCCGTTCTGTTCGAACCCACAAATCACCAACTTGAAGCTCCTGTAAGAGAACCCATACGGCGGCTGTTTCATTCGCGAATCCTTCACGGTCGGACTCGTCTTCTCCGGTCTCCCCAAATCGCCAAATCTAACCTCTCGCCTCGACCCCCACCCCCTCTACGCCTCGCCATGGCGTCCGACACCAAGGCAGTAGCCGCTCTCTTCTCCATGTACAACGACGACGAGGAAGAGGATGACGGCGACGAGCCCAGACCCCCTTCGCCGCCCGCCGCCGCAACCTCCTCGTCGCCGTCACCTCAGACCGAAGGCGAGGGCTCAAACCCTAACCCCAACGCTGCCGCTTCTTCGGCGCCCCCATCCCCTCCCCTCGCCGAGGATCCGGCCGGCCGCAGAACCCTAGCCAGCCCCTACCCCTCGCCGGGGCTCCCGCCGCTGCCTTCGCGCCGCTCGTCCTCGCCCTTCGCGATTTCGTCCCCCTCCCCGCTCCGCCCCGCCGCGGCCATGCCGCCGGCCGACCTGCCGCGCCCCCCTCGGCGTGGCCCGCTTGCTATCGTGGACTACGCTCATGACGAAACGGCCATGTCGCCGGAGCAGGAGGTAGAGCTAGCAACGTATATGTTTAGTGATGCTGCTTGGAGTTTCCAACTTTCCTGAATTGATGTTGTTATGGTCTGGTTGCAGGATGGGGAGATCAATGGCATAGACAGATCGGGTTTGGATGCTCAGGTTGCTGAGGGTAAGCTCTTAGCCTGCTGTATTTGTTGTATTGTGCTATGTTCAGCATACCGTGCTAATATCTAGTGCAAATCGAGATGTCCAGCTAGTATGCAGAAATTGTGATTTTAAGGATTTATGATCAGTCGCATACTCGGTATTGACGGTTATGTAATTTAGTATCAACTAGAAAAAATGCCCGTGCGTTGCAACGGGTGAAGGCTATTTTAATCTTATTATTGTTATATGGTTTATTTAAGATGAAATTCACTGTTAAATTCGCTTGGATATATATATTTTATTAGAAAATCATGAGCTGCAATTAGGAATCCGACCATCTCAAGTAGCATGCGAGTTTTTTAAAGAGATTTCCTATACAATTCCTTTTGTATTTCCAAAAGCGAACAAACTTAAAAACCGACTCAAATACGGATTTGTATTTCCAAAAGCGAACGAACTTGAAAACCGACTCATACACGGATGATGTACCAAAGTACCGGCAAAAACATCTTCAATTTTTATAATAGTAGAGATTTATCACAACGTTAGCACTATTTAGGATATGTCATCAATGACAGAGCACATATCAGAAAACATGTTTGTGCTCAAATGGTTTGTTTACTTGTAGTTGACAACCATATCCAAGAAAGGTGGAGAGCTGAAAACATAGACAAACACTTGAAAATAATAAATGTTTGAGATATTTTGTTTTCACATAATCAGGCTATGCATTATTTGCTAATTACCTCAGCCAGAAACATGTAGGTTCCAAAATACAAAGAATGAACCTTGTTTTACAGATATACCACAATAACATGCCTCAAGATCTTTTGCATTTGTAGTCGTGTGTTAGTAGTCAGTACCAAAATGTTATGTGCAGAACAAGAATGCATGCATTTCTTTTGTTCATCCATGGACGAAACTCTTAATATCATGACAGATTTATTTCCTTTGGTGATTATATATTATGTTTCTGGCCATTCTAGAAAACATTTTGGTGAGTTAGTGGTCTCGTTTTACCTTTTCGATGAAACTGAATTATTATAACCTCTAAATTTGCAATCTAGATATAATCTAATTTATATTTTATCCCTCTCCTATAGGGAATTATGAAGAAAAGACTCTCTCAGGTATTGTTCACATACTGACCCCAAATATACGATCAGAAATGTCTCAGCAGAACGATGCACCTGAACAGAATCAAGTAGGGGCAGCTGCAGCAATGAGTGTAACTGGAGCAGAAATGGAAGATGTTCAGGTGGAAGAAGCTGCTGATAACATGCAGAATGATGATCCTCTGAGTCGTTTCCTTCCTCCTCCTGTGACTGCAAAATGTTCTGCAGCACTACAGGTTTCCTTCTTAATAAAATAATATTTCCTACATGTTCTACTTCCATGTAAAAAAATTATCACATTTTTATGCAGAACATTGTTCTCCCTTGGGACCATATTACTATCCTTTGGATTTAATAAACTCCATTGTCTAGAATAAATTTGTTCTCCTGCTCACATAAGCCATACCCCAGAAACCATTTCATGCATTTTTCATGGTATTATTGAGATCTGGCTGTGCCATAGCTGTATGCGTTGTTCTCCTTTTGATTTATTACATGCTTGTAAATTTGTTTATCTAGCTAATGACTCTTGCTCATTTGTAATTATTATTTCTGAACAAAAGGTCGATATTTTGAAGCCCTTCTGTTGTTTTTAGTTTGACATATGCTTCTCTTTTCAAGTCCTGTAAACACACTGCAACAGCATGGCCTTTCACATGACATGCATACTGCTTAGAAATTAGAATGCACATCCATACAATCTATTTATTTGGCTATTGCATTAAACATTTATTTATGTTCCAATGCTTTGGATACAGCAAAAGATCAACAAGTTCCTTGCGTACAAAAGGGCTGGAAAGAGCTTCAATTCTGAAGTGCGCAATAGAAAGGACTACAGGAATCCAGACTTTTTGCAGCATGCTGTGCGGTACCAAGAAATTGACCAGATAGGGACCTGCTTCAGTAAAGATGTTTTTGATCCTTATGGGTACGATAGAAGCGATTACTATGATGAGATCGGTATGTTATAGTCGAGGTTTATCCATTATGCTGTACTTGTGGATTATATAGTGCAATTTTGACAAACAATTGAACATTAGAATACAGCTTCACTTGGGAAAAAAAAAGAATGTAGGATGTGTTTTTAAACCTCAAAGTAACTTCCAATCTTCTTTATGATATGCTTGTAAACCTGCAGCTTGCGTCTATTCTGGGGGGAGGGTGGAATTCTTGCAATGTGCTTGATTTGTTGTGTTAGCAACATGTGCATACAAAATAAACTAGTAGATGATTGGACAATTCTGAAATGATTTGGTGAATGGTCGCTCTTATGTTGAGATGGGAATTGTTGATCTAGGACAACCTCGCGAAGTGGTTCTTCACTCATAAACTGAACTTGGAGATTAGTTATTTATACATATATTATGCCTGTGGAGTCAATAGTGAATGTTTTAGTTCTTTCTTGAGAAATTTCTTCTAAGACTTGCGCAAGAATATATCCTAGGCATGACGAGCCTCCTATTTTCTACAGAAGCTGATATGAAGCGTGAAGTTGAGAGAAAGGAACTGGAGAAGAAAAAGAGTGGAAAGGTTGACTTTATCACTGGAGGAGTACAAGCTCCAATTAGTGCGGCAATACCGAAAATTGCAGGTATAGTACATACAAACGAAATTATGATACCAATCTGTCAATTTTGTATTTTGGATGTTTCAGTGCTCATTGCATCTTTTACAGCTGCTGTATCAGCAGCAGCTGCTGCTGGTGCACCATTGGTTTCGATATCGGGAGAAGGCGTACAGAAAGAGGCTAGGCCAAACAAGAAGTCAAAATGGGATAAGGTTTTTAAACCTGAACCAATATATTTACATACTGCAGTGTACATCAGGACTGACTGTTGCTTTTCTGTTATTTATTACTAGGTTGATGGGGATATTAAGAACCCTGTGGCTCCAAGTGGACTTGATAATTTGTCAGCAGCCGCGCTTCTAACTTCAGCAAATGTTGGTGCTGGATACGCTGCTTTTGCGTAAGTTCTCTTATTTCAGCTGTCAGAACTTGGAACAGATGGTTTGCCTCTATGCTCACGGTCTATTAGCATACAATTCCTTTTTGTATTATCTTGCTGTCAGTGCCAATCAGAAATGCAATCCAAAGCTAATTGAACTGTTCATAGCTGTGCCATTGTTTTCCCTATGAATATTTTGTCTCAGAGAACTACATCCATATGTTTTTCATACTGTTATGATGCAGTGGTAATATCAATTACAGTGCATAAAATGTATGGTTGATGCGTCAGTTACTCTGTGTAACTTAAACATCTTACTTTTAACCATTAAAACAACAGGATAACTATATGAAGATTTGTTATACATAGGTTTTATGTTAGTTGTTTGAGCAGCTTTTATCTTGATAAATTCCAGCACCCCTCTCTGTTGTTCGTAACATTGATCATTTTACTTTCAGGCAACAAAAGAGGAAAGAAGCTGAAGAAAAGAAAACAAGCGATCATAAGTCAGACAGAAGATCGTAGTGCTTCTCTCCTTTTCTTTTGAGTTAAGGATGTACTATTTGGAGGTTTTCAATTACATAGCCTTATAATGTGAAAAAAAAAACCTTCAAGAATTGGCCAAAAAACATGCTTACACAATGTGTTCCCTATGTGTTGCTATTTTTACTATAAGCTGCTTTTTGGGCGTATTGGCATTTCTCAAGGGTGACATACTAACCTCATCTTGCCATGTTTAGGACATTTTCTTGATTTTGGGCGGATTTAAACTCAATAAATTTCCGCTTTCCCGTCGGTATTCAAGGTGCTGTATTAAATACTCCTACTACACTACTACTAGTATCTGGTTTCTGCGAAGTACTCCGTACCTGTTAAAATTGCTCTCATCATAATATACCAGTGCTACTAGGCTAGCCAGCCTTCCAACTTCCATGCTTGTCCTTTCAGGACCGAAGCCGTGCGGTCTGGACTCTGGACGGCACGGATGGGCGGCCCTGCTATCAACAGTGCTGTGGATCTACTCCAAACAGTATGGTACAGTACACCAATATACCAGTACAGTTTACTGAATAGCCCAACCAACCAACCAAGAGATCAGTTTTCACGGCGCATTACGGCCGTTTTTAACAGTTTAACGCTAGTAGTAATCCTCTTTGCGACCCAAACGGTCTATCGGTGATCAACACCGCAATAACCGCAGCAGCACCATCCCCACGGCCCCACCACGCTACGAACTGGCAGTAGTAACACCGCAGACAAGGGGCGAACACACCAACCGGCCGGAAGGGAACGGCAACCGTCGCCCTACCATTAATTACCACTGCTAACCAACCTGACATGCATGTCCATGACCATGAATTCACCAGAGTCCACAGCACGCCATCCGTAGAGATCTGGCAGGAGGAGAGTGACGACGCATCGTCGCAGCGATGGCGGAGCCCGTTGGCCCGGCCCCAGCAGAGGCGAGAGTTACTGCAATAAAATGGAGTAAATTACCCGCTGATTGGGAGCAGTAGCCCTCTCTCGGCTTCGCTCCGGTGGCCGTGCGCCCATGCCGCATTGCCACTGCAGGCAAGTAGTAGCACGTACCAGTACCACCGGTGGGTAGCACAAGCAGCTAGTAGGAGCAGCAGCAGCAGCGTCGCGATGCACCGCGTCGGAGTCCGTGCAGGGGTCGCGCAGGGGCATCATCTCTGATCGCTTTCCTACGGACTGGCTCGCGGGGCCCAGCCGGAGCCGCCGGTCCGCCCCCCCCCCCCCCCCCCCTTCCCTCTCTCTCTCTCTCACCGTCCGATGCAATCATCGCCTCGCACGCAGACGCAGGCAGAACAGAACGGCACCCAACGGTAACTTTCCTTGCCCCCCACCCCCCACTTCTCAAGTTCTCAACTCTTGCGCTCTCCTCAATAATCTGTTGCCTATGGCGACTGCGAGTCAAGCGGGGCACGAGGCAGGGCAGGCAGGCTGACGAGGCAACCATTTTTCAGAAGCGGAAAACTACAAACATCCCCTGTACTTGGACCAGACTGTCAGGTGGTGGTGTGGGTATCTAATTGGGCATTCGTCCCGTCCGTTAAATCGGAAACCAGCAACATGTTCCGACCGCTACCTGCACTACTCGCAATGCAAAACCCGCAATGGTCTTCTGGTGGTTCTGGTGAGTCTTTGCCATTTGCCTTTGCCGCCTCAATGATCACGAAAGGATGTTGCCCTTGGTCCGAAGGACTCTGTCATGTCACATCGGGTTTACGGTACGGTAGAAAACGTTCACTGTAGTGTGTAATCAGCGTCCAAGTAAGGGCCCGTTTAAGTTGGTGAAACGGAAAGTGTCACATTAAACATTTGACCGGATGTTGGAAGGGGTTTTAGGTTACGAAAGAAAAAACTAATTTCATAACTCGTCTGGAAACCGCGAGACGAATCTTCTGAGTCTAATTAATACGTCATTAGCACATGCAGGTTACTGTAGCACTTATGGCTAATCAGGGACTCATTAGGCTCAAAAGATTCGTCTCGCGATTTAAATGCAAATTGTGCAATTAGTTTTTATTTTTATCTATATTTAATACTTCATACATGTATTCAAAAATTTAATATGATGTTTGTGGGAAAGTTTTTTTTAACTAAACAGGTCAAGTGGGTGGAGATGAACATATTTTTGGACTTCTACTAAAAAATCAGGTGAAAGAAAGATGTTCCAGATTTGCAATTTGTCCTAGGATTATTAGAGTAAGAAAGTGTAGCATCTTCGGTAAACTAAAACAAAACGAAGAAACAGCAGCGTGTTTTACTCGCAGGATTAGGAAAAAAAAAAAAGAACGGCTAGTCGTAGGGAGTAGTTAATGCACGAAGGGGAAACTGGTGAGTGGCGGAGGGGCAATTCGGTCACACCAAAAAAGCCAACGGCCAGTTCAGTTTCCCGGAAGGAGGGAAGAAGCACTCGAAACACGGATAAAAGGGGGAAAAAATGGAGAAGCAAAAGGGAGAGAAGAAGAAAGCACCACGACGACAAACGGCCCCAGTGAGCGAGTGTGAGGACCAAGGCTGACGAACGAGTGTGAGAGTGAACAGTAGCCGCGCCGGCGAGAGTGCGAATTTGCTCTTTGCGCTGCCTCCCTCTCTCACGCAGACGAGCCATCCTCTCTCGCGGCTTTTTCTCCAACAGATTTCGTCCTGATCTCCCCCCCTGCGGAAGGGGGACGCTGCCGTGTGCCGTGCCGGAGCGCGTACGCTGAATAAGCCCCCACCTGGCTGGCTCCAGAAGCCTTCTCGAGAGAGAGGCCAAGGAGAGAGCACGCAGCGGCGCCTACATAAGCGAGGAACCCGTGTGTTTTCCTGTTCCCGTGTGTTTTCATTGCTCGGCGGCGGGATCCTGACGGGCAAAGAAGAGGGTGGTGGTGCGGCGACGATGGCTGAGGTGAAGCCGGAAGAGATCAGCTACCCGCCCATGGAGCAGCTGCAGGGGTTCGAGTACTGCATCGACTCCAACCCTCCCTGGGGTGCGTGAGAGCCGAAGCGGCGGCGGCTGCATTGCATTTTTTCCTGCTCGGGATTTCGCATTCTGAATCCACGTCTTGGATTTTTGCTGTTTCAGGGGAGGCGATCATACTGGGATTCCAGCACTACATCCTGGCGCTGGGCACGGCGGTGATGATCCCGGCGGTGCTGGTGCCCATGATGGGCGGGAGCGACGTGAGCGCCGCCGCGGCCGCACTCTTGTTGATTTCCCCCAATCCATTCGCCACCACCCATGGTTTGAGAACTCACTTTTCTGCTTTCTGCTGTCGCAGGGGGACAGGGTGAGGGTGGTGCAGACGCTGCTGTTCGTCACCGGCATCAACACGCTGCTGCAGTCGCTGTTCGGGACGCGCCTGCCCACGGTGATCGGCGGATCCTACGCGTTCGTGGTCCCGATAATGGCCATCATACAGGACTCATCGCTCGCCGCCATACCCGACGACCACGAGGTAAGCAGAGCAGGCGGACGCTCTTCTTTCTGTCCATCCATCCGTCCAATCGCCTCTACTGTTTTAGATTAGGCGTGTCTGATCACAATCATCTGCTGTTCATCTCTCTCTCTCTCTCTCTCTCTGAGCAGAGGTTCCTTCAGACCATGAGGGCGATACAGGGGGCACTCATCGTGTCCTCCAGCATTCAGATCATCCTCGGCTACAGCCAGCTGTGGGGCATTTTCTCCAGGTTTGCCCTTCAACTCCTCCTAGTACTACGTTAGAACAACACATGGATGGATGCTGCTGGTTACGTGCGTGTGCATGTCAGATTCAGTTTCGACAGTGCCTACGCTCCCATACTGATGGGTCATGGTCTCATGCGGTGTTGCTGCTTTTGCCTTTCAGATTCTTCAGCCCGTTGGGGATGGCGCCAGTGGTTGCATTGCTCGGGTTTGGCCTTTTCGAAAGAGGATTCCCTGTGGTACGAGCTGTTCATTTGACGCCTCACATTTTCGACACGCAAGCAGAACATACAATGCAGTATATTTTTTTTCAGACAGGAAAGATTGTTCATTGCATTGCATTGTTGTTTGATTTTACTGTCAGGTTGGGAGATGCGTTGAGGTTGGACTTCCAATGTTAATTCTGTTTGTCGTGCTTTCTCAGGTTTGGCAAGCAACTCCAATGATCGAATTCTTTTGCTAGTGACCATATTTGAAGTTGAGTCTAACTCGTGCATTGTCAATTATGTTTTTCAGTATCTGAAGAATGTACAGATAAGAGATATTCCAATACTGGAGAGGTTCTCCCTGTTCATCTGCATCGCGTTGGTTTGGGCCTATGCTCAAATCCTCACTGCAGGTGGCGCGTATAAGCATAGCCCTGAGGTCACTCAGATCAACTGCCGCACTGACCGTGCCAATCTCATCTCTTCCGCGCCATGGTTTGTCTCTGCTTATTTTCCCATCGAATTTGTGATATCTTTAATGTGCCAAGTAAACTAAAATGGTTACGGTGTTAATGTGCTTTATGCTATCCTTAGTATGGGACTTTGGTTGCTAAGCTCTTCTTTGCACTACATGCTCTATGTCAAAGTTTCTTAGTTTAACCAGATTTAGTTGATTGTATAGGTGTTCAGTCACCTAGAAGTGAGACTTGATCGTGACTTTAAAGTTATGATCAATAGATAAAAAAGAAAAGACTAAAGGCCTAAGCTCAACCTTTGGGGCCTCAACAGCCTTGTACATTTTGCATTGGATGGGTCACAGGACTCGCAAACAGTGACAAATGGGTCCCACAGAAAAGTTTAGTTGTCCTACTGAAAGATAGTTCTTCAGTTGATCCTTTTGGATAATTTTATTCTTCAGTTAGTGTGTGTGTGCTAACAATAGGGACTTGCTCCAGGATTAAGATCCCTTTTCCACTACAATGGGGCGCACCAACTTTCAGTGCCGGTCAATCCTTTGGTATGGTATCTGCTGTTCTGGTATCGCTAGTAGAGGTAATGCCCCTCATAACTCGTCTTCAGGAGCCATTTCTTTGCGTGGCAGCCTTGAACTTAACTCAAAGCCTGTCTTGGACAGTCCACGGCTTCTTACAAAGCTGCGGCTCGGCTTGCAAGTGCTACTCCACCTCCAGCACATATCCTCAGTAGAGGCATTGGGTGGCAGGTGGATATTTAAGTCATCCTATTGTTTCTTGTTTTTTACTCCTGAATGTTGTTCAGAGCTGTAATTAAGTTGATACTCCATAAACAACAGGGAATTGGTATCCTTCTTGATGGGCTATTTGGAACGGGTACTGGCTCCACCGTGTCAGTGTGAGTGAACTTCAGAATTTTTTTTTATCAAAGAGTTACTTCCAGCTTGATAACGTTAAGATCAATGCAGGGAGAATGTCGGGTTGTTAGGATCAACGAGGATCGGGAGCCGACGAGTTATACAGATCTCTGCCGGCTTCATGATCTTCTTCTCCATGCTAGGTGAGTAATTTGTTGATAGGACAGTAATTTAACTGTGTGCAGATCATGCCCAATGTTAGCTCAGTTTTCCTGAATTCTCCTTTTTCCATCTGGCGCAGGAAAATTTGGAGCATTGTTTGCTTCCATCCCATTTACCATCTTTGCGGCCGTGTACTGCGTCTTGTTTGGACTAGTTGGTTGGTTACCCTGCGCCATCTGATGCGAGTAAATACGCCACTGTTTTTGTTCTTGTCTCACACATTTGCTTTGTTTGACTTTCAGCGGCAGTGGGGCTCTCCTTCTTGCAGTTTACTAACATGAACTCCATGCGCAACCTCTTTATCGTCGGTGTCTCCATCTTTCTTGGCCTATCTGTGCCCGAATACTTTTTCCGGTACAGCATGGCCGCTCAGCGTGGCCCTGCGCACACAAAAGCTGGATGGGTTTGTCCCTCTTTATCACCTTCCTCATGGCTCACCTATGTAGCAAATTGTTCTGCGTTTCTAAATTCAACAGTAACATGTTGACAACTTGATATTAGATAAATGAGATGTTTTACAACTGTCAGTAAAATATATTTAGATCGTTTATCTTTTTTAATTCAATGGGGACATCAACGGTTAAGATTATTTCTACTAAAATGTTTTTTTTCACTGGTAGTAAAACTCATAAATCCAACGGTTAAGATTATTTCTACTTACAATAATACTAGTTGCAGTGGAGATTCTTCTGAAGCGTAGTTAGGAATTACAGGTACTAACTTTTGTGTGCTGTATAATGCAGTTCAACGACTACATCAACACTATCTTCTCATCGCCTCCGACGGTCGGACTGATCGTGGCCGTCTTCCTGGACAACACGCTGGAGGTGAAAAACGCGGCCAAGGACCGGGGGATGCCATGGTGGGTACCGTTCCGGTCGTTCAAGGGGGACGCCAGGAGCGAGGAGTTCTACAGCCTGCCCTTCAACCTCAACCGCTTCTTCCCTCCGTCTTAAAACCAGCACGGGGAGAAGTTTGAGGGAAACGGGGATTTCGTCGCTGATGCGCGATCGAATCGTTTGTGTCTGTGTCAGAAAGAACTCAGAATGCTGAGCAGAGGCAATGTAGATGTTCTTCTAGTTGGCCATTATTTCATTCGTTGATTTTGTTGTGCTTATGCTGGTGAGGTGAAAGTAGCCGCGCACTCTGTCCCGTTGCAGAAATGATCTGCTTCCTCGATCAAAAGAGAGCCGACCTTGTGAAAGGGAGAGGGAACGAAGCCGTCCGTCCTTGAACAGTGGAACGCGCACGCCTCCGCTACACTCTCCCTGTAGCGAGCGCCCGGCACAGAGAGAGCGCGGTGCCTGACTAGTCCTGACCACGAGAAGCGCACCGGAAGGCTGGTGCGCGGTTGTGGGGGACGTCGTGGTGGAGAATCCGGCTTTCGCTGTGCGGCGCGTGCCCGTGTGGTGTTGCGCCAGCGGCGGCAGGCTGGCGCTGCACCTCTTCGATACGGTGTGGGTGGGGGCGGCCCATAGATCTGCGGGCGCGACGCGTTGGGCCCAGTTGGACAGGAGAGTGGTGGCATCGGGCGGTTTCTGCCTCCTGGACATGAGGTCCCGCCGGGGCAGCCATCGGTTTTCGGCGTGTCGTCAGGCTAGCGGCTGGGCAGGGCTCCTCCGCTCCTGGGCTGCCGGAAATTAATCGTTGGTTGGCGGATCGTCTCAGCCGTTGTAGCCTTGGGACGCGCTGTGAGTCCTGTGAGATCACGGCGGCCTGCCTGTCGGATCTCAGGAAAATCGGAGGTAAGAAAAAAAAAGTAATTTTCGTAAAATTAGGGATAGTTTGATCTTACTTTTTAAGTTTTTGACAAAAAACTATTTAAGGTGGTATGTCGTAAAACTATAAATTAAATATCAAATTTAGCACAAAACTATAGGTGTAAATTAAAGTATAAAAAAGCTACATATTTTATAATATAAATAATATATACAATTTTAAAAAAGCTCTAATGGTGGTGATGAGCGGTGAATCTACCACCGACCACCACCATCAACTCCCTGACAAGGGGGGTCGTTCTTGTTGTCAGGGTGTACGTGCCTTCCAAATTCTCATATAAAAGTGATGGCAAAAGCAGCTTAGATGATTAGAGAAAATTATAGAGATAATTTGTTTAGAGTATCTAAAATGTGTATGATAAGATTTTCTTTTTTAAACTTCTGTTGCAATGTGTGGGTATTCAGCTAGTAAAAGTAAAAAAAGACAGCGTGGTGCCCTTATCCGTATAAGATAACAATTCACGCATTGCAGGTTGACTATAGATGCCCTGATAAGGCAGTTAGACCAGCACTACAATCTTTGCTCAAACTTAACTCCTGCCAGGTAGGATTAAATGGATCAATTCGAACTGCAAGATCAACTATAAATGAATAAAAATAATCCTGCACATATCTGTACCCCATGGATCAGGATCCTACCACGCATAATTATCACATGTTACGATTAAGCCAAGCACATATATCTATTTAATACTACTTCCCAGATCAGATCAGCCGGAAGACTTCTCCACGCTCACGCAGTCACGCTTACGTGGAGAACTCAACACGGATAGGACGATAGGAACCAAAAAGCAAGCAATTAACTTATCGAACTTCTCCTATCTGCTGAGTTCCCCATTTGAAGTTCCAATCACATACCATGTTCTCCATATTAAACCCAGACACCGAAATCCACACGACCAGCTCATCCAAAAAAACAAAGAGCCCCACTACGATAAAAAGAATGAGAAAAACGAGATGGAAAAAAAAAACTGGTAGCGGAAAAATATCCAACACGGAAACACCCACTGTTTCCAGTTTCACAACCGGACGGGAGCACCCAGCAATTGAATCTGTGCCTCTAGTGCCCGATCCATCCGGATTCCGGGAACTCGTCCAGGCTGGGTCGTTCGCACGTCACGTCGACATGGACGCATTCACGCATCCATCCGTCCTATAAAAAGGGACGAGAGACGCAGCATTTTGCTCTCATCTTTGTGCATTCATTTCGAGCATTGCAACAGAGAAGGCTGGGCAGGAAGGAGTCACAAGAGACGACCACCATGTTGGAAGGGAAGGCGATGGTGGAGGACACCGACATGCCGGTGAAGATGCAGCTGCAGGCGATGTCGGCGGCGTACAAGGCCCTCGACCGCTTCGACGTCCTCGACTGCCGGAGCATCGCCGCTCACATCAAGAAGGTCGGTAATCACTACCATTCGCACCAATCCTTAGCTACTTTAATTGGTCAATCCAAGAGCAAAGTTCTTGTTTTCAGTTTTCTGCATTCATCTGAAAAGACTGAAATCTGAGACCGTAGATCAATCAACCTGAATTTCACCCCTGGCAACACTTGGATTGAATGGCTTTGCTGCATATGCGCAGGAGTTTGACATGATCCACGGGCCGGGATGGCAGTGCGTGGTGGGCGCCAGCTTCGGCTGCTACTTCACGCACAGCAAGGGAAGCTTCATCTACTTCAAGCTGGGGGCGCTCAGGTTCCTCGTCTTCAAAGGCGCAGCATCGTAGCAGATGAGCTGAAAGCGACATCCACGAGTCGAGAAGCTAACATGCATCTGATTCGGAATAATCAATCAGAATAACCAGCGGGCGCTACAAGTTTACTCTCCCGGTTTTTGATGACGACGACGAGGCGGCGTCGGCTGGCACGATACATGGAGCGTGAATTGTACTCGCACGATAGCACAGTAGAAAATTGGAAGTAGGGTGTGCAAAAGATTGGAATTGCTGGTCAAACATGCGATTCCACTTGGTGTTGTGTAATGTTTTTCTAGAATGACTTGGTTTCCCTTGTAGTACATAATTGGATCGAGAGCAACAGGGCTCGAGTTTATTCAGAATCGGTATACGAATTGCTGGAGTTGCTGGAATCAAATTCGCGTCTTTAAAGCTTTTTTTAGCAACATGCGCTAGGACGAGTTCAAATCGTAACTCTCATCGAAGTCATTGTTCTCCTCCTCCAAAAAGAATAGGAAAAATAAAGGTCTCAGGAAAAATAATAATAATAACACATCTCAAATTGAAGACAACAGAGAAGAGGGGAACTTAGGTTTCACTTGGAAGGACTAAAAAGAAAAAAAAAGAAAAAAAAATAATTCCGACCTGCCGGATTCGAACCAGCGACCTAAGGATTAATCTGCACATACTACAGTCCTCCGCTCTACCAACTGAGCTAAGGTCGGTTTCTGCACATGTTCGTCTAAATAATTTTTTGTACGTTCTATACACACTAGCAACCCCAAACCTCGCAACAGATTTCATGATACATAATGAGAGCGATATCAACCCAGAGGTCTAAATCCAGTAACCAAGTCTGGAGCGGAGTAGAGTTGTGAAGCGTCTCAACAATTCCACCTCATCTTCAGATCATTCTATCCAGCTCCACTATAAAGACGTTAACGTTAAATTTTGGTATGATTCACCAGTGGACTCGGTTAAAGAAAATAAGCCAATTGGTAGAAGAAAGTTTATCCAGATCAAGCTGAATTTAAAGAGAAATTGTGAAGACCATGACAAGACAGTTTCATTTATTAGGAAGTCTTAGTATCGTATTCAATTAGAACTTGTATCAATCCGAGGGTATAAATATGTACACCTGAGATCTTTGTAAGACATCTTCACATATCAATACAATTACCTTCAGCGCATCGCCGCCTTTTATTCCGGCGAGTTCTTACTTTCGAGCAGGGCTGAATCGGTTAAGTTTGATCTCCAGCGAAAAGTAAGTTTTGTCAAGCTTTGTATCGTTGTGGCTAGAACTTCCCAGTTAAGTTCAATATTATATTCAAGTTGAAGCAAGCGTTGCTGTCGGTGATATGGGCCCAGGGGTATCACGTCTAGAGGGAGGAGGCCACCCTCAAACCCACGTGGCTCCCCACGAGGGGGGATCAAACCCGGGGTGGAGCGGTGGCAACCCCCTCCCAGCTAGAGGGAGGAGGCCGCCCTCAAACCCACGTGGCTCTCCCCGAGGGGGGTCGAGCCCGGGGTGTTGCGGCGGCTGCCCCCTCCTAGCTTGGGGTCGGGCAACCCCCCAACCCACGTGGCTCCCCGCGAGAGGGGATCAAGCCCGGGGTGGAGCGGTGGTTACCCCCTCCCAGCTAGAGGGAGGAGGCCGCCCTCAAACCCACGTGGCTCTCCCCGAGGGGGGTCGAGCCTGGGGTGTTGCAGCGGCTGCCCCCTCCCAGCTTGGGGTCGGGCAACTCCCCCAACCCACGTGGCTCCCCGCGAGAGGGGATCAAGCCCGAGGTGGAGCGGTGGCTACCCCCTCCCAGCTAGAGGGAGGAGGCCGCCCTCAAACCCACGTGGCTCTCCCCGAGGGGGGTCGAGCCCGGGGTGTTGCGGCGGCTGCCCCCTCCCAGCTTTGGGTCGGGCCGCCCCCAAACCCACGTGGCTCCCCCCGAGGGGGGTCGAGCCCGGGGTGGCGCGGCGGCTACCCCCTCCCAGCTAGAGGGAGGAGGCCGCCCTCAAACTCACGTGGCTCTCCCCGAGGGGGGTCGAGCCCGGGGTGTTGCGGCGGCTGCCCCCTCCCAGCTTGGGGTTGGGCCACCTCCAAACCCACGTGGCTTCCCCCGAGGGGGGTCGAGCCCGGGGTGGCGTGGCGGCTGCCACCTCCAAGCTAGAGGGAGGAGGCCGCCCTCGCTTGGGGTCGAGCTGCCCCGACCCCCTCCACATATCAGCCCACGTGTACAGGGTTAGGTGGGCGCGCCTAACGCCCACCTAACTGCATTTAAAGCGGTCTATGCAACCGTGCCATGCCACATGTAATGCAACGTGCTGCGCATCTGACCGGTCTGTGACCGGTTGAATGACCGATGTGACGGCGACTGTGTACCCCTGCCCTGCCAGTGTGTCAGGCGATGAGCGGCGTGCTCCGTCCCGTCCCATCATAATGATGAGGGGCTTCACAGCCTCTTACCCCGATCAGAGCTGGTCCAACCACTCTGAACTGACCCGGGTTCCCGTTTTCTGGTGTGAACGAGAACCCGGAAGTCCTCATCCATTAAATGGCGAATGACAAGGGCGCCCTGCATGATTTGATGGGCCCCGCGCAGCAACCGACGTGCAGATAGATTCTGGGCTAAGGCACAAGACATGTAATTAATTTAGAGAATATTTTCCCTTCTCCCTAGGTAGCACTCGCAGCACATGTGGTATCCCCTTAGAGTATAAAAGGAGGACAATGCCTAGCAAGGAAGGGGGATCGGACTGAGGATCCCTGAGCCAAAGCTTGTCTAACCCTAGCTTACATACCAGGGATTCATGGACTTTCTAAGCACAGAAGAATCATACACACAGGAGTAGGGTATTATGCTTCATAGCGGCCCGAACCTGTATAAACCTCTTTTGTCTCATCGTCTTGGAGGAGCCTCCGAGATCAAGATCACACACAGTTTCGCTCACCAAATCCTCGAATCTCACCCGCTGCCCCCGGCCGAACTCTCAAAGGGGGGCCTCACAGCCTCCCGCTAGAGAGGGTCACCCCTCGACAGTTGCCTATCTGATATATCGATCCTATTTTTAACTGTACCGTTGTTTAGAGTCGTATTGGCTTAGTTAGATCTTTCTCAGTTAGGTCCGATATTCTAATTAAGTTAATATTTCTCCAATCACATTGTTGTTTTAGATTGATTCAATATATCCATCACGGTTTTGTAGATCTATCGGCTAAATAGGGTTTTCTTATTATCTTCAATCTTATACTGTTTCGGTCAGCTCCGATCTATTAGATTATTGCTAGTAAGTCTGATTCTAGTAAACCGATAGGTTTTTATGCAACGTTTCATCGGAGTTCTAGGTGATGAGTTATCTTGCTACTATTTCTAAGTGATGTATTGGCTTATACTCAAACTCGTATACTCACTAGTTAAATCTCTCTTTATTAACTTCAATCTTATATTGTCTCGGTTCGATCCGATCTATCAAGATTGTATTTGACAAAGAATGGTTTATTGATAATTATGTGAAGTTTAGTTCTAGCCGATGATAGCAAGAATCCCATTGTTTATCTGATATTTGAATCTATATCGAACCCATAACCGTTGATCTAAACCTTATCGATATTGGCTGGTCACTCGACTTCACATCAGCCCATTGGCTGATCAGCTCCTTGATCCGATACGATCTGTCTATTTATCTTGTTAGTTGCATGATTAAACGAATTGACACGTCCTGAACCCGATTGATAGGACCTGCACTGGATTTATTCAGATCTCTCAGGTCTTCATGTGTCGTGACAAATTTCACGTAATAAAAGGATGAAGCTAAAACTGTTTAGTTGACTTCAGTTCTATAAGAGGTGGAACATAAGTCTACCGAACATGCTTGAAGTATTTAACTATTTAAGTAGGACAACAAACTTTGTTCAGTAAATTGACCCCGACGAATTCTCCATGTGTTGTGTTCGTCTTCTTCCTCCAGCTAGGTAGCTCCCAGGAAAGCAGGGTGGCTAAGAATGGCGCTATGGCAGGCAAGGCACTTTCTAATAATAAAGCATGTGCCGCTCCCTAATTATGCTCCCCCTCTTCCCCGGGGCTTCTTCTTACCGCGACAATGCGGACGATCGATCGAACCACCCGGTTCTTGGATTACCGGGACAAACAACAATCATCATCACCTCGGGATTAATCATTTCAACCCTCCCCTTTTTGTTCCTTCTCGTGGCTCTCTCTGCGTGGGTGTTCTGCAGCGCCAATCCTGGATCATCATCGTTTGCTTCTGCACACGTCGCTCGAGGCCGCAGAAAGCTGCGTCCTTTACAGGTATATACACTTTGGGTAGTATCATGGTGGGATTTCCAGTCTTTTCGACGTGTCGTGTCACCGGATCCATTTCTTTGTTGCCGTTGTTGTTGTTGCTGTTTGGTTGGTTGCCGAGAAGCTGGCCACGGTGGAGTTGATCGGTTGATGGCAGCGAGCGGCGGTGGGTCGCTGCTAGAGAGACGAAGCTCGGTGCGACGGTCGCAGAGTATGGTGAGCGAGGAGGGCCGGGGCACGCCGGCCGATGAGGATCTCGGCGGCGGCGGCACGCTCAAGATTGGCGCCGTGCTCGACAAGGACAGCGCGGCGCCCAAGTCGCGGCTCGCCAAGGACACCGGCGAACACGGCGGCGGAGGACCTTCCGGTAAGTCGTCGCCATGATCGAACACGGCCCGCCGCCGCGCATGGACAGAACGGCTTTGGTTTTGAAGCGACGCTAGACGCTTGCGTGCAGAGATGGAGCTGATGAAGGAGAAGTTCGCCAAGCTGCTGCTCGGGGAGGACATGTCGGGGTCCGGGAAGGGCGTGCCGTCGGCGCTGGCCGTGTCCAACGCCATCACCAATCTTGCAGGTAAGGTGACTGCCTGCCCAAATTCCATCTCTATCTTGGGGGGGCACACGCAAGAAATGTAGCAGTGGTGAGAGCAACTTCTTTTGTCATCAGCTTCTGTGTTTGGTGAGCAACGGAAGCTGGAGCCCATGGCGCCGGACAGGAAGGGGAGGTGGAAGAAAGAGGTCGGCTGGCTTCTATCCGTCGCCGATCACATCGTCGAGTTCGTCGCGAAGAAACAAGTCTTGGACAACGGCGTTGAGATGGAGGTCAGCCATGCAGCAGCGGCAGCCGCTTGTAGCTCAGGATAGATCACAGCTCACACAAGTCACAGGTGTGCAGCTCCATCAAGTAACCTGCTATCTTTCTCTCTCTGCTCGTCTCAGGTGATGGGCACGCAGCAGCGGAGAGATCTCCAGGCGAACATACCGGCGTTGCGCAAGATCGACACGATGCTCCTGGTAAAAGCGCGACATACATCGATCTCACCATCGCTAGAACTCGCAAAGCTACCGAGACGAACAGCGTGATATTCCCCCATTGCGTTGCGTGGCAGGATTACCTGGACAACTTCAAGGATCGGAACGAGTTCTGGTACGTGAAGCGCGACTCGTGCTCGGATAGCGACGAGCAGAGATCAGACGAGAAATGGTGGATCCCGATCGTGAAGGTCCCGCCTGGCGGGCTCTCGCCGGCGTCCAGAGGGTGGCTCCAGCACCAGAAGGAGCTGGTGAACCAGGTGCTCAAGGCGGCCATGGCCATCAACGCCAACTGCCTCATGGAGATGGCCATCCCGGAATCCTACCTCGAATCCCTCCCCAAGGTGAGAACTGGCAGCTCACACGATCCATCCATCCATCCACCGTGCAAGAAGACATCTGTTGACAATGGCAAGAATGTGGGTGGCTGCAGAACGGGAGGGCGAGCCTCGGCGACGCGCTGTACCGGATCATCACCGACGTGGAGTTCGACCCGGACGTGTTCCTGTCGACGGTGGACCTTACGTCGGAGCACAAGATCCTGGACCTCAAGGACCGGATCGAGGCGTCGGTGATCATCTGGAACAGGAAGGTGCACAACAAGGACGGCAAGTCGGCGTGGGGATCGGCCGTCAGCCAGGAGAAGAGGGAGCAGTTCGAGGAGCGCGCGCAGACGCTCCTGCTCATCATCAAGCACCGGTACCCCGGCATCCCCCAGTCCACCCTCGACATCGCCAAGATACAGGAAAACAGGGTAAGATCACACACGATTTTACTCCAGTGTGAGCCGTCCGACCAATGTCGGGGTAGTGTCCAGCTTGATGACACACGCACTTTTCGCCTTTGGGCTGCCAGGACGTCGGGTTCGCCATCCTGGAGAGCTACTCCAGGGTGCTGGAGAGCTTGGCCTTCAACGTCATGTCCCGGATAGAGGACGTCCTCAACGCCGACGACCACGCCAGGGAGAAGGCCAAGAAGGAGGCGCCGCCGGCGCCGGCTATGGCCAACGACGCCGCGGAGCACCACCACCAGCAGGCTGGCGAGGTGGATGCCCCCTGCAAAATGACAGGGTCACCCAACGGCAGGACGCTGCTCGACTTCATGGATGACTGGAACGGTGACGCCGATAGGCCCTCGCCGACGGCGCCTGAGCCGGCCGCACAGGAGGACGGAAGGCTGATGAAGCTGCCCAACATCATGACGAACCTGAAGCAGACGTACATGGACAACCTGTTCGGGGCGCATAGAAGCCCACCAGGTCGCCATTAAAAAGTGGCACGATATTTTGCATGTATTATCACATAGTGTACATATATATTTTGATCAAACTGGGCTCTCGCTTGAGTAGCCCGCCGTTTTCGGCTTCTGGGTTTGTAGAGCTGAGAATCTTCTGTACCATTTCAAGGGGTTGAGGGGTTGACCAATGTATACGACAGAGACATCTACTGACGTTCATGCAGGTGTGCAAGAAAAGGACAATCCCCAGATGTGTCAACAACCGAAAAACTTAAGATATAACATTTCCTGGATGCAACAGAAATCGTAATCCGAGGGCAAGAACACAGAACGAACACAAACACCAATTCATAATACTACCTCCGTTTCGAAATGTTTCGCGCCGTTGACTTTTTAGCACATGTTTAACCGTTCGTCTTATTCATTCTTTTCCTATCATTTGATTCATTGTTAAATATATTTTTATGTAGGCATATAATTTTACATATTTCATAAAAGTTTTTGAATAAGACGAACGGTCAAACATGTGCTTAAAAGTCAACGGTGTCAAATATTTTGAAATGGAGGGAGTATTTGGCAATTTTGATTGGCACTTGCTCTAGTTTGAGCATTGATATCTTTCAAATTGTTTAACTACGATGAACGGGATTTATATGTTCATATTTACTGTGATCATACTTCAATAATATGTTCTATTTTTCAATACTCTTGTAGGTTTATCTATAAAATATTAGTGGTCAAGCTAAAACAATGCCAAGTCAAAATTACCAAGTACTCCCTCCGTTTCTAAATATTTGACGCCGTTGACTTTTTTAAATATGTTTGACCGTTCGTCTTATTCAAAAAAAATTAAGTAATTATTAATTATTTTCCTATCATTTGGTTCATTGTTAAATATATTTTTATGTATACATATAGTTTTACATATTTCATAAAAGTTTTTAGATAAGACGAACGGTAAAACATGTGCTAAAAAGTCAACGGTGTCAAATATTTAGAAATGGAGGAAGTATTATGGAACGGAGAGTGTTATATTATAGAGTAAAATACACCAGTAGTCTTTAAACTTGTAAATAGATAATTATTTAGGTTCACGAACTTGTAAAAGACAGATCCAAATCCCACTTATTACAGTACTCCAATAGCATATAAGTCCAGAGCTGCCTGCCATGTGTCCTTCTAGGACTAGGAGACTATGTGGCACTGATGTACCTAACGCCTTACGCACCTCTCCCGTCTCACCATTTTTATTCTTTTTTCTTATTTATGTGCCACATCACATGCATAGTGTGTCACCTCAACATCCACATCAGCACTAGAAAGGTATATAGTGATTTTGGATCGAGACAGCATACTTAAGCAAATTCAGGGACCTAGATTTGCTTTATACAAGTTTGTGGATCTAAAAGGCACCTGCTTACAAGTTTTAAGGACCGCTGACATATTTCACTCAGGTCGCTTTATATTATATACTGTGCAACCGTAAACTTGACACGCCCAATGGTTTTTATGATAGCAACATAAAATTCCTGAAGTAGATCGACTTACCCATTAGATGCCATGTAGATGAGGCATTCCTGCCTCATGGAGGTCGTTTGATCACTGCTGAGTCCAGTGAAAGTAAACATTCCAATTTGCTTAATAGTGTGGCTCCAATTCCAGGTGTTTCTTCATGAAGCTAACAAGGTAATGTTCAGAACATTGGCGGCAGGATTAAAAAGCACTGGAAAAAAAATAGAAAAGGTAGAATTAATAATCATAAAATAACATATCAATAGGCCAGAACTGCTCTGAGTTTTCCCGTTCAAAAAAATTGATGTAAAATCTGTCAACCCAGTTGCTGAAGAACCATTAGTTCACAGCAGTTGTATAAATTCTAGAAAATGGGGCAAGCAACTCAAAGTTGTAATAAAAGATCTTGAGAAAAAAGCATAGACTAAAAGGGCAATGATCAAGCCTTACCAAGTTTACATATAACTTTAATTAAATTGCCATAAAGAACGAAATAGAGTTGGTTGAAACTTCAACCATGGTTTTCTGCGTATAGCTGTTGCCTCAGATCTTGGTGTCCACAAATATGGTTCTGTGCAAGGCTGCAAGAAGAGACCAGAACTTATACTTCCATTCTCCAAAAGCTATGACTACAGCTCCACGGTCCATTCGTTGAATGCCTCACTAGTAGACATAATCAACAGCAAGAACTAAGCACTGTTTTTCTTTAATATTTCGTGAATCTGCAATAACCAATAAGCATGCATTTCAACCAGAACTGTAATATGAGTGTTGCTTGTCCTTAACTATGATAGGCATGAGAGGCACCATGAATAGGAGAGTTTGTGTATATAAGAATTAGAATAGTTACAAGCTTGAGTTGAGTTTCAACCCCAATAACAGCTATACAACACTTCCACAGACCTTAATAAGCACAAAATTGCAGTTTTAGTTTCTCAATGCAAATGCCTATTACCTCGTATCTTTTTATCAAAAATAAATCGCTACAAACAATTAAATTGAATGGGAATCAATGTAGAACATTACCTTACTTCAACATCGAAGTATCAGCATCACATGGTTGTTAATTTGTACTATGATCTTTGGAGCTGACAGAAATAAATAATTGTTCACCAACTTTCATCTGGCAGTTACCATAATGCAAGACTCCCATCCAACATCGTGAAACATCTCTAATTATATGATAGAAGAAATCACCTCTAGCTAGAGACTAAAACTGTAGGGATCAGTGGCTGCTGGAGACGACTAGTTTCTTTTGCCTGATAGAATATTCCTCTTTTTATTCATCTTGACACAATTGAGATATACAATTCAGGCATCTGACTAGGTCACTTCAGAACTACCTGAGCTGATACTTTTAATAGAATGACTAATAAAAAGAACAGTTGAGCCAGGGGGAAGACATCCCAAAATAAAATGACCAATAAGATGAGAAATGAAAAGGAGAGAAATGTATATGTTTGCCAGTTATTAATTACTAAGATCAACACCAGAGGAAGATGCCTGAAACCTTGTGCGTGTTAAGACTAGGATCACATCACAAAGGTGAAAGTAACAAGAGAGTGCTTTAACCAAAGAAGCAAACCTGTGCAAATTGTGTAGACAAATTTTCTTTTGTTATTTGATGATCTGGGGCATTTTGTACAGTGTTTATGAAAAGCCACACTGAAAAGAATATATTGGTGAAGTCCTAAGCTATATGAATCAACTAAGCTGAACATTTGTAAGAAGCCTTGTGAGTTTACTGAGGGTTTCTCGAGCAGAAACCGTGTTAGGATGGTGCTCGCCACAAATGGAAGTCAGGATGAATATGGCCTTCCTTATTAGGTCATCTCCAGTGTCATACTGTCCACCTCGAAGCATCAGCTTGGCCCGTGTTTCCAATACAGATGCTTTCAGAAGAGCCAGCTCCTGCCAAAGGTAGGTGTATTGGGCTTCTGACTGAGTTGGCCTGAAACAGGACAATGGTGTTTCTCTCCATTTGCCAGCATGAGAAAGCATTGAGTCAGCTGCCCGCTCCAATGCCTCAGTGCATAGACGCAGCAGCTCCAGTGCTGCATTACATCGGGAATATGTGATGAATGTGTTGATTGCAAGTGGCACGACGATCTGCTTCACAAAGAAAATCAACTCTGATGGCCTCGGTTCTACCAGGAAAGGATCAGAACCAAATCCAAAAAACATGAAGCAGGCAGCCCACAGATGTTCAGAAGAATGTTTAATTGAGCCTCGGAGGTAGATCGATTGGACCACAGCTTGTGCCATTCGTGTGCCTCCTCGCTTTCGAGCATATAGCCTGATCAGATCATGGAACTGTACATATTCAGGCTTTGTGCTGCATCTGGCAATTCCAAACCTCATCAGCATTGCAGCTGCTTCAGCTTCAGATCTCTTCATCCTAGATGTAGCCAAGCCACAAGTCAGCGTTCGCCACCACTTCCTCCACCTTGGACCCCTCCGATGCTTCTTTGGGACTTTATGTGCAGCCAACGCCAACATATGTATTGGGACCGCAGAAGGTGCAAACCAACCACACACTTGAACCATCCGGGTTGCCAGACTCCTAGGACCATCGGCATGGTCAAATATTGATAGGCAGACATCCAGGAGCCGGACAAGGATTTCATGATTTTTCAAACTGATAGCATCTCTCTCATTCCAAGAACAATCTCTTATGGGCAGTGTCCGACTCAACGTATCAAGAAGCCTGCTCGGAGTGATTGGAAGCTCTGAGAGTATAGATCCCACAATACCAAGGCCAAGAGTGAGTCTTCCAAGCTTTTCTTCAATGGCCTTTAGTGCATCAATTTCCACCAGTGGATAATCCTTGACGCCTCCCTTCATCAAAGACATTGCCTCGGCACCAGACAAATAAGAAAGCTTCATTGGCTCCAAGTTCATCACACGTGGAAGGCGTGTTGTTATGATGAAGTGGGTCTCTCCACCAAAATGTGGAAGAAGGTCTGTTATGACTCTCTTATCCCACCAGTCTTTCTCACTCTCAAGATTATCAATGATTACTAAAAACGGTATGTCCCGCATCAGCTCTTGCCGTATTTTGGCAATGGCTTCCTCTTCCTGCTCTTCAAAGCATCGGTCACTTCCTTTCTCATGCAAGTGACTATCAACACTTAAATCTACTTCCAGAAAAGTCCGCAAAGCTAAGTAGTTTTGTCGAATGTACCTGCTTTCCCCTCTGACCCATAAGACCATCTTATATCTCTGGGAGAACCTGTATGCATACTCCAAAACCAAGTCTGTCTTGCCAATTCCAGATTCCCCTGAAATGCAAGCAATACCCTTTCCGTAGAGTATCTTCCTACATCTTCTTTTCCTCCCATACCTGCCATCATTCTTTGTTCTCGATGGCCTTCCATGTCGTGGTGGACTCCCCAGTCTCTGCATCTCAATGTTTTCCTTGGTTTCCTTCCACAAAACCGGCTCCTTTCCTTTACCATCATCAGTATTTACTTGCTCATAATTGTTAACAGACCGTCCAATTACGAGGCCCTTTCTTCTCTGCTTTGTCTTGATCTCAAAATACTCTCTTTCCCCATCTCCGCTGACATCTCCAAATAAAATGAGTTCCAACTCTGAGAGCTCTTTTTTCCTACCAACAAAATCAGCATTACGAGGGAAAGGGAATTCCTCCTTCTCCACCCTTCCTCTCCACCTATTCACCCGATCAACCACACTTCTCCTGCCCAATTTTGTGGCCAAAACAATGATAGTTTGAAGTATGCAATGTCTCCAATTGCCATCATTTGCTTCTAATTGCACATCTGACACCCGAGAAAGAGCATCAACTGATTCCCTCCATTCCTGTTCCATTCCACCATATAACATCCAAAGCTCGCCGCCATGTCTCTCCCACAGTTCTCCTCTCTTCTCAATAATATCTCTGGCAAGGCAATCAGCAGCACCCAAGTCAAAGAATATAGGGATCAGATTTTTCTTGCCAAAGAAGTTCCTCAGCTCCTCGATGGTATAAGGATTGCCAAATGATTTTCTTGTAAGGATGACAACTCCATATGTGGAAGCATTCATAATCCTCTCAATAGTATCATGGCTGTGAGAACTCCGGCATCTAGACCTGTCAGAAGCAAAGCAGCTGATTCCATGGATCTCAAGCTCTGCACGAAGCCAATTAGTGAACCTCAGTAGTGAAGCCTTACGGCCATGAAATCCTATGTACACATCAAAGCTCCGAAGTCTGTTGACAGAGGTAGCTGATGTCGTAGGTTGAGAGGATGAAGATTTCCGATATAATCCCCACTGTCTCTTATGCTTCTCCTTCTGAGTTGAACGGACACCAGTGCTAGTTGCTGATGAACTGCCTTGACATGGGTCACTGAAGGTGGAAATGAAGCTAGGATTGTTATAGACAATTGCTGGAGTGTCAAAATTGCTTGAAGTGCAAATACTAGGAGGAGGAGAAGCATCCGATGGCAATAACCCCACAGTGGCTGATGGTAATTGCTCCCGCTTTAACAGAGTGTCGCTGGAAAGAATATCACTGATTTTCAGCACAGTACCACTCAAGGAACTATTGTTCTCAGGATGTGCGTGATCTGAGACACGGGCAGATAGACATCGTGGCGTGAAGAAAGGGGATTGGTTAGCAGAAACAAATGCTGATGAAGAGGATGATAGGTTCCTTGATGGCGCCGAGAACAAAGTCCCCGCATCCGAGCTTTCCTGCTGAAGCTCCATTTGGTCCCCTTTTCAGCAGTATCCAGCTCCCACAAGTTAGACCGTAGCTTAATGCATCCCCGTGAAAATCAGTATCTGCAGAAGAAACAAAAGATTCCCTCCATAATTTGAACTTCTAGAATAAATTTTCATAAACTCAAACTAGAACTTTGAGAATAGCAACACTTTTTACTGATCAACACGACGCATGAGCATTACAACTTAAATGCCAGATTTCAATGACCTTCATGATGCAGAAACTGCCAAAAGGTGAGCAGTACTAAACATTTCTATTTCAGGCAAGGACAGCTACCTTCCTACCGTTTAAATAGAAAATCAGGAAGAGTGAAAATCGGAGAAACAGGAAAAGAAAAACTGAATGAGAAATTGAAAAGCGCATCATACTGTCCAAGGAAAAATAACCATAACATCTCGGCAGGTACTTGCAGACAAATAGAACAGTTCAGGACGTTGATATGTTGATCTGAGATGCCGGCAAGAAAGAAAACAAAAAAAAAAAGTTGATATGAGCTGTGCGCTTTACCGTGCCAATCAACATGGGTGGAGCAGAAAATAGCATGGAGTTCGGTATAGGGATTGTAAGCGAAAAGGTGAAGGGGATTGGAAAACAGGGGATTTGGGGTTGAAGTGGGCGATTGCGGAATATTTTTTTAGTTTTCTGAACGATTACAAGGCATTGAATACCATTTCTGCGATTCGTGGAGTATATCCTGCTAGCTAGTAGCTAGAGCAGTGGAGAACGACAGGACGGAGATGGAGGAAATGGAAGGAGCAAGGCACCTCGGCTACTACGAGAACTCCGGCGACGAGCTTGACGCCGCGGCGGCGGCCATTGCAGTTGAGCTTGTGGCGCAGCGTGAAGAACAAGCAGACCGAGATGTTGCCGTGTGCCTCCGAGGATGCCGCCAGATTCGGAACGCCTCGCCCCGCTACCGGGGCCGTTCGCGCGGATGAACTCCCCGCCTCGGGAGGCCGACGCGTGGTGAGGCTGGCTCAGGCGAAGACGACGCCGTCCAGATCCACCTCCTGCTCGCCGGACTGCCGCTTCGCTGCACGCGGCGCTCTTCGTCCAGCCGCAACGCCTCCTCGGCCGCTATCAGCACGTGCTCGCCGGCCGGCCGGGCGCCTCCTCCCGCGTCGCTAGCCGCCGGGAAATCGAGTGAGGAGAGATGGGGAGGTCAGATCGCGAGAACGAGGAAGAAAGGATCGAGCTGGTGGCTGGAGGAGGAACCAACTTTCCATGTAAACGAGATCTGAAACCACTCGGTTATTAGGACTTAGTAGGACTTAGGAGTGTAAACGGGTTGGTATTGGGCCGGGAACCTTTTCCAGGGATCCGATAAAAAAATTTAAAATATGCTGGAATGTGGAATCTCTTTCCGCTATTAATCAAATCACGCCATAAAAAGTTGGAACAAACATTTGCTAGTATCCACTCATTTTAAGGGGACATATTTTCAAGAGGAACTCATTTATTTATGAGTTAATAGGGACA
Organism: Oryza sativa Japonica Group; assembly: GCF_034140825.1. Lineage (NCBI taxonomy): Eukaryota > Viridiplantae > Streptophyta > Magnoliopsida > Poales > Poaceae > Oryza > Oryza sativa. The sequence continues at coordinate 32,601,600 of NC_089035.1, forward strand.
GAACAAGAAAAAATTAATCAGCATAGAGTTGAACAAATATACCCCAATTCAACATCCTCCTGACGGCACTGGGTATATGGTGAGAGTCTATTCAGTTTGTGGGTACTAAGTTTCTATAAGTAGATACTTAGGCTTCATTTGAATCAAATACTTGACTTAGCTACTTCATCGTTCTTTTTTTGGAGCATGCATTCTCAAACTGCTAAACAATATATTTTTTCTATAAAAGTTTTCTATATATATTCTTATAAAAACAAATTATTTTTCAAGTTTATAATATTTAATTACTCATGCGATAATGATGATTTGCCTCATTTCACATATAGCTAACCAACACCACATTCGAACGCAACCTTTAGAGCTAGAGATTCTGGGAGTACCTCTCCAGCTGTTAAAAGTTCCTCGAAACTTGGCTTTGTCTTACTCTGGGTATTTCTTCGGTTTGAATTTTATCTAGGAAGATTCCTAAGACAAGTTTGTTCAGTTTTACTAATAATTTATTTTGTTGTTTTCTTCAATATTTTTTGTGGTTTATCAGCCATAGAGTAGGGGATAATAGATATATTGATTAAAAGTTAGGACTACCACATTTGCTCAATATATAGTTAAAAGTTTTAGTAGCTATGGTATCCATTCCCACACCACCCTTGCCACTAACATTTGGGCTCCACAAATCTATAATATTAACCCACATTTCAAAAATTACTCCCCTATTTTACTATTGGCTCCACCAAATTTTTGATTCACCTACCTGTTCAATAAGAAAAAACCATAGTATTACTTAGACTTATTCGGTTATTAATTGATTTAATATGTTAGAAACTCTATAATTTCTGTTGCGACGCTCGGGTTTAAAAATATGTAGAGATTCATCAGAGTTTAAAACTAAAACTAGTTAAATTTCCTACGCAATTGTAAGGCTGTTTGAACTGAAGTTTGAGTACATGCTATATATCCTCGCAAAAATGTTTACTTATATAACCTGTTTTAGTTATATATTTGAACCCATTTCTAGAAATATTTTTATATACAATTATATCTATTAATCTACATGATATATGGAGCCACCATGATCTGATCAAGACGATTAACTTCTGGATGTGGAAGTGAAGGTGATTTGGTTCTTTAACTTTTCTTTATTATTAACATTGTAGTTTCTAGGCCGTCGCGAGTGGACATGTGCATCTCTCTTTTTCTTTAACGAAGTAATTTGCACTTTTGCAGGCCCTCTAAACGAAAGTGGTAGCTTATTACTCGTCTGTCCAGATTTATAGCATTAGTATGTGTCACATCCCTCTAAAATATCTTATATTATGGGACGAAGGGAGTAGCTCTTTAGTTTCCTCTTAATAGTAAAGATCCAGAGTCTTCAACAATGAACGGTATGGTATAGAAGACTGGAAGTGTGGCCACAGCAAAACGCATGTTTCATTCATGGCCTGTTTAGATCTCACCTTAAAATTTTACACCATGTCACATCAAAGGTTTGAACAGGTTGCAACTACTCTGCGAGATAAATCTTTTAAGCTTAATCGCTCCATGACTTGACAATGTGGTGCTACCGTAAACATGTGCTAATGATAGATTAATTAGGCTTAATAAATTCGTCTCACGGTTTACTGACGGATATTGTAATTAGTTCTTTTATTAGTACCCGAACACCACATTCGACACCCTATATAATACCTAATGTGACACGTTAAAACAGTTCTTTTATTAGTACCCGAACACCCCTTTCGATATCCTATATAATACCTAAATGTGACACGTCAAAACTTTACAGCTTTACAGCCCTGAAACTAAACACCCCCTCATTCTTTCTTTATTTTTCCCCTTTTTTTAAACAAAGGCAAGAGCTTTGCCCTGTGTATATTGATATAGGGCAAAACGCATGTTTCATTTCATATTAAAGGGCAGAACATGGCGTGCCCTACATAACCCGACTTAAATAGGAGTAATCAATACTGAGTTACTTGTGCATCACAGACCAGGTTCCACCAAATCCACATGTGACCAACTCCGCGAAAAAAAAAATGCATCTGAATGGCACTGATGCTCTGTATCAGCGTATGTCGTATACCCTGTCCGCCAATGGAAGGGAACGGAAGGTACGCATTTGTTCGCATAAAACAAGCACTAGCTTCCTAGAATTCTAAGATTATATAACGCTGCATATGGTAAAAGCATCACCGATGGAGCTTATTAGGTGATTCGAAATCACCACTTTTTCTGAATCCACTGGTACAAAACTGCTCCCAAAAGCAAGTCACACGAGTCTATTACAAGGAAACTTCCAGGATGTGCTCAGCCAGCAAACATCACTGTCTGAATCCTCAGAACACTGCTGCGGATGGTTTTAAGATGTTATTCTTGGAGGGAGCTGCTATGCTACCATCATTCACTTCAGTTTTGTGACTGCGGCATGGATTGCATCTGCAAGATGCGGAATGGTCCTCCCGCTCAAACCAGCCATACTGATCCTCCTGCAAGAGAAATATTTGGCTTGTAAAGATGAGCTAAAAAGGAACATTTAGCAAAGGAAACTACCATAGAAACAGTAAGATAGATCATCTACTGTTATAGAACTAAAAATTATATAGTTTGTATAACTGCAGACTTAGATCATACAAACATAATTGCGAGTGTTGCACAATAGCTAAATTAGACAATTACCCATCAGATGTCATGTAAATGTGGTATTCCTGCCTCATGAAAGCCACTTGATCACTGTTGAGCCCAGTGAAAGTGAACATTCCGATCTGCTTAATGATGTGACTCCAGTCTCCAGGAGTTTCTGCATGATGTTATCATGTCAACAATGATTAATATTTCTGACAATGTACCTCACTTTTAGCCATAGAGAATGGATTCAGAAAAAGGGAAGAAAAACTCCTTTTTAAAACAAAAATATTGAGCAATCATAAAACCCAGATCAACGAGCCAAATACGCATTGCAGCTTTTCCATGTAAAACAATGTCCTTCTATCATTAAGGTTATAAGTGCAAGCCAAGTAGAATCATATAAATGCTTTAAAAATATACTATTGGTTTAGTGCACTATTTGGAATTCAGGGAACTTGTCTCAGGAGCTTGATTAATCAACTCGAAAAAAATAGAATATAAAATTTTCTCATAGCCAAAGAAAATCTAGTTTAAAACAACATTACTGCTTTGACAGTAAGAAACATTAGTCAAAATTCAATTGTAGCATTCACAGAAAAAAGGGAAATAACGCCTCCAGATCAAATAAACGTAAAGACTAAACATAAACAGAATTAGTCAAAATTGCTGTCAAAACAGAACTTGAAATAAACGTAAAGACTAAAAGGCCAATGATCAAATTTCTTTGTACATAGCATTAGTTATGTACTTCCAGCAAGGACGATATAGAGGAGTTGACAGAAACTATTACCTCTCGTTTTCAGAGCATCAAAAAGCTGTTGCCTCATGCTAATAATCCTATCAGCCATGCCCTTCAGCTCCACAGTCCATTCATTGAACATTGCACTAGTAAAAATATAATCAAAAAGAACTTAGCACACACTTTTATTCCCTGAATCTGCCTCTAGGCATGCCTTTCTCAACATATAGCTCACTTTCTATGGTTGACTAGAATTATTATGACATCAATGTTACCTGTCCTTAAGTATGGTAGCCACGATAGATGCACCATGAATAGGAGGGTTTGAATACATAGGCCTAATTACAAGCTTAAGTTGACTTTCAACCCTGACAGCTACATCAGCACTTCCACAAACCTGAAATACAAAGTTACATTCCGTTCAGTTTTTCTATGCAACTAAATAGGATATTATTATCTGGGTCGGCATCAACTTAGAATCAAAATTTAATTTCAACAATTAAAGCATCGGTGGCATGTGATTGACAAAATTGAAAGAGATATTTGGAGCTGGAAAGAATAAAAATTCACTGTCCTACTTTCGTTTAGAACTTCCCACCTTGAAAGACTCTCAACCTCATTAAACATCTCCAATATTTTTTGGAGACAAGACAAAAAAACAATTATAATACTTGAATTGTAGCCATCATGGCTCATAGTGATTATATCTCTTACTAGTAGTAAAATAGCCAGTGTGAGATGAAATAAAATAGACACACAAATTTCCATGCATGACAGGTACATCAGTTGCTACTATGAACAGCATGAAGATGACAGCAACCTCGGTCAAGACTACGAACAAAGTATGGGCAAGCCACAAAGCTGAACTTGACAAATATTAGAGTGAAGATATCTTACTATGCTTAAAGCACCGACACGCTCTCCATACAATCCCATGTTCTTAGCGTAGCTCTGAGCCATGAGCAATTCACCACCATCAGCAACAAACATGCGCACTGATTGAGCATCTTGGTCAAGACTTCCACTTGCAAATCCCTGAACAAATAAAGCATAGCAGGCACAATAATGAAGTCAAAGTCTATTTTGAAATAAAATGTCGTATGGACAAAAACCAATGGAATTTACGGCTACAGAAAGAAAAATTAGTATAAGTATTAAGTATAAGAACTAGAAGTATAAGTATTAACCAATGTCATGCTTCCTAAGAACTAGAAGTATAAGTATTAAGGATGCCAATAATTTACCTGATAAGCGCTATCAAAGAATGGCAGCAATGCTTTTGATCTCATCAACTGCCTGATCTGTTCCCACTGGTCCAAAGTTGGGTCTACTCCAGTAGGGTTGTGGGCACAAGCATGAAGCAGTACAATTGCACCTGAAGGAGCTGAACCGAGATCTTCTAACAGCCCTGTAACACGAAAACACATCCTTGATCAAGTCAGACAGGTGCAAACAATCTTGCAATTAATCTTCTTCATAAGAACAAGTTCCTCCATGGAAAATTGAAATTGGTACCTTGGAAATCCAGTCCACGGGTTGCAGGATCATAGTAGCGGTAACTCCTAACAGTCAGGCCAGCTAAAGTGAACACTTTGGGGTGATTCCCCCAGGTTGGCTGTGGGATGTATATAGTGCGCTGGAGAACACGTTTATAATTTAGCGATCATACTTTGCATTGTAATGTAGAACCATATCAGTATCTATGAAGGAGCCAAGGCAGATTCCTTACTTCATGATAATGCCTTGCAAGAAATTCACCTCCCACCCTTAAAGAACCAGTTCCTGACAAGCACTGAACTGTAGCCACCCTATTCTCTTGAATGGCAGGACTGTTCCAATAAATAGTATAATCAGTTTTGTGAATTACCTAATACAAGAATAAGCCAAAAGTAGCAAAGGATCTGAAGAAGTTATCTTAGTGAGATAATTTTACTGTTTGTTACAATTGGTCAAAGGTAACAGATGAGGAAACCATATGACCATATATATTCTTGAGAGCAGGAACGCACCTGTCAGCACCAAAAATAAGCTTAGCACTCAGCTTATTGAAATCGGCCAGTCCAGTGATCGGCAAATACTCCTTAACACGTGACCTAGTCAAAGCAAATAATCACAGGTAAAATACAACTGGGAATATCATCATAAGTTTGCTGTAAAAAATAGTCAATGGTTTTTTCTTCCTGTAAACCCATCCAAGAAATTGTCTATACATAAAAAAAAATGTATACTGTGTACACACACAAAGCTGCAGACCTGCAGTACTCGTAAATTAACATACTGTGCCCCTCACTAAAAATATATATCTAAGTGGTAATAATGGGCCAAACAAACTAGTGGCAGTGTGGCACTGATAAGGCAAACCCAGTTGGATACCCAGCGCTGCAACAACATCAATCAATCCTACACGCTAGTATATAACAAAAGCAAAGCAAAAAAATGACCTGAAATATTATAAAAACAGGTAGGTAGAGCAGGAAAGGTCACTAAAAGACCAAAGGTCAACAATTATTTTCGTAGAATAAAATAAGTCAGCCGGACGATTCAAAGCAAGAATGGTGCCAAATACTAATATATTATTAGTACATAACCTGCAAGCGTTCGCAAAAAAAGTACATAACCTGCAAGCTAGGTGGAGTATACCGTATTATCTACAGGTTAGATCTAGAGGCAAGTTGAACACGGAATCTGTACACTCAGCCAGCCTAAAAAAAATTCCCAGGTCCGAAATCATGCGGATCATCTGGTTTTCAAATCAGACTTACGGGTTGTTGATCAGCATCTGCTCAGCGCGCCTGACCACATTCAGCACCAGGGGCTTCCCTTCCTACTCCGATCAGACCACAAAATCGAAGTCAAATCCACCACCAATCCAATCCAAAATACGAAGGAGCAAAAAATCAATAGAAATTCCCCCAAAACACCTTACCTCGGTCCGGTAGGCGCCGACGCCGAGATTGACCTTCACGGGGCTGGGATCCTTGTTGTACGCGACCGTCACCTACCACAACACCAACGGGAGCACCGATCAGGTCGAGCGAACCCAAAAAACCGCGCGATCACGGCCGAAACCGGTGAAGACAGCGATGGGGAGCGGGAGTGAGATTGGGAGACGAGAGGGGGATCTTACCCCGAGGATGGGGTCCTCCGGCGCCTGCGCGAGGCCAGCGAAGACGGACGACGACGCCATGGTGGGGAAAGCTTGGAGGGAGGAGTCGGCGTCGGCGGCGGAGGAGGAGGTGCTGGTGGTGGTTGCTGTTCGTGCGGAGGAAGGCAGTAGGTGGCGCACCAGCGTACTTAACCTGCGGTCGGCGCTAGGCTGCGCCCCGCGCACGTTAGCGGATGGCATCGTGGCCCAAGCTAGGGTGCGCCGCGCGCGTGAAGCGTTTCTCCCCTTTCTGGCGCGGCCGCGCGGGGGAAACGAGGCGGGGGAGCGTGGCGTGGGGGGGGGGGGGGGGGGGGAGCGGCGTGCGCAACCGGGTGCGGCCGCCGAGTCGCGCCTGGAAAAGGGAAAACGGCGGGCGGCCGCCGCGGATGACGTGGATAGCTGTTTCTCGCGGGGCTCGTGGACGCGAGTATGCGGCGTCGAGGCGAATGCGTGCGCGCTATTCTTTGTTCGATGGTGGTGCCGTGGCCCGTGGCAGTGTGGCACGACGACTTTTTATATAGGCAGCTTGGCCCGATCCGTCAGGGAAAGCGTACCGTGGCGGCAAGGGCCAGCTCCACGCCTCCACGAGGTAAGGCCCGAAATTTTGCGACAAAGGCCGAGTTTATTTCCAAACTCTTTAAACAAAGGTTCTGTTTAGATTCCAATCTTGTTCTATAAATTTTTAACTTTTCCGTCATATTAAATTTTTCTACACACATAAACTTCCAATTTTTTTATCCCATCGTTTTAATTTATTCAAACTTTCAATTATGGTGTGGAATAAATACAGCCAAACTTCCAACTTTTCCATCACATCAAAACTTTTCTACACACATAAACTTCCAATTTTTCCGTCACATCGTTCCAATTTCAACCAAATTTCTAATTTTGACGTGAACTAAACACACAAATTGGAGAACTTCATTTAGAGCAAGTTTAATAGTATAGCCAACTACTAACTACAAATCATCCATAGCCAATATAATAGTCAATTCATACAATAGTTGCTTACTATACTATTAACAAGCATGGTGGCCAGCGCAGATTGCGCGGCTAGCATCATTATATTTTCTCTCATATAATAGTATATATGTTTTCTCATTATATTATTAAAATATATTACAATGACAACATAATTTTAAATTTTGCAATAACTTTACGAAACTACTAATGTGTAATAACTACTCTAGTCTCCTCTTCTAATATTCCTTATTTTTTAATTCCGAATTTCAGTTATTTCTAAATTGTATTTCTATATGGACTCTGCTTTTTTTTCTCCGATTAATATGAGAATTTCTAGGCCAGGAGAGCGAACGTGGAGGCCTCTTTTTTTTCCGAATTTTAGTTAGTTTTAAATTCCTATATGGACTCTATACTCTACTTCTAATATTCCTTATTTTTTTAATTCCGAATTTCTATTATTTTCTTAATTGTATTCCTATATGGACTCTATACTCTACTTCTAATATTCATTATTTTTAATTCCAAATTTCTGTTATTTCCTAATTGTACTTCTATACGGACTCTATACTCTACTTCTAATATTCCTTATTTTTAATTCCGAATTTCTATTATTTACTAGTTATATTTCTATATAGACTCTATACTCTACTTCTTCTAATGTTCCTTATTTTTAATTTCAAATTTCAGTTATTTCCTAATCGTATTTCTATATGGAATCTATACTCTACTTTTAATATTCCTTATTTTTAATTCCGAATTTCAGTTATTTCCTAATTGTATTTCTATATGGACTCTAGTCTCCTCTTCTAATATTCCTTATTTTTCAATTCCGAATTTCAACTATTTCTAAATTGTATTTCTATATAGACTCTAGTCTCATCTTCTAATATTCCTTATTTTTAATTCCAAATTTCAACTATTTTCAAATTGTATTTCTATATGGACTCTGCCTTTTCTTTTTCTCCGATTAATAAGAGAATTTCTAGACCATGAAAGCGAACGTGGATGCTCCTTTTTCTATTCCTTTAATTATATAATAGATAGATACCTGGTCCCACCTGTCATACGCACATTACGTATTGGAGTTCATGCTGCAGCTGGCTATAGTTCTGCAGTCCGTTGCTTTTCTCTCTCTTTTTTTATCTCTTTTTATCCTGCTTTTAGACGAATTTTTATTGTGTTTGAGTTTTTATTTTCGTGTGCACACCCAGTGGCGAAGCCACCGGGGGTGCCGGGGTGGGCCTGACACCCCCATCCCCATGCACTGCAAACCCCCCGGGTGATTAGGCATCTAATCCATACAATTAACTCATTAGTTAGTTGCAAGTTGAGCCTATACATAACTGACCAATAGATTTTAGCTTTACGTGATTACCTGAGTTAACGTAACTAAGCGATGTGGTTGCAAGTCTCCAAAACTAAAAAGGATGAATAGAAATGATGTCTTGTCATTCATGTATTTTGTAAAATTGGTGCTATTTAGTTGCCTAATTTTAAAAAATGATTCTTTTGGCGACTACGCATATTAGAGCGAACAAGAGGTGAGGTGAGGCCAATCTGCTACTCAGCATGAACTGAGCCATCAAGATCCACACCATTGTCTACCGAGAGGTTTACCGAGGAGCTGGTGAGTTCTTACATCTCGTAGCCAGCACCCCCTATCACTAAATCCTGTCTTCACCACCGTGCACACCTTTGACCAGCCTAGTTGTGCACTGTTGCTACCAGCGCTGCACGCAAAATTGTTGAGAGGGAGAAGGGATTTGGGAAGCGGCGGCGACGACGTGCCGAGCAGGAGCGACGCGGTGGTCGGATTTGTAGAAGATGATACGGGCTCACCGACGCAGCGGCCCAACGTCATCGGTGTGGAGACGTGATATCATTACGTCTTGGGCTGGTCTTTACGTTTTGTTGCGTTCCATTGCAACGGATATGATCGAGTTCCAAGAAACCGCCCATGGCACGGCTCTCTGCTAGTTGCGGTGACCATAAAGAAGTCTGCAAGACGGGGGATTTTTAACGCTTAATTGTTGACTTTACAGTACCGTGTAGTTCTATAGTACGAGTATCCCTTTAGCTGTACACTTATGTTCATGGTAAGTCACGATGCAAATTTACTTTGCAAACATGGTCACGTGGAGTCGTGGAGTATCATACGAATAACGAATCCGAAGTAGGAGTAGAATATTTCCGCGTCCCGTGGACTAGAATTCCTCCTCGCACGAGTCGCACCCCAAGGCTTTCCTGATGTTACGCAGAGTGGAGGAGACCAGGACCGTCACGGCCTCCACCGAGTCCGGCGAGAGCGTGGCCGCCGCCGCCGACGGGCTGGCCGGGACCTGGAACGCCACGGTAACCAGCGATCCGGCCCCCGAAGCCTCGCCTCCCCTCCTCGACGCCGTGATCACCGCCGGCTTGGACTCGAGCCCGTCCGGCATCACCGAGATGAATCCGCACGGCAGGAGGTGCACGCCGCTCGAGTCGTGCCCGGCGATGACCGGCTGCAGCGCGGCGGCGTCGATCGCCGCGTACGCGATCGTCGACTCGCAGGGGTTGGTGCAGACGTCCTGGAGGACCCACTTGCCGCCTCTCTCTTCTTCTTCTTCCGGTCGAGCGGCCTGCAGTTCATCCATCCGAAGGAAAGCAATAATGTACGTGTCGACGAGATGCACATGTAGCTGCCAGGGAAGGTTAGCTTACGTAGGCGGTGACGCAGTTGGTACGGTCCTTCCCCTTTGCAAGATTCACGCGGCTCTGAACAGATTTTCCGGGTAGCATCACGTCCCACTACAACAATTTGATTAGTGAGTCAGAGTGTGCATAATGTGCATGCAGGGTAAGTTGAAATGCGCGCAGCGGCGGCTCACCTCTGGTCGCCGTGATTCATCCCTCAGTAAGTCGAGGAGAGCCGTCGGATTCACCGGCAGCCACGTCGACGCCGCGGCGCACGCGATCAGCCCCTGCGGCTCGCCAGGGTCGTCGCCGGCGTTCTCCCGGGACGTCAGCCAGATGTCGTCGTCGCCACCGCCGCCGCTGCCTCCTTTCGGCGCCCTGCGCCACGCCATGTCACACGATCCACCGGTGGTGCGGCAGAGGCTCGACGTCATCCGGTGCGCCAGTTTCAGAACGCTCCTCCTGCCCGCGAGCGTGGAGACCCCTGTGTACGGGAGAGATCCGTGAGACGGCCATGGATGATGATGGATCACGCGGCGCTGCATGCGACGTGTCAGTAATGGTTTTACCGGTCGAGTCCCTCGTTGGAACGTTGGTCGCCACGGCGAAGACCATCCTCTCGCACTGGAGCTGGAGCGCGGCCACCCAGCGTCTCGCGCCGAACGCCACGCCGCTCGCGGTGACCGCCCGGTACAACGGCGCGACCGTGCACCGGCGGCATCTGGTGTGCTCCACCCAGGTCATCTAGTCAAACCACGGTGCAGAGATTTGGTTGAAAGTTGAAACGGCCGTACGCCAGCTTGAACCATACTGTGTTCTACGTATATACCTTGCACCGGCCGTTGTTCTGCTCTTCGATGAGGCAGCCGGATGGGTTCTTCCAGCACCTGACCGCCGACGACGCGTGGACGCCAGTCTCAGACTCGTCGAAGGACACGTCGACGATCGCCCATCTCTCCGCGGCCAGCTTCTTGCAGTAGCGGGCGAAGTATAACTCCCTCGTGGGCACCATTGGTGTCAGTGTCTGAAGCTCTGCATACATCTGGAAACCATATCGAGCAAGGTATGACACGTTTAGCACTATGAATTTCGTCGGTCAGAAGCAGAGAGACACAAGACGGGTCACCAGTTGCAGGACGCCGTCTCGGCCATCGTCTTCGCGGTTGCTGATCATTTCCAGCGTCGCTGCCTTTGAGATCATGGTAGGGAATAGGTCCTTCCACTTGTCCTGCACAAAAAAAAAAATCATGCAAGGTGTATGCATGTATGAGCTAGTGTCCGTGTGTTCACAATATCGGCATATCGCCATGCACATACCACGTCCATGAAAGTGTGCACAAGATGCATCGTGTCAAGGTAAACTAGTCCACATTCCCTGGAAGCCTCAACCGTCCAGCCGGCCATCTGATCGCCGGAACCACCGTGGTCGCGGCGGAACAAGCGCACGTACTCGTCGTAGTTCAGAATGTCCCTGCCGGTCTCGACGCCCCGCACCCACACAGGCTCGCCGGAGGAGCACATCCCAACCAGCTCGTCCAGCGCACGGGTGGCCAGCTCCAAGATCCTCGGCTTGTCGTCGTCGTGGCGTAAGAAGCCGCCGTCGTGGTCGTGCAACGGCGGGCTCCTGCTGTTCGTCTGCATGGCGCCCGCGGACGCGGAGCACGGCGGCGAGGCGATTCCATCGGCGGCGGACTTTCCTGGCGTCCCTCGCAGCCTCTCTATCTGAAACAAGTTCAACATCGCCAGTTCGCCGGAGTCAGTGTCTTGCAGTGTAGCGCACCGGAAAGGACGGGCGCGGCTTCGCGGCGGCGGCATACAAACCTCAGCTTTGAGCTTGGCTTTCTCGAGTCGCAGCCGCTGTTCACGGGTGTCCGCCGCCGTGGCGGCGGCGGCGGCGTCGCTGGAGGTTGCCACGACGCCGCAGTTTAGGCAGCGAGATGGCTTCTTGGCGAGCTCTCTCATCGCGCGGTGCTCGTCCTGGAGCTTCTCCAGCTCGGACTTGAGCAGCGAGTTCTCGTGTCGCTCCTGAACCGCCTGCACAGATCAAAATCCCCATGCATTCATGATTCATTTGCTGTTTGCTGTTGATCGGTGGGACGAGCACACTGGTATAGTTAAGACTGAGCGCTAGTAATTAACCTTGATCTGAGTTCGTCGGTTCTGAAACCAGAACTTGACCTGGCGTGCAGAGAGGCCGAGCTGCTTACTGACCTGCTGCCGCTGCCTCTCATCCGGATGTGGGGACTCTTTGAATAGCCTGCTCATTCAACCGATTCAGAACAAAATTCCATTTTGAAAAATATTTTCATGTCAGATCATTGAGGAACTACTGGAACGCTTGCTTAAACTAAAAAAATCTCCCTCTCATGCAAGTTCATCCTTTCTGGGCCTGGCCCTATCTGATCCATGGGCCTGGTGAAGCACCCCTTTCACCCGCGGCCCAGGGGACAGGAAACACCTGACGCTGATATTCACGCAACAGAAATGGAGGAAATTCTCACGCTTCCATGATCCTGATTTGTTCGGCGGTGTGCCTGTGGTAGTTCTTCCTCCTCCTCTTCTTATTACTACCCTCTCCGTCGTCGTCGTCATGGCCGCCGTCTTCCCCGGAGCCACCGCCGGACTGGGACTGTCTACACCCCGGCCCCGCGTTCTCGCTGCTGATCTCCACCGCCGCCTCGCCTGCAGCCTGCACCTCCTCGTCGCCTTCCTCCACCCCGTCTCCACCCGACGCCGCAGGTCCATTTTTCCGGCCGAACACGCCTGCCTACGCACGTACATAAACACAAACAAGCACACAGGTGATTAGGTGAAAATTTCAGACAAAATGATCTACATAAAGATCGGGCCGTCGATAGAACGATGTGACGAACCAGTGTGAGGGAGAGCGCCGGAGCTGCGAAGAAGTCCTTGGTTCGTGGCCGCGGCCGGTTGGTCCCCATCTCTCTCTGAACTCTGAAGGCTAAGCTAACACTAGCAGATGGATGCTGTCTTTTGTAGGGCTTAGAAAGCTAGGGTTGATCGACCGGGCAAGACGGCAATGGCGTAATTGAAGAGAAAGGGAACAAAGAAGTTACGTGAGACCATCAGGAGGTAGTACAACTGTTCTACTGGTACTAGATACATGGCATTTTACAGACCGAGATGGAGAGAAATGGCAGACAGGCAGTTAGGGATTTGAATGGTAGTTATCTACGTACGCGCGGCGCGGGGCGTTCATGCAACCGGACGGTGCTTCTTGAATGAAATGCGTGAGCCGGTCGATCGATATGATGTTGAGCGGGCTCATCGAATTGGCATAGCTTGTGGCAGGAGCTTACTACTTAATTAGTAGTTATGCGAGTGCTTTTAATTAGTCCTATGATGGGCCAGCTACCCTCAAGAATGTCGCGTAAAAAGCGAAATTCCTTTATACTACTACTAGTAGTAGCACGCCACAGTACAGTACGAGAGTTGATTCACACCGTTATGAGAATTACTGCATGTATATATATGATATATCGGGATTCGGGAGTTGATTTCTCAAGCACAAAGGAAAAGATGCCCTGAAGTACTGAACGTACATGTATTTTTCCTTGATGATGCAGAATTTGCTGAATTCGTGTTCAGGTTTCCTTTTTACGAAGTCATCGGAGGGGAGAGATTCCTCACCTGAATCTTTGTCATTGATAATAAGGAGACAGATTAAAGTTTGTTACATGATATTGAGAGTTTGTAGAGGGGAAGAAAAACTAGCTTTCCAAGCAGATATTACTGCTCGATCCTTCAAGTTTGTTACATGTTCAGGATGATCGGGCCGAATTTACTGCTGGCACAAATGCAAAGCTAAACATACATGATGGTCAATGGACACTGGTTTGACAGAAATTGGGGATTCAGTGATATTAGGTTGTACATTGTTGCCAATCAATACTGAATTCATTAAAGTATGCGTGCATATATCCAGTCTCGAGCTATTCCGGTGGCGCTTTTGGCTCTTACGCATGCCGTCTACCTTTCCTGATAAATGACAAGATATTGCTGCCATGATTTGCCTTCTTCCTGTGTTCAGCTAGAACAATGGGAACGTCCTGCAAACGGGCATCTTGTTATGCTAAATTGTCACAAAAAGGGTAGCACGCTAACTGGCTAGTATGAAACTATTCGCCAGCGTTTTGATTTGGTAAAGTAAATAATGTTTAAAAACATATTTTTTAATTTGAAAAAAAAAAGGAGCTCTTTGCTCTTAAAGAGAATACCTCTGCTCTGAAAGAGAATGAACTCTTTGCATCCGTTGTTGGGCTTTCAGAGTCTGTAGTTGCCACCGAACGTTCTCTCCCTAAAGACAAACAACATCATGAAAATAAACAAACAGTCAATCTACCACAAATATCAAGAGAGAAAGCTTAACACATAACTCGGGATAACATGCAAATGCTATTATTATACGGAAAACAAAACTATAACTGTGGTAAACTATAGTCTATAGAAGGTTGATGACAAATCTATTCCATGCATAAAACATACACACTTAGGAGAAAAAAATGTACAGATTCCTCTATCAGTTAGTTTGTGTCATTACGTAATACATGTTGATTAGGGATCTTCACAATTTTCTTCAAGTTCATAACACAAGGAAACTAGACAATTATGATCTCATCAGAAACATATCAGAATTTCATATAACATTTCTTCTAAGATTTACATAGTTACTTGTAAAAAAAAACAGATTTACATAGTTACTACTTCCTAGTTCTTAAATTGAAGATAGTAAGGAGTACTAATCAATGAGAAATGTATATCATACACTGAAAACAATAATAAGCATACATATCTTCATAACATGAGCAAGATACCGAATTTACCAATGGTTGACTGAATATCATATGGCTTGAAAGTAAGAATTGCTCCAGGTATGGTTGGGCTGTTGTACTCCACAAATTTTACATCATCTTTCCTGTGTGCAGAACTACTAATGTTATAAATCGATATGATGCAGGTCACATGCTATAATAGTAAAATGATCAAAGGAAAATTTTAGTTGGCATAAACCTGGAGTTAGCACCATTTTCCTCTTTGGTTCCTCCAGTAGCTGTAGTGAATAATATAGTTAGTCAATGATAACAGAGTTGAAGCTGTCCAAATGACCACATATCAGCAACCCTTTTTTTTATAAGAAGTAATGGCGACAACACAAAATCAAATGAGTTAGAGAATTTACATTGCGAGAGGTAACGGCGATGATACTGAATGGCATCATTGTCCCCACGTACGGTCAATAGTTTGAGAGTAATTGCATACTGTTCACATGTCAGGAGCCTCTGGTACCATGAACATGAAGAGACTAAAAATTAAAATAAGTGGCAGTACTAAAGTGTCGTTTGATCGATGTTCATCAGCAGTAACCATGAACCGTTCACTTTCAAAATCTATTACACTAACTTCTTGAAATTGGAACGGAAAAGTTATCCCTGAATCAAAGAACGGAAAAAGTTGAAGGAGTACAGGATCTTCACTTGCCTTTTTTAGATAATGAGCTAAGTTACCTAATCATACTAAAGTACTAAGCATTTAAGCAGTGAGTACTCTGTTTCTTTCAACTACTTCTTCATCATTGAAATGGTTCAAGCTACTAGTCATGTTGCGAGCTACTAGTGCTATTTTCTGTAACTACACTGACTCTTATTGTCATGCGAAATTCACGGAAAATAGGTTCAGTCGACGGATGTCCTGACCTGCTTCAAGAAGTTGAGCTTTTTCTCTGTTTGTGTGATCTCAATCTTCTCCTGCAGCTGTTGCTCGAGCTTGGATGAGACGGTCCCCAAATGATCAATCACCGCTACAATCGCGTCGCAGATGTAACCTTTCGTGCTCTCCAGAATTCTTCAAGCAAAACAGTGGCAAGTGAGAGGACATGTTAGGCACGAGAGAAACAAAACAGTGGCGGGAGAAGTGTATAATTAAATGTGATAGCTGAAGCTTTGCACTGACAGCTTCTTCTTCTCGGTGTCGAGGAACGCCTTCTCGCAGCAGTCCGCCGTCTGGTGCAGCTGGGAGCGAAGGTCCTTGAGCTCCTGCGGATCACAAGACCAGCCCAAATGTTCAAGGTCAGAGACACAACGCACACGGGAGACACGATCGGGGAAGAAGGCAAGAAGCCAAACAAGTGCTCAACTCTCAGCGCGCCGTCGAATCCCGCGGCGCCGATGAGCGACGAGGACCTGCCGAACGGCGCCGCGCCGGACGCCTCCTCCTGCTGCCGCCTCCCCGCCACGCCGTCGACGCCGGCCTCTGCTACCTCCATCTCTCTGCTCAGCCCTTCGCCAGTTCACCCTCTCTACACGCGAGCGTAGGATGCTAGCTAGGACGGACAGGCAGGCAGGCAGCAACGGAGTGGGCACTGCTCGGTCGCTACTAGGCCAAGTAGTGAATAGTAGTGATGGTGATGATGGAAGCTGAAAATGGCATGTGCAGACGCGCGGGAAAGAGGTTCGCCCGTCCCGGTGACAAGAAGGAACCAGGGAGGAAGACGACACGGGGGGCTGCGCCTGTGCGCGCCAGGCGGTCTCGTGACACCCTCCGTGGCGCGGCGCGGCGCCGAGCGCCAACCCGGCGTGCGTGCTCGAATCTATCAAGCGGGGCGCGGTGGCAGCAGCGAGCGACGCGTAGCGAAGCAACCGAGCTGGACAGAGGCGACACCGCGGCTAGTCCGAGGAACGTGGGGGCGCGAGAGGTGGTGGAGGTGAGTGAGACTCGAACGCTTGGACGGCGCCACGCTGCGCCTGTGCGCGGGCGGGGTCACGGGGGGGCGTGTACTGCCGTCCTGCCGGTGCCACAGGGATCACAGCCTCAGTCGCAGGTGGTCTCGGACAGACAGATTCTCTCTTCCGCGAGAATTTTGGTTAAAGCTCGCCGTCGATTGTACGACCCCGATGTAAGTTAAGGAATCCGATGTTTGTTTACTGCTCGTTTAGTTTCTACAGTATTATGCAGAGTTACAGGGGAGCTTGCAGCAGTGCTGGTTTGTCATTATCGTACAGATTCCAGTTACGTAGCGCTCGTAGTATAAATAAAGGAAAAAAAAATGGATTTAATAGAAAGAAATGTTCACACATATCACGCGTAAAATCTCAACGTTAGCTAATCAAATCATAAGTTGAATACGAGTTTTATAAGTTATATCGTATTTACAATACAATTGCAATGTAGTTATACTTTAATTATATTGTAGTTATATTTTTTTAACGAATCGGTAAGCTGCCAATTTCATTGAATAGAGGAGGAGTAAACTTTATAAGTGTGAAGCAAAAAACAAAGCTCAGGACCTTCGGTTCGAGCAATTAAAAAGAAAGTCAACACATTTGAATGTTTTTACTAAAAAAGTTGTGACGGTTTAGTTTTTTAATATACTCCAAAAAAGATACAAACTGAAACATCTGTGTGTCACTAGTCAGTCACTATAAACCTAGCGAAATCTGAAGCTGTATCCCAGCGTGAACTTCCCCGGTCTCCCGGACAGGCAGGCGGTACAGTAATACTCGTAGAATGGAAATTAATCAGAATATCTGCAGAAGGCAAGGGGCAATCTGCAAATCTGCCAACCGATGGTGCTTTCGTGGACGAGGAGCCTTCCACTCGCATCCGCTGCAGCAGACGAAGGCCAAGCAGTAGTTCTTCCCAATATCCACCGCTCGCGACCTCCGCAATTCCACCGTATTCTCGGGGGAAGCTAACCGCGATGGCCTCTGCTCTCGCCGTTGCTCGGCCTGCGGCTCTCGTTCCGCGCGGCGGCAGCGAGAGCATCACCGGGAATCTCCCCATGCTGCCTGCAGTGCCAAGCACCAGATTTGTTTCAGGTGTTTTTCTTTTTAATTTCCTCCAAGGGTCCCAATCAATCTCAACCTTCTCTTGCACTTCTTTTTATATTGTTGTTTCTTTGCAAACGAGCCATTGAGTATCATGTGCTCTAATGTGCTCGTATGCAGGGAGGATGAGGAGTCGCAATGTCGTCGCTGCAAAGGCTGCGCAGGACAGTTCAGAACCGTCATCCGGGAGCGTTGTGAAGTATGTCCAGAGTTCGGTGAGTTTTTTTTATCTCTACTAATCAATTTGAGCTTTGAGGTAGATAGTAAGTTCAGGAACCCTGATGACATTGGCAATTTTTTTTTCTGACGCAAGTTCAGAAAGCTTCGTTGTACGCACTTACGCTTCTGATCAGCTTTCACAGTCTGCTACTTTACCTGGAGTAATTATGCACTGAAGACAACTTGATACCATAAATTGTTCTGAATTGTGTTTGAGGCACCTGATTATGTATGGAGGTTCTCATCATACTTTTGTTTCCTGAAAAAAAACTGAAACAGTTCAGCAGTCCTGAAGACCTCTTTGCTCTAGCTGGTATAGGATTTGCAGGGATTGCCGCATTATGGGCTTCTATAAATCTTGTAGAGGTAACTTCCAGATGATCTAGCTTCAAATGTGCAGTTTTTCGATTGTTGGAATAAGAGCGTTTTCATGATAATACAATAAATCAACTTCAGGTCATCGACAAGCTTCCTGTTCTCCCTCTACTCTTTGAATTAATTGGCATATTGGTTGCATGGGTAAGTTTTAGGCAGCGACTATTCTCCTTTATGAATTATATTTTCTAATCTTATGAATCTTCACTGTTGAACTCTTTGCAGTTGTTCATATATCAAAACCTACTATTCAAGCCAGACAGGTAACTTTGTAATCGCCATATATCACACTTGCAAAAGTTTACATGGATCTGTTTGAGAAATGGCTCCATTTCTGTATATTTACATAGCAGATGCTTCCAAGCTTGAAAGATCTAACTTGCTTTGTATCATTAACAAGCCCTTAGAGATCTTACTTTTTTTGAATCATTGATGAGAAGATACTGATAGTTTGATATACTTTACGATGAAGTTTTATGGAACTTTCACATTTACACACAACATAACGTCAATTTCTTTTTGGTTTGCTGCACTATGCCTGCATACCTGCATCATTGAGAATACTGGATATATATTGAACTGGCACCGTACTGACACTTTATAATGCAGCTCGGGACATCTGTATTATCGTTCTGAGCACCATAGTTGAAGAGTTTCTTTTGTTGCACTTTCTTTACTAGCCCAGTTGTTTTTCTGCAGGGAAAAGTTTCTGAACAACATCAAGAGTTCCGTATCTCGCGTCTTGGGGCAGTAATTTGAGGCGAAAATGGAGCACAAGCAGCCTTAACTCTTGCCGTCGTGATTCGCTTTCTTCAGGCCTGGAGAAACCAATGAATATTTAACTGTATGTGCAAAATGTGAGAAGCTTGTTTTCGCCATTGTCCACTCAAGAAGCAATGTCCATTTCATGTACAGGATAGAGTGATATCAAGTGTTCTATTAATAGAAAAAAAAAGTCTTTCTTGATCCCTGCTCCCTGCATTATTTTCAACAGAAAATTGCGGCTGATCGATATGATATTGAAGGATAAATCCATGAAATAGACGTCTCCACTTTCCAGTACTCATATGCATCCATGTTTTGCGGCACATTGCAGCGGAATAACTTCATCGGAAAAGAGTGTTACAGTATGAACTGAAGGCAAATTTGGAGATAAGATGGTTCTGCAATTCTGCAATTCTGGTAGTTGCCAATAGGATGAAGTATGGCTTCACACTTTCACAAAAAGTTTGAAGCGTAGGTGAACCAGTCTGGAACTATTACCATTTACAACCAGCCACAACCAATATGAATTAATCGCGTAAAGTGGAATAATCTCATCTAAAATACTAGCATGGTGATTGGCAAAATTTCACGAGGGAAATGGTAAAGGTAAAGGAACAAACAATGTAGACACTAAGATAAAGGCTAAATGCATATTTATGACTAAGCTAACTATCCAACATTACACTTATTTTTACCAATGAGAACAAATTGGAGCTTTCTTGAACCTAAGACAAGAATGAAGACTGATACAAGCTTCTGATCAACATGTTAGAGGGAGAAAACATGATTCTCTTGACCATGCTACCCAAAATACAAACCCCGGACACCTATGTATTTTCATGCTTGGGTTTTTTGTCCAAATGCCCAGTTGCGGAGTTTCCAGCAGCAGGATGTCTACTGGAACTCTGTAGAAATGTTTTTACAACAGGTACATCTACTTCTTTTGAATAAGGTATTCGTGAAACACCATTCGCCTGCATGGGATGGGCAGGCACTTCAGATTTGATTGCCATGGAAAACTTCTCCTCTGCAAGGAAGAACCATCAGGATCAAACTGTACACGTTTTACAAAGCAAAAAATGGAGAAGTTCAATAATTCTGTATTAGCATGACACATGGGAAATTTCGATGTACCTTTCATTCTTCCGAATGTCACAAGCTTATGGAGACAATCACGGAATTCTGTAAGCACACACCTTTCTTGTTCTGCATACAATTCAGACTGGTTCTGGTTGACAGGTGCTGGCTGCTGCGGAACTACATTTTGGGAAGTCATAAACATCGTGTCTTGTTCATCACACATCAATGCTAGTGTTCCTGGAGACATTGGCCTATTGGATTTCTGATCATCATTGCAATCATGTTTAGACTCTTCTAGAGAAGCTTTGCCTGCACGAGTTCCTCCAGTTGATGGGTCATCAGCTGATGCCTTTTGATTATTTGGATCATTATTGTTTTCTTCTCTGTCATGGTTTGTCGATGCTAGGGAACCTCCAATCTCACCTTCCCTCTTCCCTCCCATCTCATCTTCCTTCTCTACCACCTTATCCTGGGATTTCTTACCTGTTTCCCAATGAGACAGTTCCCAATGTATGAATGTGGTCATGCCTTATATTAACAAACATAAAACATGCTAATAAAGACTTGGTTATCATTTAAAAACATCAAGCATAACTATGATAAAACCATCACGCCTATTACAGCATGGTTTCAACAGGGAAAAGACATTAACCCTGATAACATTGGAAGTTACAGAATGGTGTTAATGGGATGCATCATGCACCAAATCAAGCCTGGAATAGCTTCATATTCATTTAGGGTTCCAAAAGAAATCTTATAAAACCATTTATTTGAAATACAAAAAATGGAGAGGAAGCAGCACATGGAACCCTATAGTGTTGGGTTTTTTCTCTCTTCAAAGTGACCAACAGATGGGGCATTTAACTATTTGCCACTTTTAGATTTGCCGTTTAACAATTTGCCACTCATGTGTCTATGATATGTGGGCCCTCATTTGTCTAAGATATGTGGGCCCATGTGGCAAATTGTTAAATGCTGCATCTAAGAGTGGCAAATAGTTAAATATCTTCACTGCGTAGGTATCCAAAATCCAAGCCCAAGAAAAGATGAGAGTTGAACTAAAAGCTTATGTGCTAGTGCAACTTAGTTTTCAAGAAAAGTAAAACATAGTTTGAATCTGGAATGGTAAAATGAAACAAGGATGTGCAGATTAATGCAAGTTGTTTGAATGGCTCTAAGCCTCTAACAAAGATTAAGTTATGTGCAGCACAGGATGCCCATGAATACTTTCTCAAGCAAATTAATAAAATCCCAAAATGTAAGACCAGCAATACCAGCGTATGCCTTTGCAGCATTTCCAGATACAACCACCAAAAGCTTGCAAAGTTCCTTTACGTCTCCTGGTTGGACAATATCCGCTAAAAGAGGCCTATAATGGAAGGGTACAAAGCCATCAACAAAAACAGGTATGATTGATCTTCTCAAGGAAAAGTGATAGAAGTTGACAGTTACCTGTAGGTGACCTTAAAGGGCCCCAATGTTGGAGGATGCACAGGCTGGTTTATTGGAAGCGGGCCATCGGATGGCATTCCATTCTTCTGATAAAAAACCTAATTAAATCACAAAGAGTATACAAAAAACCCTACCAGAACCCTGAAATAACTCTTGCTATTAGCAGCTTATGATTATCTGGGTTAGTCCAATTTTTTGGTGAATCTGTTGTAGAGGAATTTGTATCCCTCAAGAAAATATTTGCATACTCATTTATAAGTAGCAGTATATGAGGAGTTACCACTTCTGTATCACGGAGAACTAATAACTCAAAATTTATCTATAGTACAGTTGTTGGCCCCTTCAAAAGAGCAGTCCAGTGCATAAATTGCTGGTACAAACCCAAGAGTGAGGTAGATATTGTGTTAGTTGTGCTAAACTGATGGGGATGTCAATTAGAAGGGTATGTAATGTAACAGTGGGTCGTTGTAAACGTGCGGCACTGATACAAACGGAAAGTCCTTTTCCTTTCTGATCAAAAAAGCAATAGCGCTAGTCAATAACTATCCTATCCCTCAGAACCACACATCTGAAACACCGTTCATCAGATGACTTGTATGCATGGTATAAATAATTTTTTTTTGATGGAGCAGACCACTTCCACCCATCACTGAAGTCAATACCTCAAAAACACAAAGCTATGCAGTATGCACAGACGGAGGTATTAGGGAAAAACTGAACTGCCTGCTGAAATCTAGAAATTGTCATTACCTGAGGTACATGATTAGTCCTGTGAGCTCCATTTTCCTTGGCCGAGTGGTCAAGGGAAGGATCTATGTGCTTTCTCTTCCTGGATGCGGAAGGAGAAGAAAAGGCTGCTGCTCCAATAGCACCATTTACTGCTGCATTTGCTGCTTGCTGCATGTGAATGGAATTTTTATGATCCCCTTGGAAAAGAGCTTTTCTTTCTTCACTCCCTTCGAAATTCTTGCAATCCATACACTTGCAATTTTCAGAGCAAAGTATGTTAGCTTGGAAGCACTCACAGTACTTCTTGAGACAACCTGACTTCTTGCAGTGGCACCCTTTATTATGCTTCCCAACTAATGGAAGATCACCAGCCGCCTCCTGGCAATTTCAGGGACTAACATTAAGTACACGCATCATAGCAGGGCAAATCAGATAATGAGATGTACAAAAATGAAACATGGCATCCAAAAAATACTCGACCAGTTGGGGAAAGACCATGTTCACAGCTTTTCATTAAGAAGAAGCTTCAACCAATCCGACCGAGAAAGGCCACTAAACCCAGCCCCCCACACGTGGACTCGCTCCCTATGGATTGGTCCTTAACCCATGCTCGTCCTCCATAGGTCAATTCTTAACACGTTTTTATGAGGGGCCAATGAGTGACCTTTTCTAACTAAGCTTGAAATTCGCTCCCATGGGGAGTCGAATCCAGGACCTAGAGGTGCTACTTGAGCACTGTAACTACTAGGTTGCATGCCCTTTTACTGAAATATGGCATCCAAACTGTAAATTTCTTAGTTGTAGAGAGTAGCAATTTAGTTCCTCATTGAACTTGTGTAATTTCCCAAGCCTTCCCCTGTTCTACATTTGCATTCAATTAGTTTATAGCTTCATTTCGATTTTCAAATGAGAATTACATGTGATTGCACCATATGCACGGACATTCCTTGTATGAATCATTAATACTCCAGAAGTAACGGGCATCAATTATTGAACACCCTTAGCATGTATATCTAACTACTCATTTAAGACATGGAACTCAAAACATACCATATTATTCCGGTTAGCATGCGGGCTACTCCCAATCTTAGGCCTGAATGCATCAGGGTTGCGCTCCAATGTAGCATCAATAGCTTCACGCCTAGCAGTCTCGTTCTTAACATTATTAAAACAGTTGGAACAGTTGCATCCATCACAGTAAACACCCGATGCAAAGCATTCACAATACCTAAACATAGAAAACCATGAGATCCAGATTGATAATATCAACTATCAGTACACAAAACCTTACAAGCATAGTGAAAGAGGTACCAGAGACAACAGAGGTATGCGTTTTGAGTCTACAGTGGAAATCGAACAGAAACGCATTAAACTGCAGAACCAAATCATGTTCATGTACCGTGAATCAGATGAACCACATTTCTAGTATACATCGTTTTGGATGCATATTGGAACTTAGATGGTAAAAGCCAGAGCCCAGAGCTAACCCATAAGTTTTTCCGGATACATATATAATATAACATTTTATAATTATCCAGACCAGCTAACTTGCGACAAGTATATACTAGAGAAATCTTACAATACCATAAGATCAAGTATTTGGTCACACTGTGAATGCTATTGGTCAAGTTTGGGACCATGCTATTATCATCCAGCTTTTTATTAAAAAAAAGGATTGAGCATCCATCTATATAAGCTTTTGGATTAAAAGAAACTCAAGACAATTTCACTTTACAAGTTTACATATGTCCTAGCATCTGTAGCAAATAAAATAAACTCTTTTGGATCCAACGTTATCCAGACTAGAGTTACTCAGAAGGGTACTCCAGTTGCAACATTGCACCGTTTTCAAGCTAAGGCATGTAATCTGACTTACAACTTCAAACATTTGGAGTGCTTGCAGTTGCAGCACTTCTTCTTTGTCGGGGTGCCATCTTTCCCTTCATAAAGCCGTGCCCGTGGTGGCTTTGGTGACTCTGGTTTCCTACAATACAGATTCAAAGCACAATAAGAACATCTTGGAACATGACGCAAAATAACAAGAGAAAAAATAGAAATAGGGAATTTGCATCAACTAAGATCGTAATAAGAACGAGGGTAATATCAAATATAGATGCAAGTGAAAAAAAAAAACAAAGGGTCCATCCTTCCATTTCCAAGGAAAGATAAGGGCAAAGTAAAATCGAAACCAAGTTTGAAACTTTGGCTTACAAACAAAAAGAAAAAGAAAAACAGTCTTCCTCCGATGAAATGAATCACCAAAAAGGAGTTAGAAGAGAGAAATTACCCAATTGAGAAGTAAAAATGTAAAGCTTGATGCTAAACATAAATCTAGGTACTGGCACACTCACAATGGAACGGCGACCGGTGGCCGCGGCACTGGCTGCGGCTGCGCCGGCCGAACCTGTGGCACGGGCACCGCCACGGCCACCGCCGGCCGCGGCAGCGGCACATGCACCACGTGGTGCGACCGCATCACCGGCAGGCCCCGGGGATGCAGCTGCTGCGGCACCCCCACCGGCAGGTGCGCCCTAAGTTGCTGCGGCTGCGGGAACCCCACCGGGACCGCCCTCGGCTGCAGCGCCCTGGACACGGCGGCCGCGGCCGCCGCCATCGCGGGGTTACCCGCCAACGCCGCCGAGGTGAAGTCGAGCTGCCTCACCAGCTTCTTAATCGGCGGCTGCGACGACGCCGCGGGCACCGGCGCCCGCGGCGGCGGCGGCGGCCCTCCTCCCCCCTGTTGCTCCTTCCCCGCCATCTATCTAATCCACCCAACCCCCACGAAGCTACCAGATCAACACGCCGCCCCTTCTCCCTCCCTCCCTCCCCGCCACACCTATCGAAACTCCACTCCACCCCACCCCCACCCCCAATTCGCCGCAGCCGCCGAGGCGCGCGGCGAGATCGCGGCCGCCGTCGCCAGATCGGGGGCAAGGCGTCCCCGCGCGGCCGGGGCTGGCGAGGCTGGATTCGCCGCGAGCTCCCCACGCGCGCGTGTTTGCGGCGGAGGGGTAGGGAATGGCGGATTTCAGAGAGGAGGAGTCTCCGAGTTGGGGATTAGTGGATTTTCCCTCTTGCTGCAGCTTCTCTCCTCCTCCCCCTCTTCTCTCTCTTTCTTTCTCCACCCCCTTTCTTTCTCCTCCCACTCTTCGCTTTCGAAATCAAATTCATATTCTACGGCCGGATCCTGGGGGCGTGCGGGGATCGGACGGCGGAGCGCGGCCGGGCCACATCCTGCGGCTCGAATTCATAGACGTTAGGTTGTTGGGCCGCTCGCCGTTCGATTCGACGGGGTGGGGGGGTGGCTGAATGCTTCCGCCCTTCGCGATGAGGTGGGCGCGTTACGCGTCGCTCGCCGAGTCCACCGCGGCTGACGCGTGGGGTCACGGGCGCTGGAGCTTTCGGTGGGGCCGCGCAGCCAGTGGGTGGGGTGACGTGGGTGGGCCGGAGATCGGGCCTTCTTGCGGCGTCGGCGTCGTTGATGTGATCCGTCCTGTCACACGTGGAGTTTGTTTCTCTGGAAAGTGCTGGTGGGTTTGTTATTCTCCATGACGGGTGGGACCAGGCGCGGGTGATGTACCCACCTGTCATTGGTGTAAATAGATGAAAGGGATGTACACCGTGCGTTATGCTGAATCTCTTGTGGCGGGTTTGAAAGATGTGACTTGCAGTTCTGTCAGTTTCAGTAAGGCCCATTTGAGGCCCACTTGTTGATTCCGTCGAGGTTAACGCCGTATTAGGTTCGCAGGCTTTTCTTTGGATGGGCTAAGGCTTGCATATTTTGAGCCATGGGACACATATTTTGCTTTTCAAAAAATGCTACTGGTAGTTTCTAGGATAGCACTATGTGATGTATATTCAGATATCGCATATGAAAAAGGTATTTTGGAATAGATGTATGATACGGAACACATAAAGTTTCACAGTAAAGACACCTACAGTTGATGAGCTTAAAAAATAACAAAACAACCAAAATAGTTTATAAGTGAAACTTTTATTAGCAGTTTAAACACTAAGATTGAAAGTAGACTGCAATAAACAAAATCCCCAGTATACTTAAAATTAAGTTTTAGAATTTAAAATTCCGTTTACGTTTGATAATCCAACAAACAAGTGAGGTGATTGGTAAAGTGGCAACTAAGAAGAGGCATAATTCAACCAAGGTTTTGAGTTGACGGCCAAGGGCGTTGACTCGTGTATTTCTAAGGCACGAGTTTTTTTAAGCTTATCCATTCATTTACAATGGGGCTATTCGAGAACACTGGCTGCAACAGGCCACGCCGCATTATAGCCGTGTAGCATGGTTATCTTCAATGCATTCAGTTGGTTAGTTGTTGCAGGACGGCTACAAATAGCACTGCCAAACAACCCTAATGGTCTTAGGGCTTGTTTGGCACGGCTCTAGCTTCAGCTCCACCTCTCTTGAAACTGGAGCCCAGCCAAATAGTTTCAGCTCCACCTAAATTGGGAGCAGGTTTGGGTGAAGCTCTATCACAAAATAAACTAGATAGGTGAGCTAGGTTTACGCAGCTCCACAACCCCACTCTAGACTTAACTCCTGGAGCTAAATTTAGGAGTTGGAGCTCTACCAAACATGCCCTTAGTTCTATGTTAGAGACCCAACAATTTTTTAAAAAGTATATGTCACCCTTGTACTATTAAGTCAAAAGCTATTGTCAACGTGTAATAGCAGATAGAACAAGATTTGACAAACACGAACGAATTATACAGGTTTGGGCCTCCGGAGAACAATAAATCTACTCCCGTAGTCCCGTTCTCTTGATTAATATGTGGAAGTTCGGCTAAATCTGGGGCACCTAGAGCTTTTGTGTATTATCGTGTATCTAACTGTGTTCAACCTTCTTCTTGGCAATCCCTTGTCAATTTATACACCTTTCAAGGTCTACCTAACTCGGGGGAAGGGGGGGTGCGTTGCTAAGGTACTGTAGATATACATCATGATCTACACTGTACCTGCTGTCATACCGTCTATCCCTTGTTCATTCTTCCATGTCATGCTACGCAGCCCCGCCTCAAACATGCTATTGACCGTGCCTCTCTCTTAACATAATGGATCGGTCAAAGAAAAGATGGTTTGGGGAGGTGCGATTCACTGAATCACCCATATTTAATGTCCTCAACCGACTTTGAGTGCACTTATTAATATGGAATGATGGGACATGCGAGCCTTGGTGTCAGGATATAGGTATGTGTGGTTCCCCTATTGGGGTTCTCGTGCATGAGCCTACGCCCTAGTGCAAGGGCACACCATGTGTGAGTGTCAAGAATACCGACACAACGTACCTGCTGGCTCGGGCATCACCATGCGTCGCTTCTTGGGATAATCTCTTTACGAGTGCTCCCGAGTTGCCCTGAGCATTCGCCACGTGTTGTCCCTAGGACAATTTCCTCGTGGGCGCCTTTGGGCTATCTCAATCACTGCCACATGTCATCTCTCAAATAGTCTTCTCGCAGGTACTTTTGGACTTCCCTAAGCACACTGTGTCACCTTGCAGAATGTCTTCGTGCAAATGGTTCCACCCGAGTACCCGACTATGTGTAGGTCCTAGACAACCTCGAGTGAGGGGTACAACCACGTATGTAGTTTTAGATAGTACAGGCCATCACCAATCTTCACTAGCTTTCTATATAGGTCTTGGCTACACGTATCCTATTGGGCGAGAGGAATGGGCCAACGTCATGCCTCCCAGCATAGCGGTGAGGATTTTAAAAAACATCTTACTAATGATGATGATATGCATGTTTAAATGGTTTTTTTCTTATGTGAATTAGAGTAGAACTATACATTTGAATTAAAGTATAAAATCATTAAAAAATAGCTTAAAAATTTAAACTAATAAACTTATAAAAAAAATGGAACGCTTTATTAGAGATATGGATAAACAAGGAAAGAACATACTCCCTCCATCCTGAAAAAAAAATCTAGGACTAGCTGTGATATATTTTAGTATAATAAATCTGAACAGATGTATGTCTCACATTGATAATCTTCAGCAGACATTTAGGGCTGTTTGGTTAGTTGCCACATATTACTACACCACATGTTAGACATGCCACAGATTGTTAGCTTAACGTTTGGTTGCTTGTTTCAGTTGTGGCAAGCCACAACTTTCTTGTTCCATGGGCCTACATGTCATATACTCAATTTCTAGCCAAACATTGCCACACTTGTGGCTAACAAATTGTTGGCCACACTTTAGGGCTGTTTGGTTCAATACTTCAACTTGCCACACCACACTTTAGGCTGCCACACATCTTTAGTCTTGTGTTTGGTTCATTGCCATAGTTATGGCAAGCCACACTTTCTTATCATCTTACTACGCATGTCATAGACTTAATTTTTTTTGCCTAACTTTGTCACAAGTGTGGCTTACAATTTATAGGACACAAAAAGTGTGGCAAGCCACACTTGTCTAACATTGTGACAATGTTAGTTAAGAACCAAACAACCCCTTTATTTACCATGCCACACCTATAGCAAATTGAGTTGTTGCAATGTCAGACAACAACCACGACGCTGTGGCGCCGATAGCAGTCGATTGACAAGCCGTACCAACGTACGCCGTCGACGACCAAACCAGTACAGCCGGAGAAGGAAAAAATAAAAGAAAGGAAAGGAAAAACCGAAAAAACCGAGCAAACTGACGGCCCCGTGCCCCCGTCCGTCCGGCTCTTCCTCTTTCCCCCTTCGCGCGAACACGCGGGGCGCCACCGGCCCGCGGCCACCAGCGAGCGAGCAACCTACCGCCAGTCCGCTGCTGTGGTACGAGTACGAGCACGGAACAGTGCCGCGGCCAGGGGAGTTCACCTACCCGGCACAGCCTGCCCGTAAATGCGCGCACAGGCGTGGGTGCGCGGGGCGGTGGCGCGCTTGATGACGCCATTCAATTGCCCCGCGGCCCACGCCTCCTCCTCCCCCTACCACCTGCTCCTCCTCCCCTGCTCCTCTTATTCCCTCCTCTCTCGCCTCCGACGCCACTTCGCCTCCTCCTCCTCCTCCTCCTCCTCCCGCTCCTCCTCGCCAGGTCAGTCTCCCCGTTTCCTCTCCTCTTTTTTCTGCCGCGCCAGGTGTTCGTCGTTTTGCCGCACCCGCGTTTTGTTTTCGTTCAGGGGGGACTCTGTTTCTCCTCCGTGCTCTGGGTTCACGATCGGGAGGTGTTCGCTGTTTTGCTTCAGTGGCGGGGTGTCTCGCCTAGTAGCAGTATCCAGCCGCGGGTTCTCTCGGGGTGTGCCCCGTCATGCTTCGTTTTCGTTGTTTTGATGAGGGATTCGGTGTGCAAGTGGTCGAGCTCGAGTTGATCAGTGAATAAGTTGCGTCCTCTCCTCATGGAGATGGAAGAGTGGTCCTAGTGGGTTTCTAAAGGGCTACCTGATGAGTCTGCTGCGATGATGATCAGTGGTACAATCTGCGTTATCATGGAGGAGTGGTCCGAATTTGCTTCTAAACCTGTCTGTTGGGTCCTACGATGCTACGTACGCAGAATGCAGTTAGCTCTATATCCAATATTCCTAGTAGGTACAGCACGCATGGGTTGGTCGGTGGTTACTGATTAGTGAATTGTTATTGTTGAACAGCCGAGCCACTTCCAACTAGTCATTGATAATCACATCGACATTGATACGTCACGATTCATAACCACTCCTTCCTGGTTTGTGCTTAATTGAGTTCACCGGTAAGGTTGTGCCTCATAGAGGTGTTATGGATTACCTAGTGGTCTATATTGATTCGGTCTGTTCCGCGAGGAGCTACTGCCGATTGGGTATGCAAGGCCAGAACGGTGAACCATATGAATTAATTAGCAATTACTATTTTACTGTAAATTCTAGTGCATTTATATTTTCTGATATTGAAACTTTCATCTTGTGTTTTACTAGCTTACAACACCACACAAAATACTACTAGTACGTTCATGGAGGTTGTTCAGGAAGTCCTTAAGCATGGTTCGACACAAGGTGTCCATGCAGCCATCAGATCTGACCAAAAGAGTTATAACCTTGTCCAGCTCATTGCATCTGCACTGGATGTCTACAATATTCTGCGCAATAAAAATGTACCACCGCTCTCCTTCTCTGTATGTTGTTTTATCTTCGTTCACTTGAGATTTCCTGTTATGTGATTATAATATGTTTATCACGATCTTATCTTAACCTGATCAATGGCTGTTGATGATGCCTGATCACCTCTTCTGCTGTTTTTCTTGTAGATGACACAGAATGGAAGTACAGGTTCATCTGTCAAAGGAATAAATGGAACTGGATTCCTTGGTGGAGCTCGTATTGGCATAGTGGCTAAACCTTCTCCTGAATTTGTTGCCGGGATATTTGGAACCTGGCTTTCTGGTGGAGTTGCAGTGCCTCTAGCACTTAGCTATCCTGAAGCTGAACTCCTTCATGTCATGAATGACTCGGTTTGTTCTAAAACTTGTTGCAGTGATTTATTTTTGCAATAGATGTACTTACACAAGAAAGATGCCATTCTACTATCATACTACACACCTCTCTCTCTCTCTCTCTCTCTCTCTCTCTCTCTCTCCCAAAAAAAACGCCAGTTTCAATGAGAAAGCAGCAAGGTAAGAAAAAAAGAGGAGGGGCAACACCAGGAAAACACATCACGAGTTTACTTCTCTTGCTATGCACTTCTTTTCATCTTAATATTGTAAACTGAGCCAAAATTAGAAATAGATGTTTAAAAAGGGCCACGCAGCAAGCAGCATTTCTTCAATGGGCCACTGGGGGACAGTCTAGACACCTTCTTACACAAATACAAAGTCAACATTTTTTTGTACAAGGGCATACATTTGCAATTTACTATAAATTTTGAAATATGTCCCTTTTATTCTAACTGCTGAAACCTATAGGACATTTCGCTGATTTTAAGCACCAAGGAGCATCAAGACATCATGGAGAATATCTCTACCAAATGTTCTGCTCACTGTTCTCTTCTTCCATCTGTGACAAGTATACCAGTAAATATAGATTGCCAAGAACCATCAAGTACTGAAGTGACTTCGTCTATTTCTAGCTTAATAGCTGAGATTGACAGTTCAAAGGAAATCAGAGGTGAGTGATTCTGTTTTTCGTGGCAGTCATACCTATTGATTTCTGCTGCTACTTTTCTATACTGTATTTTGTGTCATTTTCAATCATTGATTTTCTCAATAATCAATATTAATTCCAAAGCTGCCTAACCATGCTGGGGTTTGATACTACAGGAGATGATCCTGCTCTCATCCTTTACACAAGTGGGACAACTGGTAAACCAAAAGGAGTGGTCCACACTCATAAGGGGATAGTCTCTCAGGTGCATTTTTTTCTAACTTTTAATAGATTATGCCTCTTGGGACAGTCTGAATGAAGTTAGCAATTTTCACTTTACTGATGTTATTTCTATATTTTACCACCTTTCACGATACTGCTTATCTACTTTTGACTGATCTAAAGGTATTTGTGGTTCATGTGGTTTGGCAGGTTCAAATTCTGTCAGAGGCATGGGGATATCGAAGTGAAGATCAATTTCTGCACTGTCTCCCACTGCACCATATCCACAAAAAGCTAATGCTAAATGCTATTTTAAGTACTTAGCACAATGTTTTATAGTAATGGATTGCATTAGATTTCCCTATAATTGTTTTTGGAGGAACCATGCCTTCTTTTGCGAGATTTATTAAGGTCCTTAACTTCAAATTTACATGTTCATGGCCTGTTCAATGCTCTATTTGCACCCCTCTATTCTGGATCAGTGGTAATTGACCTTACTTTTACTAATATCTCAAATGCTTTATTCAGCATGTGCATAGTGCTTCACTTGATCGATTGATGTTGTGATTTTGTTTAAATGAACCAGTCTTTTGTAGCACTTGGGTTTCCTTTCTGGTCGTATGATGTGTTACTTTAAGCCTTTAATTTTGTTTTAGGAGTCACATACAATGCATCTTGTGTCAAAATTTCTTCCATGCTAATATATATTCTCTGAGGTTGCAGGTTGAGTTCATGCCGAAATTTAGTGTGAGGGGAATATGGCAGAGGTGGCGTGAGTCATATCCCAACAATGGCAGTAAAAATGATGAAGCAATTACAGTATTTACTGGAGTACGGTTCTATGCCATATATTTTTGGTTTTTTAGATTTATGCTAAACTATTACCTGTCCTTAAATTGCTCGAGGCATTATGGTTATTCGATACTTTTGGACTACCAGGTTCCAACAATGTACACACGGCTATTGCAAGGGTATGATGGTATGGATCCTGAACAACAGTCTGCATCTTCCTTTGCTGCAAAGCAATTGAGGCTAATGGTCAGTTGTATATATATCTTGCAAGTAATTGTATTGATTCTTGGACCTTGGTTAGACTAAACTTCACGCGTCAGGCAAAATTACAACTCATGTGTTTCAGTCCGTACTATGTTCCTGAAAAGACTAGTAGATAGTTACTATGGACAAAATCTGATTACTATCTGTTGAAAATGTGCAAATATATGTATGTTATATGGTAGTACGATAGATAGATCAAGGGTCATGAACCCTTCAATCCTGCTATTCAACTTGCAAAGTCCAACTGGTTCATTGGCCATGCTTGCTCGATCAAGCACTAAAGTACTTAATTAAGCACCTCAGGACTCAATATATCCGATAACTGTGGTCTCACTGACTTTAGGTTTCTAACACCACGATAACTTGAAAAGCAGATGAAGTTTCTTGCATGATGCCTTTGTGAGCTTGCAATATGCATCTATATTTATTTTAGGTGTTTTATTTGATTCTGCTGGGCACTGAAGCCAAATGACTTTGTTTGTATTCAACTTTTCGAGCTCTAGGTAATGATGTATAGTATTCTTTGGCTTGTAGGCTTTATTAAGCACTATCATAATGTGGACTGATGTAATTATTATCTAAATTTTTGTTATTAACATTATATGAACTGGTGCAGATGTGTGGATCATCGGCCCTTCCTTCCCCACTTATGAAACGGTGGGAGGAAGTGACAGGTCACCGTCTTTTGGAACGATACGGCATGACTGAGGTTAAAAACACGAACTCTTCCTTTTCTATGGACTTACATTTCATAAATATGATATCATTTTTTCATGTTTTGACAGTCTTATTGGTTGTAGTTTGTCATGGCACTGTCTAACCCATTGCATGGTGCACGTAAAGAAGGTACAGTTGGCAAACCGCTTCCGTGTGTTGAGGTATGCTAAACGATTCCATGGAAGTTAGGATAACATCAAACTAATTTATTCTGTATTGCCTCATGGCACTTACAGAACCATTCTTTCCCAGGCCAAGATTATTATGGAGGATGGGGCTGAAACTACATCTGAAGTTGGCGAGCTTTGTATTAGAAGTCCATCCCTTTTTAAGGAATATTGGAGAAAACCAGAGGTATGGTTGTGTTTTCATAAACAAAAATATGAAGTCTATGATTGATAAAGTATTTTCCTCGTCAATTAAAACAATCATTTGCTAATTCTCCCAACAGTCAACCTTTATCTATTGTGAATGATGCACAAGAAATAAACTTATACATTTCATTTTGATTGCGTACATTATTTATTTGTAAATAATCTCCATGAGTTGCATCCTTATTTTACTAAAACCCATTCGTTGTAGATTGCTAATTAAAGGGTAGTGTTGCTTCATATTTTTTTCACCCAACTCTGTAGCCTGTTCTTTGTTAATATGGACTATACTTGTTGGTATGCTCTTGCCTGTTATTTGTGTCTTAATAAGAAACCAGTGTGGTGCATTCCTTTTGTGGGTGTTGTGATTGACATGACTTCTAAGCTGCACCATACAAACTTAGCAGAATTTGCTAACCACTAAGGAACCAAATGAAGGGTGCATGTTGAGAATCAAATGTCTTTGTTTCGTTGTTCAGCACAGTTAATTTGTATTGCAGGTTACTGCAGAATCATTTATTGATGGTGGGTTCTTCAAGACTGGTGATACAGTAACTGTAGACGATGAAGGATATTTCATAATTTTAGGGCGTAAGGACCACTTCATCGTTTTCCACTAGTTGTGTTTTTTTGTTTAAGTTGTGGTGCTACTGTCTATTTGTAATCGTTTTGGGTTATCTGTCTCATTTGTATTATCCTGTGTAGGCACAAATGCTGACATCATGAAAGTTGGTGGTTATAAGCTGTCTGCATTAGAAATTGAGTCAGTGCTGTTACAGGTAAATATCCCCACACTAGACATTATTAGCAAACGTACTGCCTTGAAAGAACTTGCTGATACGTAGTACTTTCCTTGTGGTAAGAATAAAGGTAGACAATAATAAAGGTAAAAACTTAAAATCTCCATTTTACTTGAATAGTTTCCAATAGTCACTTTGTAAACCTATCTAATTGAAGACAGCCCAATGGTTTAGTTGAAGGTTACTCATCTTGTTTACTCTGGTTTGATTTCTTGTTTAGCATGAAATTGTCCTGGAATGTGCTGTTCTCGGCTTACCTGACGAAGCTTATGGAGAGATTATCTGTGCAATAATTGTGCCTAAGGAGGACTCAAAGAAAAGAGCTGAACTGGACTCGAAACCAGCACTGACCTTGGAAGCACTGACAAGTTGGTCAAAAGATAAGCTTGCTCCATACAAGGTTTGATTTTCTACATGTTTTCCCCCTTTCCCTAGCAACTTTACAGTATGGCCTTATTTGTGAGGTTGCCTTTTTTAGTGTTCTCTTTTGACTGTTGCGTGATACTCCCTCCATCCACAAAAGTTACACATATTACCTTGGAAGTACTATGAAGTTCTCAATTCATATTTTGCGTGCGCAAGGGATGGTTCCTGACTCATGTTTTTCTCAACCACTTCTGGTTAAGTTTACATATCCTTTGCTTATATTAACACGTACAGCTTAGCTTTTATCTGATCCCGAACTGAAATCTTTTTCCCCGCTGGAGTTAATTCTTTTTCTATGCATGATAGATTCCTACGAGGTTGTACTTATGGGATTCGCTTCCTCGGAATGCCATGGGAAAGGTGCGGGCTGAAAATTTTTTCTTCTTTGCAGTTGTGTTGAGTTTGTTACTTACCTATTGCTTTTATCAGGTCAACAAGAAGGAGCTGAAGAAATTATTAGGAGCTTAGCTGTGGTTCCAGGAAGGCAGACATTGTAATGGTTAGCTAATAAATATTTTTCGCATTGATAATTTTGCTGAATAACCAAAACCAAAAGGAAGTCACTTCTAGCAAAACACTAGAGATATATTCATAGATTTGGTTTTTTATTTTCCAAATAAGAGATTCATAGATATAGTGTTTTCTAATAAATGGCCAACTGAGTTGCCGATATTTTTCCTTGGCCAATGCCACTGCAATGGAC
Source organism: Oryza sativa Japonica Group (assembly GCF_034140825.1). NCBI lineage: Eukaryota > Viridiplantae > Streptophyta > Magnoliopsida > Poales > Poaceae > Oryza > Oryza sativa. The sequence continues at coordinate 32,637,558 of NC_089035.1, forward strand.
AAAGATGATCAACGTGACGATATTGCGTATGGTCCAGAGAATCAACCCTGCAAACTGCTATTTTCATGGGGCAACCAAACCATAGGCTTCATATTAGCATAACCATAGGAAAGGTTCCACATTGTCACAAGTTCCCAGCAATCCACATGCATGCTTCAGCACAAAACTACTAAGCTATAGTCGTCTCTCCCTCACCTTCGTCTTCCCACTCCACGTTCTGCCCCTCCTCGCCGTACGCCCAGCCGCACCAGAGGAAGTAGACGAAGTTGACGGCGCCAAGGCCGGCGAGAAGCCAGTAGTAGTAGTCGTAGCGGCCGGCGTTCAAGTCCTCCGCCAGCCAGCTCGTCCTCCCTCTCCGCCCGCTCACCTCGTGGACCAACTTGATGATCAAGCTCCCCACCAGGCTCCCCGCCCCCAGGGCCATGTAGAGCAGAGCCATGCTGAAGCTGGCCATGCTCTTGGGCAGCTCGGTGTAGAAGAACTCGATCACCCCGATCACGCCGAACGCCTCGGCGAGCCCCGCCAGCGCGTACTGCGGCACGAGCCAGAACGCCGACATGCCGCCGCCGCCCAGCGCCTGCCTGCGCCGCGCGGCCTCCACCACGGCGGCCGCGGCCATCGCCGCGGTGCCGAACACCAGGCCCCCGCCGATCCGCTGCTTCATGGTCAGCCCCCGCGGGTTGCCCGTCAGCCGCCGCAGCGCCGGCGCGGTCCACCGGTCGTAGCAGCCCGACCAGAGCGACATGGTGAGCATGTTGAACACGGCGAACGTGCCACTGGGCACGCGGAACCCGCCGGCGCCGACGCGCCGGTCCATCGCGTCGGCCTGCGGCACCGCGAAGTACTGGTTCATGGCCTGCGCGAGGAAGATGGTGGACGACCAGATCGGCATCACGCGGATCGCCGACTTGAGCTGCTCCACCTGGTCCACCGTGCACAGCCGCCCTCTGTCGCTGATGCCGTCCGCGCCGCCACTACCAGACTTGTCCTCCTTCGTGTTGCTGATCATGCACGCCTTGTTCAAGAACCTGAACAGATCGATCACACCACATGAACTTCGAATCATGCATCTTTGAACAGCAATTCGCACCATTGTCAAGCTGCATTGCTGATCGATCGTCGCTTACCTCAGCCTGTCCGTCGGAACGGTGAGCTTGCAGTCCTTGAGGTGATGGTACACGCCGTCCTCGGTC